>NC_077231.1:185934333-186534333 GCF_027887165.1 Monodelphis domestica | reverse complement strand
AGGGATATTTCAAAACCAGTTGCCCTAACTGGATGAATATGAACCTTGATGAATTAAGGAGAGTGACATTATATGTTTATAATGGGCATAATGAAAGGAAAGATGAGGATGATAGTGATTTAGTGAATGCATTATGAAAGGATATAAAAGCATCTAGCAGAGCTTACTAAATTAAAGCAGGCAATTTTATCTGTCCCTGATCTAGGCATCCAAGATTACAAAAAAAAAAATTCACTATGCATGTACATTGTAAGAGAGAGAAATATGCAAAAGAGAAAATGCAAAAGAACGAAATCTGATCCAGTAAAACAAGAAACAGTCTATGTGGGGGAGGATCAGAAGGAAGAGACCCAGAATTCCAGAGTGAGAACAGAGGCTGAGTGGAACTCAAAACTGCCACTTCAACTCTCACTCCTCCAGCTGAGAGCCTGAAAAGGGGATTTCAGAGGCTGGAGATCTCTCCCTGGACATCAACTACTTCCTAGTGATCTCTGGAAGTCTTTTACTCACCTCAACACAGTAGACTGGACTTTGGAAGAAGCCATCTACTTCTTGTATCCCTTGGATCCTTGGATCCAACCTTGGTTGGATCCCTTGGAAACCCTTGGAAAATCCCTTGGAAAGGATTTTCTCCACCTCTCTCTCTCTCTCCAATCTGTCCTGAACTCCATCAATTAACCAGATTAGCTCAGGAGTAGGGACAAGTCAGTAGCTGACCAGAAAAGGGATAAAGGCTTAGAGCTTGGACTCCCAAGAGTTGGGGGGGGGGGTCAGTCTGCCAGTCATTAGGTACTCCTGCCACCCATTTTCCTTACCCAAACGTCCCATTTCCCTTCCCTGAGTGATTCTCTATTAAAGTGTTACTATCTAGATCAGTTCTGCCTACTTTCTGACACCAAAGAAGGGTACTGAAGATTAGCTCAAGACCCGGGCTGAGGAGTGAACTCAGATCTCAAAGGGGAAAGTGGCATTTGGGGTATTGGGAGGATTCAGAGACAGGAAAATCTATCCTGCCTCTCAACAACAGCTAAGATCAAGAAGGCAGGCAGTGGGTCATTTCTCTTAAACCTTCTCCTCTAGTCCTTAACTTCCACCTCCCAAACCCAATCTCTGAAGAGACATACTCTGCCCTTCAGGGACACAAACTCAGATTGTCTTCACTAAGGGGAAGAAAGGGGAAGATCAACCTCTTCTCTCCTCTCTCTCTCAACCATTTCTCTCCCTTCTCCCCAATTCACCACTGTAGGTGAGGTTAACCTCAATTATTGACCTATATTACAGTGGCACTCCAACATGAAAAAAGAGGAGTGGCCTCAGGCATTTTAACACAAGTTTTAGGACCTGTTGAACATTCTATTGCATATTATTCAGCTCAATTAGACCCAGTAGCTTCTGGAGCACCATTATGCCTCAGAGGTGTTACTGCAACAGCTCTGCTAGTAACAAAATATGCAGATTTAGTGTTGAGATGCCCACTAACAATAGTGTGTCCTCATGAAGTAGAAGTATTATTGCTAAGACATAGAACACAGGTATTCTCAGACCAAAAGCTTAAAAGATATGAAATAACTTTATTAGGCAATGAAAACATCACTGTAAAATGCTGCACAACACTCAACCCTGCTTCCAGATTTACAAATCACAGGAGAACCATTGCATAGTTGGGAATCATTAGTGTCTATGGATGAAAAAAGCTCATGAAAATTTCCTATACACTCCTTTAGAAATGCAAATCTAATTTTGTTTACAGATATTTCTTCCTTTATGAGAAATGGTATATGTTATATGGGAGCAACTGTAGTCACAGAATTTGAAACCCTGTGGTCAGCTTCACTCCCATTGAATATTAAGTGCACAATGTGCAGAGTTAATGAATTAAAACAAGCCTGTGTAATTGCAAGAAAAAGACAACAATATGTACTAATTCAAAAATGTGCCTTTGAAATATGTCATGCTGTGGGTACACTTTGGCTTCAAAGAGGTTTCTTAATATCAGCTGGCAAAACCATCATGACTGCAAAAATTATAAATGAGTTTCTTGCAGCTCTACAACTACCTGAAACCCTTGCTATTGTACATTGCTCTGCCCACACAAGTGGAACTGACTTTGTTTTGAAAGGAAACCACCAAGCAGATGTTGTTGCAAAACTCATTGCTATAGAAGACAGTGAACTGATTTTAAATTTGATAATCATTAATGAATCAGATTTATCCCTGGCATATAATAACAAAGAGGTTAGAAAATGGAAACAGAGCTTTAATGCTAAACAAATTAATGGTGTATGGGTGGCATCAGAAGGAAAAACAATATTTCCTAGAACTTTTTATCAACAAATTTGACAATCTATCCATAAAAATGGTCATTTTGGAACACAAAGCTTTGTAGATTCAGTAAAGAAAGAATGAATAGTACCTGACATAATAAACATTGCCTCTAAAGTCTGTGCAGCTTGTGCAACTTGCCAAGTGTATAACCAACATATATTTTGTGAAAAAGCATTGGGGGGGTGGAGAATGTCTTTTAGCCTACACGCCTTTTGGACATCTACAAATTAACTTCATAGCAATGCCAAAAGGACATGACAAATTTTGTTTAGCTATAGTAGACCAGATGATAAGATGGCTGGAAGTATTTCCAACAGCAAGAGCCATGACAGCTTTTGTATTCAAAATATTACTAAAAGAAATAGTACCTTGATTTGGGTTACCATAAAGAATTGATTCAGATAGGGGGACACATTTTCCAGATTCAGTTTTAGCGCACATATATTCATGCCTAGGAATAACATCAAAATTCCATGTGTCTTACCACCTATAGAGCTCAGGGCAAAAAGAAGGAATGAACAGGGAATTAAAGACTATAATTGGCAAACTATCTACTGAGACTCATTTGAAATGGCTTGATGCTCTACCTTTAGCATTAATTTACCTGAGAATTAGGCCAAGGGGAGATCTACACATCTCACCATTTGAGATGCTGTTTGGTCATTCACCTATTCATGCAAAATCACTTAACCCTGTCTTTGTTAGGAGGAGATACAACTATTACCACATATATAAGAGATATGCAGATCAAGATAAAAGCACTTCATGAATCAGGAGCTGTAGTGAAAGCTATACCTATAGACTTCATTACATGATTTACATCCTGGAGATACAGTATACATAAAGAACTTTCAGCACACTGGAGAAACTCATCCTGCCTAGGAAGATCTATTCCAAGTACTTTAACAATCCCTACAGCAATAAAGATAGGAGAAAAGACATTGCTGATCCATTGTTCTCACATGAAAAGAGTACCTACCATTGAAAATGAAAATCAAGCCTAAGACTACAGATATAACTGGACACTGTTTTTAATGAGATTTAACTCATCAAAAAGAAGACTACAAAGACAACTAGATACTATTTTCAAGAACATTTCAGTGAACTCTGGAACTTATATTTTGCTATTCAATAAAAGGTTTGATTTTTTAAAAAAACCCTTACCTTCCATCTTGGAGCCAATACTGTGTATTGGCAGAAGAGTAGTAAGGGCTAGGCAATGGGGGTTAAGTGACTTGCCCACGGGCACACAGATGGGAAGTGTCTGAGGTCAGATTTGAACTTAGGACCTCCCATCTCTAAGCCTGACTCTCAATCCACTGAGCTACCCAGCTGCCCCAGTTTGATTTTTTTAAAATGTTTAAAATAGAATGAGTAATACTAAGTAGGTAAGTGCATAATTTCAGTTATAGCATTTAGGATTGCTATTTAAAATTAATTATCATTAACATACTTTATAGGATTATAATAACTAATTGATACATAAGTGGTAAAGTGTTTCAAAGGGTTATAAGTGTTGATAAACACTCATATCAGGTGGGATATTATATTCACCTTAGGGGGAATAGTATAGGTATATAATGTGTATATTGTGTATATAAGGTTCTTATATTTTTGTGCATAGTAACTATAAGGGTTATTTGGATTAATATCTTTAGGTTCTTATTTCTGTAGAGTATAATAAGAATTGGTTTTTATTCATGTAGAGAATTATAAAAAATTGGGATTCTGCAACTGTAAATATTTGTAATTGTATATTATTGCAGAGAGCAGCTTTCAGGCCCGATGGGTAGAAAGCCACTGTTCTGATTTGGCCTAGGGCAAAAACAAAAGTTTTTGTGAAAGCCTCTCAGGTTTAAAAGGAACAGTTTAGTTGATTGATCTTCCTTACTTAAGCTAATGCTAGAGGCATTTGAGGGCTGGGGAAAAAGAGAAAGCACCCAGAAGTCTTTCTGGTAGCAAGACAAGGCTAAAACTTTGTTCATTTCAGCTCAATAATCAACACCCTCTAATAACAAAAGGCTGAGCTGAACTCACTAATTTCCTCCAGTACTCAGGAATTTGGGGCTGCAAGGTAAAGTTCCCTGCCTCCCCCCAGGTGAGAGCTCTGAGGGCCAACTATTTGGATTGCTTCCTCCCTGAGGCAAGGGGGCAGTGGTGGAAGCATCTCTCCAGTTGAAAGCTTCAGGTCCCACTAATTTTTACCTAATGAAAAACAGCCAGCTTACTGCCAGCAAGGTCATTTAAGTTGTTTTTTATTTTCAAGGATAAAGAAAAAAATTTTGAACTTACCTTTTTTTCCAGGTGTAAATTGTAACTTTAGAATCAGCTACTAAAAAGCTAACTTAAGGATACTAAGTGAAGAAAATTGAAAGTAATCGTCACCATCTTTGTGGTTTGCCAGAAATGTAGGGATTTAATTTATGGTTAGACTAAATATAAATAAATGTGGTTGCCAATTTTAAAAATGAATACAGCTCAAGTCAAAATGATTTTTAGCAGTTTTATTTACAAAAAAGAGGGAAAGAATAAAGGTAGAGAAATGTAAAAGGAGGGTAGAGAAGATATCTAATCTAAAACACTAAATTTTTGTCCCAGTGTCTGGCTCCACTCTGGAGGGCTTAGTGATGAATTAAGCAAGTGTTTTTACACATGTGGTCTCCTCCAAGAGGAAGGCTCTCTGGTGCTAAATCTCTCCAGAAGCCACTAAAGGAGAGTCAACTTTTTTCACTCACTCAATCTGAAGTCCAAAGGGAGAAGATAAAAGAGCAGTCTTGCGAGAAATAGTTCAAATCGACAGCCTCAGATCCTACATGCTGAAGATTCAGGCCAAAGACTGAAGACCTCTTGAACAGGAAGTTCATCATCTTTTATAGACATTTTTACATCACTTCCTCCACTTTATGGGGACCAATTGCAGTATGTAAATTTGCTTAACACTACCCATGGGGAAATCAGTCACTTCTGAAGGTTTATCTCACTTTATTAAGTGGTTTTTGAACCTCCCCTCTCAGCCACACACTTCTGTCACCAAATGACAGCCTGAACAGCAGGGGAGACTCTTAATCAGAAATATTTTTGCTCCCTTGCTTCTTAAATAGGAAAAGGGAGAAATTAAGAAAAAACTCTCCTATCAATTTCTTCCCTGAGATCCATTGGGAGACCAGTCTCCCCTGTGTATCTTTCAACTAAAACTACCTTATACTCTATATCAGAAACAGGGAAAAGTGAAGAGAGAGAGAAAGAAAAAAAACCCAATTCTTGCAACATGCAAGTCTCAAATAGTATACAATTACAAATATTTACAGTTACAGAATCACAAAATTCATACTATGCTCTATAGAAATAGAACCTATTCTTATTTTACTCTATAGAAATAAAAACATAGATATTAATACAAATACAACTCATAGTTTCTATGCACAAAAAACAAAAGAAACAAGAAACTTATGTATACATTATGTACATCTAATATCTATCTTACATATGCATTATATAAATCTAATATCAATATGCATTATATGTATATCTAATATGTCAGTTAGAATAGCAGTAGCTAATAAATTGCATCAATTGCCTTTCTCAATGAGCAAAGATATTGAGGAAGAGCTTATTATCCTTTATATAGTTTGGGGAAGTACAAAAGAACAAAGAACAGAGTTGGGTAGGTGAGGACAAAAAGGTGATTATTTACAAAGCCACATAATGGAGATATAAACATGACTGATTAGATTTGAAAATAGAGGACTAGCAACTACCCCCTCTATCCCTTCTGTAACTAAGAAAAGTTTATTGTTTGATTCATAGATAGTGGTCTAGAATCATTTTGGATTATCAACCAGAAATCCTTGAAGGATAACTTGATGGTATAAAGATATGAGACCAGACTCCATAATGTCCACAGATTTCATTTCATAATAATAGACAGAAATCCAAACTCAACAACAAGATGAAGCCACACGACTTTCCTAGTCAATACAACTTGAAAAGTACACAGAGAAAGTTGAATTATAGGGAACAAGTGAAAGTCTTAATACCACCCCCAACCTACTCCCAACCTACTATACTGAGACCTTGTGAAGGCTGCAATTGTGATGAGTACCCAGACACAACCATGAGAATCTCAGAGTTCTGACCACACTGGTAGGGAGGTGGCTGGCAGAGAGGAGGAGAGGGGAGGACCAGCTGGTTATATACCTTCAGCCTCTCCACCTTCAGCATTTGCAGCAGCTGGTGAAGATTTAACCTCATGGATAATTCAGTAGGTCAGCTCAACCAGGATAATCCAGGCTACCAGCAGAGAAAAGAAGACTTAAGATCCCCTTCAGGGGAAAAAGGTCAAACTCATAGATCCAGCAAACAAACAGATGAGCAATTAATTGTATAGGCCACAGGGAGAGGAAAAGAAGAAACAACAGAATTAAAAAAGGAATTGATGATTGAAAACTTCTATTTGGATAAAGAACAAAGAACAGAGGAGGACCAAGGAACATCAAAAAACTCCAAAAATTCAAGGAATTGGATTTGGGCTCTAGAAGAGCTCAAAAAAGAATTGAAAAAGCAAATTAGACAGTTTTAAGAAAATTAGAAAAAGGAGAACATAAAAAACAAAACAGGACATCTAGAAACAGAGGCACATGAACTGAAACAAGAAAATAGTACCTTGAAAGCCAGAATTGACCAGCTGGAAAATGAGGCAAAAACAAAAATGAAAAGATTAAAGGAATTACCTAAAAACAAAAATAGCTCAAAGGGAAAAGGAGACTCAAAAGACTATGGATGTGTTATTTAGATATTTTAGGAAGGGGGAAATAGGAGGGTTAAAAACAAAGGAAATTGCATATAAATAAAATTGAATTTATTAACAGAGAAAGGATGAATGGGGAAATGAAAATGGGAAAGGGTGGTATCTAATTATTTTACCCACTAATTAAACCTACTAATTAAATCTACTATCATAACTAAATACACAAATTCTTAAGGGTAAGTCCAAAAGGGAACCAGAATCTCACAAACAGAGAATCCTTGGTGAATCAGGTACAGGAGTACAGCTGATGTTCTCAGATGTCCTAACAAAGAAGAGATCTTTTCCCCAGTTAGGTTGTCCACCAGGAAGACTATAGATATTCTCTCACAACAATCAGCAAATCCTCAGAGGCCAGTTGTTTGATGCATGGATTTCCAGGATGTCTCAGCCACATACCTTTCTCCTTCAACTTGTAGTTCCAAAGTGACAGTTGGTAATCTGTTCCTAGGAGTTCTGACTCAACCAAGCTCAGGAAGATTCTGAGCCTTAAGCTCTGCAATCATTCTCTTGCAACCTTTACCTCTCATTGATGAAATTCAGTCTTTAAAAATCAGAATTACACAATTAGAAGCTAACAAATTCGCAGGACAGCAACAATCTATAAAACAAAATCAAAACAATGAAAAAATAGAAGAAAATATGAAACACCTCATTGAAAAAAAAAACAACCAATCTGGAAAATAGATCTATGAGAGACAATTTAAGAACTATTGGACTACCCAAAGGCTATTAGCAAGAAGAAGAAAAAAAGATCCTAGACATACTACAGAAAATTATCCAGTAAAACTATCCTGATATCCTTGAACAAGAGGGTAAAATAGAAATTGAAAGAATCCACAAATAACCTTCTGCATTAAATCCCTAAATGACAGGAATGTTATAGGCAAGTTCAAGAGCTCCCAACAAGGAGAACATACTACAAGCAGGTAGAAAGAAAAACTTCAGATATCATGGAGCCCCAGTCAGGATCAGATAGGATCTGGCAGCCTCTACACTGAAGGAATGGAAGGCTTGGAATATGATATTCTGGAAGGTAAGGGAAGTAGGTTTACAAACAAGAATGAACTACCCCCAAACTTGAATATATTTTTTAAGAAGAAAGTACATTTATTTAATAAAATAGAAGATATCCAAGCATTCCTAAAAAAAGATCAGATTTAACAGAAAATTTGATGCCCAAATACAAAATCCAAGAGAAGCACAAAAGGGGCAATAAGAGGAAAAATTTAAGGACTTCAGTAATATCAAATAGCTTATGTTCCTATAAGAAAAGATGATATTTATAACTTTTTAAAAAATTCTTACCTTCCATCTCAGTATCAATACTTTGCAATAATTGGTTTCAAGGCAGAAGAGTAGTAAAGATTAGGTAATGGGGGTTAAGTGACTTGACCAAGGTCACTGGAGCAGATTTTAAAATAGGATCTCTTGTCTCTAGGCCTGGTTCTCAATCCACTGTATTGTCCCCAATATCAGTAACTCTCAAAAATTATCATTGTCATAGTAGTTAGAAGAATTATACATAGAGGGGGTGGTAGTTAGGTGATTAGGATAATATGTTTAAAAATTAAAAATAAAACCAGGGTGTGTGTGTGTGGAGAGAATAATACTAAAAGAAATGGGGGAAAAAGAAATAAAATGGGTCAAAATATAGAAGTACATTGGTGGGGAGGGAGCTGAAAAGAACACAAATATAATGTAGAAGTTTATGACAGGTAATACTTGAACCATACATTGGAATTGGCTCAGAGAGAGAAGAACAACCAGACTTATTGGGGTATAGAATTGTATCTTACCCTATAGAGAAGTAGAAGGGGAATAAGAGCTGAAAATTCCATTACCAGGGAAACCAGGAGAGAGATAAGGAAGGAGCACTGACAGTTAGGGGCTTTTTGCCCCTTCAAGAAAGAAAGAAAGAGCTCTGTCTCTGAGGCAAGGGCAACGAGGGCAACTAGCAGTTGGCTACTGACATATGAGTGATAGAAACTGATAGAAGGATTGATGTCTATTTAGGAAGAAGTTAGCGAATCAATTTTTGATAGAATAGGTTAGAGCAGGTAAGAAGAACCTGTCCTCAGAAGACAGTTAGAAGTAGGTTATTAGAAATTTTAGATAGTATTAGGAATTTAGATATAGTCATAGGGTATTATAATAATAACCTCTCTTTCCTCTTTTTCTATCCTCTATCTGTACTCTTCAAATTAAACTGTGTTTTTATTCAACTTCTCTTCTCACTTTTGTCAAACTTCTACTTTTAACCTTTTCAGTAGTAATCATGATCTCAGACAAAGCTAAACTAAAAATAGATTTGATTAAAAGAGACAAGGAAGGAAACTACATCTTGATAAAAGGTAATATAAATAATGAAGAAATAGCAATATTCAACATATATGAACCAAATTGTATAGCTTCCAGATGTTTAAAAGAGAAACCAAAGGAGCTTAATGAGGAAATAGATAGTAAAAAAAATAAGTCTAGTGGGAGTCCTCAATCTTTCCCTATCATAACTGGATGAAATAAATAAAAAAATAAATAAAAAAGAAGGGAAGTAAATGAAATGTTTAGAAAAATTATATCTAATAAATGTCTGGAGAAAATTGAATAGGGATAAAAAGTAATATATCTTCTTTTCTGTATCACATGATATGTATGTGCACACACACACACACAGACACACACAAACATTGACCTTGTACTATGGCATAAAAATCGCAACAAATGCAGAAAAGCAGAAATAATAAATGTAACTTTTCCAGATAATTATGTAATAAAAATCATAATAAGGGGGTTCATGGAGAAGCCAGTTTAAAATCAATTGGAAGATAAATAATCTAATTTTTTAAACTGGTGGGTCAAAGAACAAATCAAAGAAACTAAGAACAAACAAAACAAAGAAATAACCGAATACATTGAAGAGATTGACAATGAGGAGACAAAATATCACAAGAATTATTCACTATGACCAAGTGGAATTTATACCAGGAATATAGGGCTGGTTTAATATCAGGAAATCCATCCATATAATTGACCATGTCACAAGCAAACCAACAAAAATCACATGACTATCTCAATAGATGCAGAAAAAGCCTTTGACAAAATGTAACACCCATTTCTATTGAAAACACTGGAACATATAAGAATAGAAGGGTTTCCTTTCCTCAAAATAATAAGCAGTATTCATTTAAAACCATCAGCAAGCATCATCTGTAATGGGGACAAATCACAAGCCTTCCAAATAAGATCAGGAGTGAAATAAGTATGCCCATTGTCTCCACTATTATTTAGTATTGTATTAGAAATACTAGTGGTAATAATTAAAGAAGAAAAAGAATTGAATAGATTAAAGTCGACAATGAGGATACTAAACTATCACTCTGCAGATGATATGATGGTATTCCTAGAGAATCTGAGAAAATCAACTAAAAAGTTAGTGGAAATAATAACTTTAGCAAAGTTACAGGGTATAAAATAAACCCACATAAAACATCAGCATTTCTATATATTTCCAACAAAACTCAGCAGCAATAGATAGAAAGAGAAACTCCATTTAAAATCACTCTAGATAATATAATAATATTTGGGAATCTATTTGCTAAGACAAACTCAGTAATTGTATGAACACAACTACAAAATACTTTTCACACAAATAAAACTAAGTCTAAATAATTGGAAAAACATGAATTGCTCATGAATAACATGAGCAAATGTAATAAAAATGACAATCCTACCTGAACAAATTTACTTCTTCAGTGTCATACCTATGAAACTGTAACATATGTATTTTTTTCATAGAATCATTTACAAAAACCCACAAAGTTCATCTGGAAGAACAAAAGGTCAAGAATAACAAGGGAAATAATAAAAAAAAGAAACGTGAAGGATGGTGGCTTAGCAGTATCAGATCTTTAACTGTACTATAAAGCAGTGATCATCAAAACAATTTGGTACTGGCTAATAGATAGAAGGGCAGATCAATGGAAGAGACTTGGGGTAAATGTCCTCAGCAAACTAGTGTTCAATAAACCCAAAGATCCCAACTTTTGGGACAAGAACCCACTATTTGACAAAATCCGCTAGGAAAATTGGAAAACAGTATGGGAAAGAGTATGTTTAGATAAACATCTCTCGCCCCATACAAAAAAAAAAATTCAGAATGGGTAAATGACAAATATAAAAAATTCAGAATGTGTAAATGACAAATATAAAGAAGGAAATTATAAGAAAATCAAGGGAACGTAGAATAATATAATCTATGGGACAGAGAAGAATTTAAGACCAAGCAAGAGATAGAGAACATTACAAGATATAAAATGAATAATTTTGATTATACTAAATGAAAAAGTTTTTTGTATAAATGAAACCAATGAAACCAACATTAGAAGGGAAGCAAAAACTGGGGGAAAATTTATAACAAAAATATCCAGTAAAGGTCTAATTCCAATAAGGAACAAATCAAATGTACAAGAAATCAAGCCATTCCCCAATTGACAAATGATCAAGGTATATAAATAGGCAGTTTTCACATGAAGAAATAAAAACTATCAATAACCATATTGTTATGTTTATAAAAGGGAAGATGGATGGGGAAGGAGCAGGGATGGAATAAGGATGAAAGGATTTAGAAGGGCTGGTGTGGTAGAGAAGAGAGAACTACTGGGGCTTAGAGATGGTCTGTGCAGTTCTCCCTTTCCTTCACACTTCACTCAAGAGAGGTACCCCTGAGCTGATGTTGTGACAAGGATGAACAGGGGCTATGTCTCAATAAGTAGGCTTCTGGGGGATTATGGAGTTCACTTGTCCTCAGAACTTGGTTGGTGGTGTCTGAGCCCCTAGAAGCCCTACTTGTCAGGCAGACTGAATGTTCCTGTTTGCTCTTTGTTGTTTAGCCAAGGCTAAATGGCCTACCACAACACCCTCTCTTTCTCCTAAACTGATATGATTTAGATCTGACTGCGAATGTCTTCAGAACAAAGCTGTTTTAATCATTCAAGTAACAAGGGGGGAGGTCAGTGAGAATAGGAAACCCTACAGGTTGTCACTTCCTTCTTTAGGAAGCATAGGCTTCAGCATTTTTTCCTCCTTCCTCTCTAATCACTTCACCATCCTATTCTAAATAGGCACTAGCATCCTTCTTGGGAAGGTAATGGGATGGGATGGGTCTTCAGGGTGACCTTTGAGAGGTTCAAGGGCTCAGCATCCTTCAGCAGTCATTGTTGTTCTTTTGCTTTCTTTAATCAATGATCCAAAGATGTCAGGGTTCTTCTGTCTTCAGGGCAAGGGCAATGGAGGCAAGGCTCTGGTACTACAGGATGCGTAGAGCTCCAGTCCTAGCTCCTGTCTCTCATGAGTTCATAGGGCAAAGACCCCTTTCCAAGCTCTCAATCCCATAAGCCCTTTCTGCTCCCCCAACTGCCACTCTCCCTCCTGCCAACATTTAAAAAACTGTTCCTCAATCTCAGTTTTCCTTTCTACAACATGAAAAAGTATTCTAAATCCCTCCTGATTAGAGGAATGCAAATAAAAACAACTTTGAGGTACCACCTCACACTTAGCAGATTGGCCAATTTGGCAGCAAAGGAAAGTGATAAATGTTGGAAGGAATATGGCAATTTGGGAAGCTGATGCATTGCTGGTGGACTTGTGAATTGATTCAACCATTCTGGAAGGCAATTTAGAATTATGCCCAAAGGGCTTTAAAAGATTGCATGCCCTTTGATCTAATCATTTCACTACTAGGTGCGTACCCCAAAGAGATAATAACAAAAAATGTTTGTGTAAAAATATTCATAGCCAAGCTCTTTGTGGTGGCAAAAAATTGGAAAATGAGACAAATTGTGGTATATGATGGTGATGTAATACTATTGTGCTCTAAGGAATGATGAACTGCTTTATTTCTACACAAACTAGAAAGACCTTGACAAACTGATGTAAAGCAAAATGAGCAGAACCTGAAATATTGTGAGAGGATCAAATGTAATTGACTTTGCTACTAATAGCAATGCAATGATCTAGGACAATCTAGAAGGACTTTGAGAAAGAATGCTATCCAAATCTAGAGAAAGAACCATGGGAGTAGAAACACAGAAGGAAAATATTTTATTTATCACTTGTTTATATGGGTATAAGATTTAGGATTTTGGTTTTTAAAGATTTACTCTATTAAAAAATGAATAGTATGGAAATAGGTATTGAGTCATAATACATGTATAACACAGTAGAATTGCTTGTCAACTCTGGAAGGGGGAAGAGAAAAGGGAGGGAAAGAACATGAATCATGTAACCATTGGAAAAATACTTAAAAATAAACAATAATTAAAATTAATAAAAATAAATAAAGTGACTATGAAAAATAAAGTTACAAAAAACTCAAACAAAAAGCAACTAACAAAAAGTTAAAATTAAAAAAAGCTTCTTGTGTTTGTTCACTGGTTCCTATGTGGAATAAAACTTGGAGAGAACACTGACAATTGGGATTCATGATTATGGTGCCTCAAAGCTTCAGGTTATTTAACACGTAGCTGGACAACAAAGAAACATTTATTCATAAAGCATTTGAGTCCTTACTATGATCTTAGAGGGGCATATGAAAGAAATGTGAAAAATATTTCCTGGTTTTCAGGACCTTGCAATCTAGTCAGGCAGACACATGTAAAACAGTTCAATAACTAATCAATAGATGACCCATTGATTAAGTTAATAATAGATCATACTTTTCAAGAAATTCTGAGGAGAAAGAAACATGAGTTGAAGGAGCTGGAGGAAAAGGAATGGCATAAAATGAAACTCAAAGTATGAGCAGAAATAGAGAAAAGTCATCACAAGAAAAGGAAACAGTATGAATAAAGGTTTAGAACCAAGAATAAAGTATAGTCATGGGACAATAAGAACATCAATCTGCCTGGATTGGAGGCTCATTAAAAAATCTAGATCTCACATTATTATTCTTTCAGTATTAATTATAGCACATGTTACAATAGTACCTTACTCTATACTTTCCTGACAATAATCTTGTGAAATAGTTAATGCAGGTATTATCTCCCTTTTATAGATAAGGAAATTGATACTCGGAGAAATTAAGTGCTCTGTGCATGGTAATGTAGCTAGGATTGAAACTTGGGTCTAAACTGCAGAATTTTTCCATGTTTTACTATATTTTCTTTGATGACATCCAGAAAATTCAAATGAGATTTTAAAAAGTGCTTAAAATAGGATATTTACCAGTGTGAACCTTCTGATTTAAAGAGTTTTAATGTAGAAAAGAAATTTTATTTATCCTGTCATTTCTGAGGAAAAAAAGTAAGGTCTTATGAATTTATATTTTAATAAAATGAATTTTAAAATTGCCTTGCAAAGTATCTAGATACTCATCAGAAGTGTCTAAGATGAGAGATATAGAATAGAAGAGATTACATCATTATTTCATACAAATTTAAATTTTAAATTCTTTGTTTCTTTAAATTGTTATGTTCCTTAGGTAGAAACTAGAGACAATTTTGACATCATGTAATCAAATAATATATGACAGTGGATTATGAGATATTTATTCAACTGCAAAAGTACCTGTATAAAAACAAATATTTCACAAACACTTCAAAAAATACTGCTACATGTGTGTGGAAGAGAGGTTATTTATAAGCTGTTAGAACATTATGTATCCATGAACTCAAATGTATGTAGGATCAGTGGTCTGTGAGTAAAGAGATATTTCAATCAAATATAGAAAAGAAGAGAAAAGCAATTAACAAGAGGAATGTATTTCTAAACTTAACAATCAGATGCATTTCTGAATGAAATTTGAAGGCAACAAAGAGAACAAAAACCTAGATCTGAGTATGTGAAGCCACTAGCCAGAGCTGACTCAAAAGAAGTAGCAAAAAAAGGTGTTCTTCCTTGGAGCCATGTTATATGGAGCAATGAAGGTAAATGTGATCTATACAAGCTTCTCTGCTAAACCAAGAAAATATGAAAGCAAAATATCCAGATAATACTCCAGGAGTTAATTTGAAATTCAGTGGGAAGCTTTTAGTTACTTCAAAGCTAGAATCTAAAATGGAAAGAAACTCACAGAGGGGAAAAGCTTAAGATAATTTCTATAGATTATGAGTTGACTGAATATACCACAAATCAAATAAATCTTTATGGAACAAAACCAACGTATATAGTTAAACTTGAATTGAACACAATTCTATTAATTTATGGATATTCTAATGATATTATTAAGAAGATATTACCTCATATGGTAATTGCATTCCATTCAAACCAATTATGTCATAGAAGTAATTAATAGGAAGTATCAACTAACTATGTAATCTAATACTTGAAGAATGTTAAATTGATTATATTTATCTTGGGGAAGAGAGCTAAAACATAATCCAAAATGATAAAAACAAAACAATGAGTACATATGGATTTTAGATATAAATATTAAATGTGTAATTGTTTCAGAATTTCAAATGTTAAAAAAAAGAATGACGTAAGAATTCACAGTTATTCAGACAGGAGAAGTCTGATTCAGAGCGTAGGCCTAAACTACCCCCTTTCACTCTTAGTGCAATATGTTACACTGATTAGAGGAGAAAATCAGAATACTTGTTAAAAAAAAATACCTGCTAGGTTCTATGTTGCATGAAAGGAGTAAAAACAGTTACTGAATTTTTTTAGCCCATGATGTAATTTTGGTTACTCTAATAAAAAAAGATTAGAATGTAATAAATTGATTTGGAATCAATGGAAAATTCATAATGCTAACTCCACATGCCTTTTAATTATTGTTCTTGCTTTCTTCTTTTTTAAGAGGGAACTGTGGTTCACAACGCATCTGGGAGACTGGTTTTTCTACTGGAATCATCACCCTAAATCCAGGACCAGGCCATTTCTGGTATACCTATAATTGTTTCACCTTCTCTTAAAGGAACCTTTCCAAACACTGTGGGGGTCCTGACTGTTTTTTTTTTTTTGTCAATGGCATTGATTTGAAGGATAATCCCCATCAAAATTCAAATCTATGAAATTTCTATAAGTCACACTTTTCTGAGACATACTGGAAGAATCCCAATTGGAAACATCTGAAAAGGTAATGATGGTTTTAAATAGTATATCAGCTTTATCTACTGCACATATTCTTTCTTTATTTTTTTCATAGGACCATCACTCAAATTATCACCTAGCTCTGACTTTTTTAAAAAAGTTATATATCCTATATTTTATCTCTTGGGTAATATGAGGAAAACCACCATTGTTTTCTTTCATTTATTCATTTATTTGGCCTATCCACTTTCTGATATTACCAAGTCTTAGTTCCTTATTATTCTCTTATCTCTATGTAATCCCAAAGAAGATAACTACTATTCAAGTAGTTGGGAAAAGCCTCCTCTTTCTAAAGAGAGAAGGTATTTTGAAAGGCCCTTTAACAATAAAATATCTTTAACTTTTACATTTATTTTGAAATATTATTTGGAAAATTTTTAAAAATATAAATTTGACTTTTAAAATTAGTTAGGGTTAGGAAATAGAGTTTGATATGCAGTTCTATAAAGGATTTCCAGGTGAGGAAATTCCCTCTAATGTAGGCTGGTACCCTCTCTCTGTGATTTATACTCTAAGACAATTGTCTAGGGCACTTAGAGGTTAAGGGACTTTTCCAGGTTCACACAGCCAATATGTATCAGAGAGGAGCCTTGAAACCATGTAATTTTGACTTTGAGGTCAGTTCTACCCACTATGCTAAAATATTTTTTTCCATAGAAAATGCTTATAATTAGAATCCCTTCAGTTACTTTCCTTTTAGAATTACCATTGACTAGAAGACAGTTTTTTTTCCTAGAATAAGCTAATTTCTTGAAGAGTAGTCTTTTGACCTTTCATATGCATTACAAATTTAACATGAAAATGACAGTTTAAGTATTTCCTCTTAAAATATGACAAGATTATGTTTATTTTATTTTCAAAAATTGCAAATAAGGATAATGATGCACGAAAGGGATAAATGCTAGAGTATTTAATTTTCTGGGTCTTTAAAGTTTCTCTCATCTTTAAAAAAAAAATCCTTCACTTGATCATGTCACCCCCTCAGGCTATTGTCCAATATCTCTCTTCCTTTTCCCTGCCTAGTTACTAGAGTTATTGTTATTCTCAGGAAGGCCCAAGTCAGGGGACTACTCGGTCAGTGCAACATGTATCACTGCAAAACATCTGGCAAACAGATCCCTGGCAGAGAACATAAATGTGTCGATGCCCAAATCGTTGATTCCAGGAGAAACTTGTGGGACACGTATGCTGGCGAGTGATATGCTGACAGGCGATGGGTATAAAAACCTCTTCACTTACAAGCTACAGGCAGAACTCTCCTGCTGAGCTCCCCTTGGTGCACACCAGATCAATAAACGACCCTTTTGCTTGATTGAATTATCTAAGGGTCTTTCTTGGTGGTGGGCGATGAACCGGACCCTAATATTTGGGGGCTCGTCTGCCTCATCCCCACCTCGGAACTCCTTGACAGAAGGGCCGAAGGCACTGCCTTTGCCCAGACCTTCAGGTGAGCCGTGTGTGTGTGTGTGTGTGTGTGTGTGTGTGTGTGTGTGTGTGTGTGGTGACCGAATGTATATGGGGGAGAGGAGGACTCTTGGACTCTTGCTGGACATACGGCTTAGTGGATGGGAGAGTCCGTGCCCTGCGGGTTATACAGGGGCATCCTAAGCCAAGTTCAGAGGCCCAACCCATTCTGATGTGAGGGGTTCGCCCTGCAGCATCTGTCCAAACGTCCTACCTGTTTCTGAGAGTGGATCCTACAGTTCCTCAGTTCTTGTCACTTGCAAGGGAGCCAGTTGGGAACCAGGGGAGGCACTTGAAGTCTGTCTGAGGGGTGGTGAAGGATAATGGTCCAGGGTACATACCGACCTTGGAACTTTCGGGAAGTTTGAGTCCCCTGAGGCGGAGTTCGAGTCTCTGTCAGGTTGGGATTATTCTCAACTAGATTAAAGGGAAGGGGGTTCGAGTCCCCCTTGGGAAGATATTGCACCCATAAGAGAGACTGGGGGATGCCCTGTGATCTCTAGGTGAATCTTATAGCCCTAGGTGACCCTCATAAACACACCAGGTCTTTTTGGCCGCATGGGAGGGACTGGGTGGCCAGTCTCTGACAAGCAGTCACCTGTATCGGGATTCTTTGACCTTTCTGGTATCACCCCCCTCCTTATCCTACTCTCTCTGATCTATGTCCTCATCCTCTCCTTAACCTCTGGACCCAATATGGGTCATGGCCAGTCCAACCCCCCCCCCCCCCAGATCTGGTCCTCCAACATTATGCTGACTTTAAGTGAAGAGCCGCAAACCTAAGCCTGGCAGTTCATCAGAGAAAGTTGCAGACTCTCTGTAACGTAGAATGGCCCACCTTTGGGTGCGGGTGGCCCTAAGAAGGTACTTGGCAGAACAGTGTCATCTCTGCTGTTCTCCTCTCTGGAACAGAAGGGCACCCAGACCAAGTCCCCTACATATTGACCAGGCAAGACTTAGCCCTAGACTCCCCCACCCTGGTTGAAACCTTATATGGAAGCCGTCCATTTCCTAGTGGCTTCACTAGATGATAGGACCAAATCCAGAGGTCGACCTGAGAAGCCTAACCTTGAAGAGCCCCTTCTGCCTCCAGTCCTCCCACCACCCAAGGAACCCCTCCTTGACCCTCCTCTAAAGCCCCCTCCCTATAATCCTCAGTTTTACCCTCCCCCTCCCCTTGATGGAAAAGAGGCAGCAGCAGTACAGGGAGCAGACTTACCCAGCCCCCCTCTAGCTCATCGCACTAGATGCTGAGTGCCTTCAATGCAGCTGCTACTTCCCATTCCAGCGGAAGCCCCCTCCTCTACCACCATCCTACCAGTTCTCACTGTCGGACCCATGGTGGAAGGGGGCCCCCTTGTTTTCTAATACTGGCTTTTCACTTCTTCTGACCTGTATAATTGGAAACATCAAAATCACCCTTTCTCTGATCAGCCCCAGAAGCTAATTGACCTGGTCAAGTCTATTTTTCTCACCCACAGTCCCACTTGGAATGATTGTCAGCAATTACTCTGCATGCTCTTCACCACTGAGGAGCTCAATTGGATCATCACTGAAGATTAAAAAGCTGGTTCTTGGGAATGATGGGAGACCCACCACTGACCCTGTAAGCCTTGCCATGGCGTTCCCCACCAAGCGGCCTGACTGGAATTTTGCCACTGATCAAGGTAGGGAGCATCTTCAGTCCTACCACCAGACTCTCCTCGCTGGGCTTTGGGCAGTGGCCCACAAGCCCACTTATTTGGCTAAAACTGATTCTGTTAGGCAGGGCCCCGAAGAGACCCCTGCCACACTTCTTGAGCAGCTGCAGGAAACTTTCCGCATCTATTCCCTGGTGGACCCAATAGCACCCAATAGTTCTTCTTGCTTTTGTCAATCAGTCAGCCCCTGATATTTGCAGGAAGCTCCAGAGGGCTGATGCATTTACAGCCCAATCTCTAACCGAATTACTTAAGGTAGCGGAGAAAGTTTTTAATTCCCTTGAAACCCCTGAGGAATGAGCTGACCGACTAAGGCAGGAGGACATTGCTAGGCAGGAACAGAGACAGAAGGAGGCCAAAGAATGAGAACTCAAGTGTTTGCAGGACCTCCAGTCTAGGGAAGAGAAGGCTAGGAAGCAATTGATCCGGACCCAACAGCAGACAACCTGGGTCCTCGTGGCAGCCTTAACCCAGCCCCCTCCCCCTGGGGGGAACCGCCTGAGAGGAGCCCACAGGGACCCTGTTTCCTTTGCAGAAAAATTGGCCACTGGCAGTGTTACTGCCCCCAGAAAATACAAGGCAAAATGAGGCAAGGCTGGCAGGCTCCCCCTCCCCCAAGGATCTGGGATAGCCCTTCCAACACAGATTGGGGATGGCTCAAAAGTAATGTTATTGCCCTTGCTGAGGATGACTGAGGGGGATGGGTCTCAGGTCCCCTCCCTGAGTCCTGGGTAATGGTTTACATTGAGGGGAAACCCCTTCCCATGCTTGTGGACACTGGAGCCGAACACTCAGTCCTCCGGACACCCTTGGGGAAGACCAGTTCCAAAACCTCCTTGGTCCAAGGGGTGACGGGATCCAACCTATACCCCTGGACCACAGCGCAGACTGTCAACCGGGGAACCTGCCAAGTTTCTCATTCCTTCCTCTTTATCCCTGAGAGCCCTGCTCCCCTAACCGGTCAAAACCTCCTCCATAAGATCGGGGCCCATATTAACTTTTCCCGCGGGACTGTGTCCCTTACAGATGACTCAGGGGTCCTCCTCATGGTCCTTACTCTAGCCCTCAAGAATGAACACCTTCTGTATTCCAACCCAGCCCCTCTGGACACCCCCCCCCCCACGTGCGGCCATGGGTGGACTCCACCTTCCTAAGGTCTGGGCTGAACTTTCTGGAGTCAAGCTGGCCATAAATGAGCCACCCATTATCATCCCCCTCAAGAGTGGGGCCACCCCTATATAGGTCAAACAATACTCAATGCCCGTTGAGGCCAGAGAAGGCATTCAACCCGACATTAAGTGCCTTCTGGCCTCCAGGATCCTCACACCTTGAAAATCTCCATGGAACACCCCACTCCTCCCTGTCCATAAACCAGGCATGGGGGATTAGAGACCCATTCAGGACTTGCGTGAAGTTAACAAGCTGTGTTGAGGATGCCCACCCCACCGTCCCAAACCCATATACTCTCCTTAGCCATCTATACCCCTCCCTGACCTGGTACACTACTCTGGACCTAAAGGATGCCTTTTTCACCCTCCCACTGGCCCCTGTTAGTCAGCCTATTTTCGCTTTTGAGTGGTTTTCCCCTGAAACCCACTTGACCATCCACTCACATGGACTATGCTGCCCCAAGGGCTGAAACTCAGCCAGACCATCTTTAGCAATGCATTGGTGGAAAATTTGAAATCTTTTCACCAGCTACACCCTACTGTGACTCTCCTACAATATGTGGATGACTTGCTGATCGCCTCTCTCACAGTGGAATCCTGCAAGGAGG
This sequence comes from Monodelphis domestica, assembly GCF_027887165.1. Classification (NCBI taxonomy): domain Eukaryota; kingdom Metazoa; phylum Chordata; class Mammalia; order Didelphimorphia; family Didelphidae; genus Monodelphis; species Monodelphis domestica. The sequence goes on along the minus strand of NC_077231.1, from coordinate 186,513,173 downwards.
CTACAAGAGACCTCTTGATCTGCCTCGAGGCTGCCGGCTATCATGTCAGTGCCAAGAAAGCACACATAGCCCGCCAGGAGTTTACCTTCCTTGGCTATTGCCTGAGCGATGGTCTCTGCTGGCTCACTCCAGCCATGACCCAGACCATGCTCTCCATCCCCACCCCCTCGTCAGCCTGGCAGGTACGGGAATTCCTGGGATCTGTGGGATACTGTCGTCTTTGGATACCTAACTTTTCAGAGACAGCAAAGCCCCTCTATGCCGCCGCCCAGGAAACCTCTCACTGGGTCTGGACTGAGAACATGGAAACTGCCTTCCAGGATCTCCGAAAAGTTATGCTGCAGGCCCCGGCCCTAGCCCTACCTGACCCAGAGAAGCCTTACCAGCTGTTTTTTGATGAATTCCAGGGAGTAGCGAAAGGGGTCCTCACCCAGAAACTGGGACCCTGGGACCAGCCGATGGCCTACCTGTCCAAACGGCTCAACCCTGTCTCAGTGGGATGGCCTTCCTGTCTCCGCATCATCACAGCAGTGGCCTTTCTGGTCAAAGATGCTGATAAACTCACACATGGCCAGCCACTGCTCATTGCCACCTCTCACGCCATTTAGAGCGTCCTCCGCCAGCCTCCAGCATGCTGGCTGTCCCATGCCATTACCAATCGCTCCTCCTGAATGAGGCTCGGCTACCCTTCCAGTAGTGTCCACCCTTAGCCCCGCCACTCTTCTCCCCACCGGGGATGACAACACCAAGAAGCATTCCTGCCAAGAGATCCTTGTGGAATCGATATCTGCACGGCCTGACCATAAGGACATCCCTCTAGCCAATCCGGACCTCCTCTTCTTCACCAGTGGCAGCAGTTTCATGTCCCCGCAAGGTGGGAGGGCTGGAGCCGCGGTAGTAGATCACACTGGCCAGGTCATTTGGGATGCCTCCCTCCCCAAGGGGACATCAGCACAGAAAGCTGAACTGATTGCCTTGTCAGCAGCCTTGTGGGCAGCAAAGGGCAAGCGGGTCACCATTTATACAGATAGCCGCTATGCCTTTGCGACCCTGCATGTGCATGCACCAATATACCGGGAAAGGGGGTTTGTCACTTCGGCTGGGAAGTCCGTGGCCCACCTTGAGGACATCCAGGATCTCCTCGCAGCCGTCTGGGAGCCCCTGGACACCAAAGTGGCTCATCTCTCCCTGCCATGGGAAACTGCTGGACAGACAAGGTGACTAAGGCAGCTACAACATGGGACAGGGCCCATACCCTAGTGCTGCCCATCCAGGCCAACCCAGTGCCACTGGGCCCCTCGTCTCCCATCCCGAACCCCCCACCAGACCCTCCACAATATTCGGACAGTGACCGCCAATGGATAAAAGGGAAGGAAGGACATCCGGTTGGGTCTATGTTCCAGGACCCTGCTGGTAACTTGCTTTTACCTAGAATCGCTGGCCAACTCTTGACCATCCATCTCCACCATCTCACACACATGAGTGCCAACAAGCTCCATGAACTGCTCCGGAAAGGACAGATTTGCTTTCAAGGCTCTCAGGCCTTCCTGACAGAGTTGGTCGACAAATATACTGCCTGCCAACTGACCTGGCTTGCAAACCGGAACTCATACCCTGGAACCCGCCTCCGTGGCCCCCCACCCTGTGAACATTGGGAACTTGATTTCACTGAGGTGTGACCTGGCAAATTTGGATTCTGGTACCTCCTAGTTCTTGTAGATACCTTCCCGGGGTGGCCTGAAGCTTTTGCAACAGACTGAAACTGCCCATGCAGTCGCTAAAATCTTGCTGGAAGAAATAATTCCTTGGGTCAGGGTGCCCTCCTCTCTAGGCTCAGACAATGGTCCTGCATTTGTGGCCAAGACTCTACAGGCACTGGCAGGGGGTCTTTGGGGTCAGATGGAAATTACACTGTGAGCATAACCCCCAGAGTTCAGGGAAGGTGGAAAGATTGAATCGGACCCTAAAAGAGATTCTTACTAAACTCTCTTTGGAGACTGGCCAGGACTGGGTGACGCTCCTTCCCCTAGCCCTTTTTAAGGCCCAAAATACCCCTGGGCCCCTCTCCCTCACCCCTTATGAGATCCTTTATGGTTCAATTACCCCCTCCCCCCCATCCTCTCCGTATTCCCGAATGCGATTCTCGGTAACCCCTCATTGCAGGACTTTGTTCTCTCCCTCTCTCAGATCCAGTCTGACCTCTGGCTGAGGCTGCAGGGGCAATTCCAACCTCCTCCCCATTACCCTCATCCTTTTAAACCTGGGGATTGGGTCTGGATTAAGCAACGCCTCAAGGCCAACCTTCAGCCATGGTGGAAGGGACCTTATGTAACCCTCTTTGTTACCCCTTCAGCTCTTAAGGTCGATGGAATTGGCCCTTGGATCCACCACTCCCACGTGAGAGCCGCAGATTTGCCAAAGGCTACTGAGGTCTGGACAGCCACTTCTCATCCCGATACTCCTCTGAAGCCTAAACTTTACCAGACAGCATGACCCTCCCCTTGCCCCCCTCCTTTCTCTCATTTGTTTTCTCTCCATTCTACAGGCAGGGTCCTCCCACCAGCCATGGAAATGGACCCTCATTAGCTGGGCACAGGACAGAACCCTACGTTCAATGGTCACCTCCATGGCCCCGACTTCTCTCATCAACCCCTGTAACTTGGCCCCATCCAGACCATGTGCCCTGGACTGGGAACACCAACCCCCATCCCAGTTCCCTGGGAAGCTCAACCCGATATATCTTTGCCCTGCCTCCAACCCTGGGAAATCTTACTGCAACTCTCGCGGTCATTATTACTATGCATATTGGGGATGTGAGACTTACGCTTCCTCATGGACAGCTTCCTGCCCCAATGGATGGATCTTAGTCCGCAGAGTCTCCAGCCAGGATCAGATACAATGCACGAATCCTCTATCGTACCCTGAATCCATCCATCCTCCAGCACCGCCCTCTTACTGCTCTAAACTAAAAATCACAGTGATGTCCCCCGATCACGATGGCTGGGTCATGGGACGAACTTGGGGCATGAGATTCTGGGAAGATGGGGCTGACAGAGGCAGACATTTTCATATCAAAAAGGAACTCCATAACCCCCCAGTAGCCTTGGGGCCTAATCTCATACTCAACCCGAAGCCCCTGGCAACCCCCTTACCCAACAGCCCCGGTAACCCAAACCCCCCTGCACCCTCCTTACCCCCCTCACCTAACAGCACCCGTCCTGCGAACCCTCCGCTTCCAACCACCCCCAGACCCCCTGACCCTGATCACCCTGTTGCAATCAACCCCTATCTCCCTTTGCTACGGGCCTCCTTTTCAGCCCTTAACCACTCCTCCCCTAACCTCACCAAGCACTGCTGGCTCTGCCTAGTCGCTTCCCCGCCCTACTATGAGGCTTTCAGCCTAAATGTCTCCCACAACATCTCACAGGAAGAAAACCCACCCCAGTGCCGCTGGAGTGATTCAGGCCCTGGAAACCTGGCCATGGCCTAACCATTTCTGCAGTGATCGGGCGCGGCAACTGTGTAGCAGGGAAATCCAGTCACCCTGATCCCCGCTTTTGCTCAGCCGCGGCCTATCCCTCAACCGGGAAATACCTTATCCCAACCACAGGGGCGCCCTGGCTATGTTCCCTCTCTGGCCTACAGCCCTGTGTCTCCCCTAACTCCCTCGATGGCCGTCGTGAGTTCTGCACCCTGTCACAATAGTACCCTGAATGACCTACTACGCTGAACTGAACCTCCTTCGAACATGGGGCCCTATTTCGTCCTGACATTGGAAAGGAGAACCTCTCACTGTAGCTGTTACCATAGCCACCCTCTTAGCAGCGACGGGTGGGGGTGGGCATCGCCGCCCTCCCCATTCAGGCTCAGGGGTACCACCACCTCCGCAAGGCAGTCGATGAGGATATAGCTAGCTTAGAATCCTCTATTAACTTCCTCAAGAGGTCCCATGACTCCTTAGCCGAGGTTTGCCTTTCAAAATCGACGAGGCCTGGACCTCCTCTTCTTTAAGGAGGGGGGCCTCTGTGCGGCCTTGGGCGAAGAATGCTGCTTCGATGTTAACCATTTGGGAATTATCAAAGACCCCCTGAGCAAGCTGTGAGAGGGTCTAGAAGCCCAGTGGAAGGAGAGAGAAACTGCTGGCCCCTGGTACGCCCACCTTTTTAACTCTTCTCCCTGGCTCACTACCCTAGTCACGACCCTTATAGGGCCCCTTACAGTCCTAATCCTACTCTTGACATTTGGCCCCTACATTTTCAACCGTCTTGTTCAGTTCATGAAAGACCACCTGGATGCCGTCCAGGTGTTGGCCCTCCGGCAACAGTACCAAACCCTAGCCACCATCGAGCCCCAGGCCAAGGGCTACGAGCTGCCTCAGTGTACGGGCTTTCCCTCTGTCCCCCAAGAGAAAAAGAAGTAGGGAATGAGGGAGGCCCAAGCAGGGGACTACTGGTCAGTGCAACACGTATCACTGCAAAACCTCTGGCAAACAGATCCCTGGCAGAGAACATAAATGTGTCGACGCCCAAAAAGTAGATTCCAGGAGAATCTTGTGGGCCACGTATGCCGGCGAGTGATACGCTGACAGGTGATGAGTATAAAAACCTCTGCACTTACAAGCTACAGGCAGAACTCTCCTGCTGAGCTCCCTCTGGTGTGCACCAGATCAATAAACAACCCTTTTGCTTGATTGCATTGTCTACGGGTCTTCCTTTGTGGTGGGCGATGAACCAGACCCTAAATTTCATTCCTCAAACCATTTTAATCTGGCTTTACAATGAAGTCTACTGAAATTGTTTACTGTAAGGTTATCTATGGTACCTTAACTGTGTAATAATCAAATAAAATCTACTATCATTGTTATTATTTTGGTTTTGCTCAGCAGGGGTGTTATCATTGGTTTTAGAAGCAGTGGAATTAGGTATAAGAAATTTGGCTGTCATTACATTCTATTTTGAGAGTGTCTCAGTTAACTGGGCAAAAAATTCCTCTAAATATGCCAGTTTGACTTCTGTTTGATCTTTAGATATTTGGTTTTTTTTACTAGTCATTATGTTACTAATAGCTGTGCATAGGCGGTACCCCTCTAATACTAGCACTATTATAACAAGTGTATATATTGGTACTCATCTCAGGATGTCTCTCAGTGTGAGATGCAATATCCCACTGGCAGTTGTAGGCAATGACAGTTGCTGGAAATAATTTGGGATATCCCCATAATTTAGGCCATGATCTGAAATACCATGGTTCCTTATTTTCTGTTTTCTATCACTGACCACTAATATTAGAAGAAGATTGCAGGTTCTTTCTAATCCTTTATTTTTATTTTTTTGGCTCACCAATTGTAATAGCTTAATTAAATCTAGTAGCAAATTATAATAATCAAATAAAATCTGGAATAATAAATGGTATGAATATAATTGACTGTGTTGATATTGATTTTTGAGAGCTTTGATTTCCCAGCTGTATTGATAAACTAAAACTGTCAAGAGTTAACTTATTGCAGATGGTAGATGGAAGACCTGATGCAGCTTGATCTAATCTTATTTATCTTGATGAGGAGAAGCAGGGCCTGAAGACAGGATTTAGAAATAGGATATGAATCTCTTTACCTTTACATTAAGATTTCTAAATAAAACCAACCACCCCCCAACTGCTTCTCACAAAGCATCTTCTTGCCTGTAATCAGGCCTAACTTAAACTACTCTTGCTGTCTAAATATCCAATTCCATCTTACTAACTTATTCTAATGTCTAAATCTTCTTATTCCTTAAATATATATGTATAAACCTTCACAATTTGAACGCAACACCTATGTCTCCTCTCTCACTCCAAAGATTTCCCTGCCTGCCTCAATGATCACAGACAGATAGCTTATAATTGCTCTTCAGCTCCCCTGTGGCCCAGAGGGGGAAAAGCCCTCTGTAAATCAGACTGCTCCTAGAGGAAAAACTCTTCAGTGAATAATCACTCTTAACAACTAGTAGTAAGTCTTTGCTTCTTCACTTTCTTAAATCTCTTTAATTTCTTTCCAATTGCCACCAGTGGTCAGAGAGGTACATTCAGTCACCCCTGTTCTCTCAGACATTCCGGAGAAAATGGGGCTCAGAATTCCCTCTTCACTGACCTTCATTCCTTTCCCTGAAAGGGCCCTCTGCCGATATCTCTTTTCTCTTCCACTTCACAGGGACACCATAAAAATCCAGACCCCCTTACTTCTGACCTCATCTCTGCTCCTAAAGAAAGATGACTAATTAACCAATTAAAACTCATTAGAATCTACAACTGCTAAAACTGACAGCCTTTCCTCAGTCTTCATCTTTCTTGACCTTACATGGTCTCAGACACTGTTGATCTCCAAGAGAGGAAGGGAGATGTGCATCAGCTGACCTCTGCCTTGGAAAGACCACACCTTAGTTTGGGAGCCCACACTTTAGGGCTGGCTCAGAACTCCTCAAGCCTGAGTGTCCTCCTGGGTGTTCAAGGTCAACATGAACAAACTCAAACTCATTATTTCTCTTCCTCTCCTGCCCTCCCTGCAATCCCCTTAGTCCTTTTATACTCTTTATTTTTGTGAAAGGTGAGCCCATCTTCTCAGGCACCTGAGTCTACATCTTTGACGCCTCTCTTATCCAAATATATGTGTGTGAATATTAAAGATACATGTATGCATGGTTATAAATATATATACAAAAGTTGCTGAGTCCCATTCATCCTACCTCCACATCTGCCCTCTTCTTCTTCCTCTTCATTCAAAAAGCTACACTCCTACTTCATGTTCTCATCAACTTTGACTGGACTTTTGCAATAAATGACTAACTGGTCTCCTTATCTCTGATTCCTACCTCCTCTGGTCAATCTTACACAAAACTATCAAGTAATCTTCTTAAGGCACACAAAAAGGCAATTCTCTTGTTCTAAAGTCTTCTGTGGCAACCTATTGCCTCAGCGTAGGGGGCATCATGGTTATGAAATATTCCCTCCATAACAATTACCCTTTTTCATGTTGTCTCCTCCCTCAGTTTTCCTATTTTTTTCTCCCTTGCCTCATTTACTCCAAACTTCAGGACATACTTATCAATAAATTCCATGAGTCAAAGAATTGTTTGTTTTTATCTTTGGATTCTAGTGATCAGAGAGTAAACAGTAGGCACATGATAATTAACAGTTATGTTAAGTATGTTAACTTGAATTGGGAGAATATATGCTCCTTCCTGCAATATAGAAAAAATCAAGGAAATATAAAGTGAAACTAGAAATAAAATGTTCAACACATAAGAGTAAAAGCCTAGAGACTTTTATTAGGTGGAATTTTTAAAATTCACTTGTTCTCATACTGTTTAAGAAGGAATAAAAAGCAAAAATACCATTATTGTCATCTGCACCATCTAAATCAAATTCTTCCAGCAAATCTATAATACAAATAGGGGAAGAGGGGAAGGGAAAAAAAGAAAGATGAATATGGAAAATTCTTTAAAATATTCTTTTCTTCTTAAATTATGAAAATATAAAACTTGCCTGATTTTTGCTTTTCCTTCACTTCTTTTTCTTTTTTTTTGATTGTGAAAGAATCTTTCATTTCAAGAATAGGTTGAGTGGGCTATTAAATAAGAAAATTAAATAACTATATGCTTACACTTAAAATTTTCAATGACTATTGGATAACACATTAAAGCATCATTATTATTATTACCTTCAACTTGGGATCTTTCTCAGGATAATCTAAAAACAGAATAAAGGTTTTATTACCAACTACATTTAAAAAGTGTAATTCGGTGACAACTTCATGCAAAATGAATAGGTTTGTTGCATCCTATTATAGGTTTTAAAGAATGAATGTTTTGATGTGTAATTCTGATTATGGTATTGCATGACAGTAATTAGAATCCATGCTAAGTACTCAAGATGCAATAAGAATATAGTGTTGACAAAACATACAATTGACATTTGAAATAGATCACATTTCAAGGAATTCAAATATGTATGATGAGCACATATGCTAATATAAAAACATGCTGATAAATGACACACAAAGTTATTCTTTTAAGAGATGGATTCTCAAGTCTCAGAGGGGATTAATTACAAAGTTGATGCTCGAATGTGGCAGTAATAAGAGTGATTAATGCAATTATACCATAAATGCTCATAATTTGAATGATTCTTTAATTAGTCATATATCAGGCAATATATAAAACAGTAAAGACAAAATAGAGTTAAAAACAATTCATATGCCATTTTCTTCATATGAAATGAAGGGGCTAGAAACAAATATTCTGAAAAGATCCACTTAGATGTACACTTATAGAATAATAGTTAATAATATATTTTCATTTCTTTCCATACCCACATTGCCTACTGGCATGCCTATCCTTCCTATATCTGTTAGTTCATCCATCTTAAAGTTTCTTGATCCATTCATCAAAGAAGGTATACATATAATACATCTAAGAAATAATGCATAAAATTTTTCAAGCCTGAAAGTTATTTTAAATAAAATAAAGCTTTTATTGACTTAGAATTGTTAATTCAGTGTTATTAATATATTAAAAACCCTTTCAATAGATTTAACTCAATATTCATGGAAAACAAAATTACATAAATTCTGACAAGAAATCACATTTTGTTTAAAAGGAAACCCTTCATGCTTATACTCTTCCAGTTCACTCTTCTCTCTTTAGAAGAGTTAAATCAAATTTAAATTTGGAAAAAGTGTTTATTTTAAAGTGTTTGATTAATATTTATTATACATAAGTCCACAAAAGTATTAAGAAATTAAAAGAGGTTTTAAAACAGGTTCTTCCAAAACAGCACAAACACAATCCCTTACCTATATCAGTAATATTAGTATTATAACTTCTGGGTAAATCTTTGCACTCATTCAAACTAAGCTAAAAAAAGACATTCTGATCCTTCTGGACAAAGAGAAAATAGACAAGTCGCCAAATATTTCTCTGTTCTCATCTCTCTTTTTCTTCACTCATGCTGGCATCATTTTCTGACTAGAAAAGAAAACATTTCAATTTGCTATGGACACCTAGAGCATGGGTGTCTAATTCCTGGAGAAAGGGATAGGCTTTGCTGCTATGTGACCAATATTTATCCTTATGTGTGCATTCTATGTGGACATTATTAAAAGCCAGAAATTAATGGGGTTTTTTGCCCTTAAAATTAATGAAGTAGACTGTGTATATTCACAGACAAGCTGTGGAGGTGCTATTGGTTGCAATCTATATCAGTTTTAAGAACATTTAGAGCAATGTATTCATGGAACCTTGGGGTAGGTGAATAACTTTATCTTTCCATAGGACTTTTTTACTCTCTTTCCAATACATCACCTTCATGACTTTTCTTTTTTTTAATTATTTTTTCTTCTCTTTTTTCTGATTTTGCTCAAACAAGCTTTCAGTGATTGTGCTTAGTCTTGTTAGAGACACTAACACTTCAGGCACTTTCTTATCTTATACACAATTGATGATAAGTTCCTCTTCCCACCCAGTACTGGCTCCCAATTACCACTTATTTTTTTTCTTGTGAAATTTAACTAATTATAAAAATATGATCTCACCTTCAACTTGTCCCCTTGAGATACTTTCTACTATTCTTTGATTGGTGGCTGCATATATATTTCTTGCAGATACTTTGGGGAGGCTTTCAGAGCCACACTTAATCAATGAAAAGATAAAAAATATAGTTAGCAAGTTTACTGTAGAGTAATGAATGTTTTCTGCTAGTACTGGAGATGATATAACAATTGCAAATTTAGTAATATAAGCTAGAGTACAATTTTTAATACAGAAATTATGTAATTCTAAGTAATGATAAATTTCTAAGTTGGGAAATATACTACAAATGTACTATAAAATATTCTTAAAACTGTCATAGCAATTATTATCCTCTCAATTATTACTACTATAAAAGTTATAACAGTTCATTGTACATTTAAAACACTATTTTACTATGTGCTAACAATATTGGAGAAGATAATATTTTGGGGATCAAAGGTACAATATACACTTCAGAGAGCACTGATTTTGATTGAAGGAAGTTTGCAATGTGCAAACTGATATAGGTTTGTGTGTGTGTGTGTGTGTGTGTGTGTGTGAGAGAGAGAGAGAGAGAGAGAGAGAGAGAGAGAGAGAGAGAGAGAGAGAGAGAGAGAGAGAACTCTGGAAGAAAAGAAAGGACTCAGTCTCCCCAAAACTCCCCAATATTTCCCCAAACATCACACAAACACAAATTTTTAACTTAATGACATCACACATGTTGATTATACTGTACAATTCATTGTGGACAGTTGAGTATTCAATGTAAATATTCCTTTCTCTAGAGGTCTCTCACATTAAGATTATATATTTTCTCTATATTTCATTTCCTGTTCTCATGCTTAATGTCTTTTTTTTGGAAAATTTTATTTAATTAATTTAGAACTTTTTTCTGATTCATCTTCTTTCCTTCCCCTACCCCCAACACCTTCCATAGCTGACATGCATTTCCACTAGGTTTCACATGTGTCATTGATCAAGACCTATTTCCATATTATTGATATTTGCACCAGAGTGATTGTTTAGAGTCTACATCCCCAATCATATATCATATCTCAATTGAACCATGTGATCAAGGAGTTGTTTTTCTTCTGTGTTTCTACTCCCACAGCTCTTCCTCTGAATGTGGATAGTGTTATTTCACATAAGTCCCTCAGAATTGTCCTGGATTATTGCATTGCTGCTAGTAGAGAAGTCCATTACATTCAATTGTACCACAGTGTATCAGTCTCTGCATATAATGTTCTGCTCCTTTTGCTCTGCATCAGTTCCTGGAGTTTGTTACAGTTCACATGGAATTCCTCCACTTCATCATTACTTTCAGCACAACAGCATTCCATCACCCACATGTACCACAATTTGCTCAGCCATTCCCCAATTGAAGGGCACCTCCTCATTTGCCACCACAAAGAGTACAGCTATGAATATCCTTGTACAAGTCTTTTTCTTTATTATCTCTTTGGGGTACAAACCCAACAGTGCTATGGTTGGATCGAAGGGCAGATGGTCTTTTAGCACCCTTTGGGCATAGTTCCAAATTGCCTTCCAGAATGGTTAGATTAATTCACAGCTCCACCAGTCATGCATTAGTGTCCCAATTTTGCCACATCTCCTCCAACATTCATTATTTTCCTTTGCTGTCATATTGGCCAATTTGCTTAGCCAATCTGAGGTGATACCTCAGAGTTTTGATTTGCATTTCGCTGATTATAAGAGACTTAGAACACTTTCATGTACTTATTGATAGTTTTGATTTCTTTATCTGAAAATTGTCTATTCATGTCCCTTGCCCATTTATCAATTGGAGAATGGCTTGATTTTTTGTACAATTGATTTAGCTCCTTATATATTTGAGAAATTAGAGTTTTGTCAAAGGTTTTTGTTGTAAATATTTTTTTCCAATTTGTTGCTTCTCTTCCAATTTTGCTTGTATTGGTTTTGTTTGTACAAAACCTTTCTAATTTAATGTAATCAAAATTATTTATTTTACATTTTGTGATTTTTTCTAATTCTTGCTTAGTCTTAAAATCTTTCATTTCCCAAATATCTGACAAGTATGCTATTCTGTGTTCACTTTATTTACTTATAGTTTCCTTCTTTATATTCAAGTCATTCACCCATTCTGAGTTTATCTTGGTGTAGGGTGTGAGATGTTGATCCAAACCTAATCTCTCTCATACTGTCTTCCAATTTTCCCAGCAGTTTTTGTCAAATAGTGGATTTTTTGTCCCCAAAGCTGGCATCTTTGGGTTTATCATACATTGTCTTGCTGAGGTCATTTATCCCAAGTCTATTCTACTGATCCTCCCTTCTGTCTCTTACCTAGTACCATATTGTTTTTATGACCACAGTTTAAAATCTGATACTGCTAGGCCACCTTCCTTCATATTTTTTCTCATTATTTCTCTTGATATTCTTGATCTTTGTTCTTCCAAATGAACTTTGTTATAGTTTTTTCTAAGACAGGAAAAAGTTTCTTGGTAGTTTGATAGGTATGGCACTGAATAAGTAAATTAATTTGGATAGGTTTGTCATTCTTATTATGTTAGCTCATTTCTACCCATGAGCAATTAATGTTTTTCCAATTGTTTGGGTCTACTTTTAATTGTGTGGAAAGTGTTCTGTAGTTGTGTTTGTATAATTCCTGTGTTTGTCTTGGCAGCTAGATTCCTAAGTAATTTTTATTGTCTAGGGTGATTTTAAATGGAATTTCTCTTTTTAACTCTTCCTGCCAGGATGTGTTGGAAATATATAGAAATGCTGATGATTTGTGTGGGTTTATTTTGTATCCTGCAAACTTACTAAAGTTTATTATTTCCATTAGCTTCTTAGTTGATTCTCTAGGATTGTTTAAGTAGACCATCATATCATCTCAAAGAGTGATAGCTTGGTCTCCTTATTGCCTATTTTATACCTTCAATTTCCTTTTCTTCTCTAATTGTGACTGATAGTGTTACTAGAACCATGTTAAATAACAGAGGTGATGAGGGCATCCTTGTTTTACTTCTGGTCTTTTTGTGAAGATTTCTAATTTATCCCCATTGCATATAATTCTTGCTGATGGTTTTTAATATATACTGTTTATTATTTTTAGGAAAGGCCCTTCTATTCCTATACTTTCTAGTGTTTTCAGTAGGAATGGGTGTTGTATTTTTGTCAAAGGCTTTTTCTGTATCTATTGAGATAATCATGTGATTTTTGTTGGTTTGCTTGTTAATATGGCCAATTATATGGATGGTTCTCCTATTATTGAACCATCCTTGCATTCCTTGTATAAATCCCACCTGATTATAATGAATAACCCCCGTGATCACTTGCTGGAATCTTTTTTCTAGTATTCTATTTAAGATTTTTACATCTATGTTCATTAAGGAGATTGGTCAATAGTTTTCTTTCTCTGTTTTTGACCTACCTGGCTTTTGAATCAGCACCATATTTGCATCATAAAAAGAATTTGGTAGAATTCCTTCTTTGCTTATTTTGTCAAATAGTTTGGGTACAATTGGGATGAGTTGTTCTTTAAATGTTTAATATAATTCACTTGGGAATCCATCAGGTCCCAGGGATTTTTTCTTAGGGAGTTCCTTGATGGCTTGTTCAATTTCTTTAAATACTTTTTAATGATTGCCTTAATTTCCTCTTCATTAGAGGTGTTATAAAGAAATGAGAAGGAGGGGGATGCTGCAAAGGAAGAAGCAGGAAGTTTCCAGAATTCTGGAGAAGTGACAGTACTGTTTTTCTTCTAAGAGACAGTTAAGCAGGAGGTTGAGTTTGTTTAGTCTCCTAGGGTAGACCTGGTGAACTAGCTGTTCTCTCTCCTGTGGCTTTCCTTGTGATCCATCTTACCAACCCACTGTTTCTGTGTATTTTCTTGATGCTAACTGAGAGATATTCCTATAGAACTGCTTGAGACAGCTAAATCCATCTGTCAGTGAGACCTTCCCTTTGAGTCCTGTTCCTGCTTACCTTCCAACCTTACTACCTCTATCACCATCTAAGGGGGGATTTGGGTTAATGAAGTATATTTTATTTTAGGAACTGAGACTCTTAGGTAGAGAGGCAACTGACAGTGCAGATACCATCTATTTATATTCTTTAGATAGATTATCCCAACTCTCTTCCCTTCCTTCCTTTATCTTTAAATAAACCCTATTTAATAGCATTTGATATCCTGTAAGTTTTTATACTGTTGGCCTTCCCAAACCCTGTGTCCTTCTGATATTGGTCCTAAATAATCATTCCTTTATCTACTAAAATCCCATTACCATTAGGTAACTTTCAAGAAGCAATTATTTTAGTTATATACAAGTATTTCAGAGGTGAGGTCTCCTCTTTCATCTTTGATACTGTTAATTTGCTTTTCTTCTTTCCTTTTTTTATTAGATTAACCAGTACTTTGCCTATTTGTTTTTTTTCAAAGTACCAGCTTCTAGTCTTATTCATTATTAATTCACTAGTTCTTTCATTTTTGATTTTATTAATTTCTCCTTTAATTTTTAGAATTTCTAATTTAGTTTTTATCTGGGGATTTTTAATTTGTTCACTTTCTAGCTTTTTAATTTGCATGCCCAATTCATTGATCTTTGCCCACCCTAATTTGTGCCCACCCTAATATATGCACTCAAGGATATAAATTCCCCCTAGTACCTCTTTGACTGCATCCCATAGATTTTGATAGGATGTCTCACCATTGTCATTCCCTTCAATGAAATTATTGTTTCTATGATTTGTTCTTTGACTAACTGATTTTTGAGAATTATATTATTTAATTTCCAATTAATTTTTCTTTTCCTTTCCATGTACACTTACTAATGATTATTTTTATTGCATTATGATCTGAAAAGGTTGCATTTATTATTTCTGCTCTTTTGCACTTGTTTACCATGTTTTTATGCCTTAGTACATGGTCAATCTTTGTGAATGTACCATGTGCTCCTGAAAAGAAGGTGCATTCTTTTTTGTCCATATTTATTTTTCTGTACATATCTATTCACTCTAATTTTTCCAAGATTTCATTCACATCTCTTTACTCTTTCTTATTTATTTATTTGATTTATCTAGAACTGATAGATGAAGGTTCAGGTCTCCCATTAGAATAGCTTTACTATCTATTTCCTCCTTGAACTCCAGTAGTTTCTCCATTAGAAATTAGGATGCTATACCATTTGACACATATGTGTTGAGTACTGATATTTCCTCATTTGCTCCAGCCTTTAACCCTTACCCTTTGTGTGTCTATCTCATGCATGTGTGTTTATTATAGACAACATATGATAGGATTTTGGTTTCTAATCACTCTGCTATTTGTTTCCATTTTATGGGTGAATTCATCCCATTTACATTCAGAGTTATGATTACCACCTGTGTATTCCCCAACATTTTGATTTCCTCTCCCAACCCTGTACTTTCTTTTTTTCACTATTTCCTTCTACACCAGTAGTTTGCTTTTAATCAATTCTCCTAATCCTCACCCTTATTTTACTTCCCTTTCTACCTCCTCCCTTTTTATTCCCCTCTTATTTTTTTAGGGTCTATTAAATTCCCTCCCCCCTCTCTTTCCCTCCCTTTTTGTACTCCCCACCTCACTCCACCCCCCTTAGTTTTTCCTCTCAACTTCTCTATAGGGTAAGATAGAATTCAAGACCCCAATGAATCTAGATGTTCTTCTCTATCAGAATTGATTTCACTGAGAGTAAAGTTTGAGTATTACCTATTAGCACTCTCTTCATCTTCTTTTTATAATAGTATTCTTTCCCCCTCTCTTCCTGTAAGCCTCTTTGTGTGGTATAGATTAACCTAATTTTCTTATTCATTCAAGGTTCTCTTGGTGCCATCTTCTATTCCCCACATTTTCTTTTTTTTTTGAATATCATCTTAAAACACTTAGTACCCCAATCATTACCTATGAATAATTCTTCTAACTACTATAATAGTTAATACATTTTTTGAGAGTTACAATTAACATTTTTCCATATAGGAATATAAACAGTTTGACCTTTTTTTTAAAACCCTTACCTTCTGTTTTAGAATCAATACTGTGTATTGGTTCTAAGGCAGAAGAGTGGTAAGGGCTAGGCAATGGGGGTCAAGTGACTTGCCCAGGATCACACAGCTAGAAAGTGTCTGAGGTCAGATTTGAACCTAGGACCTCCTGTCTCTGGGCCTGGATCTCAATCCACTGTGCCACCCAGCTGCCCCCACAGTTTGACCTTATTGAAGCCCTTTGAAGAAAAAAAATTCTCCTCTCTTATTTACCTTTTCATGTTTCTCTTGTTTTTTTTTTGTATTTGGATATCAAATTTTCCATTTAGTTCTGGTCTTTTCTGTATGAATATTTGGAAATCTTCTATTTTGTTAAATGCCCCATCTTTCCCCTAAAAGTATATAGTCAATTTTGGTGGCTAAGTGTTCCTTGGTTACAGACCCAATTCTCTTGCCTTTCTGAGTATCATATTCCAAGCCTTGCAGGTCCTTTAGTGTGGAGGCTTACACTAGGATTGGTGCTCCTTGATATTTGAATTTTTTTCTGGATTCTTGCAATATATTATCCTTAGCATAGAATCTCTTGAATTTGGCAATTAAATTCCTGGGAGTTGGCTTTTGAGGACTTATGGGTTCTTTCAATATGTATTTTACCTTCTTGTTCAAGAACATCAGGGCAGTTTTCTTGCACAATTTCTTGTAATATGATGTCAAGACTTCTGTTTATTTCTGGGTTTTCAGGCAGAGCTATGACTTTCAAGTAGTCTCTTCTTGATCTGTTTTCTAAATCATTCATTTTCTCAATGAGATATTTCATATTACCTTCTAGTTTGTCAATCTTTTGACTTTGCTTAATTGATTCTTGCTGTTTTGTGAGATCATTAGCTTCTACTTGCCCAATTCTATTTAAAGACTGGTTTTCCACTATAATCTTTTCATTTTCCTTTTCAGTTTGGTCTATCCTGCTTTTCATGGTTTCCAGCAGGTCATTTCTGGTCTTGAATTTGCTTATCATTTCATTTGATTTCTGGACTTCTGTTTCCAAGTGGAAGATTCTATCTATTAATCTGTTAGTTACTTTCTTTTTGAATTTTCCCCACTTTTCTTACCACGTTTCTCCTATCTTTTTAACTTGGTTCTCAGATTCCAACCTGATTTCTTGGAGTGCTTGTGACCAATTTCCATTTGTTATGGAAAGTTTTGATGTGTTTGCTTGTTTGTCATCTTCTGCTGTCTCCTCTGTATTTTGTTGTTTCTCTTAGTAGAAAATGTACAGAGTCAAATTTTTTTTCTGTTTTTTTTTTTTATTATAGATTGTATTTCTTGGGCATTGCTGATCATTGCTATGTTAGTTTTTTCTTCCCTTCCCAGCCAGAAGTCTGAGGGAGAAGGATGGACAGCTCTCTGTGTATCAAGCTTCAGCAAGGTTTTTCTCTGAGACTATTTCGTGAGTCTCCACAGGAGCATATGCTGTTTGTTGCCCTGTGCTGTCTCTTTGCCCAAGCTCTATGTTCATCAGCCTCCTGGGGACCCAAGTCTTGCTACTCTTAGGGGAAAGTCTGTGGTGGCCTCAGCCAGTCCATGAGAACATATAGATTGCCCTGCAGAGGTCTAAGTGTGAAGGATAGGCAAGTCTCTATATTGAGTTCCAGAGAGTTTTTGTCCTGAGGATATTTTCAAGTCTCTATGACATCTACTGTGAGCCACCCCTCTCTGCCCAATCTCCATGTTTCCTCAGCCTCCTGGGGTCCCTAGTCTCATTGCTCTTAGATGTAAGTCTGTGGTGATATCAGCCAGCACCCTTGAGAACCTAGAGGTTGCCCCATGCTGGCTCTTACTCTAGCACTGTAGGTGGAGTAGTGGTGGGGTGATGAGCTTGTCCCTTGGTAGGAGTAATTTTTCCCCCCTTTAGAGTGGAAATGCCCAAACTTTGACTACCTTCCATTGTGCACCCTACTGTGGAGCCCCTTTGCTCATTTGATCTTGTTTTTTTTTCTTGTGAGGTACCCTATCTCAATTGGTGGAGAAGAGAGGAAGAGCCCTGCCTCTATTCTAGGGCCATCTTAACCCTTAAGTCTTGATGTTTTTAATAGATAATATGACTACCAAACCTCTTGTGATTCTCTATATGATACCAGGTAATGATACATTTTCATTCTCTATTTTACATGCACTTAAGAAGCATCATCACACACATTGCCCTTATCTTCCCAATTCATTCCTCTGTTTTTGATCATTTTCTATATAAAGCTGTAAGTTAATCCCTTCAACTTGGTCTCTATCTCAAATACAAGAGGGATTCTTCTGTCATCCACATTCCTAACCACCTTTTGCCAGAAGACCTACCAAATTTTACTCTTTTTCAAGTATCTAAAATTCTAGCAATCTGGCACAGCTCCAGTTAAGTGTTTTCTGAGAACTAAACATCAATAAGTTACCATAACCTGTCACCCCGGTAGCCTCTGGACCCTTTCTACCTTCTCCATTTCTGTTCACGATATTAACATTTGTCTCAGGTTCACAGCCTTAAAAATGCAGTTCTCTCCTTAATCACTAAATACTGTTCAATCTTTCTCTTAAATAAAAAAGTTATTTTTTAGTCTTTCCTATTATCACAATAACTTAAGTTTATTTCATCCCCTTCAACTTATTAAATCTACACCTATTGCTTATAACATACCCCTCCTCCAGTTAATCTATAATGATTACAAAAAGGTTTCCTAAAATACAAATTATCAAAAAATTATTACCCTGCCTCCCTAGTCTCTCTTGGAGTCTTTTCCTTCCTCTTCTCTGTTAATCAAAATTTGACAATGTCATTAAGCCCTAATTATCATCTCTTTCATAATGTCTTTCTGAAGTAACCATAACTTACTCTGTAACAGCCCACACCTGTGTGTGCACAAGGGAAATAATTTATCTGTAAAGATTGTCTTAGGAAAGCCCATGCTCTGTCCTGTGCATGGCAAGAAAGGCATTGACTTTTGATCCCAGGATCTCTAAGATTTAGGTGCAAACTCAGGTTTCTTTGTGCTCACCTGGCTGAGACAAACCGTGCCCCTACTGTGTCGTAATTTGCAATTGAACCAATGGCAATGCACTGTGTATTCATCAACATGTATTATGTACATTTGCATCTCAATGACAATAAATAGGCCGGACCACAGAAAGCCAGCCCTTACCTTATCACCTCTCACCTGTCTCAGTTTTTCCTGGAGCTTGGCCAAGCTCAGCTTTAACTTCCTCTCTCTCTAATCTCTCTTTCTCTCTCTGAAAGACCTTTACTTCTTAATCTCCTATCCTCAAGTGGTTCATGCTTAGAGTACCAGCTCTAAGGGACTGGTGGTTTCTTTCTTAATCTCATATCCTCAAGCTGGACTGGTCTGTATTTACCGCATTGGTTTTAAGGGACCGTGACTTTTCTCTCAGCTAATCTCCATGCTCATTGCTTACTCCCGTATGTTGATTCAATGTTACTTAACTGTTTCATGTCCTTGTGAAAGTTAAGTAGCTGAGCTTATTCTGTGGAGCTCGATTGTTATAAATATTGCATGGGTGTCTGCCTTCTTCTTATCCATCTCCTTGACTCCAACCCTTCCCCCAAGGCCAACCTTCTATCTTTCCTTTCTCAGGAGGGCTGTGGGCCAGCCCCCCCCCCAACATACTCTGCCATTTCCCTTTGTATCCCCCACAGTTATGTATATAAGTTGTACAAAAAATTGATTATAGGTGACTGTAAGAAATATTCTCCCAGAAAATTTAACAAATAGGAATCCAAGAATGTTAATGGCTGGAATGTTACAATAGGAACAGCTAGGAATGTTAAGGGGAGGGGGGTAATTGGGATATAGTATCTCCTTTACTGCTTGTGGTACTGAAGCTCTGTGTATCTGGTTTTCGCCTATGCAAGGATAACAGCTAGAGACAGAAGTAAAAACACCTCAATTTAATAGCTATTAAAGTTAAGGAAAGGTAAGAAAAGGCAAACAAAGGTTTTGAGGATTAGGATTCCCTAATCTAAAAGGGTCTAAATTTATCCCAGTCCCACTGGTCCTCACAGACCTGCTTCCTGCTCAGAGTTACCCTTGAGCCTCCTTAAAACTCCTTATCTATCACTAAATAAACCTTACACTGTACTAAATAACTTTATACTAATTATTAATCCTCTTAATTATATATTTACTGTCTCTGTAATCTCCTTCGGCTTTGAATCAGTTGGTAGGCTTCTCATTCTCAACCAGCTACTAGGCCTCAGGCCTGGTCAGGCTTCTGGGCCCAAGGACAGGCCTCTCAGCCTTTCCTCACTGTGCAGCCACACAGAATGGCAAACAGTCTCTCTCTCTCTCCTCTTAATTATATATTTAAGTTATGGTCTCCTTAGATCTCTTTCACCTTTTAACCAATTCAGTTATTCACTCACTCTGCCCAAGGTCAGCCCTTTTGGACCCAGCTAGGCTTTAGGCCTAAGCAGGCCTCAAAATGCCTTGGCCCTTTCTGCAGTCACCCAAAAGAAAAACAGTTTCTTTCTTTCTCCTTTCTGTTAATTTCCCCCACAAACTTATTACAGATACTCTAACCTGTTCTCCTCCTTCTCCTGCCACAGTGTTCCAGGGAATAGAAAACCCAGGTTTCTCTTCCTAGGGGAAAAAACCTCCAGACCACCATAGACAGTTGGGTAACACCAACTAATTCCCACTACCCAGAATTCCATCTGCCACTCTACCCAATATTCTGTCTAGCTTAAAAAAATCTTTACCCACTATTCTTTACCTTGTCCTTAGCTGCTAGTTATTATTAATTATGTGAAAAAATTTGATTACAGGTGACCATGAAATCTTGTACTCAGCCTTTGTCTAATGTCTTACATTATTGAAATATTATTATTCAAATTCAAATTCAAATATTATTGAAGGACAAGCCCTAGAACAGTATAGATTACAATGGCATTTGCTCACTGAATTGACTAAATAAGTGAAGCAATGAATGGCATTTTTAAGTTGGTAATATATTAAGATGTAGAGTAGAAAGTCCTTGTCTGAAATTCAGGGCTGTAGGATTCTGATTTGGGCTCCATTATTAACAAGTTATGAGGCCTTGGGTAAGTAACTAGACCTCTATGGTGGTCAGCTTCCTCATGTGTTAACAAGTGGTTAGACTAGATTATTTTCAGGTCCCTTCCAGCTCTAAGATTCTGCAATTCTAATGCCACATAGGCACTGGCAATAATTAGTAAATAAGTAAATCTGAAGTGTAATTTTAAAAGTCACACTCAATACTGAAGTTTCAAGATCACTAAGTAGAAAATACCTCTGAATCCCAAGGTGAGTCTGTATCTTCCTCCTCTTCCAATCGCAATGCTGATAATATATCTGTGAAATATAGATGAAAAAATCATGTTAATAAATAAATTACATGCTTGCTGGGGACATGGAAACATCAACCACATGCCTAGTTATAATTACTTCTGAAAAAAACTAAAGTAATATAACAGAAAAAATTTCAGGAGAAAACAGTAGATTAAGAGAGTAATATTTTTTTTGGATTTAGGGATTGTGGGTAAAGTAGGGGCCTTCAAAAAAAGAAGTTGGGAATGAGTGGTAATTTTATATGAGAATATGTAATAAAAATTGTTTTCCTAAAATACTCTTAATAATATGACAAAGAGGAGTCAGAATAGAAAGAATGTTTATATTTAATATACTTCATCGTTAGGTCAATACACATCAAATTTATCGCTTTATTATGGCAATTTGCCAAAGAAAAGTTCTGTAAACACATTCTACCCCTTGAGAGAGTAGTGTGACAGTGGATACAGGACCAGCTTTGGAGTTAAAGAGACCAGGGTTCAGGTCCCAATGCTGACAGACTGACAGTGGGACTAGGGGCAGGACACTGAACTTCTTCATGCCCCAGGCAACTCCATAAGAATGTAGGCTAGAGAACAGTTGCCAGTCTGCATTGATAGAAGTCTCCTCACTTGGCATTGCTTACAATGACAGAACACAGGTCCTGTCAAAACAATAATTTACCTTTTCCAACAGCACACTTCTGTGATGGGCTGTGAGCTTCAAGTTCACTGGGAGTATCGGAAATTTCATGACGTATTTGTTCTCTAGTGCCATTGTCAACCATTAATGCACCATCTTTTTCCTCTTCCTCTTCTGTGTCTATTAATTCTTCCTGTATTTATTGAGAATGAAAGGTACAATGTCCTCAAAAAACTTTGTTGCTATCATACATAATGCAAATCTATTTAACATATATCTGCCAGATGTTGATGGATCTAACAAGCAAATCATACAAAGAATTAAGATTTTCCAGTCATTTAGTTTAGACATGTGATTTGTTGAAAAACTCTTTTTCATAAGTAGAAATTTAATTTTTAGCATCATATATGCTAAGTATTTTAATTCTTACTTCAACAAACTCAAATACAAGGAACTGAGGAAAATAAAAATCAATAAGCAGTTCCTATTCTCACTAATAACAGGTAGAGAGGATGAGATACCCTCTGATTGGAGGTTGCAGCCCTGAACTCCCAAACCTCCATTTAAGGAGGAATCTCAGCACAATTTTCTCATTTCTCACCCAACTGCACTACTTTGGGACTTTTCTAACTTCTCCACCCTGTACTAGGAATCTTAATGGGAAAACCTCATCATCCTGCAAGATTCCATCAGACTTGGTACTCCACCTCATCACTATCCTCGGTCATCCTGATTGGAGGGAAGACACTAATTTCAAAACTTCCATTGAAAGAGGGGTCTTGGCACAGACTACTACTCATTTCTCACTTGGCTACACTATATGGGACTTAGCTTGCTTCTCCACTGTGTCTCAGGACAAGGTAATTTTCCCCTAACCCCTGATTCTTGGTTTTCTTTTATGTTGTATGTTTTCTTCCTCCACTGGATTGTAAGCATCTTGGAGGCATGGACTGTCTTTTTTTTCATATTTATGTCCCTGACACTTAGCATACTGCCTGGCAAATAGTAAGTACTTAATAAATGTCTACTAAGATATATGTATTAATATAAGTATGAGAGAAAGAAGAATCTGTGAAATTTATTAGAGCAAATGAGCTCTGAGGGTTTAGAAGGATCAGTGAAATCTTTATATAGGTGGTGTCCTATGATTTGAGGTTTGAAAAATAGGTAGAATTTCAGAAGGTAAAGAAGAGGGTGAGGAGAATATTCTAAACACAGGGAACAATGGAAGGAAAGGTCCTGAGGAAGCTAAACTGAAGACTCCTTAAGGAAATGGTGGGTAATCCCCTTGATGAAACAATGATACATGAAGAGGAAATAAATCTTTAGTTTTATTTCAACACTAATATTCTAAATACTTCAAATAGATTTATTAATAACAATGATAGCTTTTCAAAGGACTTTTTCAAAAGCTAAGAGAAACTAAAGTGACTTGTGGATGTCTCATATCAATTAAATTCTGAAGTTATTGAGACCTAGGACCAGGTCTTGTCTGTTTCTGAATTTCTTATAATGCAGTGACTTGCATATAATATATATTTTATAAATGTACATAAAATAGAAATTAATTAAATTATTTACATTTGGGATTATTATGACATTAAAAGATAATGAAGAAATTCAAATTTTGGTTTTGAGAGAGTTATTTTTTTCCCAATTATATATAAGGTCTACAATGCAATGTAAGTTATGTAGTTCTAGCAAGAGAAATTGAAATTTTAGAAAATAGATTTCTAAAATATAGGATAGAAAATCTAGGATAATACTAAGATTAGTACTCATGTTGTGATTTTAACTGTTTTTTATTATTATGGTCTTAATGATTCAGTGTCAGTCTATAAAATACAAGGATAAAATACAAAGATAAAATTTGGTCACAAAAAAAAAGAATATTCCATTTCAGAATTTACAATTCTTAATGCTAAAATTACTAAGGTCCAATGGCAATACTCTGGAATAATCCTTTCTGAATGTTTGAAAAAATACAATATTAGGGATACTACATATGTACTTTAAATGAGAGCAAATATACCTAATACTTTTGAACCTTTCAAAGTTTCTTCTCTCTATATAATTCTATTATATAAACTTTTTTATCTTATATCAACCAAAAATTCCTTTTTCAGCAATTTTATACACTTAATTAAAATATATAACTACTTGGGTTGAATAAATGAAAATATAGTTATTATGGCATAAAATATTTTTACATAATCTTCTTCCTTTAATTTACCTATAAGAAGAGAACCCCTGAGTTTAGGAACTTTATAATTAAGGATTTAAATGTATTAGGTAAGCTTTGAGATGTATTCTAGATCTAAACTTTGTACTTCTATAAAAAAGTTATTTTTTACTTTGAGAGAAATAGCATATATATGTATATATATAGCACTTCTTCATAAATATCAATTATAACTAACACCAGAAAATTCTATATGAATGTTTATTACTTGCTTTCTTTTCTTATTTTACATTTAGCTTCATTGCTATTATATTTAGTAGTATGAACAGTGATTCTTTTGATTATTCAAACCCTCTTTTTCCTTTATAGTCTCAAAATCTTCATTTTGACTTTTTTTTCATTCCTCTGTATCTACATATTCTTGTTCATCTTCCCCATCTATTTCATCCTCATCATCTACTGAATTTCTCCTCCTCTTCTTTCTCCTATTCCTCACTTTCTTCCTTCGCTGCCACTTCATCTTCATAGTCTTCTTCCTCTTGGCTACTTACTAATGGGTCTTCTTGATAATTCACATATGAATTGTTTGGACCCATCAATGCTTTATGATTTTCAATACTCAAAGTAGCATGAGTTTTTCTTTTGATAGGATAGTTGAAGACTTCCATTTCCAGAATTCTTTTCATTTTCATGAAATGATTATATGAGCATGAGAGGAAAGGATAAAGGGAGAACAAATATGGAAAGAATAAGAACCATAGCAAATATAATTACCTTATTAATGCCCAGAGGAACAGACATCTTCTGGACAAGCACTGAAATGGTTCCAGGTGAGAGATGGACAAGATGACAGGGAAGGGAATCTATGGCATCTTCTTTTTCATTATTTGAGTGATTGTGCCCAAGAAAAGTTCTAGGTTCTGTGTTAACAGTGCTACATTTTTTATCTACTATATTAAAAACAAATAAAGAGTTCATGAAAGAAGCTATCATTTCAAGGAAATAAATAATACAATAATGGAAATGATACAAATAGCTTACTGTTTCTCCCAATTTGCTGAGAAGTATTCATTAGTTTCTTTAAGTTCAGCTTGGGGAGTTTCTGCCAAAACAAAACAAAACAAAACAAAATAAACCAGAGTATAATGAGGATCAGCTTCTATAAAATACATTTAACATTCCACATTTCTCTGAGGTTTACTATTTTAATATTGTTAACTTGATCACTGTATAGAAAATAAAATAAAAACTTCTGGGCTATAATGTTCACCAAAACCCCATACATTAAGAAATACAACTATATCCTTAAGTACTTTGTCATATCATTGGAAAACATTAGGTTTTAGAAATAAGTACTTCTTTGTACCACCTACATCATCTTTTATAATAAAGAGAGCTAGTCTTTAGTTATTAGTTTTACCTTCCTTATGCATTTTGGAATAGTTAAAATTATCTTGAGTTACTTTTTTTTAATTAAAACTAGAGGGAAGAAGAGATTGGTCTCTAGCTTGCGGAAAAATACTTGAGTCAGGCTCAATTTTTCTAGGTCTGTTCGCTTGGTTCTTTTACCCTGTTTGACACCTTTGACAAGAAGATGTCAAAGGTTCTTGCTAACAAGAGGAACCTAGACTGAAAAATATAGGCTTTAAGAGTTTCAGTTCAAACATTGTACCACTGAGATCTTGAGGTTAGGTCTCTTAGGTCTTCATCTAAGGACTAGAATTCTTGAATGTTCACTGAACTTCAACTGCAAACTCTGCAGGATTGTCTGAATTCTTCTGTTCTACATATGTACTTGTAATGAGCCAGTTTTAGGGTGAAATCTGCCATAGGAAAATAGGAATTTATTTTAAAAACAAAACATTTCTGGGGGGGGGGCTGGGAGATAGCTATGTTATTTTTCCACTCACTACAGTAGCCTAAGAGGTTCAAACATTTCAGAAAATAAAATTTTAAAGAGAAAGCAACACAGCTAGTACAAAATCAGACAGAGAAATACAAAACAATGAAAAAGTCTATAATAACAAGGCTGCTTGCAATATTTGCAAATTTGCAAATGCAGCAGCATCTTCTTGCTATATAAATTCTAGTCAACATATGGATAGAAGTGATTCCACAATACATCTTAGGAATCATAGCCATTTATAACTCATACTAATGGCTAAAAATAGAACTGGAATAACTCTTTGGATTCTTGCCTACAATATTTGCAGTCACATTATCCTTTCTACAGTTTTATTACTGTCTAAAGAATCTAATCAAGAAAATACTTGGGCAAAAGGAAGATAATGAGATACAAATCCTGACACTAAAAGAAAACTCAATTAGAAAAAAATAGAGATTATGAAAAACAATAAGAAGGAAACAAACACTATACATGGCAACACAAACTGTAGAAGAAATAAAGGCAGAAGTGCAAATAGCTAAAGAGAAGGTAGAGAATCCAGTACCTATCCTACCCACTTATGATCAGGCTTTGATACAATCAGAATCTGGCATCATTCATGTAAAGATCCATAAATCTTTCACTGCCTCAGATCTAGAAAATCTGAAAAAAGGACACCTGATTTTTTCCTGAGCTCTTTCCAGGCCATAAAAGAATTCAAACAGGCAAACAGTCTATTTGATCCGACATTCTCAGACATTGACATTCTTTCAGAGAAATTTACTCTGGCAGAAAAAGTAAAATTCAGGAGACTAGAAATAACCCTAATTTAACCTCATGGCCAGAGCATTTTGAGAACCTGGAACTTTCCAACCATTCAAATTTAGTTAATTTAAGAAAGGCTAGAGAGGATTTGGTGGAGAGTATGAACATCTTCATCAAGCAGTCTGACTCATGGGGGAAATTTGAAAACATAAAGCAAGAAACAACAGAGCATCCTTCAACATTCCTTGAACGCTTGCTAGAGGCTGGAGAAACTTTACTGGGGTTTCAGGACTGGTCAGAAAATAACCTCCAGCACATCAGGAGGCAGTTCCCTACCTATCAGGACATATTTCAAATTACATTGTCCAGGTTGGGAAAACCTCAACATTGAGGACCTTCGTAAAACTGCATCTTATGTTGATGAAGGATCCCAAGAAATTATTGACTCCAAACAGACTCTAAAAGAAAAAGACCAGATCATCAAAAATTTAAAGCATCAATTAAAAGATGCAAAGGAAAACATAAAAAATAGAGAAATTGAGGAAGGGAAATCATTAGCTATTCTCCAAGCCTTTAGACCTAGATAACCAAAATCAACAGCTTAGGCAAACCAAGAAACTCATGCTACAACAACAACACTAACAAAAGATGTCTCTTCTGTGGAAAAATCAGACATGTTGTCAGATTTTTGCCAGTACAGGGCTCAATTAAACTTGAACACAAACAACAACAAAAACAGGAACTATAATAACTACAACACAAGAAACATTAGCAATTCAAACAAACCAAGCAAGTGCTGTGATCACAGTTGTAAAATATATAGATGTTGTCCAGATCTAGACAGCATGCAAGAAGCTATAGCCCAGGAAGCAAAGCCGTGTTTTTTGAGCATAGTTGCAAAATGTAATGCAGAATTATGAAGCCAGGATCCAGCCTTAGCACATAAAATAAAATTTAAGGGTTGAAAGGCTGAGTCTAAACATGAGAAACAACATATAAAAATTTGGGGCTTGGAAACAGACTATGGGGATAGTAAAGCACAAACTAAAACTGAAGAGCAAATAGAGGAAGAACAGCAGATGTTAAGAGATATAACAGAAATCAAAGATAGACTCTATAGGATAGAAACTAAGGATTCAAAAACACAAGAAAAATACAAGAATGTTCTTACAACAGACAACTTCAAATATAACAACAGTTTTGATTAACAATGACAGGGAAATTGCAAAATATATAGTACCAGAAACTACGTTATCAAGAAACAAACTTAAATGAGTGTTCTGAGAAGTTTCTCATACAAACAGCAACTGACAGGAAAAAAACTGAAAATCAGTCTTTAAAAGTGACCATTGGAAAGGAAAGGCATATAAAGTTAAGCAGAGAAACAAGCAGACCTACTGGAGAAGTGGTAGATGAGAATATCAAAGGGGAAGACAATACCTTTGACATATCAATACAATGAAAACTCAATCCAGAAGTCAAAGAGTTTTACCCCAAGCCATCTCCAGAAAACAATTCTATTCAAACAATGCCATAACTCCAAGCTTGTGATCATTCAGGGAAGTCTCCAACTGAAAGTAACTTCATTTGCTTAACTGTCAATCAAACTGAGGAATTAATCCAAAAGCATGTACAAAGAAGAGAAAACAGGGAAAAGAAAGGAAACAAAGAACAAACAGGGGAAACAGACACAAAATCAAACAATACCAAAACTTTGTTGCCTATGCATTCAAACCAGAACAAAATGTTACCTTCATAATCCCTGACTCTCTATGATCTACAAACTACATCATCTATAACAGAAGCACCTAAGGGAATGGAAGCTTAAATCAATCATGCATTCCCATCACAAATGTATGCATTCCTCAAATGCAAGCTTTCCCTGGATCTAACTTTGTACAACCTCTGCAAAGCATGTTCAGGAAAGCGGGAGAATCTTTACCTTTACCATGGTCACAAACAAATCCCATACAAGATCTTAACATAATTACTAACAATACATATACACAGAAATATGAATCAAACAACATTTTGCAACACAATGAAGGGAACAGTCATAATAATAGCATAGAAATACCAACCAACACAGAGAAATGAACTCATTGCAAACTCAAAACACATTAAAAGCTGATATTCTAGAGCCAGAACAAACACAAGCCAATTCAAACCAAGAATGGGACATAAAATTTGAGTTACAAGCACCTATGGTTCAAGTCAATCAAGTCTCGGAGATATAGTATATATAAAGAACTTCAACAGAAAATCAGTAACAGATCCAAAATGGTTAGGTCCACATGAAATTCTGTTCATCTCTCCGTCAACTATAAAAGTTGCAAACAAAGATTTATGGTTCTACTGTTCCCACATAAAATTGCAAAAAAACAAATATAGACACAGAATAATCAGAACACTCACAAACCACTCAAAACTCAGAATCAAATAAAAACCCAGAGAATTAATGAATAAAACACAAGACACCACTGAAAATTTCAATAACTAAAACCAATAAACATCACATTACACTCACATATTAAGTTCCAGTGAAGAGGAAAGATTCTATCAATCAAAATGTAGAGGATAGTCAAAAATCCAACTACCACAGATGAAGAAAAAGAACAAAAGATAGAAGCAAAGAAGAAATTAATCAACTTATGACAAAAATGGACAATTAGAACTTGAAAACTTGAAAAAAGGACAATCCAAGTGACATGGGCATTGTGCCCCCAGAAACTCAGGCAAACTATTATCAGGGAAACTCCCTTGATCCCTTACATCATGACTCTGAGCCCAAAAATATCCAATGATCCCTCTAGGGCCCTGAGATGATTGTCCTCCTTTGATTTTCCTCTAGATTTAAGATGGAAGGAGAGATGCACCTCCAGGCTACACCTCAATCCTATCAGGCTACATCTCAGACATCTGTTTGTTCCCTAAAACTAAGGAATTTTTATGTCTTCAGGCAGATCCCAGTCAGATGATCACCCTACCTCACCAAATGCCTGAGTGACTACCACTCTCTGTTGTAAAAAATTATAAAATCCTCAAAACTGATGTCGTCTGGGGAACAGCCTTTCCATTCATGCTGTCCTCCCAAGGAATTGCTCCCCATCTTGCTGTTCCACCTTGCTATCCTCCTGGCCACTCTCAACATTACTCTCTAAATTAATAAATTTCTCTTTTTGTTTTTAAGCTAAGTTTTGGAGTCTTGCATTCTTACAAAAGGTATCCTTCCCAAACCCCAGGGGTATGCCTCTACACCCCCACAACACAAGGAAAAAGACAAAAGAGAAATTGTATACATAAGACTAGTGTGGCATAAACCCCCAAAACACAAATTAACCTCACACTATAAAAATGCAAACAACACTACATAATTTCAAGAAAGAAGAGAACCTATAAGCAACTAGTCAAAGGACACCTTATAACAAAAAGGGTAAGTATGTTCATGCACCAGGATATACTAGATATTTCACAACATAAAAACTGATTTCTAGACATGGACCTCGTGTAAATAAATGAGTGTCTGAAGATTGCATATGTGCAAAATGTATATATGTATATATTGTATAAATGTATATACTTCCCAAGTCTATAGAGTTTTTTAACCTGACAAGGACATGTTCCATTTCCTTGTAGGGCTAAAATTTCTATGCAAGACTAAAAAACCTTGTAAAAATTATCATATGTAAATATGTACATAATTGTATCATATATGCATAAAAGTAGATAAAACTAACAAAATTCTAACCTATAGAATAGTGTGACTAACCACAATAAAACAATAGCATAGGGAAAGAAGCAGATAGGGACTAGGGAAAAGTTATATTTTTTAGCTAGACAGCATAGGGACATGATAAGGATAAGACTATATAGCATATTGTTATATTTTGGATAGTGATACTAATAAAAATAAGATAGATAACCAAATAAAATAATAGCATAACTTTAACATTATTTTGCAAACATAAGTAGGTTAACATTTAAAATAGAAAAATATATAGTTTAGCATTAGATAACAAATGATTAATAAGAAAACTGTTGAATTGTTACATTTAGTTTACTCTTTGGATTTGAGAAAAACCTGTTTGCTATTACAAAAATTATTCACCTATTGCAACATTGTAATGTAATTTGTATTATCCTTTCCTAGCCAAAACTTTCTTGTATACCTCTCTTAGCATAAGTAGATAGAATCCTAGATAGAGTAAGATAGTAAGATAGGAATTTAATATTTTTGTGGGATAGAACATAGGATAAGAATAGGGAAAGATAGTACACAAGCAGCGTGAGTTTTTTTAAAAAGTCTCATGAAAATCAAAACTGGGATATTGGAAAGATGGGGAGTAGGAAAAAAGAACCATTGGGAGAAATGGAAATGTTGAGAGCTCTACAGTTGCATGAACAAAGACTTCTGGGAAATTCTCCTTAGGGGATCTTGGGGGCAGAGACACAGAAGGAAGTGGAAGGAGGATCTGTTTCTAGGGGCCATTCACGACACCTTTGGGGATTTCTGACACTAACAGAAATCTTAACATTGTGGGTTCCTGTTTAAAACATCTCTGGTTCCTGTCAAGAAACCTAATTTCTTCAAAGACTTTCATTCCATGAAATATTGAGATACTGGACTCAAATCTGTGAGCACCACTCTCTTCCCTTTTTCCTACCTCTCCTCTGCCTACAAGAAAACCTTGTAATTCAGTAATTAGTTTTATTTAGAAAGAGATTTAGGGTGACCCACAACCCCTCTAACCTTTACCCTTTGCCCCAATCCACAATTAAATCAAATAAGCATTCAGTGAATTCAATCCCATTCATTTACATCTAGAGAATAAGGCCATTGGCAGACTCCATCTTGTTGCCAGTTTTCAAGAAGACATAAGGGAGAGGCTTGTGAGTGCCCCAAAGTAGTACATATCAGGATTGAGGTCCCACATACCTCTCCTTGTAGAGAAGACTTCCCTGCCACCCTTAAGGGCTGGCATGACCATCTAGAGGCAAGCCTTCACAGAGGGGAGATCTCCATTTTGTCTCCCTCAAGTAATTCAGGGACTCTGGAAGGGAGTAGTGAGGGAAGCCATTTTCATCAACCCTTTCCTCACTGCCTTTAACCCTTATTTATTTAAGGAGAGTGAGTCCCCCCAAATTAAATACTTGGAATGACTGGGCGTCACCAGCTAGAAAGTATCTGGGTCTGGGAAAACTGTGGATGTGCACTATAATGGTGGGTATTTTATTATGCACTGTTATTGCTCTTGAATCAATGCCAAGAATCAAACATTATATATACACAACAGCAAACACACACACACAAACACACACACACACACACACACACACCCCTAAAACAGAGTCTCTTAATGGCTGGGATTTTTTTTATAGCCTAGTTAAACCTATTATAATAAATGAAGGTATTGGAGAGGTGGTTGAAGAGGTACAGGGGATAAGGAAGGGTTTGTAACAGGGAATGGAGGAGCTGAAGGGACAGAGGGAATATGGCTGCTTGTGAGGTAAAATGAGAGAGGTACCCCCTATTGAGAGACTATCTTTTAAATTTCCTCTCTTCTCTCAACCCACAAGAGAGGTACCCCTGGGTAAGGTTAGGTTAAGAATGACAGGACCAGTGTTTTGAGTGACTTCTGGGAAATAGGGAAGTTTATTCCTCAAGGCTTGAGCCCCAGAAGTCCCCCTTGTCTGCCAGGCAGATTGTCACTGTTAGCTTTCTTTGTTTTATGCTAGGCTAAAGGCTAGTTTAGCCACCAGTTTCTCTTTCTTTGGTCTCCCTTAAATATGAATCTGACTGTGATCTTCTGTTTTTCAAAGAGTTTAATAATTTGCATAAATCAAGAAAGGGGGTAGGTAAGTGGGAATAGGAGACCCTTGCTGCTTCTTTAGCTGAGCCAAGATGGCTCAGCTTCAGCTTTCTTTGTCTTCTACCTAGCTAATCACTATCTCTATCTTTCTAAACAAAAGGCAAGTGTCCTTCCTGGGAAGGTCAAAGGATAGAAAAGATCTTCAGGGTGATCCCCTGAAGTTAAGGGATCAACTCCTTTTAGTAGCTTACTTTTGTCTTGTTCTTCCTCTAATGGATGCTCTCACACATATGGGAACCTTCTTTTTCTCCAGGATAAGGGAATGGAGGCAAGGTATTCCACAGGTTGGGATATAGAGCTCCTGGTCTTTTGCTCTACACTCAGCTGAGGTCAGAGGGCAAAGACCCTTCTCTTAGCATTTTTTTTCCCCACAATCCTCTTCTCTCATTCCAACTGTCACTCTCCCTCCCATTCACATTCCAACTGCTGTCTGCTCCATCTCACTAGCAGAAATGCACAAGCTTGATTCACAGTTTTCCTTTCCACACTATGCACCATTTCTTAAAGGAAATTCAATACTTAAGCTTAAATAGGAAACCACTAAAATATTAGAAAATCATGCATCCATTCTCACTGGGATCACCAAAATTTGTTATAGAAACTCTACTGAACCTCCACTGCTTTTAAGCAAACCAACTGAATATTCACTATCCTACTCTCCACAGTAACTTTCATACCTTTTCATCTCATTTCAAACATTTCATGGTTCCCCTCTCCTTTTTGTTTTCACTTCAGCTTGCCTCAGAGGTTACAGAAAAAAATTGAGGCCATCTGCCATGAGCTAGGTCTTCTTCCTCCTCCTCTACATTTCCTATTATCTCAGACACATTCTGAGACCATTTCCTTCACCTCTGTGTCACATGATGAAGTGCATTACTCCTTATCAAGACTAAGCAGTCATAATTGTTTAAGCAAATCCATCTCATCCCATCTCCTCCAAAATATTCTCCCCTCTGTCATACCAATTCTTATAACTTATTTTAATCTCTCCCATTCTATTAGCTCACTCCCTATTGCCTACAAACATGTGCAGGTCTCCCTCATGTTGAAAAAAAAAAACCACTAGATCCTTCTATCCCTGCTCTCTTCTCTCTTCTCTCTTCTGTCCTTTGCAGTGCCCCAACTCATTGCCACCATATCCTACTGCTTTCTGTACTACAAGCTGTCAGAGGCATATATATCAAGTACTAAATTATAAACAGAACCAAAGCAGATTTCTTAAGGACTGTTTAAGGCAAGGGGCTATGAAATTGGAACACAATATTCACAAAATAAGTATTTATCATAAACCTAAAAGTATCTACCAAATAAAACACAGCATATGCTGTAAATGTAGGAGATGGTTATCTCAGAAAAAATTGTGCATAGAGTATTTGGTCTTTAGTGAGAATGATATGAGTTAAAATCTAACTTCAGATCCTAGCTGTGTTGACTTTTAGGCAAATCACTTAACCTCTGGTTTTTTCAGTTTTCTTATCTCTAAAGTGGAGATAACAACAGAAATCAAATGAGATAATACTTATAAAATGCTTAGCACAGTACCTAACACATAGTAAGTGCAGTATGTGTTACCTATTATTATTAATTATATAGCCCAGTATTAATGGTGCCTTTTCACCTAGAAAGATTAAACAAAAAAGGCAAAACAACTGATATTTTATGTATAAGTTACTACATCCAGTGGGTGCACAAAAGAGATAGTCTATCCCCACGGAGGAATAAGATACTTACAGAAATAAATACAATATTAAGCACTGTGTGATAAACATAGGTAGTATGAAACAATTTAAAAGTATTAATGGATATAAGATGAAGGAGAGTTCACTTCCATAAAGGAAGGGAGAATGAAATAAGGTCAAGAAAGACTTCTTAGAAGAAATATCTTTTTATACATTATTTTATAATTGAGAATATCTAAAGTAAATGGTGGGAACAGATATTTCAAGGGCAAGGAACTATATAAGTAAAATCAAGAAGTTTAGGAAGTATAAGGCATAGCCAGAAAAGTGAATAATAAAATTTCTATTGTGCTAAGGATTTCTGCAGGCAAGTAGTAGAAAGGTATTAGATTTATACTTCATTCCATGCACTACAGAAAAAACTAACTATAAAGGTTAAATGTAATGGTTGGACTTAAATTATATGAAATAACATGGTCAATGAAATTATTATATCTCAAGTCAAAAGTTTATTTACCAAAATAGAGGAGAAACAATAAAGTAGAGAAATGGGAAAGAAGTTAGAGAAAATACCTATACTAGTCCTCAGACAGGAGGGCCAGTAGTGAGTAACCACGAGGCCTCCTCCAATATGGAAGCTAGTCTCTTAGGAAGCTAGGAAAGGAGTCAGTCTTTCACTCACCCAATGAAGTAGTCCAGGAGTCAGAGTCTAAGTTGAAACCTAGCTCCAAGCTCAGGATCCAAAACAAAATCTCCAGTGAAACTTCCTCAAAGACTCTCCCCAGTCAGAAAATTATCTCCAAAAGACAATCTCTTCAAACTATCTTCTCAAAGGATTTTGTGACATTTACGCTGGCTCCTTGTCCTTGTCCCTCTTCACAGGGGCCAATCACAGTTTCCAAATTGTCTAGCACTGCAGTGTCTGTGGGATGGACTTCTCACCTCTGAAGCTTAAGTTCTCACCTTCTGAAGGTTAAGTTCTCATCTAAGGGTGTGAATTTTCTAAAATTCAGGTTCTGGATAGGTGAATACTCATCCTGGCTGACTGAGTTTTTGAGGGTGTGAATTCACTAAGTGGTTTGCAAGTTCCTCCACCTAGATCAAGCTTGTGTTGATATAATCAAAAGATAGACAAGGAGAGTTAATTCCATCTTCACAATCTAGTGAGGTACTTAGGTTAGTGTTAATTCAGGAGAGACAATAGAGTAAAGGATGTTCTTTTACATAACTATATTATTAACTTAAATGTTTAAAATTAAGGGCTGAAGTAAATGGAATAAAATCTCTTTTTATCACCTATACAGGACAGTTTTATCAATGAAATAGAAGATTTAATGAAGACAAAATCAATAGGTTTAATTATACAAGGAGATCTGTACAACAAAAGTTGTTTCTAAAATTGAAAGAATACAAAACTGTAGGAAAAACATTTTTAAAAGTATATAATTAAGTTGGATAATTACAGTAATATATATACTGTCAATCCTCAACATTCATGTGTTTAACTTGTGAATTCAAACATTTCCCTGATTTTGTTAATAGCCTAATTTTTATTTACACATTGTCAATGCAACACAGTCTTAGCTATATACAGTAGGATCCTACTGGTATCCTACTGACCACTTTACTGGTCTTGTTCACTCTACATGTGTAGAAAAATCTCTATGATTTCCTTTGTATATTTTCATTATTGGTCTTTAAACCTGAAGTCTTGTGTTGCACTTAGGTCTCCAAAGTGTAATGCAAGTCTCTTGGGGTCCTATTCAAGGACATTATATAAATATATTTCATTATCACATAAAAACTCCATGAATGTAGATCAGGATGAAAATAAATTATTTTTAAAAAAATATAAAGGCAGAAATTCTAACCAGAACCATTACAAATCATACTGCAATGAAATTGTAATCAATACTGGGAACAAAAAATCCTATAGCTTAGGAAAAACATTAAGTATTTTGCTGGGAATATAAATACAAGCAAAAGGAAATACAGTCCCTCCACTCAACAATTTAAATTCTAATGTGAAAATAAAATATAAAAAGAAGCTAGAAAAAGTGAAAAGAAGGTATCTATCCTCCCAAAAATTTTCCAAAGGATACTTTACCTGAATACTAAAATCTAATTCTTCTTCATGTAGGGTTGTCCAGGAATCATCAGACCCAGGTTTATCAGAAAACATTTTAAGAAAACAAAAATACTTAACTTTATTTCCAGAAGAGAATCACCAAAGGCTTTTTAGTTGTTGCCAGGTATTTTACCATCAGAGGACACATTACAAAGGATGACTTAATAGAGCAGAGTATAGAAACAATTCCTACCCCATGATTCAATTGGGCAGAAAATAAAATACTGTTGTAGAAGCCAACAGTGAGTCTATTATCCAAAATAATCTCACTTCCTAGTCTTATATTCCTCTAAAGTTAACAAATTAAGACAAACAAATTAAGACAATGGATCATTATAAATCACAAAAATCTCAGTGTATGTGAAACATGGCAGTACTCTCTGTTCCTTCATTATTAAAGTATTCTGCCAAACAGTTTCACAGTGAGTCTCATTTTTCCTGGGGTTACCTTAAACAGATTTCATCCTGGATATAAGTAGGGAATATACTTATTAAAAGTACTAAGACTCAATGCAATAAAATCATTGATGAAACTCAATCAGACAAACACTATATAACAGAGTAGAAACTACTTGCAAAATAATTTAGACGTATTCATGTCTTCTAGATTTAGAATGTCTGTTTGCCTATTATCTAACATTCATCGTGCATCACTGTCTTCAAAACCTACCTAAAAACTTATCTCCTTATAAAAGACTTCCATGAATCACATAGGAGAAAACACACTACTGATTACTAAAAATGTACTTGGTTATGAACTTTGTCTTTCTTATGAGTAGCACTTCTGTATAATCACTGTGGTCCTCCATTTTCAGTAGATTTCACTCTAGAGCTATCATTCTAATCAACACTTTGCCTTGTGATTTCTTAGACACAAGAAACTTCTACAGGAAATAATGCAGGTTGGCAACTGGTGTCAGAGTTGCCTGAGAACACTGAGGGATTTTAAAGACTTGATTGGGGTCATGATACCAGGATGTGAGAAAGAGGGAACTTGAATCCAGTTTATCTTTATTCCTAGACCTAACTCCCTATCCATTACCCTCAAGCTACTTCTTTTCTCTGATATTTAGGTTTTGTTTACCCTTAGACAAGTATTTTTTGAAGCTCTTCTTAATTATGAGATAAACACATCCAACCTCTTTTTTCCATCTCCAATTTGTCACTTTACTTATCTGGTCTTCTTAAATCCCTCTCCTTCCACATTTCCTCTTTCAGAGTGGTCCCACCTACTATTATTCACAACCTTTACAATATCTTCTTCCTCCATCTCTTTAAATCCTTCTCCATTAGCTCACTTGCCTTACTTTAACTCACTTCACTTCAGATGGAGTCTTCTATACCATGTCACTTTTTCAATTTCTCAAGGCTTCCCAAATTTCTCTAAAGATATTTAATTTTCTATCAATGACCTTTTGCAACATTTCTAAGGTTTAAAAATCATCTTCACAAGTCTTTCTCTTTCTTGAGTTCAGGTTCTTCTTCAGCCCCATTTTTTACATAATCACTTTCAGGAATAAAAAGAAAGAAAAACTCAAAATATTTAGGTTCTCTGTGTTGTGATTCCAAACTCTTAATACACTTACTCCCATTTGCCACTTGCAGGTTCCCTTTTCTTGTTTTTTAAAAACCTTGTATCATTTCTAGGAATATTTCATTCTACTTAATCATGGAGAGTAGAAAGATTTCTTATAGTCTTTTCACCTTTTTCTATATTAAAACTAACTCATCACTGGCAGAAATACAAAAAAAAGCATGGGATCTGCAGGTCATTGCAAAATAAGCTTCTGTGTTGTGTGAATAGTGAGTTTGTTGGAAGAGATACCTTTAGTGTTCAGTTATTCCTGTTGGTGGCATTTACAGCTGAAGCTTTACCACGATGGTTTGCCTCTCTAGGAGCTCCAGAGGAATTATGTACTTTTGATAGGTTGATCACTTTTCAAGATATACCACTTTACCCAGATACATGGGAAGTAGACTATTCCTGCACCAAAGTCTCAGTGTGGGAAATAGCTTCCTAGCAGTGTTGTCCAAAAGAATTGTAAACAGAAGTCACTTAACAGCCACTTCTTTCTATTGCTTCTCTCCCTCCTGCTAAGGCATTTCCAATACAAATTCCTCTTGTGACTCAGGACCTCATCCCCAGTGACTAAGCCCCATTCCACCCCGATAATGCCTTTACCTGATCATCCCTGAGCACTAAGATGAATTCCCACAATTATAAAAAGATTCATATTTGCATTAAAGATGTGCCCTAAAAGGAAGTCGTCCCAAGTAACTGATACATAGTGTGACCATATAGAAGAGCATAACTTGCTCATTCTTTGTTCATGCAATATTTTATTAATAGATAAAATAAGGGGTAGTGAGTAGGCAGTAGGTCTTGGGAATAAAGGTAACCTTGGTCCACATTTCCCTCATCACATACTGGATTTGTGATCCTAAGGAAGCCTTTGAATCCTTCAGTGTTCCTGGGCAACTCACACAGAATGGTTGCCAATCTACTTAGCAGGAGCCTCTCATCTAAGGTTTCACTTTCTGTGGTTTAAGTTACCTCCAATCAACTT
Organism: Monodelphis domestica; assembly: GCF_027887165.1. Classification (NCBI taxonomy): domain Eukaryota; kingdom Metazoa; phylum Chordata; class Mammalia; order Didelphimorphia; family Didelphidae; genus Monodelphis; species Monodelphis domestica. Next base: position 186,474,586 of record NC_077231.1, on the reverse strand, counting down.
GAAAGCTGGAGGTCTTGAGGTCTGTAGCAGTCTGCCCCCTGACTAAGGTCTCTTCTTTTTCATTTTTTATGGTGGGGGAGGTGGGTGGGTGGGAGGCTCCCAGAGAACAGAGTGGGGGGAGAGAGCACACTTTTACATGGGGTCAGGAGGAATTCAGTTATATCCATGGTTTCAGCCATCCACAGTAGGCTTGGAACGGATCCCCCAAGGAGTTTAACAAACATAATTCTGCATCAAATAATGAAGTAAAACATGGGTTTTGTGGTGAGGGTAAGAACTGATTAAATTGAAGATATTTCATTTTTTGGAACTTGAGAATCTACCTTGCCTTGGATGGAGGCATCTAATAGAAGATGAACCATGTAGATTAATTAGTAAGAAGAAATAGTAACTTGCCACAAAACACTTACCTGCTTATAGAGTCTTCTGGGGAATTCTCTTCCACTACTGTAGAAAGAAGTAAAATACAATTAAAACATAAATACTAAAAACATAATTTATGAAGCTTTTCTGCCATGCAGTTTTGGGGACAATGACAAGGACCCACAATACAAGTGGGATTGTGCTGTAGAGAAATGTCTTAAATGGCAAGTTTCTATGGACACAAAGAGGTCTCCTTAAAGCATCTGATGCCTGTCAGTGATGTGTTTGCATCAGCATTTCTCTAGCAGGCTCTGTCACACTGATAGATACTATATTTCTAGCAGATATCCTAAACAGAAGGGATGAGCTAGCATAATGTGATTAATAGGGGCTTTTTATGTCAGAAGATTAAGAAGTACCTTCATTGTTCCACCTTTCTTACCACAGTCCTCACAGAGAGCATGTCCAGAGATACAGCACTGCCATATTCAATATGACATGGCATGACCTGTTGGGGTCATTCCATAAGTCACAGCACGTCCAGAGATACTGCTTTGTTTAGTATGACATATATTTCTAGCTCTTCTCCACAGGAAAGAGATGCAGAAACAATGCACCTTGTATAGATCCCTACATTTCTACAAGGAAGGGGTTGATGAGTTGCAAACCAATATATCTCTGCTTTTCAAGCCTTCCTGGGAAGGGACACTAAAAATAAACACCAATAATTTATGATATACAATGTACCTCCATTATCTCCTCAAAATATAGTCCAAAAATAGTCAGATGAGCAGTGAATTAAGCACTTCTTTTTCTATCAATTACACTAATTTGGGGGAAGAAATGAAGAGATGCCAATCTGGCCATTTCAGGGGGTGCATTCCTTCATTATCTAATTTGTCACCATGTTCCAAACTTGACTTTCTCCATCCATCCAACAAAATGCTACCAGATTTCTTTTGAACTAAATATGTTCAATGAGATATGAGATTTCATCTACATGGAATTCTTAGTGAAAAAAATTGCCTCCATAGATATAGACAACTTCTTTGCAAATTATAATCTTAGAGAGTTAGTTACCTGAGGGAGTGAAATATTAAGTAACCTGCTTAGAGGCAATCAGCCAGGATGAATCAGATGCAGGCCTTACACTCATGACTTCTTATTATAAGAGCAGCTCTCTTATCTACTATGCTAAGGCTGCTTCTCCAGCTACCAGACTAGATGTCATATAAGATTCTTGTCATGACTTTGCTGCTGAAAAATCATAAGTTACTTCCTTAATATGAAGTCCAGAATGCTTAGCTTTGCTCTGACCAAACTATCCAGCCTCATTTCATCCTGCTCAGGTCATCTATGTGCTAGCCACAATGGACTATTTGACTGCTTTATCTTCCCCACCCCCACCCCCAATAATCTCTCCATTCCTCCCTCTCAGTTTTTGCTCCTGCTATTCCCTGTATCCAGAAAACCCTCATATTGTGCAATCTTATCCTCCAAGCTCACCTCAAAAGTTGGCTGCTCCTCAAGACTTTCCTAGTTGCCTCCAGATTAGTGATTTTTCCTTTATATGAATTCTTAGCCTTGTTAGTACTTTTCTTACACCCTATATTTGTTTGTCTTGGTAATTTGTGAACATACCTGATCATTCTTAATAGGCTGAAAGATTAACAAAAGATATTCTTAATTAACTGAAATAGGCTGCTTTCAGGTGGAGAACATTTCTTACCTTGTATGTTCTCCAGGCTTTACTCACTGCTGTGTAGACTGGAGTGTTTACCTGCATGCACTACACATCACAAGCCCTTTATGACTTAATCAATGGTCTTCATGGATTGGCTTGGCCAAAGATTCCACCACTGAAGAATCTCCTTACTAGTTTGCTCATTGGAAGGAACAGAAAACTCTTATGGGCCCTACCTGAGTTACTCAAAGTCTGTCCTGCTAGTTAGGAACTGTGAGAGTGTTCATTTTGTCTATGAAAACTTTGAGAATTCAGGCTTAACTCTATGCCCAGATGAATTGTAGAAGAAGCTTTTAGCATACAGCATAAAAATACATATTTTATGAGTGAAAACTATGACTCTTGCATTGCTTCCCCCCATTACCATGTAACTGAGCTAAAATGTTATGCCTCATTGGGCAGGATGAAGTGGTATTCCTGAACCCTTCCCCAAAGGCTGGGGGAGCAGAAGAAGTCAGCTAGATTCCCGCAGAGCCCTTCTCAGTTCTGTCCCCCAGTCAGAGATAACCAGGAAAGATTTCTTTGGGGTGGCTGAAAAAAGCAGGAAAGCTCTTCTGTCCTCAGAGCTGGATATGGGCACTCCTTGTAGTCTCCAGGCTCATTCCTGTACCAGATGTGATGGATTGAGGCAGTCTACTGTCACATGACAAGGGGAAAGTGACAGAATCGAGTGATATAGAAGAGTCATGCTTGGGGGGGCTTGTCCATTGCAGTCTCTTAAGAGCCTCCTGTTGGAAAGGTTCTCAGGCAACCCAAGTCCCATGGTTTGGACTCTCGTTCATTTGGCAATAAACAGAAAATACCCAACTGATACCACATAGTGATTGTAGCAGAACTTCAGAATGGTTAGCAATTACATCATTACTCTCAAAATAGAATAGGTTTAATTAAAGGTCAAAATAGGAGCAGGGTGATTACTCCTTCCCTTTTTGTGGTACATAAGCAATTAACTTGAATTGGACACACAGAAAAGCAAAACAAATAATAGTTTATGACACAACTGATTAGGTTATCTTTTTATATATACATATAAATACAATATTAACATAATATTTAATAAATATAATATAAAATATATAGAGTGAAATTATCTCAGTTCAAGAATGAGCAAAAAATCACCATTACAAACACCATTACTTTTTAAAATAGGAATTTCAAAAATCCTTATATTTTAGTAAAAATGTTCAAATTTTTACATTTAATCAAAAACAGCAAGAATGCTAAACAGAGTCTACCACTACATATTTTCCCTATATCATCTCTGAAATATTCTAGATAAAAGGTTCAAAGATTATCAAGTACAAAAATAGTATACTCCTTTCTAATACCATGTTGTAAAGAAAATGTCAATATAATGGATTCCAACCTATTTTGTTCTAGATAATGTTTAGAGTAAACAAAAATAGTGAAAACAACACCAAAAATAAAATTTGAACTAAAGCAGCTACCTGTTTAATTATTATTTGAGTAAACATTTGTATTTGGTTATTTCACAGAATACCATATCTTTCCCTGAAATTTTTGTTCTGGATGTCAGCATTGGAGATTCCTGTGTTTCTGTATCCATTAAGGTATAGACATGAAAGGGATAGAAGAAATAATGTAATAAGAAAAAGGTATGAAGGTAAATAGCTCATTCTGAAAGGAACACAGGAACTACCAGAAGAGTCTATTTAATTTACTTATTATAAAAGCACTTTAAGAGAAAATAAAAAATACATTATTAAAACTTTAATAAAAAAGTGTCAACTGACTTTCACTTACTAGGTTTTACTTCCTTGTTTCAAAAATTTATATATATATATATATATATATATATATATATACATATTCCTGTCTACCAACATTAAATGGCTCTTCATAGACATAAAATTATTATCCATAAAACTAATCCTCTACTGATATGGTCCTATTTATTTACCTCCAATCTTGTTTCATATACAACTAACACAATTCCAAAAACACTGCTTACTCATTAAATGTTGTACAAAAAAGGTTATTACTTGCAATTATTTCTTTAAAAAGGCAGTTAAAAATTAGAAAGCAACTTATCCAACCAATACAAGTAAACTGGCCTTTACTCTCCTTCATGAACACTGTGGATATGAATATCAATATTTTAAGTATCTTTACTGGAAAAATATTAATTCTCTATCTGATGCAGTTCCCATTCCAGGAGTGATGATCTGTTCTTTTAAATCAAATTATCTAAATAATGAGTAGCTACAAATACTACAAGGATGGTTCAATATTAGGAAAACCATCTTCATAATTGACCATCTCAATAACCATACTAACAGAAATTACATGATTATCTCAAAAGATCCATAAAATGCCTTTAAAAAAATACATCCATTCCTATTAAAAACAGTAGAAAGTATAGGAATAAAATGGCCTTTCCTCAAAATAATAAACAGAATTTACTTAAAAACATCAGCAAGTATCATCTGCAATGGGAATATGTTAGAAACCTTCCCAATATGATCAGAAGTGAAGCAAGGATGCCCATTATCACCACTTCTATTAACTATTATACTAGAAATTCTAGTGTTAGCAATTAGAGAAGAAAAAGAAATAAAAAGGATTAAAGTAGGCAGTGAGGAAACTCAACTATCACTCTTTACAGATGATATGAAGGCATACTTATAGAATCTAAGAAAATCAATGAAAAAGTGAATGGAAATGATAAATTTAGCAAATTTGCAAGATACAAAATAAACCCACATAAATCACCAACATTCCAAATATTTCCAACAAAACTCAGTAGCAAAAATAGAAAGAGAAACTCCATTTAAAATCACCCTAGACAATATAAAATATTTGGGAGTTTATCTGCCAAGACAAACTTGTGAATTATATGAACACAACTACAAAACATTTTTCACACAAACAAAACCAGATCTAAACAATTGGAAAAAGATTAATTTCTCATAGTTAGGATCAGCTAATATAATAAAAGTGACAGTAGCTAAATTAAATTTATTTATTCAGTGCCATACCTATCAAATAAACTTTTTCAAAAAATTAGAAAAAATTATAGCAAATTTCATCTGGAAGAACAAAAGATCAAGAATACCAAGGAACTAATAACAAAAAATATGAAAGGTGGGGGCCTAGCAGTATCAGATCTTAAACTATACTATAAAGCAGTGACCATCAAAACAATCTGGTACTAGTGAAAAGCAGATCAATGGATTAGGCTTAAGGTAAATGACCTTAGTAAAATGGTGTTTTATAAACCCAAACATCCTAGCTTTTGGAACAAATACTCGTTATTTGACAAAAACTGCTGGGAAAATTGGAAAATGTGTTGAAAAAATTGGGTTTAGATCAATATCTCACATTCCATGCCAAGATAAATTCAAAATGGGTAAAGAATATTAACTATAAAGAGTGAAATCATAAATAAATTAGGTGAACATAGAATAGCATACCTGTCAGGTCCATGGAAATGGTAGGAATTTAAGACCTAGCAAGAGGTAGAGCATATTACAAGATGTAAAATGAATAAAATTCTGATTATATTAAATTAAAAAGGGGTTATACAAACAAAACCAATGCAACACAAATTAGAAGGGGAGCAACAAACTCAGAAAAAATGTATAATACATATAATACAGACCTCTGCCAAAGCTCTAATTTTTTAAACATACAAAGAATTAAGTCAAATTCATAAGAAACCAAAACACTCTCCAATTGACTGGTCAAGGGATAGGAATAAGCAGTTTTCAGATGAAAAAATAAAAACTATCAATAATCATATGAAAAATGTTCTAAATGCATCCTGATTGGAGAAATGCAGGTCAAAATAACCATGAGGTACCACCTTACACCTAGCAGAGTGGTCAATATGACAATAAAGGAAGATAATAAATGTTGGAGGGGATATGGCAAAGTTGGGACACTATGTATTGCTAGTGGAGTTTTGAATTGATCCAACAATTCTGGAGGACAATTTGGAATCATATCCAAAGAGTCTTAAAAGAATGCTTGCCCTTTGATCCAGCAATACCACTACTGGGTTTCTATCATATATTAAAAAAATCTGTGCAAGGATCTGTTTGTACAAAAATATTTATAGCTGTGCTTTTTGTAGTAACAAAAAAAAAAGGAAAATGAAAGGATGTCCCTTGATTGGGGAATGGCTGAACAAATTGTAGTATATGATGGTGATGGAAAACTGTTGTGCTCAAAGGAATGATGAATTGATGGGTTTCTATAAGAACTGGAAAGACCTACATGATCTAATGCGGAGTGAAATAGTAGAACCAGGAGATCATTATGCACAGGAATGGTAAGATAGCGGGATGATCAAAGTTAATTGATTTTGCTATTAATACCAATGCAATAATCCAAGACAATTCTGTGGGACTTCTGAGAAAGAATGCTATCCACATCAAGAGAAAGCTGTGGGAGTAGAAATCCAGAAGAAAACATATGATTTAAATGGATATGTGTTTTTGTGGTTTTGGTTTTAAAGGATTGCTTTTTTACAAAAATGAATAATATGGAAATGGGTTTGAGTGATATATACCTATATATATATATATATATGGTTATTATTAATACTGATATTGTTATAGGTTATTGGTATAAATAGCTGATTGATCCTTATCAGTTGGTATAGATAGGCTTGAGCTGTTAGGACCACCTGGTTGTAGATGATTGATGAATTTTCTGGATCCAGATTAATCCAATACTTCTTTATTATTCACTATCAGGAGAGGCAGGGACAGGACAAAGGAGGTAGAAATAAAGTAGGAAAACTCTTATCCTAATTCTAAAATGTCTAAAGATAATCCACCAATCTAATCTGTGAGGATTTGCTTCTTGTTCACCAAAGGTGAACCTCCTTAAAACTCTCAACTGTCTACCTAAAACCCAATTCTATGTATCTAAACTTGTTCTAATCTATAAACTTCAAATATTATTAACCTCTTTAAATTATATATCAAAATTCACAAGATGCCTTCTCTAACTATTTATATCTGACAGAACTCAATGGCTTCCTCTGACTGTTCCCAGCAGGGAGTCAGACCTCATGCTATTTCAGTGAGAGAAAAACAGAACCCTACCACTGGCAGCTGCTTCTCCCTGCAGGAGAACAGCTCTCACACCAAGCAAAACTCTTCTCACCTTTACAGATGTTCTTCTCTTTTGGTTAAGTTTAACCAAAATTACTAACTGATAGTATCCAGAGAAAAGTCACCAAGACAACCTCTCAAGACATTGAGTTCAAGAGAGTGGCCAAGAGTTCTCTCACAGTCTTCCTAGCATGCCAGTCTTCCTTAAAGTGACCACTGTGATTTTTTCCTGGCTGTGCATTACAGGAACAAGGAAAGAATTCTTTCTCTGATATTTACTCTTATCATATTATTCTTCTCCACAACAATCCTTTTCTTATTAACCTTCTACTTCTCTATAGGGTAATAAAGAATTTTATACCCCAATAAATCTGACTGTTATTCCCTCTCTGAACCAACTTTAATGAGAGTAAAAGTTAAGTATTACCCATCACCACCCTCATCTTCCCCTCCATGGTAATAGATTTTCCCCCCAACACGTCTATGTGATAAAATTTACCCCTCAAAATTTCACCAGATTTCTTGCCTTTTACAGATCAGCTTCATGCTCAAGATTAGAATGAAATGGAAAAAATACAGAATATTCAGCATAACAAAAATGAATGAAGGGATTTTTTTCACTTTAAACATTATTTTATTTGGTCACTTTCAAACATTATTCATTGGAAACAAAGATCATTTTCTTCCCCCCCCCCCTTTCCCACCACCTCTCCCATAGCCAATGCACGATTCCACTGGGTATCACATGTGTTCTTGGTTCGAACCCATTTCCATGTTGTTGGTATTTGCATTAGAGTGTTCATTTAGAGTCTCTCCTCAGTCATATCCCCTTCCCCCCTGTAGTCAAGCAGTTGCTTTTCTTCATTGTTTTTACTACCATAGTTTATCCTCTGCTTGTGGATAGTGTTTTTTAGATCCCTGCAGATTGTTCAGGGATATTGCATTGACACTAATGGAGAAGTCCATTACCTTCGATTGTACCAGAGTATCAGTCTCTGTGTATAATGTTTTCCTGGCTCTGCTCTTTTCGCTCTGCATCACTTGGAGGACGTTCCAGTCTCCATGGAATTCCTCTACTTTATTATTCCTTTTAGCACAATAGTATTCCATCACCAACATATACCATAATTTATTCAGCCATTCTCCAAATGAAGGGCATCCCCTCATTTTACAATTTTTGGCCACCACAAAGAGTGCTGCTATGAATATTCTTGTACAAGTCTTTTTTCTTATTATCTCTTTGGGTACAAATTCAGCAGTGCTATGGCAGACAGTCTTTTATTGCCCTTTGGGCATAGTTCCAAATTGCACTCCAGAATGGTTGGATCAATTCACAACTCCACCAGCAATGAATTAATGTCCCTACTTTGCCACATCCCCTCTAACATTCATTATTTTCCTTTGCTGTCATGTTAGCCAGTCTGCTAGGTGTGAGGTGATACCTCAGAGTTGTTTTGATTTGCATCTCTCTGATTATCAGAGATTTAGAACACTTTTTCATGTGATTATTAATAGTTTTGACTTCTTTGGCTGAAAACTGCCTATTCATGTCCCTTGCCCATTTATCAATTGGAGAATGGCTTGATTTTTTTGTACAATTGATGTAGCTCTTCATAAATTTCAGTAATTAAACCTTTGTCAGAGGTTTTTATGAAGATTGTTTCCCAATTTGTTGCTTCCCTTCTGATTTTAGTTACATTGGTTTTGCTTGTACAAAAACTTTTTAATTTGATGTATTCCAGATTATTTGTTTTGCATTTTGTGACTCTTTCTAAGTCTTGCTTGATTTTAAAGCCTCTCCCTTCCCAAAGGTCTGCCATGTATACTATTCTGTGTTCGCCTAATTTTCTTATAGTTTCCTTCTTTATGTTCAAGTCATTCACCCATTTTGAATTTATCTTCGTGTAGGATGTGAGGTGTTGATCTAAACCTAATCTTTCCCACACTGTCCTCCAATTTTCCCAGCAGTTTTTATGAAATAGTGGATTTTTGTCCCCAAAACTGGGATCTTTGGGTTTGTCATATACTGTCTTGCTGAGGTCACTTATCCCGAGTCTATTCCACTGATCCTCCTTTCTGTCTCTTAGCCAGTACCAAATTGTTTTGATGACCGCTGATTTATAATATAGTCTGAGATCTGGGACTGCAAGGCCCCCTTCCTTTGTTTTTTTTTTTCATTATTTCCCTGGATATCCTTGATCCTTTGTTCTTCCAAATGAAATTTGTTATGTTTTTTTCTAAATCAGTAAAAAAATTTTTTTGGAAGTTCCATGGATATGGCACTAAATAGATAGATGAGTTTGGAAAGGATGGTCATTTTTACTATATTGGCTCGTCCTACCCATGAGCAGTTAATGTTTCTCCAATTGTTCAAGTCTAGTTTTAGTTGTGTGGAGAATGTTTTGTAGTTGTGTTCATAAAGTTCCTGTGTTTGTCTCTGGAGATAGATTCCTAAGTATTTTATTTTGTCTAAGGTACTTTTGAATGGGATTTCTCTTTCTAGTTCTTGCTGCTGAGCTGTGTTGGAAATATATAGAAATGCTCATGACTTGTGTGGGTTTATTTTGTATCCTGCAACTTTGCTAAAGTTGTTGATTATTTCGATTAGCTTTTTGGTTGAATCTCTAGGATTATTTAGGTAGACCATCATGTCATCCACAAAGAGTGATAACTTGGTCTCCTCATTGCCAATTTTAATGCCTTCAATTTCTTTTTCTTCTCTAACTGCTACTGCTAGTGTTTCTAGTACAATGTCAAATAGTAGAGGTGATAATGGGCATCCTTGTTTCACTCCTGATCTTAATGGGAATACATCTAGTTTATGCCCATTGCAGATGATATTAGTTGATGGTTTTAGATATATACTGTTTATTATTTTTAGGAATGACCCTTCTATTCCTATGCTTTCTAGTGTTTTTAATAGGAATGGGTGTTGTATTTTATCAAAGGCTTTTTCTGCATCTATTGAAATAATCATGTGATTTTTGTTGGTTTGCTTGTTGATGTGGTCAATTATGTGGATGGTTTTCCTAATATTGAACCAGCCCTGCATCCCTGGTATAAATCCTACTTGATCATGGTGGATGACCCTTCTGATCACTTGCTGGAGTCTTTTTGCTAGTATCCTATTTAAGATTTTTGCATCGATATTCATTAGGGAGATTGGTCGATAGTTTTCTTTCTCTGTTTTTGACCTGCCTGGTTTTGAAATCAGTACCATGTTTGTGTCATAAAAGGAGTTTGGTAGAACTCCCTCTTTGCTTATTATGTCAAATAGTTTGTATAGTATTGGGATTAACTGTTCTCTGAATGTTTGATAGAATTCACTTGTGAATCCATCAGGCCCTGGGGATTTTTTCTTAGGAAGTTCTTTGATGGCCTGTTGGATTTCTGTTTCTGATATGGGATTATTTAAGAAATCTATTTCTTCTTCTGTGTGTCTAAGCAATTTATATCTTTGTAGATAGTCATCGATATCACCTAGGTTGGTATATTTATTGCCATATAGTTAGACAAAGTAGTTTTTAATGATTGCCTTAATTTCCTCTTCGTTGGAGGTAAGGTCCCCTTTTACATCCTTGATGCTGTTAATTTTCCTTTCTTCTTTCCTTTTTTTAATTAGATTGACCAGTATTTTGTCTATTTTTCTGTTTTTTTCAAAGTACCAGCTTCTAGTCTTGTTTATTAGCTCAATAGTTCTATCACATTCGATTTTATTAATTTCTCCCTTAATTTTTTAGGATCTCTAGTTTGGTTTTCTTCTGGGGGTTTTTAATTTGTTTGTTCTCAAGTTTTTTGATTTGCATTTCCAATTCATTGATCTCTGCCCTCCCTAATTTGTTAATATATGCACTCAGGGATATGAATTTTCCTCTACGTATGAATGAAGGGATTTTGGAAAGCATTTATTTAGTCCTTTGTGAGTATACAATGATGAATGACTGAATCTGAGAGCCATTACAGTCAGAGAGAGAGAGAGAGAGAGAGAGAGAGAGAGAGAGAGAGAGAGAGAGAGAGAGAGAGAGAGTCAGCTTACTAAGGAGACTAGCTCCCAAAGAGAAAGAGTGAAATAAGAAGAAAAAATGAAAGACAGTGGCCAGCATGCCTGAGAAGGACCAAACAGAAAAAACACAGTACCATGAATGGGAGCTATGATCTTCCTTTATTATGACAAAAAGAAAGACTTTTATAGAGAGTAAAATACTAAACATTACAACATTAATGAGGGGCGTTGCTTTCCCACAGGATATTGTTTACAAAATTACTTCACACAAGAATGATACCATAGTTCCATTACAAATGTAAGCAAATTGAGAAAGAGTAACAGCTGATCTATCCTGTGTAACTCAAGGAAAGAAAGATTTGGTTCTAACAGTCATGATATTACAAGGACTTCTTTGTTTTTCAGAATGAGGAAAGGCCCAGGGTTTTGATGATGATCATATTGGGGGAAGAATTCTTTCTTATCTGAGTTAAAGTTTAGAGAACAGTTCATAACTTAAAGGTAGAGACTGGCCTTACTAAAGTCTCAGGCAAGCTCACAAACTTGTCCTCTCAAGGCTGTTTTTTCCTCAATGAGCCTGATCTGTCTTGGACTCCTCCATAGTCCTTACCATGTTGTGAGCCACTGGGATGAAAGCTAAGAATATACATTTTATTTTTGTGATTTTTGATTGTGCTTTCATCTTACTAGTGTTGATTGTGGTGGAAAGGCAGACTTTACTTTCTAAGAGTTCCCATTCTAATGGGGAAAGACATCCCATACAGGGAAGCTAGAGGTCAAAATGAGGGAGAGAAGAATTGCCCAAGAATACACATGGCAGTAGAGCTTGAAGCTGGAGTGGTATGATGGTCTAGATCTGGGCAGGAGAAAGGTAAAGGTCCACTTATCATACATAGACCATCTTCCCAGGGTTGGCCTCTGAGATCTTGTGGCATGAAGAGGAGAATAGGAATTTAGCCTTTTAAAAGGAAGGGAAAGGAACTTCAGGGTAAACATGGCTGCAATCTAGATGTGAATCGCTTCCTCTCCCCCGGCACCGAATGGAATAGACTACCTCAAAAGAGCATAAAAATCATCTTTGTAAGGATGGAGGGACTCTCCAGTAGGCCACAGCAATGAAAGTACATGGGGTTTGAGCATTTCCACACTATAAGAGTGAGAGAAAGCTAGCACTAAAATGTGAGCTGAACTTCCCTCCCCCACCTCACCTATAGAACCAGAGTAGGGACCAGCCAGCTCACTGGAGACAGCGAGTGAGTGAGGACCATCTCTGTCTGGGGGGGGGGGGTGGCACACCAGGGTCCTTGGGATCTAATGAGGACTTTCAGGGAACTACCACTCAGAGCGGTTTCACAGGAAACTCCTGCATACTGGAGAGTGCGCAGACTGCGGGGGCTCTTGCAAACTGCAAACGCAGTGGAGACTCTAGAAACTACCTGAGGCCAAAGCTCTGCTCCTCCCTTTAGTGGGGGGGCATGCCAGGGTCCTTGGGAACTGACAAGGTCAACCAGGGAACTACCTCTCAGAGTGGTTTCACAGGAGAAGCCTGTGCACAGGACAGAAGAGACCACAGACCATGCAGTGGGTGCGCTAACAAACTGCAGAGGCTGGGAAGAACCAGCCTGAGACAAAAGCACTGCCACTTAAATCCACAGAAATTCTACCCATCTCACTCAGACCTCTGACTAAAAAGGAAAGGGAAAACCACCAAAGGGATGGCTCATACTGCCCAAGATCACCCCTCCAAGAAGAAAGGGGGGAAAAGTGACTATTGAAAACTTTTATGGAGGGAAAATCCAGGCTACAGAGGAAAAAGAGGATGAAATTCAAACAAAATCAAAACATGCCCTCCAAAATGGAAATCATCCACAACTCTGGAAGAACTCAAAATGGAGCTTATCCAAAAGATGGAAACCTTCTGGCAAGAAAAATGGGAAAATATTCAGAAAGAGGTCAACAGCCTGACAGACAAAAACTCCCAATTGGAGAAACAGTTGGAAGCCTCAAACAGAAGGACAGACCAAACTGAAAAGCAAAACCAGTCCTTAAAGACCAGAATTAAGCAACTGGAAGACATTGAGCTTGCAAAACAGCAAGAATTAATAAAGCAAAGTAAAAAAATTAATGAATTAGAAGAAAACATAAAATATCTCACTGACAAGGTGACAGACTAGGAAAACAGAGGAAGGAGAGACAATTTGAGAAACATCGGTCTACCTGAAAAACCAGAGATTAACAAAAATCTCGATGCCATACTACAAGAAATCATTGAAGAGAATTGCCCTGATATTCTCAAACAAGGGGACAAAATAGAAATTGAAAGAGTTCATAGACCACCCTCTATACTAAACCCGCCAAATTCATGAGCTTCCAAGCTAAGGAGAAAATCTTACAAGAAGCTAAGAAGAGAAACGTCAGATACAGAGGTGCCCCAATAAGGATCACACAAGACCTAGCAGTGGCCAGGCTATGAGACCATGAAGCCTGGAATACAATATTCAGAAAGGCAAGAGAACTGGGTCTTCAACTAAGAATCAGCTACCCATCAAAACTCACTATATACTTCCAGGGGAAAGTATGGGCATTCAACAAAATAGAAGATTTCCAAATATTTGTAAAGAAAAGACCAGAACTCAGTGGAAAGTTTGACATCCAAATGCAAAGAGCAAGAGAAACATGAAAAGGTAAATATGAAAGAAAAGGAAAAGGAGAAAAATGTTTTTTTCTTTTATTCAAACTCTCTTCTATAAGGGCCAGAATTAGATCAAATTATATATACTAATATATGGGGGAAATGTTATGTGTAACTTTCAAAAATTGTATACATTAATAGAGTAATCAGAAGAATCACACATAGGGAAAGATCGGGGCATTAACATGATTCAAAGGGGGGGAAAAAGAAAGAAAAAAGGAGGGGGAAATCAATGATGGTACTAAGATATACATGAAGAAATAGAAATAAATTAAACAGAATAATCTTTGTCACACAAAGATACACACGGGAAGGGGAGGGGAGGAAGTCTCATATAAGAAAGAGAGGAAAAGAGTGCTTATTGTTATTACTTAAACCTTACTCTCAGTGAAATCAACTCTGAGAGGGAAGAACATCTAGATCCATTGGGATAGTGAATTCTATCTTATCCAACAGGGTAAGGGAGAAGGGAAAACTAAGGAGGGGGGGATGGAGGGAGGGAACACAAAAATGGAGGGAAGGAGAGGGGGGGAGGGGAAGCGAACAAAAAGGGAGGGGCCAGAAAGCAAAGCTTATCAAGGGAGAAGACTAAGGGAATTGATTTAAAGTAAACTACTGGTTTAAAAGGTTACAGCAAAAGAAGAAAGGTCAGAATAAAGGGAGGATATCAAAATGATGGGGAATTCACAAAGGACAATCATAACATTGAATGTGAATGGAATGAACTCACTGATAAAACATAGACAAATAGCAGAATGAATTAGAATCCAAAACCCTACCATATGCTGTCTTTAGAAAACACACATGAGGCGGGTAGATACTCACAAGGTCAGAATTAAAGGTTGGAGTAAGACCTTTTGGGCATCAACTGACAGAAAGAAGGCAGGAGATGCAATCATGATATCTGATAAAGCCAAAGCAAAAATAGACCTGATTAAAAGGGATAGGGAAGGTAAATACATCCTTATAAAAGGGAGTATAGACAACGAGGAAATATCACTAATCAACATGTATGCACCAAATGGTATAGCATCCAAATTTCTAATGGAGAAACTAGGAGAATTGAAGGAGGAAATAGACAGTAAAACCATATTAGTGGGAGACTTGCACCAACCACTATCAAATTGACATAAATCAAACCAAAAAATAAATAAGAAAGAAGTAAAAGAGGTGAATGAAATCTTAGAAAAATTAGAGTTGATAAATATATGGAGAAAAATATATAGGGACAAAAAGGAATACACCTCTTTTCAGCAGCACATAG
Source organism: Monodelphis domestica (assembly GCF_027887165.1). Lineage (NCBI taxonomy): Eukaryota > Metazoa > Chordata > Mammalia > Didelphimorphia > Didelphidae > Monodelphis > Monodelphis domestica. Next base: position 186,459,436 of record NC_077231.1, on the reverse strand, counting down.
CACATTCACAAAGATTGACCATACACTAGATCATAAAAACATGGCATATAAATGCATAAAAGCAGAAATAATTAATGCAAACTTTTCAGATCACAAATAAAATAAGGATCAGTAAGGGTAGATGGAGAGCAAAATCAAAAATCAATTGGAAATTAAATAATATGATGCTCCAAAATCAGTTAGTTAGAGAACAAATCATAGAAACAATTAATTTCATTGAAGAAAATGACAATGGTGAAACATCCTTTCAAACCTTATGGGATGCAGGCAAAGAAGTACTCAGAGGAAAATTCATATCCACGAGTGCATATATTAACAAATTAGGGAGGGCAGAGATCAATGAATTGGAAATGCAAATCAAAAAATTTGAAAGCAAACAAATTAAACCCCCACAGAGGAAAACTAAATTAGAAATCCTAAAAATTAAGGGAGAAATTAATAAAATCGAAAGTTATAGAACTATTGAACTAATAAACAAGACTAGAAGCTGGTACTTTGAAAAAACAGACAAAATAGACAAAGTACTGGTCAATCTAATTAACAAAAGGAGAGAAGAAAAGCAAATTAACAGTATCATAGATGAAAAGGGGGATCTTACCTCCAGTGAAGAGGAAATTAAGGCAATCATTAAAAACTTCTTTGCCCAACTATATGGTAATAAATATGCCAATCTATGCGATGTGGACAAATATTTACAAAAAATATAAATTGCCTAGACTAACAGAAGAAGAAATAGAATTCTTAAATAATCCCATATCAGAAAAAGAACTCCAACAAGCCATCAAAGAACTCCCTAAGAAAAAATCCCCAGGGCCTGATGGATTCACAAGTGAATTCTATTAAACATTCAAAGAACAGCTAATCCCAATACTATAAAAACTATTTGACATAATAAGCAAAGAGGGAGTTTTATCAAATTCCTTTTATGACACAAGCATGGTACTGATTCCAAAGCCAGGCAAGTTAAAAACAGAGAAAGAAAACTACAAACCAATCTCCCTAATGAACATAGATGAAAAATCTTAAACAGGATACTAGCAAAAAGACTTCAGCAAGTGATCAGGAGGGTCAATCACGATGATCAAGTAGGATTTATACCAGGAATGCAGGGCTGGTTCAATATTAGGAAAACATTCACATTATTGACCATATCAACAAGCAAACCAACAAAAATCACATGATTATTTCAATAGATGCAGAAAAAGCCTTTGATAAAATACAACACCCATTCCTATTAAAAACACCAGAAAGCATAGGAATAGAAGAGTCTTTCCTAAAAATAATAAACAGTATATATCTAAAACCATCAGCTAACATCATCTGCAATGGGGCTAAACTAGATGCATTCCCAATAAGATTAGGAGTGAAACGAGGATGCCCATTATGACCTCTATTATTTAATATTGAACTAGAAACACTAGCAATAGCAATTAGAGAAGAAAAAGAAAATGAAAGTATTAAAATAGGCAATGAGAAGTTATCACTCTTTGCAGATGACATGATGGTCTACTTAAAGAACCCTAGTGAATCAACAAAAAAAGCTAATCGAAGTAATCAACAACTTTAGCAAAGTTGCAGGATACAAAATAAACCCATATAAGTCGTCAGCATTTCTATATATTTCCAACACATCTCAGCAGCAAGAATTAAAAAGAGGAATCCCATTCAAAATCACCTTAGACAAAATAAAATACTTAGGAATCTATCTGCAGAGAAAAAACACAGGAACTATATGTACACAACTACAAAACACTCTTCACACAATTAAAACTACACTTGAGCAATTGGAAAAACATTAACTGCTCTTGGGTAGGATGAGCCAATATAATAAAAATGACCATCCTACCCAAATTTATTTACTTATTTAGTGCCATACTCATTGAACTTCTAAAAAATTTTTTTTACTGAATTAGAAAAAACATAACAAAGTTCATTTGGAAGAACAAAGGATCAAGGATATCCAGGGAAATAATGAAAAAAAATACAGTTGAAGGTGGCCTTGCAGTCCCAGATCTCAAACTATACTATAAAGCAGTGGTCATCAAAACAATATGGTACTGGCTAAGAAACAGAAAGGAGGATTAATGGAATAGACTTGGGGTAAGTGACCTCAGCAAGACAGTATATGACAAACCCAAAGACCCCAGTTTTGGGGACAAAAATCCACTATTTGACAAAAACTCCTGGGAAAATTGTAAGACAGTGTGGGAGAGGTTTGGATCAACACCTCACATCCTACACCAAGATAAACTCAGAATGGGTGAATGACTTGAACATAAAGAAGGAAACTATAAGAAAATTAGGTGAACACAGAATAGTATACAATAGTATACATGTCAGACCTTTGTGAAGGGAAAGACTTTAAAACCAAGCAAGTCATAGAAAGAATCACAAAATGTAAAATTAATAATTTTGATTACATCAAATTAAAAAGTTTTTGTACAAACAAAACCAATGTAACCAAAATAAGAAGGGAAACAACAAATTGGGAAACAATCTTCATAACAAAAACCTCTGACAAAGGTCTAATTACTCAAATTTATAAAGAGCTAAATCAACTGTACAAAAAATCAAGCTATTCTCCAATTGATAAATGGGCAAGGGACATGAATAGGCAGTTTTCAGCCAAAGAAGTCAAAACTATTAATAATCACATGAAAAAGTGTTCTAAATCTCTGATAATCAGAGAGATGCAAATCAAAACAACTCTGAGGTATCACCTCACACCTAGCAGACTGGCTAACATGACAGCAAAGGAAAATAATGAATGTTAGAGGGGATGTGGCAAAGTAGGGACATTAATTCATTGCTGGTGGAGTTGTGAATTGATCCAACCATTCTGGAGTGCAATTTGGAACTATGCCCAAAGGGCGATAAAAGACTGTCTGCCATAGCACTGCTGAATTTGTACCCAAAGAGATAATAAGGAAATAGACTTGTACAAGAATATTCATAGCTGCTCTCTTTGTGGTGGCCAAAAAATTGAAAATGAGGGGATGCCCTTCAAGTGGGGAATGGCTGAATAAATTATGGTATATGTTGGTGATGGAATACTATTGTGCTAAAAGGAATAATAAAGTGGAGGAATTCCATGGAGACTAGAATGACCTCCAGGAAGTGATGCAGAGTGAGAGGAGCAAAACCAGGAGAACATTGTACACAGAGACTGATACACTGTGGTACAATCAAATGTAATGGACTTCTCCATTAGTGTCAGTGCAATGTCCATGAGCAACCTGCAGGGACCAAGGAGAAAAAGTACTACCTTTAAGCAGAGGACAAAAGGTGGGAGCAAAAACACCAAGGAAAGGCAACAGCTTGACTACAGGGATGGAAGGGATATGATTGAGGAAAGACTCTGAATGAACACCCTAATGCAAAAACCAATAACAAGGAAACAAGTTCAGATCGAAGACACATGTGATACCCAGAGGAATCACGCATCACCAATGGGAGGGTAGGTGGGACGGGGAGGGAAGGAATAGAAAATGATCTTTCTTTCTAATGAATAATGTTTTAAAATGACCAAATAAAGTAATGTTTTAAAAAGGGGGAAGACAATGTGAATTGTGTAATCATGTAAAAAAATTTAAAAATTAAAAAAAATTTATTAAAAAAAGGAAGGGAAAGGAGAAAAGTGTTGAAACTTTCCTTTATATTAGAATAGAAATTTTTTGTTAAGAAGATAGCCCTGATTCAGGTAAATTCAATCCTTATGATCTCCATTTGGAAATGTTCATGTTTGTAGGGGTATGTCAACTCCCTGGGCAATTGGGATATCTCTTAAAAGAGTGAGAGGTACTTTGTGGTTATGAGCTGGGCTTTCTAAATCTTAAAACAGGAAAAGCTCAGTCAACTACCCAAACTCTAGTCCTTTGGGCCAATCAAGTCTTTCCCTTTTAAGGGAAAAAAAACTAGTTCATGCAAATGCCAATGACACTAGTACCCATATAAGCCATTTGTACCTCAAGAAGAGTTAAAAAATTATTTTTTGAAACATTCAAATATTTAGGGTTAAAGTTCTCCTAAAGTCAGCACAGGCCATAATTTTATTTCAATTGTACATACATTGTTATATAAAAACAAGTACTAAGAATAAATGTAAATTTTACCAAATGTAGTAAATTGTTCCATGATAAGTGATTTTAATTCTTACAAAATGTAGGTAGAAAAAATGCTCTAATTGTATTTGTATAATTTTGATCTTTCTTATGTAATTTTAAATGATCAAACATGCCCTCTATTCTGCAACTTCATACCATGTTATTTTATAACAGGATCTCTTCTTAACTGGTTTGTGCAGTGTGTTCCTCTTGGTGGAGAGGAAATGCAAATTAAATATTCATGACAGTGAAAGTAGATCTTTTTTGATGGTGCATGACTTATGTTGGGCTATGAACTGTTCCCTATTTATTTATTAAACATTACATCTTTAGAGTATAAAGTCAAGTTGTAGAACTCAGTTTCTTCATGTTGTATTCAGAGAGTATAATGTGAAGAATGTGCAACTGTTCTAGAAAGTTAAACAAGACCCAATTTTGAGGATATCACCAAAAACACTCTTTCACTATGCTGTTTGTGAGCATGATGTATCATTGTCCATTAAAATGCTTGATAAAACTAACATTGAAACACAAAGTAAGGTACCTTTCATTAGGAAAAATCTATTGTATATCTTATTAAAATAATCATTACTTTGTAACCACAGTTGCATAGATTTAGAGACAGATTAGCTCTTATAGGATAGTGATGGAGAACCTTTTAGAGATGGAGTACTAGGCGCTGTCCCTCTCCAGAGACTGAGGGCTACACCCTTCCCCCCACCTTAACTCCAGCTCCCCCCTTACTTGTAATAAGGAACTATATTGATTGGTTATTGATAACTAAAGATCAGACTGTTATCTTCTTTCTTCTGTTTTTCCCTCCTCCCTCTCTTCCTTCCTTCCTCCCTCTTCCTACCTTCCCCTCCTTCTTGCCTCCCCCCTTTTGGTGATTCTCCTTCTGGTTTCTCTAAATCAATTCAGGGGTGAGTTTATGATGTTTCAAATGAAATACTTTTCTCTATCTTAAATAAAGGGTTTATTGGGAAAGACAGAGGAGGATAAGGAAATGGAAGGAAAGAGGTTTTGTGGTTTCCCTATCACTAGGATGAGTCTAAGATTGGAGGATGGTGGAATATAGTTCAATTGAGAGAAATAACTAATAGGTCTGGAAGTTCAGTCACTATCACAACAGAGCAAATCAGATAGAGATATCTGGACTTTTGTCCTTCTTTCTTCTGTCTTCAAAATCAAAAGACCACCTTCCTTTCTTCTGTCTCCAAAAATCAAGAGAGAGAAACTCCTTATTCCCTCTTTCAAGCCAAAAATGTTCAGCCAATAGTTGGTCTGGCTTCCAACTGCCTTTCCTGGTAACATTCCAACTAGAACACTCTCATTTGACTGACAGGTCATCACTCAGCTGCTCCAAACTCCTGTTACAAAATCATTCTCAATTTCTCACTTCCACATACTCCATACAGGGGAGGGAGGAAGCACTCCCATTGACTGCTGGGCAGAGGAACAGGGCAAGTGTCCTCAGCTGCATGCAGAGGAGGAGGGAAACAGCTCCATATGAGTCCCTCTAACTTTCTAGTAAGGAACTCTGGTGGGTGGCTGCAGGCATGCCCACAGAAGCATGCCCACAGAAAGGGTTCTTTGGGCCCTTTTTGGCATACATGCCATAGGTTCTCCATCGTGATTATAGGAGAACTAGTCTATCTAATGTTACATATGAGAAAACTGAAGATCAGAGAACTTGCCTAAGTAAGAGCAAAATTTGAATCTTGATTCTCTGATTCCAAATGTTGGACTCTTATCTACTACTCTACATAACTATTCTTTTAAGTAAAATGTAAGTAATTACCAACTGTTAGCTTCTGTCAATAACCTTCATAAAGAGTTCATATGTATTGAATTCATTCACTTAGAGAAACTTTTATAGCAATCTTTTTCAAACTTTACCCTGTTTTCAACGTATAGTATTTGGAGATCTGTAACCCCATAAATGGAAGCTTTGTATGATATGTAAATAATTACTTTCACTTTCATTTATTTTTTAAGTTTTTGCCTTTGAATATCAGATTTTAAACCTGACTTCCCAAGTACAATTGTAGCTAGAACATGAGAAGTCTCCTGAGACCCATGTCAAACCAAACATTAATTATAATTAGATTGTGAAAATCAGAGAAGCAGCATTGCCTACTAGAAGGTGAGCTGCTCTTCTAGCCAGAAAGAGACAAGTTCTCATTGTAATTTATCCTGGTTGCATGACATTGGGCAATATCCTCAACCCCCAGTGATCGAGGCACTTCTCTGAGAGTATAGGTGACAGAGAAAACAGTTCTATGTGTCATTTTTATAAAAATTGAAGTAAAGTAAAATCTCTTTTTAAATTATTTCTTTGGTGGTTTTATATATATTCAAAGCCCAAATATCTTAATTTTAAGGTCATATAATTTCAGCATAATTGTAGAGAATGCAAAGGGTTAAGTCATCTTTGCCTTGTTCCTCTCTCCTTTCACATTCTTGAGCAAAGTCAGGCTGGGAGTGCAAAAAGCAAGTTTTGAGACAGAAGGCTGATCCAACCAACGACATTTCCCCAGGTGTCTGGTTACTGCTAGAGGAAAGATAAGGAATTCCCATAATTCTAAGAAGATATTTTCCAGAATCTATTTTGGTAACTGCTCAGTTTCTTATGTTAGGTGGGCTTGAATTTCCCATGGGTAAAAATTATAACTGTACTTCTGTAGCATTGGGCATGGGTAGGTTGATTAGTGTGTGTGGAGATTAAAGATGGACTGCTAAACATCAGAAGAGTGCTTTCATTTTCCATTTTCCCAGTATTGTCACCCCTGTTCTGCTTCAAGAGAGAGGGACCCTGGTGGCCCTCCTGGCTCATTCCAATTCCCCCTTTGCCCAAAACACAATCTCATAATTCAAATAGATCAAATATCATTGGCACGAGTACTCCTTCCACCAAAGGAAAGTACAACTCCAGTCCACTTTTACTATGTGTCATTCATGTGTTTGTTGGTATCTGTGGCCAAACATTTTGTCACCTTATGCCTAACATGTTGAAGAACTTCTCATTCAGGCTGATCTATGAACAATGGACATATGTACTTTCTCTCTCAGTGTGGTAGCCCCTGCTATAGCTCATGTAGTTCTAGTAAAGCAAGAATTGTAGCTAAGGTGAAGCAATGAAGACTTTTACTCAGGGCATCAACATTTAGAAGACATGGAAAATGCATGAACTCCTTCAGCAGGAAGAAATGGGGAAAGATTAGTTAGTGAGAACAATTAGCTAAGAAAATAGAAAGCTATTAGTATGTGCAGCTGCCTCTCACATTCCAGGCAAGCTTCTCCCCTGGCTAATCCTACTTAGCTCCCTCCCCTCAGCAGCAGCCTCACCAGTAGAGACTTTGTGGTATTCTAGGCTCTTAGGGGGTCCTTGAAAGTCTTCAGGGGCTTGTGTTCTAAGCTTTAGAGTCTCCCCTCCCTGTCCTACTCAACTTTGTCTTATGGCCAAGATATAGGTCAGTGTCCCTCCTTGAGACTCTGGAACATTTTCATAGTATGTGAGCCTCAGGAAGCTGTGCTCAGGAGAATGATTACCTGATCTTGAATGAACCTCCTTTCCCAGTTCTGAATGTCCTTTCTCTATGGCCAAGCAAATTATTTGGATTAGAAAGTGTCTGATTGCATTCCAGGGGACCATTAAGAGGGGACTATCATCCCTTGTCAGGTCCAATCCACTATAGTGACATTTGATTCAACCTTCTGTGGAGACATTATGGCATCATGCCATTTCTCATGAACTGTTTTTCCATGATTTGGCAGAATTGGGCACATGCCATTTTTACTTGTTATTACTGAAAATAACCCAGAAATGGTGTCCATTCTCCTGAGGAAAGGAGCAGATGTGAATGCTGCAGATAAGTTTCAGAGGCAATTTTGTTGTGGTTGGGAACCTCAAATGTAATTTTTTTCAATATTGTGAAAATTCTCTCTGGGCAACATAAAACAATATTAATTTCATCCTGCTTCCTCTACCAGCTTTAGATATTAGATTCTGCTCATTTGCTACTACCCCTTCTATTTTCTCCAAATAAACAGGGAGAAAAAATAAATTGGAAACTAAAGGACAATTTTTGCTTTGTTTTTTCTAAACAAATTTAAAAAGCCTAAGAATAACATTATATTTTTCCAGAACAGCCCTTATACTTGCTGTTGGTGGTGAAACCACTAGTATAGTCTATCTTCTCCTACAGTGTGATGTTGGCTCCTCTCTCTTATTCTGTCTTCCTTATTTCTATTGGTAAGTTGATTCTCTGGAAGTAGACATACACAAGTCATACTTCAAAGCATATTTCTGTTGTATATGACATCATTTTGGTTCTACTTGCTTCAGTCTTCATAATTCATGTAGATCTTTCCATCACAATCATGTGCTACGACTTGTTTAGTCATTCTCCAATTGGTGGGCATACTTTTGATTTCCTTCTTTGACACCACAAAGAGCTGCTATAAATATTTTAGAACATAGAATTTATTTTCATTTTTCCTTGAGGACTTTAAAAAATAAACCTAACAGTGTCATGACTGGATGAAAAGCTATACAGTTTTATAACCCTGGGTAAAATTCTCAATTGTTCTCTAAAATAGTTGGATCAGTTCACAGTTCCATCAACAATGTACAAGTGTTCCCATTTTCCCACATCTCCAACATTATTTTGCTCTTTTATTTTAGCCAATCTTAGGCAAGATCATTTCTGAGTTGTTTTCATTTGCATTTCTCTAATCAATAATGACTTGGAGCTCTAATCAATAATGACTTGGAGCACTTTTCTCAGTTATAAATAGCTTTGATTTCTTCATCCAAAAACTCTGTTTATATATTTTGAAAATTAGTTAGTTGGGAAAAGGCTCAAATATCTATATATTTGACAATGTTCTTTTAGATATAAAAAAGTTTTAGAAAACTGTCTATTAAATTTTTCCCCAACTTGCTTTATCTTGGTTACATTTTTATAAAAACTTTTCAATTTAATATACTCAAAGTTATCCATTCTACATTTCACAATTCTATCTATTGTTTATTCATAAATTCTTCTCTTATTCATAAACCTAATAGGTAATATTTTCCCTATCTGTTTAGTTTGCTTAAATGTGCCTTTATGCCCAAGTCATGTATCCATTTTGATCTTTTCTTAGTAAATGGTATAAGATATTGGTTTATATCAAGTTTCTGTCAAATTGCTATCCAGTTTTCCCAACAATTTTTATCAAATACTGATTTTAAAAAAATGAATATTTACCTTTGTCAGACATAAGGTTATTATAATATTTGTGACTATTTGTTATATTTCTATTGTGGTCCACTGATCTACTTTTCTATTTCTTAGCCAGTAGCAGACAGTTTTGATAATTACTGCTTTATAATATAGCTCAAAACCTAGTGCTACTAGACCTCCTTCCTTAACATTCCTGAACTTTTGTTTTTGTTTTTTCCAATTTTTTTTATTTTTTCTAGTTCAATAAAATAAATTAAACATTTAAATATAATTTAAATGGTATAATGGGCAGAGTAGCTGGATCTGAAATCAAGAAAACAATTTTAAGTCCATCTTCATGACATTAACTATGTGATCTTGGGCAAGTTACAACCTCCAACTTTTTAAGTTGTTTCAAATGCAAAACAGGATTAGAATACCCACATCTCAGATTTGTGAGGAAAAAATGAAATAAAATTTATAAAGCACTTCACAAACTTTAAACCATTGTATAAATGTTAGTTTCTTTAATGTTGTTATAGATAATATTTTTATATTCTGGAGCCAGAGAATGGACCATGGATCTATGATTGGACCTATGATGTTTAAAAATTTTAGCAATTACTTTAATAAAGGCAGAGTTGACATACTTATCAAATTTTCATATGGCATAAAGTTGAGAGGTACTGCTAACACACTAGATAGTGTTAGGATCAAAAGAAATACTGAGAGGTTCAAAGACTGGCTCAAATCTAAGAAGATAAAATGAAATAGCAATAAATATAAAATCTTGGGTTTAAAAAATCCATTTCAGTTGGAGAAGGGATAATTAGAGAACAGCTTGTCTTTTAAAAAATGAGGTTTTAATAGACTACAAGCTCAAAATAGCCAACAGTATGAAATGGCAGTCCCACCAAAAAAGCTAATTTGAATTTGGGTTGAAATAAGAGAAACATTAATATAAGTCCTTCTGTATATTGCCTTGGTCAGTTCATGTCTGTTGTATTACATTCAGTTCTGGATGACAGTTTAAAATGAATGTTACAGCTGCCACAATGTTTGATTTTGACTCCACAAAACAAGATGCCCTTCCAGGACAAATCCATCAATTCTAAACTCATCATCATGCTGTTAACTCAAGGCTTGAATGACACCACCTTCCTCAGCCTTCTCCTTCTTCTGATTGGAAGGCTGGAGGGCAGAGTATCAAACTGCTCCCCAAAACCTTCTTTTATAGAGGGTAGAACCTGGACTCAGGTCATTCCTCTTTGCATCTACTTCCATCCCTGGTTTCAACTCCATTGAATAAGATACTCCTAACAACTAGTATCCCTGGTGTTCCATTTCTTTTTTCTCCCACTCCCAGATTTCCTGCTTCCTTTTTTTGTTGTCTCCCCCTTTCCTTTATAAGCTCGTTGAGGGCATTTTATTGTATCCCCAATTCTAAACACAGGGCCAGGAATTTCCCAGATGTTTTATAAATGTTGTTTGCATTGAATTTATTGAATTACCAGAATACTGGTAAACTAGAAAATATCCAGAGGAGGGAAAACAAAATGAAAAAAATTATTGAATCAATTTCAACAATTTAAAGGAACTGTTGACATTTAGTCTGGCTATAGAGGAGTTTCAGGGAGAAATTAATGGCTGCATTCAAATATTTGGAGAAGTTTTTCAACTTGTTCTATTTGTCCTAAAAAAGGTCACAAACAGGAACAAGTTGCAATAAAACAAATTAAAGTTTGATATCCCCCCAAAATCTTTCATATTTGGTGCTTTGCAAAGGTGGAATGGGGACCTTATCAGGTAGTAAATTTTCCCTCATTTGAAAGATTTTAAGCAAAGTTTGAAGAACTGGTTAATAAGTGTTATATTGGGGCATCTTTTTCTGTTATAGATGGGGTTATATGGCCACTGAGATCTCATCCAACTCTGATATGCAAATCTGTGAGATTGCTTGTAGAGGGTTGGAAGTTATAATCAATGGATCATAAACTCATTGGTTTAGTACTGGAAACCTGGGGGTCATTGAATTCAACCCCACCCCCATTTTAGAGAGGAGAAAATTGAAGCATAGAAAGGTTAAGTGACTAGTTCAGTCTCAGCTAACAAGTGTCTGAAATAAGTTTTGAAGCCAAGTCAAAAGTTTGAGTTCAAGCTCTACTCCCTAGTACATTGCTTTCAGTTATCTACTCACTAGTATTGCTTTCAAAAGGTGAAATGAGTAAAGGGGCCATCTGGATTTGCAACAAAGATCTTTTGATCTGCAGTCAAATTAGGCCCAGAGGAGTAAAATCCTCCCAAGAGAACCCATCTTTCAACAAAGAAAGAATGTCTGGGAGAAGAGCCCAAACTTCCACACTGTTGCATCTGTTAGTGAGCTTAGCTGTTCTTAAAGATTGTCATTTAATATTCTTTAAATCTTGGAGAATATCTACCAAATGTAAGCTGATTCCAAGCCACTCTTTCTAATGATATCATAAATGGAGGCTACTACTTCTCATCTAGTGAGAAGCTGCTTATGTTATCAGCAAAGATAACATGCTTTTCCCCATTGTACTGTATGTAGAAGATGAACTCACATATAGCTGTGCCAAGTAGAGAGGGTACAGGTTCATCTCCAATGTGCTTCCTTGATTTTAGAGGTGGAGAAGGATGTTTGCTATGGTGGAACCAGTTCTCATCAGTGAGCACCACTCCCCCAAACAACCCCGTGAACTTCAATGGTTCTCCCAGACCTTTTCCTGCCCCTCATGGACTGAAGCTATAGATTAACATACATGGGCTGCTTCCCCCCTCCCCACCCCCAATGTCTATTCTACCAGACACACTAAGATTGGGACTCCTTTCTAAGGCTAGTTCAACGAATTCATACTATTTCCATAGTAGAGGTGAGACAAGATGGCCAAGTTTCAGGAGCCCCAAATCAGCAACTTCTACCTATAAAGCCTTAATGAAAGTGTCAGGGTGTTTTGTCTCTACTTGCCTACAATAATCAAGACAAAGATTCTCCACATCTTGGACTGAGTGTAGAAATAACCCTCTTGATGGAAGTGCCACTTAATAGCCCTTTGGGGAAGACCACCACCAGAGGATACCACCTCCGAACCAAGGAGCTGGGGAAACTCCCCAGAGCGACATCTGTTGGAGACGTCAAAAAGGTGCAGTGGCTGCTCCTGCTGAAAAAGCACCAGGTCAACCAACGGGATAAAATGGAGGGCAAGAGAATGAGAGGGAGAAGGGCCCTCTGGAGGAACCGAAGTCCACCGTCCTTCCCCACCCCTCCAAATGTATCGCTGTATGGTTAGTAAGTCTCTGGTCTGGAGGAGGCAAAGAGAATAGACCCTTCCATATGTGGGAAAAGGTTTTCGGTTTCAGCCCAAACAAAAGTCAACTTCAGGATTGTGCCTCCTACACCCCGCGCAGGGACAGCGGGGTCCATGGAACCCCTGCTGCTGCCGAAGGATACGACCTCCGAACCAAGGACTCTGGGAAGTTCCCAGAGCGACTTCTGTAGAAGTCCTGAAATAGTGGGTGCCGCTACTGCGGCGTCTGAAAAAGCAAGAGGGTCTGGAGGAGGCAAAGAGGCTCAGGGAGGAGCCCCTACGAGTCCTCCTGACTAGTCTTGGATCCTGAATCATCGCTATGATGGAAAAAGATTTTCCGTTTTAGCCACACTGCGCTCAGGGGTCAGTGGAGCCCCAACTTCAGACGAGGAATTCCACCTCAGGAAAAAGGAAGCTCTCCGGAGTAGCTTCTGTCAGACACCCGAAAGTGCACTGGCTGCTCCTACTGAAAAAGTAAGAGCTCAGCGAAGGGGATAAAATGAACCAGTAAGAGAAGGGAGTTGAAGGAGGGTCCCCTGAAGGAATCTAAGCCCACTATCCTACCCTGTCCCCAAATATGGATCCATGTGGTCCCCTAAACTTCAGAAAGCTATTTTTTTGAGTACCTGAGACAGTCCAGAGCCCCTGGTCCCGCTCAGGATCAGGCTTTACCTTCTGGGAATTGGATAGCAGCCCGGGGTTTAACTAGTCCTCGAGATCTAGGTGTTTGGAACCAACCCGTCCTAGGCTAACAGGCCCAGCACTTCTGTTTATCTTAACCTTTGGGCCCATGCCCTGTGACCAGAGCATCTGACGAACTCACGTGTAGTTCAATCCCTTTGCTGGAGTTGCTGGAGTTGCAATTGGCTCAGTACTGGGTCTTGCTGCCGAAGTCTCTAGCCTCCAGATCCGAGGTGAGGATCTAGAGGAAGCAAAGAGGCACAGGGAGGAGCCCCCTCCATATGCTGAAAAGGATTTTCGGTTTCGTTCCAAACAAAAGTCAGCTTCAGGCTTGTTCCTTCACCACCCCGTGTAGGGACAGCGGGGTCGACTGAGCCCCTGCCGCCGCAGAAGGATACCACCTCCGAAACAAGGACCTTGGGAAGCTCCCCAGAGCGACTTCTGGAGTCATCAGGAAGGTGCAGCGCCCGCTCTCGCTGAAAAAGCACCAGCTCAAAAAACACCATAAAATGAACCATAACAGAAGGGGAGAAGAGAGGACGGCATCGAGGAACCCAAGATCAGAGTTGAGAGGGAGGAGGCAAAGAGGCTCAGGGAGGAGCCTCCACCAAATGTGGGAAATTATTTTGGTTTCGGCCCAAACAAAAGTCAGCTTTTACTCTTCTGTCTTCACCACATTGCGCAGGGACGAGGGGGGAGGAGGGCTTGGGGGAGAGGGAGTTGAGGTCTATGGAGCTCCTGCCTCTGCCGAAGGAGATCATCTACAAAACAAGAATTTGGGGAAGCTCCCCAAAGTGGCCTCTCTCCGAGATGTCCGGAGGTTGCAGTGGCTGCTACTCCTGTAAAGCAAGAGCTTAAGGAACCACGTAAAATGAAAAGGAGAGAAGAGGGTGAAGGATGAGCCGCCTGGAGGAATCTAAGAGTGGAGGTGAAGGTCTCAGGATGGCAAAGAGGTTCAGGGAAGAGCCCCCACAAGACCTCCAGACTAGTCCTAGATGTTGAATCTTCAACTAGATGGACAAAGACTTTCTATTTTGGCCACAACAAAAGTTAGCCTCAGGCTTGCGCCTTCAGTGGTTGTGCCTACTGAAAAAGCAGGAGCTCAAAAAAAGGGATAAAATGAACCTGTAAGCGAAGAGGGTTTCATGGAGGGTTCCCTGGAAGAACCTATGCCCACCATCCTTCCCCATCCCCAAACATGAGACCGTATGTGTCCCCTAAAGTTATTCTCTGAGCACCTGGAACAGCAGAAAGTCAATTCCCCTCCTCCTGGAGATTTGATAGCAGCCCCTCTGAGGGCTTAAAGCCTTGGGGATCTAGAGGTTTGAGACCAATTCTCCAGTAGCTCTCAAACCCCGCTGTTCTGCATCACTTTACCGTTGGGCTCTTGAGCCTTGACCAAAGCCTCTGACAAACCCATGCGTAGTTCCATTCCCTGGCCAGTGTTGCCAGGACAGCCATTGTCTTCAATGTTGAATTGGTCTTAATTGCTGGACCCTCCCGGCTTAAGTGTGTGGTGCTCAGAGCGAAAGTGAGGGTCTGGAGGACGTTCAGAGAGGAGCCCTCTCCAGTCGTTCCGCTTTTTCTACAGAATGTTTAATTTTTTTTTAAGCGAAATAAAACACAGCCTCAGGCTTGCTCCTCAACGAACCTGAGCGGGGACAGAGGGACAGATGGAGCATCCTCCTCTGAAGGATATAAGCTCAATAAAAAGGATCTGGGAAAGTTCCACAGAGCAACTTCTATGGGAGATATGGCAAATGTGCAGTAGCTGCTTCTGCTGAATAGTTGAGCACGAGCTCAACTAACGGAAAAAATGAACCGGTAAGAGAAGGAGGTGGGGGCAGGGTGCCCTGGAAGAATAGAAACCCAACCCCTTCACCCATCATTCCATGTGGGTTCCCTAATCCTGGGAAAGTTCTTCTCTGAGCACTTGGAAAGAGCACAGAACTTCAGGTCTGGCTCAGGCTCAGGCTTTACCACCAGGACTTTGAATAGTGGCAAAAGCTGGGGTCCCCTCACCCTCCTGGCTGTCCTTTTTTTTTTCTTTTCAAATTGCTTTATGAACACAAAAACTGCAATTTGGATCAAATACACATTGTTCACAAAACTAGACCTGATTGGCAGAGACACTTTCCCAACACAAGCCCAGCAGGCAGGCACACACTCCATTTCCTACTCTCCCAAAACTGCAGAGAAGCTAGGATTCCCTCTCAAAATTCCTCACCTCTATTCCTCTGGTTTTGCCCTTCCCCTTCAGTAAAAGTGCCATTAGATTTAAACTGGAGGCTACTTGGTATGGGATGCTCCAACATTCCCTCTCCCTGATCAATTATTTGCTCCCATTCTTCTTTTCTTCTCTGTAAACTCTAATAAAGAGGAGGGACTTTGCACTCTGGAGGAGGACCTCTGAAATCAGAGCAGCCCCAGGAACTTAAGCCTGAAAGGCTCCCTGCAATCTTAGATTCAGGGGGACATTTGGTATGAGTGCCTTTCCCCATAAGCTTCAGAACATACACCTGGGCTCTCTGACTGGGAAACTATGAGAAATGCCTGGAAGCCCTAGCAAAGATCTGGATTTTGTTTCTTCTGGAGTGCTAAAGTAGACATCTCTGCCATCAGATGGCATTCAGATTTAGCACAAGAGAAAAGTCAGTGCCCAGTCAGTCCCCATGATTGGCTGACTACAGTTAGCTTGGGAAGAAGACCAACCTGTCCACTGAATCCTGCCCCACCAATGACCACACTGGCTAGGGGGAGCTTTTCCTTGCTCCCACTTCTCTACTAGGCCATCTCTAACAACACTGCTTGTCCATTTTTAATGAATAGGAAAAGCCTTACTTGTAGGCAGGGTCTAACTTAGTCTTTCTCTATGGAGAAAACATGGAAGCAAAAATTACTATATGCTGCCCCATATATGAAGTGTAACAGTGTTGTGTGGGATAAGATAACAAAATGAACAGGAACGCCACACTAACTAAAAACTGGATTTGGAGGAACATCAGCAGTCATCAAGTCTAGTCCATACCTGAAATGAATCCCATTATAAAATATTCAACAAGTGTTTAACTTCTGAAGACTTCCAGAAAGGCATCATTCCTTATATCAAATCTAAGCCTAACTGAAGCTTTTTAAATGGTGTTATCCAGAATGACTACAATATGCCAGTCTGCCTGGAGCAAAGAATAGGACTACCTTCTCCTTAATCCTGGAAGCTATCCCTCTGGTACAGCCCAATTCACATTAAATTTTTGGCTGCAACAACACAATAAAGATATTGCTTAACATCTTCAGGTCTTTTTCAGACAACCTGATATCTAACCGGAGCTACCCTATCTTGTGTTTATAAAGTTGTAAGCTCTACTGAGGCAGAGCCCTTTTCTTCTTTATCTCCTTCAGTTCCCACTACTGTTCCCTACACAGAATTCATTCAATAAATAGACAGTGAAAGAATGCCAAATGAAATATACTGTCTCTGAGAAGGCAGTTCCTGCATTTGTATTACATGACATTTTAGTAAAAGCAGCAAGAGGATACACAGGACATCCAGGCTCTATTCTATGAGTCTTAACTAACATGTTTTAAAATTTGGGCCAAGTTTTCTCTAGTTCATTGATTTTTTCAGCTGTAAAGTGAGCACATCCTGTAGAAGAAATGAAAACAAGTAGGAAAGAGGCTAGGAGACAGTGATGGATTCAGAGTCAAAAGAATCAAGTCCAGCCATTTATAGCTTGTGACCTTGGGCAAGTCACTTAAACTTCATTTTTTTATATTTATCTATAAAATGGAATAATTGAACCCAGATTTCCTTAAAGTCCCAGTTCTAAATCTATGAGCGCCAGTGACCACTTATTATCTCATGAAAGCTTATGAAGACATCTTTTTCCCCTCCATTGTGACATGGTGTTTAGTAAATGTTGGAAATGGACTAGGATGTGAGGAGGACACTGAGGAAACAGGATATAATCTTTCTACCCCAGGAACCTGCTATTATGTCTTGCCTGAGCAGAGCTGAGGACTCATGGTCTCTGCATTTTGTCCTTCACATCTGTGTGGTACAAAGAGATTGAATTCAAGGAATTAGAAAAATCTCAGTTCAAATCTAACTTCAGACATTTACTACCTGAAGTTCCAAAGTGAGCCAGTTTCTTATCCTTTTAATCATTTTTAGTTTCCTTGAAATCTTTACATTAAAGCCACTTTAGCTACATCTTCTTTCAAATCAAGAACACTTGTGATACCCAGTGGAATCACACGTCAGCTATGGGATAGGTGGGGGGGAGAAAATAATCTTTGTCTCTAATGAATAATGCTCCGAAATGACCAAATAATGTTATAAAAAAATAAAAATTAAAAAAATAATTTTAGGAGTATAAATGCTAAAAAACTTACAAGATAAACATTGAAAAGGCTAATTGTTTTAAACTTTTAAATATCAATATGTTTATTAAAATTTAACATAATATTTGTAATATACTATATTGTACAAACTTTCTTTAGCTGCAGCGGAATTGAATTTGAAAACCTAGTCTTAAGATTATCCAAAGAATGAGGTTTGATGCATTTTTTATGTAATCACAAAAATAAAAAAAAAATAGGAGGGAAATAGATTGGGTCACTGAAAAGGCCAAGGAAGAGGACTTCCTCTACTTTCTGATCTATCTGTTTTGAGAAAGTGTCATCCAATAACTGCTGCATTAGAAATACATATTGCCAAGGTGCCCAGCCTTTTTAGTAAATTAAAATTGTTTTTTCCAAAGTTCTCAAAACCAAATATGTGTAAAACTTTAAATAAATTTTGAAATTATGTCTTTGTAAGTCTGTAGCATTCATGTGTGAAGTTATTTTTTGCTTATGCTCATGCTGAACTCTATTTCCTATTTCTTTATGTTTTTATTGCCTTTGCATTCACTATGAAGCCAGTCATACCAATTTTCTTATTATTGTTGATTTGAGGAAAATGTGAGCCACACTTCCATTGAGCTGTAATTTCTTTCTGTTTCTTGATTTAATTCATAACAAGGGTGTCAATATGACCATTACCTACAGTCATATTTTTGGTCACTGGACAGAGATTGTAAATTAAGATTCTAATAGTGAAACTGATATTTATAGATGGGTTTTGAATTATGGGATTTTTAATATCCTCTGCCCTTTGTCCCACCACTCTCCTGTAACCACTGTGGAATCACAGAATTAAATGGAATAATGGAATCTCAGAAATGGATGTGACTTCAGTGACTATCTCATCCAAACAGTTCTTGAACTGGAAATCTTCTGGACTGCATCCCCAACAAGTGGTTGCCTAGCTTCCTACCTAAAGATTGGTAGGATCTCCACACAGGTACACAGAACTAAGGGTCAGTTTTTTTTTCTATTTCATGGGATGTTGTGGCCAAAGGCTTCTTTACCTACTGACCAACTTACTGGCCTCTCTGGAACTGGCTAGGTTTCTCTTAAGAGAGCAGACAGTCAATCTCTGAGCTTGTGCTATTTTTCATGACTATTAGAAAGAACGTGCTGGATCTAGAACTTCATTGCCATAGAAGCAGCCATGGTTACCTTCAAGTGATGAAGAGGAGGGAGGTAGCACTGAAATAGCACCCTTGTTGGGAGTTTTTCAGTATATTTAAAAAGTCAGTTATAATATCAAATTATAGCATTTAATTTATACAGTATGGATATACCTTCATTAAGTTTCCTATCTATATTTTTCCAACTCCTACTGTATAATGAAATGAATAAATAATCTAGGATAATACATGAAACTCAATAATCTTTTTTAATTGCCAACAGATTGTAGATATTAGTTTAGTTTGACTACTAGCCATATCCTGATTGAGCAAAGTACAATTATTAACAAATTCAAGAGTTTATCACAATCCTCTTTATATAAACACTTGAATTATGTTAATATAGTAACCATGTACTCCAAGCAAATGTTACCCTTTTTATTTCCATTTTTGCCAATATAATTTTTTCTTTGAAAAAAAAACAAACAACTCCTGATCCTGTACTTTAAAACAATTCCAAATATTAATACTTGACTTCATTAAGCTACTGACACTCATCACAAAAAGAATACTTACAATGAGCAACATGGAAAACAAAAATGCCTGGAAATGATTAAATATAATACAAGAATTCTTAGATTAGACAGTAAATACTCAACAGTTCCTAAATTTTCTATTACAGTTGAAATATTCCTTAATCTAGATAGGAACTCTGATTTAATTTGATTTTCTAAATCCATGCTTTGTGGTTATGTAGATTTTAGTAACAAATGTAAGAGAAATTCTGCCTACCACTGTAAGTAATATAAAAAAGCGGCACTATTATTTCAATTTACATAATAATTTCATAGAAGTAAGAGGAATGAAATGGGACAGCACTCTATATTGATGAAAGTTGCATAGTTGCCTTTGCAGAAGACAGTTAGGACAGTATAGACAGGAGGCAAATGTTGCTACATACATATAAAGCACATGTGGAAAGCATCACTGCAACATAGTATGTATTGTTATATAAGATGTTCCTATTTAAATTTACACTCAAGAAAAGTGATTTCTCACCAAATTTATAATAGTAAGTGCACAAAAGAAGACCTAGCCAAGTAGTGCTCAAATGCCTGTTGTTGTTACAATAATAATATTGGAAACTTCTTTTGTCCTCACAGTAAACTTGGAGGTAAGAGAGAAGAACTGGATTTATTTCCCAGAGTTCTGTGTAAGATCTTACTTAAATGCCATTTTCTGATAGCTTCAATATAATGAAAAACTTGAGATTGGATAAAAGCTTTAACAAAAAGCTTTTAAGTGGTACATTAATATGAACCAAAAAAAGTTAAAAAATCAATATATTAAAGACAAATGTACTGTTGAGAATCCTATACAAAAAGTTCTCTTCATGTGTCTTAACACACATATGTAAGATATCTTTGTGCCGCTCTTCTTCAAAGACATATGTAGACATGTATGTACATGTAGGTGATCAAGAGGAATCTAGTTAACTTGTGTAAAAATTTAAAATCTCAATAATAAAAAATATCTTTTAAGGGATTTATTCAATGATCATTAGAAATCAAGGAATAAAGAGGATACAAAATAAAAACCACGTGCCTATGGCTGATTAGCCATTTTAAAATCCCCACTCACCACTATCACTGCTGATTCGATACCATGCCCAAACAGAGAAGAAGAGTCTCAGTGCCCACTCCCTTTATTCTTTGTCTACCGAAAGTACATAATGACAGGAAGTCAGTGGGAAATGTAGATCTTTTTTTTAGGGTAACAGATTTTAAATTATACATTTGACAGGGTTGAAAGATAAGGATTTTGTTCTGATTTGAAGCTATTATTAATATGTGGTGTGACCTTGCCCATTTAAATTATGTTTAGCATTTTGGTCACATCTTCTTTCTGGGATATGGTATTTGCTTTAGGAGCTCATTGACACCACCCTGGGGAATCCCAATGTCTCTGAACACTTGACCAAGTTCAAATTCTGAGGAATTTATGAAAGAAGAAAGTTCTCTACCTCCAGAGAAAGAACTAAGAAAGTAGATGGAAGCATATGATTTATCACTTGTTTGTTTGGGTATTTGTCTTGAGGTTTTATTTTCTAAGATTATTCTCTTACAGAAATGAATGACATGGAAACATGTTTTGAGTGATAATACATGAATAACTCAGATTGAATTGCTTGCCAGCACCAGAAGTAGTAAGGGAAGAAGGGAGGGAGACCATCTATATTATATAATTTTGGTTAACCTGTGTGGAAGTTTGTTATTAAAATAATTAAAACAAATTTTTTTAAATAAAGGCCAAGTTCAGAGGCATTGCTCAGATTCGACCATTGATCAGTGTGGGATCAATAGGACATCAAGTAGCCAGGAAAAGGACATTTGTTGCTTTTCAGATGAGCAATAACTGAAATATGGTGTCCCCCGGCATATTCACAAGTCTGGAGAGAGATCTCCAAAGTCAGAACAAGGTCTTATTCTTTAACCCAATTAGGTGTATAAAGCTTTTTTTTATGGGTGACCTCTTTCTCCCTCTCCCTCCCCCTTTTTGTGTCTAATATTATTAAATACATATATATGTATGCACATAAGTATGTCTGCATGCATGTATGTATGTAAGAGGTATTTTGTTTACAGATAGTGTTTTTAGAAACCAAATCTTCCTGCCTTCAAATCTAGTAACAACATACTCTTTTTTTCACTGAAATATGCATATAAATGTTTGTATTACACATTTAGAATCCTAGACTTTATGTTGGTTTATTAGACAAAGACTTAACCAAAGAAACTTGTAATAATTATAATTTTCTTTCTTTGATATTATAAGCATAATAAGATTCCAATATGGAGTCTTTTATGGGAAAAGGATAGAGATAGAATAAGATTTAAGAGAAGTGGAAGGCTATCTTTAACCAGAAACTTAAGGGAAAGGATTTTTAGCAGGCAGAAGGCAGCGGAGGAACAGTTTGGAAGTGACAAGTGCTAGAGTGAGTGATTTCCTGTAGGAGGTTGACTTCTTCCTGTCCAGAATGGTGGAGATAAGGGGTTTGTTGTAGCTTAGCTACCTCAACCTGACTGTAGAGAAGAAGAAACCCCTAAATCATCTTTGGAGGTTCTTTGTTTGACTGGGGAACATCTGGAAAAGGATCTGGCCATACCTGCTGAGCTTTGAAGAAGACTTTTTAATCTAAAAATCCTGTCAGATTGGCTTTGTGGTGTGTCAGAGGCTGGCACTAGGGGAAAAATGCCAGGCTGAAGAGTATGTGAAATTGATAACCTCAACAGGGGAGGGGCCCCAGGAGGGAAATCCAAAGGAGGAGAAGACTCTGGCTTGGAGAACAGTGAGGGGCTCTCCATCTTGAGAAGCTGAAGAGAGAAGGTGGGAAAAAGACTTCCTCCTGAGAGTTATCCACTTTTTCCTGCTGGTGACTGGAAATCTTTCCCCCAACACTTCCCAATTGAGGGGACTTTCTGAAGAGAAACCTGAGCAGACTTTACCTCAGCTCCTGTTACCCAGAGGTGAGTCAATCTGACTTTCTTTCAAGAGGCTCAGGCTGCCAAGGCCTGAGTTTCCCCCAAACTTGAGGAGGGAGGGGAAAGGGTTTAGATAGAGACAGGGACCCTCTTTTCCCACTTTCCTTTTCCCATTCTTCTCTGCCCATTATTTCCTTTTGTATTACATGATTGAGTTGACATTAAAAGTTATCTGTTCCCCAAGCTGAGTGTGAGTGAACAAATCAAAGGGAGACCCTTTTGGTCTCAAGTAGTGGAGGGGGAACAAGAGGGATAAGAGCAATTTGGGGAGAGCAGCTTTAGCTAAGGAGGGAAGGCAGAAGGGGGAAAATCTTCAAACCCCCTCTCCTCTCTCTGAGCCAACCTGTTACATCTGCTGTCTCCCCTGAATCCCATTTTGTGGAAAGGGGGGTTCTTCTCTCTTTCCCCCTCTCAATACCAAAAGTCCAAGCTTCCTTTGGGGTACAAAACTTCCCTCCTTTTATCTTTTATTTTAATATAGTGGTTTTACTTCAGGGGTTGGAAGCCCTGGAGTGGACTTGGTCATTTGAGAGCAATCATAATGGCTTTTGTAGACAGCTGTTGAACTAAATCTAATCAACTACTGAGGGTCATAGATAGGTAGCTTAGTCAGCTTTTAAGGAATGCCTCAATAGAAATAGGGAGCTGGTAAGTTAGCCAGAAGACCCAAAGACTCCCTCTTTTGAGGGACACAGATGGTTGTGGGGTGAATAGCTAGATCCCTTAGAATTAGATACCCCTTGTTCTGATCCTCAGTTCATATCCCCTCTTAAAATAAAAGAGATACTGATTTTATACATCAATTGTCTCCAAGGCATTTGCACAACTGGCCCAGTAAGAGAAAGTGATTCTGCTTCACTCTCACCAACTGGAGGTTAGAATACCCAGAGATCACAGCTGGGTATTCAGAGGGATCTCTAAGTGGAAACTACTCTATCCACTTTAGTTGTCTTTCTCCCTTATATCTCTTTTTAAGTCACAGGCTAAGTGATCCTAACATCTATAAATTACATAGGCAAATACAGTCAAAGTTGTACTTATCTACTGTTTTGACCTATAGTAACCCAGGTTCAGCAGCTAATGTTCCCAACTTCTTATTAGAAAAAATTCCTGGCCATCTACTGCACTTAGTTCTTTCTTTTGCTACCCCAGACAGTTAACTCTGATCAATTCTCTCCTAATTTATGGTTCCAACAAAGAAACTCCCTCTACCTCAGCTTTAATCCATCTTAGTATCCAGAGGTAATCCCAAGAACTTCACCAAATCTGTATCTTTCATTGGCATGCCTCCTCCTATATTTTGGCATGAATTATCTCTTCTACACCAAGACTATTTTTCAGGTACTTGACTTCCCTACTTGAACCCCAGCTTTGACATTTCCTTCCCTTGTGAGATGGGTGAGTTTCTTGCCTCCTTGGGGATGAACTTCTGTCTTGTCTATATATTGCCATAAAGAGTATTTGTGTGGATGCTTTGTTTCCCCCAGGTTCCTGTCCTACAAAATAATAAAGCTCATGTTTGTATCTATTTCCCAAGAACCAATTTCCTGTAAATAGCCAATCCTATATCTTCACTTTTACCCAAGCTATGACACCAAATGAAGCAACATTTTACCACACAGAAACAGTTTATAGGTAATGCAAAAGGAACAGGTATAGTTTTCAAAAATTCATAATAAAAAGCATTCCTTTATTGTTATGAATATAATATATAACTTCAGAATTTAAGAGCTGTATAACCTTGGGCAAGCCACTAAATCTATGAGCCATAGTTCTCATATGGTAAATGTGCATAATTATACTAGCACTTAAAGGTTACCTAAGGAAAATGGATGTCAAATATTTTGCTCACCATAAAGCACTGACTACAGAAATTGTTTCTATAGAATCTCAAAGTTAATTCCCATGATTACAGTTTTAGACTTGAAAAGTTGTCATTTTAACAATATAAATATTCTTAATCAATTATGATTATATTTATCAATAAGACTAGGCTTATTTAAAGGAAGATTATATCCCAGGTGCCTTATTTTGAATGTGCTTTGAAAGACTTCCAATCCCCAAAATTAGACTTGCATTCATTTCTTCACTTCACTTTCAGATTCATTACTCTGGGTTATAGCAAACACATATAACCCCAGGAGAGGAGAGGGGAACATATTAAATCCATATCAGCCTTGAACATTTGAACTAGAATTAGACTATTAAAAATTTGGTGATATGAAAGGTCTGAGAGCTTCTGAAATTATACATAGCAGGTAACTGTAATAGAAGAAGCAATGTGGTGTGGCTATAAGAACACTGGATTTGGAATCAGGATAGTCTGATTTGAATTGTGCACCAGACATTTCTTAGACTCTTACTGATCATTGCTGATGTGTACCTTTAGCTATATTTAATCTATGTTGTAAAAATAAATTTGTGAGATATGTAAAATAAAATATTTAGATGGAAAAACTGTTCCAATGTAGGTTCAAAATCTTTCAAAACTGTTTAACTTGCCATTCAGTTTCAAACTGTTTGGATACTTTTGATAGAGGTAATCAAAAGTATCCTCAGTGATGAAGTGAAGATCAAATGTGAACTTCCCTTCAGGGCCAGGAGCAAGGACACTAAAGAGATTCTTAGTATAAACATAAAATATTTATTGAAATATATAAGGATAAATAAAGGGTTTCTAATTCTAAGGGATTCTAAATCCACCCAAATAAACTCCCAAGTTCTGCAAGGAATTGCTTCTCCTGTGTTTCACAGGCTACACTAATTCCCCCTGATCTGACTAACCCAAATTTATACTATCTAAATAAAAACTACCACTATTATGTTTATAAGTCTTAACTTCACCTTCAAATTATAAAATAGCAAAGGCTAGCTGGTTAAGTCTCAACAAGAATCAAGTTAGGACTTGTCCAAACCAAAGACCAGGTTTTTCTTTGGTCTTCTCAGATATAAACCAATCTATAAAAACCACAATAGATATTCAATAGTGTTTCCCAAGATGGAAAAGGAAAACACTAAGCTCCTTCAGATATTTCCTTCAGGCAGAGAGAGAGGCAAAGATATTCCCTCCTCCAGCCCTGAAAGAGAGTCTCAGAGTGTGTCTCTGTCAACTGACAGAGACCAACTCCCAACTGCAAGAAAGAATAATTGACATAGAAAAATGGTTATAACTGTCACATCTGAAATTAACACGCTCTCTCAGATCTGCTTCAAATTCCAGTTCTTTTCTCAAGCCAGCCACTTTACTTCTTATCCTAAACTAATAAAACAATACTTATTTTCTAATATCATCCTTACAATGTCTACATGAAAATCCCTGCCAGCCTCAGGGACATTTTTGCCTTCTGAGCCTCAGTTTCCTATAAAAAGATATAATATCTCTTTATAGGGTCCTTATGTAAGGGTTAAATTATGGGGTTTGATAAAATAAAAGAGCAGATTTTAATAATTTAAGTTTTAATGAGAATGTAGTAGAGTTGTAAATTAATATTATCCCTTTAAGCCAGAAAAAAACAAATTCTAGCAGCTTTTAATAATTAACAATTTAGTTTAATTAAAATAGAGATAGGAAAAGAATATAGTAAAATGAATATAGTAAAGGAGGGAAATATAGGAAAGAAGTAGAGAAAGAAATTTTCCTAATGTCTATACTAGTAATCCTATAACTGCCTATAACTATTATCTAAAACTACCTATATCTACCTATAACTGCCTATAACTACTGCTAATAACAACCACCCCACAAAGTTCCAACTCAATCCAACCAATTAAAACCAACCCAATCAGTATTTAATCCAACCCCAATTAGGACTGTCAATGAAGACCAGCCACCTTCCAAAAAGTTCAAGGAAAGTAAAAAACAACAACAACAACAAAAAAAAACCTAACAGCCCAAACCAAAAGCCAAAAGCCCCAAAGGCAAAAAGGTCTCTAAAGGCTAAAATCAAAAGCCCTCACAGTAAGCTCAGGCCTACCTTTATATTCCAGCAATTAAATGCCTACCACCAACTAATCACCAATCCACACTCCCAACAAAGAACCCCCAACAACCAAATCATGCCCAGCATCCAACTTCCCCACAACTACTAGTCCTAATTGTAAGCAACTGACAAATTAACCAACTAATGTTTGGCCCCTTTTTTTGCACCTTCTCCTACATTAATTCCTGTCTCTATGATTCCTTCTTCCTGTCTCTATGGTTTCACCTTCCTATCTCTATCATTTCTACTTCCTATCACTGTGATCTCATTAATCCCAACACAACTCTATGGTAAGAGGACCTCCAGGTCTCCCTTAAAGAATTTTTTTTCATTAAAAAAAATAATTTATTTAGTCAATATTGAACATTATTCCTTGGATACAAGAATCATACCATTTCCCTCCCTCCCCTAACCCCACACTTTCTGCAGCCAATGCACAATTTCATTGGGTATTACATGTGTCCTTGAACAGAACCTATTTCCATGTTGTTGGTGTTTGCATTAGGATGTTCATTTAGAGTCTACATCCCCAGCCATATCTCCTCAACCCATGTATTCAAGCAGTTCTTTTTCTTCTGTGATTCTACACCCATAGTTTTTCCTCTGAATGTGGATAATGTTTTTTCTTCTTTTTTTTCTTCTTTTTTTTATTTTATTTGATCATTTCCAAGTATTATTCATTAAAGACATAGATCATTTTCTTTTCCTCCCCCCCAGCCCCCATAACCAACGCGTAAATCCACTGGGCATTACATGTTTTCTTGATTTGAACCCATTGCTATGTTGAAAATATTTGCATTAGAGTGTTCATTTAGAGTCTCTCCTCTGTCATGTCCCCTCAACCGCTGTATTCAGGCAGATGCTTTTCCTCGGTGTTTCTACTCCCATAGTTTATACTCTGCTTATGAATAGTGTTTTTTTCTCCTAGATCCCTGCAAATTGTTCAGGGACATTACACTGCCACTAATGGAGAAGTCCATTACGTTCGATTATACCACAGTGTATTAGTCTCTGTGTACAATGTTCTCCTGGTTCTGCTCCTCTCGCACTGCATCACTTCCTGGAGGTTGTTCCAGTCTCCATGGAACTCCTCCACTTTATTATTCCTTTTAGCACAATAGTATTCCATCACCAACATATACCACAATTTGTTCAGCCATTCCCCAATTGATGGGCATCCCCTCGTTTTCCAATTTTTGGCCACCACAAAGAGTGCAGCTATGAATATTCTTGTACATGTCTTTTTCTTTATTATCTCTTTGGGGTACAAACCCAGCAGTGCTATGGCTGGATCAAAGGGTAGATATTCTTTTGTCACCCTTTGGGCATAGTTCCAAATTGCCCTCCAGAATGCTTGGATCAGTTCACAACTCCACCAGCAATGAATCAATGTCCCTACTTTGCCACATCCCCTCCAGCATTCATTACTTTCCTTTGCTGTTATGTTAGCCAATCTGCTAGGTGTGAGGTGATACCTCAGAGTTGTTTTTATTTGCATCTCTCTGATTATAAGAGATTTAGAACACTTCTTCATGTGCTTATTAATAGTTTTGATTTCTTTATCTGAGAATCGGCTATCCATGTCCCTTGCCCATTTATCAATTGGAGAATGGCTTGATTTTTTGTACAGTTGATTTAGCTCTTTATAAATTTGAGTAATTAAACCTTTGTCAGAGGTTTCTAAGGAGATTTTTTCCCAGTTTGTTGTTTCCCTTCTGATTTTAGTTACATTTGTTTTGTTTGTACAAAAGCTTTTTAATTTGATGTAGTCAAAATTATTTATTTTACGTTTTGTGATTCTTTCTATGTCTTGCTTGGTTTTAAAGTCTTTCCCCTCCCAAAGGTCTGACATGTATACTATTCTATGTTTACCCAATTTACTTATGGTTTCCTTCTTTATGTTTAAGTCACTCACCCATTTTGAATTTACCTTGGTGGAGGGTGTGAGGTGTTGATCTATTCCTAGTCTCTCCCACACTGTCTTCCAATTTTCCCAACAGTTTTTATCAAATAGTGGATTTTTGTCCCAAAAGCTGGGATCTTTGGGTTTATCGTATACTGTCTTGCTGAGGTCGCTTTTCCCCAGTCTATTCCACTGATCTTCCTTTCTGTTTCTTAGCCAGTACCAAATTGTTTTGATGACTGCTGCTTTGCAATATAGTTTAAGGTCAGGGACTGCAAGGTCCCCATCATATGTGTTTTTTTTTTCATTATTTCCCTGGATATCCTTGATCTTTTGTTCTTCCAAATGAACTTTGTTATGGTTTTTTCTAAATCAGTGAAGAAGTATTTCGGTAGTTCAATGGGTATGGCACTAAATAGATAAATAAGTTTGGGTAGGATGGTCATTTTTATTATATTGGCTCGTCCTATCCATGAGCAGTTAATGTTTTTCCAATTGCTCAAGTCTAGTTTTAGTTGTGTGGAGAGTGTTTTGTAGTTGTGTTCATTTAGTTCCTGTGTTTGTCTCGGGAGGTAGATTCCTAGGTATTTTATTTTGTCTAAAGTGATTTTGAATGGGATTTCTCTTTCTAGTTCTTGCTGCTGAGCTGTGTTGGAGATATATAGAAAAGCTGATGACTTATGTGGGTTTATTTTGTATCCTGCAACTTTGCTAACGTTGTTGATTATTTCAATTAGCTTTTTGGTTGAATCTCTAGGATTCTTTAAGTAGACCATCATGTCATCTGCAAAGAGTGATAACTTGGTCTCCTCCTTGCCTATTTTGATGACTTCAATTTCTTTTTCTTCTCTAATTGCTACTGCTAGTGTTTCTAGTACAATGTCAAATAGTAGAGGTGATAATGGGCATCCTTGTTTCACTCCTGATCTTATTGGGAATGCAACTAGTTTATCCCCATTGCAGATGATATTAGCTGATGGGTTTAGATATATACTGTTTATTATTTTTAGGAATGACCCTTCTATTCCTATACTTTTTGGTGTTTTTAATAGGAATGGGTGTTGTATTTTATCAAATGCTTTTTCTGCATGTAATGAGATAATCATGTGGTTCTTGCTGGTTTGCTTGTTGATGTGGTCAATTATGTGGACGGTTTTCCTAATATTGAACCAGCCCTGCATCCCTGGTATAAATCCTACTTGATCATGGTGAATGATCCTTCTGATCACTTGCTGGAGTCTTTTTGCTAGTATCCTATTTAAGATTTTTGCATCTATATTCATTAGGGAGATTGGTATATAGTTTTCTTTCTCTGTTTTTGACCTGCCTGGTTTTGGAATCAGTACCATGTTTGTGTCGTAAAAGGAGTTTGGTAGAAGTCCCTCATTGCTTATTATGTCAAATAGTTTGTATAGTATTGGGATTAACTGTTCTCTGAATGTTTGATAGAATTCACTTGTGAATCCATCAGGCCCTGGGGATTTTTTCTTAGGAAGTTCTTTGATGGCTTGTTGGATTTCATTTTCTGATATGGGATTATTTAAGAATTCTATTTCCTCTTCTGTTAGTCTAGGCAGTTTGTATTTTTGTATATATTCATCCATATCCCCTAAATTGGTGTATTTATTGCCATAGAATTGGGCAAAGTAATTTCTAATGATTGCCTTAATTTCCTCTTCATCGGAGGTGCTGCCCCCCTTTTCATCTTTAATGCTGTTAATTTGCTTTTCTTCCTTCCTTTTTTTAATTAGATTGACCAGTACTTTGTCTATTTTGTTTGTTTTTTCAAAGTACCAGCTTCTTGTCTTATTTATTAAATCAATAGTTCTATCACTTTTGATTTTATTAATTTCTCCCTTAATTTTTAGGATTTCTAGTTTGGTTTTCTGCTGGGGGGTTTTAATTTGATCACTTTCGAGTTTTTTCATTTGCATTTCCAATTGATTGATCTCTGCTCTCCCTAGTTTGTTAATATAAGCATTCAGGGATATGAATTTACCTCTGATTACCGCTTTGGCTGCATCCCAAAAGGTTTGAAAGGATGTCTCACCATTGTCATTTTCCTCAATGAAATTATTAATTGTTTCTATGATTTCTTCTTTAACTAAACGATTTTGGAGTATCATATTGTTTAATTTCCAATTGGCTTTAGATTTGGTTTACCATGTACCATTACTAATCATTATTTTTATTGCCTTGTGATCTGAGAAGGCTGCATTCATTATTTCTGCTTTTCTGCATTTGTGTGCTATGTTTCTGTGACCTAATGTATGGTCAATTTTTGTGAATGTGCCATGTGGTGCTGAGAAGAAGGTGTATTCCTTTTTATCCCTATTTATTTTTCTCCATATGTCTATTAATTCTAATTTTTCTAAGATTTCATTCACTTCTTTTACCTCTTTCTTATTTATTTTTTGATTTGATTTATCTAAATTTGATAATGGTTGGTTTAAGTCTCCCACTAGTATGGTTTTATTGTCTATTTCTTCCTTCAATTCTCCTAGTTTCTCCATTAGAAATTTGGGTGCTATATTATTTGGTGCATACATGCTGATTAATGATATTTCCTCATTATCTAAAGTCCCTTTTAACAAAATATAATTACCTTCCCTATCCCTTTTGATCAGGTATATTTTTGCTTTGGCTTTATCAGATATCATGATTACCACTCCTGCCTTCTTTCTGTCAGTTGAGGCCCAGAAGGTCTTACTCCATCCTTTAATTCTGACCTTGTGGGTGTCAACCCGCCTCATGTGTGTTTCTTGAAGACAACATATGGTAGGGTTTTGGATTCTAATCCATTCTGCTATTCGTCTACATTTTATGGGTGAGTTCATCCCATTCACATTCAAAGTTATGATTGTCATTTGTGGACTCCCTGGCATTTTGATATCCTTTCCTAATTCTAACCTTTTCTTCTTCGGCTCTACCTTTTAGTCCAGTGATTTGCTTTGAATCAGTCCCCCTTGTCCCCTCCCTTGATATTTCCCTTTTTAGTCCCTCCCTTTTTGTTCCCTCCCCCTCCCCCCTCTCTTTCCCTCCCTTTTTGTTTTCCCTCTCCCCCTCCCCCCCCCTTGGTTTTCCCTTCTCCCTACCCTTGTTGGGTAAGATAGACTTCAAGATCCCAATGGATCTGGATGTTTTTCCCTCTCAGAGTTGATTTCCCTGAGATTGAGGTTTAAGTAAACCCCCCCCTCTCTTCCTCTCCTTCTTATAGGAGTTTTCTTCCCCTCCCCTTCCCATGTGAATCTTTGTGTGAGAAAGATTATTCTATTTGGTCTTTCTTTACCCCCTATTTATACATTACATTTTCCCTACATGTTAGTATACATAGATTGATAGAAATGTAGTCCTTATAGAAGAGAGTTTGAATAAAGGAAGAAGATAACATTTTTCTCCTTTCCCCTTTCCTTAATATTTACCTTTTCAGGTATTCCTTGCTCTTTGTTTTTTGGTATCAAACTTTCCACAGAGCTCTGGTGTTTTCTTTGCAAAAAGTTGGAAATCTTCTATTTTGTTGAATGCCCATACTTTCCCTTGGAAGTATATAGTCAATTTTGCTGGGTAGCTGATTCTTGGTTGAAGACCCAGCTCTCTTGCCTTTCTGAAGATCATGTTCCATGCTTCATGTTCATTCAGACTAGAACTTGCAAGGTCTTGTGTGACCCTGATTGGCATTCCTTTATATCTAAATTGTCTTTTTCTGGCTTCCTGTAGGATTTTTTCTTTTGTTTGAGAGCTTTGGAATTTGGCAATTACATTCCTGGGAGTTGTCTTTTGGGGGTTTAGTGTAGAAGGTGTTCTGTGAGCTCTGTCAGTGGCTGTATTACCCCCCCTTGTTCTAGAATCTCTGGGCAATTTTCTTTGATTACCTCTTGTATCACGATGTCGAGTTTGGTGTTTATTTCTGACTTTTCTGGAAGTCCAATTATTCTTAAATTATCTCTTCTCCCTCTATTTTCCAGATCTGTCACTTTGTTGGTGAGATATTTTATGTTCTCTTCTAATTTCTTGGTATTTTGGCTTTGCTTTATTAATTCTTGCTCTTTTACACGATCGTTGTCTTCCAGTTGCCTGATTCTGGCCTTTAAAGCCTGGTTTTCCTTTTCACTTTGGTCACACCGGTTTTGTAGATGCGTGAATTTCTTTTGCATTATTTCCCACTTTTCCTCCCAGAAGGCTTCCATCTTTTTGGTCATTTCTGATTCAAATTCTTCATGGGTTTGTGGAGAGTTTCCATTTCCTTTGGAAGGTTTCGGAGCATTTTCTTGTGTATCGTCTTCTATCTCCTCTGTATTTTGTATTTTGGCTCCGTAGAATGTGTCCAAAGTTGCCCCTTTCTTCTTATTTTTCTTGGTTTTGGGGCTTCTGTGCTTCTGTGGAGTTTGCCATCTCTGAATGGGGAGGATTAGCTTTTCTTATCTCTGTCTGGTGTTCAGAGGCTTTAGTCCTGGGCAGATTGTCCGTTCTATGAGCATTCCCTGGGTTAAACTGAGTATGCCTTAAGGCAATGACTTTCAGTGGAACTGGAATGGAAGGGTCAGACCAGGGGGCCACACTCTTCCCGCGGCTCTCTCTGTTTCCCTGCTGCTAAGGTGCCCCCTCGACTGGACTGGGTGGGGTTGCTTTCCAGAAGTTGCCTTCAGAATAGCTGGCCATGAGGCTGTTTTGTCGGCCCTGAGGGTTGTTGTTGTTTCAGAGGACCCTGCTCTCTGCGGGGGAAGGGGCCACGGCTTTCAGGAGCTCTGAGGGCAGTGACTTTCACTGAGACTTGGATAGCAGGATCCAGCTGGTGAGGCTGTCTTGCCCACCCTGAGGGTTGCTGTTGTTTCAGACGACCCTGCTCTCTGAGGGGGGGCCGGGCTGTGGCTTTCCGGAGCCTTGGACTCTGCTCTCCTACCCCTTAGGTCCAAGTGATCTCGGGTTCTGGCTTTTGAGGGGGGCCGTACCTTTTGATCCAGGTCCAGGTCCAGGAGGAAGATTCCCAGGGTCTATGCTGTTGATCGTTTTGAATTTCAGCGCCTTAGGAGCTTATAGTTTGAGATCGGTCGGGAAGGGTTTTCCAGAGATCTGAACTTTAGCTTTCTCTAAGCCGCCATCTTGACCGGAAGTCACTTTCTACTTTTTTTTTAATTTGCATGCCCAATTCATTGACCTCTGCCCTCTCTAATTTGTTAATATATGAACTCAAGGATATGAATTTCCCCCTGAGTACTGCTTTGGCTGTATCCTATATATTTTGAAAGGATGTCTCATCATTGTCATTTTCTTCAATGAAGTTATTAATTGTTTCTATGATTTGTTCATTAACTCATCATTTTGGAGAATTTTTTTGTTTAATTTCCAATTAATTTGTGATTTGCCTCTCCATGTAACCTTACTAATTATTATTTTAATTGCATTGTAATCTTAGAAGGCTGCATTTATTATTTCTGCTCTTTTGGACATTTTTGCATTATTTTTATGCCCTAATACATGGTCAATCTTTGTGAATGTACCATGTGTTGCTGAAAAGAAGTTATATTCATTTTTTATCCCTTTTTATTTTTCTCCACATATCAACTAACTCTAATTTTTCTAAGACTTCATTCACTTCTCTCACCTCTTTCTTATTTATTTTTTGGTTTGATTCATCTAGTTCAGATAGAGGAAGGTGAAGGTCTCCCATTAGTATCATTTTTCTATCTATTTCATCCTTGAGCTCCACTAGTTTCTCCCTTAGAAATCTGGACGCTATGCTATTTGGTGCATACATGTTGAGTACTGATATTTCCTCATTGTCTACACTGCCTTTTATCAGGGTGTAATTACCTTCCCTACTTCTTTTAACTAGATTTATTTTTACTTTGGCTTTGTCAGATATCATGATTGCAACTCCTGCCTTCTTTTTATCTGTTGATGCCTAATGAATTTGGCTCTATCGTCTTACTTTGATTCTATGCGTGATTACCTTCCTCATGTGTTTCTTGTAGACAGCATATAGTAGGGTTTTGGATTCTAATCCACTCTGTTATTCACTTGCATTTTATGGGTGAGTTCATTCCATTCACATTCACATTCAGAGTTTTATTACCCGCTGTGTGTTTCCCAGCATTTTGATTTCTACTCCTAGTCCTGTATTTTCTTTTTTCACTATTTCCTTCTACGCCAATGTTTTGTTTTTAATCATTCCCCCTAATTTCCACCCTTATTTTACTTCCTTTTCTACCCTCTGTCTTCTTATTCCCCTCTTATTTTCGTTACAGTCTTTTTAAACTACCCTCCCACACTCTCCCTCCCTTTTACTGATTCCTTTTTACCAGTCCATTTGTTTACCCTTCTACTTCCTTACAGGGCACAAATCAATTCTCTGCCCCAATGGATTGGAATTTTCTTCTCTCTTTGAGTCGATTTCAATGCATGTAAGAGTTGAGTATTTCCTATCTCCAACCTCTTTACCCTTCCAGTGTATTGATGTTCTCCCCCTTCCTGCCATGAGCTTCTTTGTGACATATAAATTTACCCCTTTTTGTTTCTTTTCCCATTCCTTTTAGTATTAACCTCTCTTTTTCAGCTCTAGTTACATATATATATATATATACACACAATATGTATTTATGCATACATATATCTCTATACATATTTATGACTTGGCATTTCATCCTATACAGTTTGAAACTGTTCCATCTAATTGTAATTCTTCTAGCTGCCCAGGTGATAATAACAATTTTTACCAGCTGACCTCTTTTCTTATAGGGATACATATCATTTTAACTTATTGGGTCTCTTAATAAAAGTTTTTCTTTGTTTTGTTTTGTTTTGTTTTTCTTTTCCCCCTCATTTTTTAATTACCTTTTGATGATTCTCTTGAGTTCTGTGCTTGGTCATAACATTTTCTGTTCAGGTCTGGTCTTTTCTTTACAAATGCTTGGAATTCTTCTATTTTGTTAAATGACCATACTTTCCCCTCTAAGAATATAGTCAGTTTTGCTTGGTAGTTGATTCTTGGTTGTAGACCTAGTTCCCTTGCTTTCCAGAATATCATATTCCATGCCTTTTGGTCCTTCAGTGTAGATGCACCCAGATCCTGTTTTATCCTCACTGCCATTCCATGGTATCTGAATGACTTCTTAGCAGCTTGTAATATTTTTCCTAGGTCTGATAATTCTTGAATTTGGCTTTAGCATTCCTGGGTGTTGTAAGTTGGGGATTAAGTACAGGAGGTGATCTGTGATTTCTTTCAATCTCCACTTTTCCCTCTTGTTCTAGAATATTGGGGCACTTTTCTTGGATCATTTCCTGTAGTATGATGTCCAGGCTTTTTCTTTTGTCATGGTCTTCTGGTAGACCAATGATTCTTAAGTTGTCTCTCCATGAACGATTTTCTAAATCTTCTGTTTTGTGAATGAGGTGCTTCATATTTTCCTCAATTTTTTTCATTCTTTTGATTTTGTTTTCTAGTGCCCTGTTGCATTGTGAAGTCACTTGTTTCTAGTTGTTGTATTCTGGTTCTTAAAGACTGGGTTTCATCCCTGGCTTTTTGGTCATCCTTCTCCTTCTGGTCTGATTTTCTTTGGAGGTCATCTTTCATATTCTTTGCCTCATCTTTCATCTCCTTTGCCTCATTTTCAAGCTTGTTGATTTTGGCTTTCAAGACACCATTTCTTCCCTCACATACAGTTTACTGGCTTGGTGGCAGAGATATTGACAGCGGTTGATAACACTCTTTCAGGACACTGGAACAGGAGGAGATGACAAAGTAGGCAGGATTTATCCAACTGGACACCAGGATAGATAACTTCAGCTTCACAGGGATAGGAAACCAAAAAGCCACTTGACTCACACAGTTTGTAAGCAGCAGAAAGTTGCTGCTTCAGGGTCCCCCAAGAACAGGAAACCAAAAACTCCTGGCAGATCTCTGTGTTCCCTTTTCTAATTTCCCCACATTCCAGGACAGAGCTTATATCATTCCATGGAATGCAGTAAGTCCATACACACTGATTTCTGTGCAAAGTCCTTTCTCTTACCTATTTGCATCCTTTTCTTTCCTTTCCTCATTAGTTATCATTGACAGATTTTTCTAGAAATTACCTCTCAGAATGTTTTATAACACCTTGGTTCTTCAAATAAATCATACTTAGGACAATGAACTCCATTAATGTCTCTTCTCTAATACCTTTAGGACCATCTTAGGACCTTTAGGGCCATCTTAGACATATTTGATATTATGGATATATTACCATAACAGGTTTTTAAAGGCAAATACATTTTATTTTTTTTTATTTAAGTATCAGCAATGTCAAGAATGTTATAGCCAAGTTCAAGAACTTACAGACCGAGGAAAAGATACTATAAACTGCTAAAAAAAACCATTCAGATATCATGGAGTCATAGTCAGGATTACACAGGACCTGGCTACACTCACACTGAAGGACTAGAGAGCATGAAATAAGATTTCCAAGCATTCCTGAAGAAAAGACCAGATTTAAACAAAAAATTTGATGTCCAAATATAGAACTCCAGAAAACCACCAAAATATAATTAAGGAAAAAATAATTTAAGGGACCCAATAAGTTCAAATGATTTATATTCCTATGTGAAAAGATGATATTGGTAATGCTTAAAAATTGTCATTATCATCGGGGTAGCCAGAAGAAGTATAATTAGAGGGTACAGTGACAAACTGTATAGAATGATATGTCAAAAAATATTTAAAAACCTAGGTAAAAAAAGAGAATAATACTAACAGAAATAGGAAGTTTAAAAATGGGGTAAATATATATTTCATAAAGAATTACATGGAGGAGAGGAAAGAAGACCAATACAATGGAAGTATGGAAGATGTTGATGACAGATAATACTTAAATCTTATACATATTGAAATCGACTCAGAGAGGGAAAAATAATCAGATCCAGTCGGGGCAGAGAATTGTATTGTGCCCTATAGAGAAGTAGAAGGGTAATAAATGGGCTGGAGGGGAGGGGAGCAATACAAGGGAGGGAGAGTTTGGGGGTTCATTGAAAAGACACCCTAGTAAGAGGGGAATAAATAAGATGGGTGGGGGTATGAAGGGGAGAAACATTAGGGAGGGGAAAGGGAGGAGACTGACTAAAAGCTAAGAGTTGGAGGGGAGGGTTAGAGGGATAAGAGTAAGAAGAATAAAAGGAGGAATTGTGAATTTCAAAACTACTCAACCCTATTCAAACCATTCTTCAGAAGATGGGATTTAGCTATTTCCTGATCAATAGCAATAGAGATACTTGGAATAACAGAATTAGGTCTTGGAAACTACAATCTCCACCCTACTCAGGGTAACAAGATTTAGGAAGGGCTGCAGCAAAACTCAAGATTTAATTATTTGAGAATATGACCTTCAACAGACATGTGCAAAAAGGACAGACCTCTGGGAGGTCCTAGGTTAAGCTAGAGCCACCATTGGCACAGGTGAGACACAGGAAGTGAGGAGAGGACAGCTCAGGAGTTCTGGGGACTTCCTGTGTGGAGGGAGAGAGGTTGCTGGAGCCTGGTGCTTGGAGTGGAGGAGCCTACAGACTGTTTCTCCATTTTGGTCACGTGAGTGATAGGGACTGATCTTTTTTTCTTTGCCTCAGCTATCCAGGGCCTTGAGCCTTTGGCTCAGCCTAAGCAGAGTGGGTATTTAAGCCCTATTTCCTTCTCTTCCTTTTCCCTCTCTCTCTCTCTCCCTTTAATACTTTTCTTCCTCCTGTTTGTAACTAAAACACCATAAAAGGTTGACAGCTGACTTGAGTTTTCATTTAGGCATTACATAGCTGAATTCCTTGGCAACCTTAAATTAATATATATCAGTCTTTTAAGGTGATTTCCATATCACATTGTGGAGACCACAAAGGGATATGGAAATCACTTTAAATGGAAGGGAATACACAGACAATAATCATAACTGTGAATGTGAATGGAATGAGCTCATGAATAAAAAGGAAGCAGAGAGAAGAATGGATTAAAAACCAGAATCCTACCATATATTGTCTGCAAGAAACCAACTTGAGGCAGGTAGAAAAAACAGGGTAAAGATAAGAGGGTGGAGCATGTGAAAATTAAAATTAATCTCAAATAAATTAGAATGTTTTATTTTAGGAGATCTATTAATGATCATTAGCAATAAAGTAATAAAAGGTATACAAAATAAAACCAATTGCCCATGGCTAATCAGGCTATTTAAAACCCCTGAGCTTAGCACCATCAAGGTCTCTGACAGGACGCCAAAGAGCTTGAGGCCCGACAACCCACTGACTAATATCTATTGTTGACATAAAGTACGTAATTACAGGAAATCAGTGGGCTCCCAGGATATTTAGTTATTTAGGGTAACAGATTTCCAAATATACATCTCCCCCAATGATCATTTTTGGAGGATAATCTCCCCAATTTAATCATTTAACTCATTCAACTTTTAAATTACATTAATTTGGGGATAAAAGAGAAAAAGAACAACACCACTGATTGCTAGGCACATTGACAAAAAGCCAGTTAGGGGGAAGTCCCCTTTGTCATAAGAGTATACATACAAAACAAATGCATTCAACCCCACACAGTTCAAATCACCACATCCCAAAGTTCACTCCAGATCTTCTGGTGCAGCATGTGATTTGTGCAAGCATATTCATGGTATCCAGATCACTTTCTGGATTCAGAGAGGTAGCATGTTTCTTATTCAAAAATTACTTTCAAAAAGAATTTAAATTTTGCCTTTTAGAATAATAATACATTTTCCCCTGAAGAGGGTATTGAAAAACACAGGGATCACTTAAGGATACATGGCTGAATTATGAGGTATTTGAATCAATTGGCAAGAAAAATAAAAAACATAAAAAATCCAAATAAAAGAGAAAAGATAACTTCTGGATGAAATATAGACTATTGTAAATGTTAAAATTATGGTTGAGACTGAAAAATCTAAATTTAAGTGGTTGCCAGGGGAAATCCCAAATAATAAAATACCCAATTCAGTTGGAATTTTTTATGGTGATTTAATTGATTGTGGAGGAGATTAAGGAGAAGGGAGAAGGAAAGGGTAAAGGATTCCCCCCCCACCTCCACTGCCTGGCTGGTATGGGCAGGACTGTTAGGAGATCTAGAGGGTAAGGTTTTGGAATGGGAAGGAGTAAGGAATCAACCTGAACTCCAAAAGGGGCTCAGCTGAGATGCCCGAACCTGAATCAGGTCAAGGACAAAACTCACTACCAAAACCCATATGAATAACTGCCACCACTCCCAAGATGTCAGAACACCTAGCATGCTGCCAGCCAGTCACCTCTCCAGGGAAAGAGCAAGAGACAGGAAGTGACATGCCTTATATAGATGTTTTTACATCACTTTTCTGCCTCTCATCTGTGCCAATCATAGCTTAGCTTGACTTAGGACAGACCAAGAGTCTGTCAGCTGTTTTCTGCACATGTCTGTTGCTTTTTTTACCAGAAACTTAATCTTGATTCAGGCATCCTGACCTTATTAAACTGAGTAGGGTGGAGAAATGTGGACTTCCCAAGACCTGATTCTGTTATTCCAAGTATCTCTATTGTTATTGATCAGGAAATAGCTAAATCAAATCTTCTAAAGAATGGTCTGATTAGGGTGAAATAGTTCTAAAATTCACACTATCAAAATTTCATGTGTAAAATTTTTAAGTAAAGGAAAAATAAACTTATAATAGGTCCTTGAATCAGGGCCCAATTAAAATTATTTAAGCAATTATGCACTTACCCAGTCAGTAGCCAGGACTACAGAAAGTTTACCACACTATGAAAGACGAATAGGGACTAGGTTATAGGAGCCAGGTAGGAGCCAAATTTGAGATATTTGGTAGAATGTGGGACAAGGAAGACCTGCCTTTGACATACGTCAAAAGAGCCACAACCTTGAACCCCTAATAAGCTCAAGTCCTCTTGTCTTGGCTCAAATTTTCATCAATCCCATTGGGATTGGTTGGTCTCTTTGACCTTGTGTTTGATTGGCACCATGCAGTTTAGCTTTCTGCTTCTTTGGCACAAGAGCAATGGCTCTTTTTGTATTTCCTTCTCCTGGAACCACACAGAATCATTAAGCAAATTCCAATAATTTTTTAAAACAATCACTGGCATAATTTTTATAGCCTAAAGCTTTTTGGGTATGCATTGACATTAGGGCAAATGTATTTTAATCTTATATTACTGCAAAATAAAAAAAAAGTTGAAGAAAATCTTTTCAATACTGGTGACATGTGCTTCAAATATAAAAAGGAGAGAAAAAATAAAACTGAAATAGTATATTGCACATGCAAGCAAAAACAATAAAAAGTTTTAAATATCAAAAATATATAGCTTACAATCATTGACACACTATGTCAGCTTAGAAAAGGTAGAATACAAAGGATTCTCACCAAAAATGAGATCCATTTCCTCTTCAAACTTTGCCATGATCCAATCTGTGTGAGTGCAAATGATTTTCACAAATATTTCTTTTATAAAGGACAGTAGTACAACAGGCAATGCCCATTCAAAAGGCATCACAATCCCTATATAATAGCCCATTTAATTACAATAGCAAACAAACCCATTATCATTAGACTTCACACGAGTCTGCTGTATGACATTAAAAAAAAAAACCTTAGAAGCTAATGGAGTCTAGGAAAAAACCAAACCTCTGTACTTTTGATGTTGGGTCTAAAAAATGTCACCAAGAATTTAGATCATTCTGGTGAAAAGGTAGAGTAAGCTAAAGCGTTACAAATGGGAGATGCTCAGGGGTACCATGCCATAGGAACAACTACCCAGCTCCTTTGGTATGAGACTGTTATGTCTCATCCATTTACATTTTTACAAATGTGGAGAAGGGGGAAGCTGGGTTGCTCAGTGGATTGAGAGCCAGACCTAGAGATGGGAGATCCTAGGTTCAAATTTTGCCTCAGATACTTCCTAGCTGTGTGACCCTGGGCAAGTCACTTGAACCCCCATTGCCTAGCCCTTAACACTCTTCTTCCCTGGAATCAATACATAGTATTGATTTCAAGACAGAAGGAGAGGGTTTTAAAGGGCTCAGCCAGGGCTTGGATGACTTCGAGGAGGATCTTGGGAACCCTCAGGCCAGTCAGACTCCAGGCATGAGAAAGTACCAGGAGCCTTCTTGGTGCACCTCCTGTCACCAGTAGGCTTGGTTACCTTTCTTCCCAGGGAGCCTGGAATATACTGAGTCACTCCTGGAAGTGGGCCAAGCTGGGGAGCAGGCCTGAGAGGTCAGTAGCCATCTGACCTCAGGAGTCTTCATGGCAGTGGGACTGGCAGGCAGGTTGAAGCTGGGAGCTGGGTGAGTCTGGAGTAGGTATTGCGGGTAATTGTGGGTACAGCAAGTTCCAAGATTATTTCTATCTTGCCAGGGAAATGATGCTGAATTTGGCTGGTTGGGGGATGGGGGTGGTGGTGGGGGAAAACCTGGGGCCCCAAACTCTTGGAGGAGGGGGTTCATGGCAAGCTTGGATCCTTCTGAGAACATTTAGAATATTTTTGGAAACAAAGTCATTCTTTTTGAAAATGTATCTTTTACCTCTTGTTACAAATAACTCAGAGGCAGGCAAAATGATGTCAGAGTTTTTGATAGGAAAAAAATCTAAAAATCATGTCTGAAGATCCCTTAAAATAATTTGAGATATTTAGGTCATTAAATTCTTCAAATCTTGTTAGCCAGGTTGACAGAGTCCATCCATCATCTATGTGAAGATTAACAAAGCCAAAATGAGGAAAAAAGTTTTTATGGGCTTGTACAATGATATTTATT
This sequence comes from Monodelphis domestica, assembly GCF_027887165.1. NCBI lineage: Eukaryota > Metazoa > Chordata > Mammalia > Didelphimorphia > Didelphidae > Monodelphis > Monodelphis domestica. The sequence continues at coordinate 186,417,410 of NC_077231.1, read as the reverse complement.
TTGTTAATTATAGTTATAGGGGAAAGGTAACAGAATATATCTAATAGTTAAAACATAGTAGATTAAAGCAATTAAGTGTAACAGAATGGTATTGATCAGATTAATATATGAACTTAAAACAACTAAATCTTAAAGCAGACAATCATCAAAATACAATAAGATATAGAGACTTTAATAAAACAATGAAGTCTGAAAGAGGCTTTAAAATTTCACCTCCAGACTCTTTAATGTTCCTTTATCTATCTATTCAGATTCTTTTTGTCACATTTATGGGATCTCCCATAGCAAGGGAGAACATGTTTTTTGAGGAATCACAAACTGGATGAATCTTAGAGATAGGGCAGGTCCAAATGGCAAAGGGTTGTAGGGAGATTAATTTCTCCCCAGAATCTGAGGCAAGATAATTGAAAGGATCAGTGCATCCATGAATGGTAGAAGAAGAAAAAATCCTAAAAACTGAAAGCTGTTTGAAATAGGAAAGGTACTGTCCTTTTATAGAGTACACCATACTTGTAATTTTACTTCCTGTTTGGAAGAGTAAACTTCTTCCCTTCCCCTTCCCACCTAAGGCGAAACACTAGGGATCAGTTTGTTTCCCCTGCCACAGGGACTGAGAATTAGGAGGCTAATTGTTGCCTAAGGAAAATACATCCTGGTTTTTACCAATTTCCTGGAGAAGGGCTCCAAGTTTGTGAATTCCAAAAATTCAGCAGCAGCTACCAGCAGTGCAGCAGGTCCAAAAACAGAGGTCAGGGTTGGGGGCTGGAGATGAGGAGGATTCAGATGTAGGAGCAGGAGCAGGAACAGGCAGAAGTAGCAGCAGAAATGCAGAAGCAGCATCAAGGAACTGAGGAACATGGGATCAAGCCAAGAGTCCCTGGCTAAGTCCTTCAAACTAAAATAGCTGGGATTGTAGTGACGGCAACTGGGCAAATAGTAGGGAATAAAAAACAGCAGAAGTAGGGCAGCAGCTCCAAAGAGAGTTTAGAGTTCTCTTGGAGTGGGGGGGGGGGAGTGAAAAGCTGTGGTAGGAGAAACATGGCTTGAAAATTTTATCTAGGATATCTTAAAAAACTGAGAGTTTTTTCCTCCAACTTCTGGTTGCCATCAATGTAAAAAATAATCTCAAATAATATAGAATGTTATATTTTAGGAGACATTAATTATCATTAGAAATAAAGGAAAAAAGGGATACAAAATAAAACCACTTGCCCATGGCTAATCAGACTATTTAAAACCCCTGAACTTACCACCACCAAGGTCACTGACAAGACACCAAAGAGCTTGAGGCCCACCAACCCACTGGCTAAAATCCCCTGTCTATAGGAAGTATCTAATGACAGGAAGTCAGTGGGCTCCTGGGAAATGTAGTTTTTTAGGGCAACAGATTTCTAATTACAGAAACAGAACTTACTGGGCTGCAAATAAGACAAGACAGGATAAGCAATTATGATCTCAGACAAAACTAAAGTAAAAATATAAGAAAGAAGTAAGGGAATTGAATGAAATGTTAGAAAAATTAGAGCTGATAGATATCTGGAGAAAAATAAATAGGGATAAAAATGAATATACTTTCTTTTCAGTAGCACATGGCACATATGCAAAGATTAACCATGTACTAGGGCATACAAAATATTGCAAATTAATGCAGAAATATTAAATGCAATTTTTCATACTATAATGCAATAAAAGTCAACAAGGGGTTGTGGAAAGTCAGATTTAAAATTAATTGGAAACTAAATAATCTAATTCTTGAAAACTGGTGGGTCAAAGAACAAATCAAAGAAACAATTACTGATTTCATTGAAGAGAATGAGAACGAGGAAACAACTTATCCAAATCTGTGGGATACAGCCAAAGCAGTATTCTCAAAGGAAAATTTTATTCCTGAGTGCATATATCAACAAATCAGGGAGGGAAAAGGTCAATGAATTGGGCATGCAAATTTAAAAAAAACTAGAAAGAGAACAAATTTAAAAATCCCCAGAGAAAAATGAAATTGGAAATCCTAAAAATTAAAGGAGAAATTAATAAAATTGAAAGTAAAATAACTATTAAACTAATAAATAAGACTAATAGCTGGTATTTAAAAAAATAAATAAAGTTCTAGTTAATCTAATTTTTTAAAAAATTGAATTAATGGTTTCAAAGATGAAAAGGGAGACCTCACCTCTAATGAAGAGGAAATTAAGGTAATTTTTAAGAACTATTTTGCCCAATTATATGGCAATAAATATGATAACATAGGTGAAATGGGTGAATATTTACAAAAACATAAATTGCCTAGATGAACGAAAGAGGAAAAGAATAAAAAATACCATCTCAGAAAATGAAACTGAACAAGCAATCAAGGAACTCCCTAAGAAACATCCCCAGGGTCGGATGGATTCACAGGTGAATTCTATCAATCATTTAAAGAGCAACTAATCCCAAATAATTTGACAAAATAAGCAAAAAAGAGTTTTACCAAATTCCTTTTATGACACAAATATGGTACTGATTCCAAAGCCAGGCATACTAAAAACAGAAAGGAAACTACAGACCAATCTCCTTAATGAACATAGATGCAAAAATCTTAGAATACTAGCAAAATAAAGGGATCCAAGTGTGAAGAAACCTTGAAAGTATTGTTGATGCATTCAAAAATTGATTCTTGTGAACAATATGCTCATGTACCAAACTTCGTGACTGATTACTTAAGCCTTATAATAAAGTGTAACTCTGAGCTTATAGTGTGCTGACTACTCCCTAAACTTTCAGTCCATAGGTCAATTGGACCTCTGGGTGGGGCACCGAGACCTAAACTATCTTTGCCTCCACCTCTCTTTGATCTTGTGGTTGTTAACCAAGCCAATGTTAAATTTTCTGCCAAGTCACATGTTCATTAACTACCTCCCATCACCCATTTCTTGATTCCCCAATAAAAGACTGGGGACACGTGGAGCTCTCTCTTTTTCACCATCAAAGGAGCACTCACACTGGAGCCCACATTGTTGAACTCTTGGTCTGAGTCTTCCTTTATTGCGTTTCCTCTCTCTTAAAACCCCTCTACCCATTTCCCCTCAGTCTCCAGCTTCCCTTTCAGGTGTTCACCCACAAAGAGCATTTGTGGCTGCGGGCAGCTACACAAAAAGACTCCAACAAGTTATCATGAAGATTACTCACTATGGTCAGGTGGGATTTATAGTAAGAAAATCATCCATATAACTGACTATATCAACAACCATACTGTAATAGATGGTGAAAATGGGGAAGGTTTGTGATAAAGAGAAAAAGGGTGATAAAAGGAATGGTGTCTCCCCCCCCCCCCCCCACACACACACACCTTTGCTGGGTTCTAAGAAGGATCCTATTGAAGAGGCTTATGGTGGTAAGTTTCTCTTCTTGGGGAGAGAAATGTCACCTTCTCTCCCCTTCACTCTCAAATTCCTCTTCAGTAATGGTTTGAGTCAGTTTCCTAAGTTCCTCAACTGAAATTTATTGAAGGGGAAAACAGAAAAGGGTACAGGGCAGATGGAGAATAAAGATTTAGGGTTCAGGAAGGAATGAGGGAAAAGGGTGTCCCTAATTAGCTAATATCCTTACCCCCAAAGTCAAACAGATCAGGTTTGGTTCACTTGACATGCCTGGAGTAAGAATAAAGACACTCTGTTTCTTGACTACACAATAAATGTCCCAAGTTTGGACTTAAAGTAGGTGGATGGAAAATCTTTTTTGTTGGATAGCTCATTTCCCAAAATCCTATCCCATAGGTTTATCTTCTGATGGAATCTGGTTCAGGAAATCACAGAAGATCACTGGATCAAGGAGCCAGTTTGAGCTGGGTCTAAGGTGCCAGGCAGAAGACCCCTCCTAACTGTAGGATCAATTCCTCTCTCTTCCTTCTCCAAAGTTCCGAGTTCCTTTTTCTGCCCATCCACCACTGCTATAAAATTCTGCAGCTTTCCTTTTTCATTTCTCTCTAAGATGTCAAACGTCCTCTCACAATACCAAAAGAAATCACATGATTATCCCAATAGAATGCAGAAAAGGCCTTTAACAAAATACAACATTCATTCCTTATGAAAACACTCAAAAGTATACAAATAGATGGGCCTTTCCTAAAATATAATAAACAGTATATATTTAAAACAATCAGGAAGCATCATATGCAATGGGTATAAGTTAAAAGCCTTCTCAGTAAGATCAGGAAATGAAGTAAGAATGCCCATTATCACCGCTCATTAAACATTATACTAGAAAAGCTAGTGGTAACAATTAGAGAAGAAAAAGAATTGAAGAGATTAAAGTAGGCAATGAGGAGACTAAACTACCACTCTTTGCAGATGATATGATGGTCTACTTAAAGAATTCTAGAAAATCAACTAAAAAGCTAGTGGAAATAATCAACAATTTTAGCAAAGTTGTAGGGTACAAGAGAAGCCCACATAAATCATCAGCATTTCTATATATTTCAGCAGAAACAACTCAGCAGAAAAAGTTAGAGAAATTCCATTTAAAATCACCCTCAGCAATTTGAAATAAATAAGAATCTATTTGGCAAGACAAATATGGGAATTATATGAACACAACTTCAAAACACTTTCCACACAATTAAAACTAGATCTAAATAATAGGAAAAACATTAATTGTTCAGGAGTAGGATGAGCTAAGGTAATAAAAATTATAATCCTAGCCAAATTAATTTACTTATTTAGTGCCATACCTATCAAATTAATAAGAAACCTTTTTATTGAATTACAAAAACTATAACAAAGTTTATTTGGAAGAACAAACGTTCAAGAATATCAAGGGTAATAATAAAAAAATGTGAAGGATGGGGGCCTAGCAGTACTAGATAATAAACTGTACTATATAGTTGTGATCATCAAAACAATATGGTACTGACTAAGAGACAGAAGGGAGGATCAATGGAATAGACTTGGGGTAAATGACTTCAGCAAGATTGTGTATGATATACCCAGTTTTGGGGACAAGAACCCACTATTTAACCAAAACTATAGGAAATTGGAAAACAGCATGGGAGAAATTAGGTTTAGATTAACATCTCACACTCTGTACCAAGATAAAGTGAGAATGGGTAAATGACTTAAATATCAAGTAAGGAATTAAAAGTAAATTAGGTGAACATTGAATAGCATACCTGTCAGGTCTTTGGGAAAAGAAAGAATTTAAGACCAAGTAAGAGATAGAGAATATTAAAAATAGTAAAATCAATAATTTTGATTACATGAAATTAAAAAGTTGCACAAACAAAAGTAATGCAACCAAAATTAGAAGGGAAGCAACAAATTGGGAAACAATCTTCATAACAGAAACCTCTGACAAAGGTCTAATTTCTCAAATTTTTAAAGAGCTAAATCAATCATACAAAAAAACCAAGCCATTCCCCAATATCCAAATGGGCAAGGGACATGAATAGGCAGTTTTCAGATAAAAAAAAATCAAAATTATCAATAAGCATATGAAAAAGTATTCTAAATCTCTCATAATTAGAGAAATATAAATCAAAACAACTCTGAAGTACCACTTCACACTTAGCAGATTGGCCAATATGACAGCAAAGGAAAGTAATAAATTTTGGAGAGGATGTGGCAAAATTGGCACACTAATGCATTACTAGTGGAGTTGTAAATTGGTTCAACCATTCTGAAAGGCAATTTGGAATTATGTCCAAGGGGTAAAAAAAACTTCCCACCCTTTGATCCAGGCATACCACTGATGGTTTTGTACCCCAAAGAGATAATATGGAAAAATAATGTACCAAAATGTTCATAGCTGCACTCTTCGTAGTGACAAAAAACTGGAAAATGAGGGGGTGTCTATCAATTGGGGAATAGCTGAATAAATTGTGGTACCTGATGGTTATGGAATACTGTTGTACTGAAAGGAAGAAATAACTGGAGGAATTCCATGTGAACTGGAAAGACCTCCAGGAATTGATGCAGAGCAACAGGAGCAGAACTAGGAGAACATTATACACAGAAATTGATATACTGTGGCACAATCAAATGTAATGGACTTCTCTACTAGTAGCAATACAATGATCCAGGACAATTCTCAGGGATGTATGAAAAAGAATGCTATTCACATCCAGGAAAAAAACTGTGGGAGTAGAAATTCAGAGCAAAAACATATAATTGATCACATGGTTCAATGGGGATATGATTGGGGGTTTTGCTTTAAATGATCATTCTATTGCAATATTAATATTAATATTATTAATAATATGAAAATAGGTTTTAAAACCCAGGGGAATTGCTTGCTGGCTCTGGGAGGGGAGAAGGAGGAGGAGAGGGAAAGAGCATGAATCAGGTAACCATGGAAACATATTCAAAATTAAATAAATAAATAAATAGATAAATAACTTTTTTTTTTTAAGTATTTTCCCAAGGTTACATGATTCGTGTCCTTTCCCTCCCTTCTCCCAGAGATGACAAGCAATTTGGTTGGGTTACACATAATTTATTACTAAATAGCCATTTCCATATTATTCATTTTTATAATATTTTAAAAAACAAAACCCCACATCTTATAGCTATATAAACAATGATAAATCCAGTGTTTTTCTTCTGCATTTCTATTCCCATAGGTCTTTTTCTCAATATGGATAGCATTCTTTTTCATAAATCTCTCAGGATTATCCTGGATTATTGCATTGTCGTTGGTTGCAAAGTTGATTACATATGATCATCCCATGTTTCAGTTTCTGTTTACAATCATATTCTCCTGGTCCTGCTCATTTCGCTCCACATCAGTTTGTGGGGATCTTTCCAGATCATATGAAAATCAAGGAGTTAATCATTCCTTATTGCACAATAGTATTCTATCACCATCATATATCACAATTTGTTCAGCCTTTCCCCAATCGAGGGACATTCCCTCATTTTCCAATTTTTTCCATCACAAAGAGCATGTTTTGATACATATATTTTACATTATTATCTCTTTGGGATATAAACCTAGTAGTGCTATTGCTCGATCAAAGGGCATACATTCTTTTAAAGCCCTTTGGGCATAATTCCAAATTGCCTTCCAGAATGGTTGGGTCAATTCACAATACAACCAGTAGTGCATAAGTGTCTCAATTTTGACATATCACCTGGACCATTTATTATTTTCTTTTATTGTCATATTGGCCAATCTGGTAGATGTGAGTTGGTACTTCATAGTTGTTTTGATTTGCATTTCTCTAATTAGGAGGGATTTAGAACACTTTTTCATGTGCTTATTGATAATTTTGATTTCTTCATCTGAAAACTGCCTAGTTATATATCCTTTGACCATTAGTAGATCTGGGAATGGCTTAATTTCTTATAATTTGACTTAGTTCCTTATATATTTGAGAAATTAGACCTTTGTCAGAGAGTTTTGTTATAAAATTTTCTTCTAGTTTGTTTCTACCCTTCTAATTTTGGTTGCACTGGTTTTGTTTATACAAACCCTTTTTAATTTAATATAATCAAAATTATTCATCTTAAATCTTCTAATTTTATCTTTTTTGGTCTTAAATTCCTTCCATTCCCATAGATCTGACAGGTAGACTATTCTATGTTCACCTAATTTACTTATGATTTTACTCTTTATATTTAAGTCATTTACCCATTTTCAATTTATCTTGGTATAGGGTGTAAGATGTTGATCTGAAACATTGTAGCACAGTTTAAGATATGGTACTGCTAGGCCATCATCCTTCATTTTTTTTCATTAGTTCCCTTGATCTTTTGTTCTACCAGATGAACTTTGTTATAATGTTTTCTAATTCTATAAAAAAGTTTTGGTGGCAGCTAGGTGGCTCAGTGGATTGAGAACCAGGTCTAGAGATGAGAGGTCCTAGGTTCAAATCTGATCTCAGACACTTCCTGGCTTTGTTACTGTGGGCAAGTCACTTAACCCCCATTGCCTGGTTGCACTTCTGTCTTAGAATCAATACATAGTCTTGATTCTAAAACAGAAGGTAAGGATTTTTTTTAAAGTTTTATAGTAGTTTCATAGGTATGGCACTAAAGAAGTAAATTGGTTTAGGTAGGATTGTCATTTTTATTATATTAGTTCATCCTACCCATGAACAATTAGTGTTTTCTCAATAGTTTAGGTCTAGTTTTATTATTGTGAAAAGTTTTGTAGTGTATTCATATAATTCCTGAGTTTGTCTTGGCAGATAGATTCCCAAATATTTTATATTGTCTAGAGTGATTTTCAATGGTGTTTCTTTTTCTAACTCTTGTTGCTGAGTTGTGTTGGAAATATATAGAAATGCTGATGATTTATGTGGATTTCACTAGTACCATACAATGTTGCCAAAGTTGATTATTTCCACTAGCTTTTTAGTTGATTTTCTAGGATTCTTTAAGTAGACCATCATATCATCTGCAAAGAGTGATAGTTTAGTCTCTCAATTGCCTTCTTTAATCTCTTCAATTCTTTTTCTTCTCTAATTGTTACTGCTAGATTTTCTAGAATAATGTTTAATAAGAGAGATGATAATGGGCATCCTTGCTTCATTCCTGATCTTATTGGGAAGGCTTTTAACTTATCCCAATTGCAGATGATGCTTGCTGATGGTTTTAAGCAAATACTGTTTATTATTTTGAGGAAAGGCCCTTCTATTCCAGTAGGGAACCAAGGGGCTAACTTCCCTTGAGATGTCCCCCTCCCTTTTTTGCATTCCTGAGGAGGCCTTGTAGGGGGCACAACCATAGAGAAAAGCAAGTTGAGAAAAAATGCTGAGGTAACCAAGCTCTTTTGCTCCAAATATTCTGCTGTTTCTTGCCAGAAGAAAGAGTTTTCAGTATCATAAGGGAAAATACAATTCCCAGAATTCTACAAACTTCATTCTTGCTTATTGAATGATCTCATGCTAGTCAGGTTTGGTTCTCATGCTAGCAAAAAACATAGCTCTGCTGCTGAAGCTTCTGGGTGAGAAGGTATGTGGATTGAAGCATGTAGTGCTGAACTTCCCTGTGTGAGTGACTTCTTTAACCTTTGCCTTATCCTGTCCCCAAACCTAAAAGGACCCCATTCCTACACTTTCTAGCATTTTTTAATAGGAATGAGTATTGAATTTTGTCCAAGGCTTTTTCTGTCTATTGAGATGATCATGTGATTTTTGTTAGTCTGGTTATTGATATGGTCAACTATGTAGATAGTTTTCCTAATGTTAAACCAGCCTTGCATTCCACATATAAATCTCTCGTGGTCATAATGAATAATCCTTGTGATGATTTGCTGTAGTCTCTTTGCTAGCATTTTATTTAAGATTTTTGCATTTATGTTAATTAAGGAGATTGGTTTGTAGTTTTATTTCTCTGTTTTTGGTCTTCCTGACTTAGGAATCAGTACCATATTTGTGATGTCTATACTTTTCAGGGGGTATATAGTCACTTTAGATGGGTAGGTAATTTTTGGTTATGGATCCAGTTCTCCTGTCTTCTGGAATATCATATTCCAAGCCTTGTGGTCCTACAGTGTGGAAGCTGCCAGATACTGTGTAATCTTGACTTGGGCTCCATGATATCTGAATTGTCTCTTTATAACTACTTGCAGTGTTTTCTCCTTGGCCTGGAAGCTCTTGAACTTGGCTATAACATTCCTGGAAATTGTCATTTGGGGATTTAATATAAGAGGTGATCTGTGGACTTTTTCAACATCTATTTTATCCCCTTGTTTGAGAATATCCAGGAAGTTTTCTTGGATTATTTCTTGTACTAGGATGCCTAGACTATTTTTTTTGGTCATGGCTTTCTGGCAGTCCAATAATTCCAAATTGTCTCTCATGGATCTATTTTCCAGGTCAGTTGTTTTTTTCAATGAGAAATTTCTTATTTTCTTCTATTTTTTCATTTTTTTTATTATTTCTTGATGTCTTATGAAATCATCAACTTCTCCATGTACAATTCTAGTCTTTAAAGACTTGTTTTTATCCATAAACTTTTGATTCTCCTTTTTTATTTGGTTTATTCTGCTTTTCAAGGCACTCTTTCCATCATTGGCCATCTTTGCCTATTCTTCCAGGAAGTCAATTCTGGTTCTTAATCTGCTTTTTACTTCATTTGATTTCTGTATCTCTTTCCATTTGACCAATTTTGCCTTTTAAGTTATCTTTTTGTATTACTTTCACTTATTTCCCCAATTTTTCTTCCCATTTTTCTTCTATCTTTCTTACTTGGTTCTTGAACTCCTTTTTGAGTTCCTCCAAAGCTTGTGACAAGTTTCTACTTTTTTGGTATAGTTTGTATGTGTTTGCTTGTTTCTCACCCTCTAATGCTTCTGTTTTTTTGTTCTTTTTCTCTGTAGGAATTTTCCAGGGTTTAGTTGTTTTTGCTGTTTACTCATTTTCCCACTGGAGGATTAGGAGTCCTGCAAGTTGCTGGTCATTTCTATCTTTGCATCATGCTCACAGGGCTTTGCCTTGGGGCTATCTTAACTTCCATGTCAGTGGCCAGGGGAGTGAGACAGTAATTTAGAGCACTTCCAGGACCTGGGATTTCCAGGGGTAGGTTTGTGGTATTTTTCTTTTTGGTGTAGCTGATTCAGAGTGTTTTTCCCCGAGGCTATCTTCACTGCCTCTACAGCAGCACTGGCTATGAGCTGCCTCTGCTTTTGCTGCTACCAAGTGAGGCCAGTACTATTGATCGTCAAATCTCATGGCCAGGGCCTGGAGTCTAGTAAAGGGTGCAATGGATGATTGACAGGGGCTTGAGGCCAGAATCTTCTTGAGCCTGGTTGAGTCAGAATTCCTAGGAATAGTTCTCCAGCTGTCACTCTGAAACAGGGAGATGGAGTAAAGGTATGGCTGAGACATCTTGAAACCCATCGATCAAGTTACTGGACTTTTGAATATCTACTGGTATTGGGGAGACATTATCTTCAGTCTTCTGCTGGACAGTGACTAGAGAGATGTGATTTTTAAATTTCCTCCATATTGCTTGGTCTAGCACCCAAGAATGTGCACACCCACACTACACGGGCATGTGCTAGCTAATGACAAATCAGAAACAACTAACTTGCCCCCAGGCTGTCCTAAGCCAAGCTTGAGCCAGCATTGGCACATGTGAGATGCAGGAAGTAAGGTAGAGAACAGCCTCTGGAGTTCGCTCACTTCCTGTGGAGGGGGCTAGACACCAGTTCAATCCTGGAGCTCAAGCTGGAAGGAGGCCCACAGACAGCTTTCCTTCAGATCGGTCACATGAGTGATAAGGACTGACTCCCTTCTCTGTCTTGACCCTCCAAGGACTAAGACTCCCTCTGGCTCAGCCTGAGCCAGAAGGTTGAGTTAACCTCTTTCCTTCTCTCCCCCTCTCTCTATCCCTCTAATAATTTCTTACTCCTGTTGGAATTAAATTACCATAAAACTACATTCTGACTTGAGTGTTTCATTTGGGATTTAAGAAATTAAATCCTTGGTGACAAAAATATAATATAATCAGTTTTAATCATAAATTACATCTAACAGAGATGACCTTCCTACTTTGATGAGACCGTTTATGGACATTACACCTGGGACTTCAGTATCTGACTTTCCAAGGACTCTCTATTTCTGAGCTTTTGATTCCCTGTTGGACTTGTCCTTAGGAACTTAAGTGTTAGTTTAGTGTGAGTTAGATAGTGTTGATTTAGAAGGTAACATATTTAGATTTCACCCTCTCCCACTCTCCTTCCCTTTATCCCTTCTCTGTTAAATAAATTCAATAATTTTATATATACTGTTTTCCCACTGAATTACTTTCCTTCCCCCTTTCCAAATTATGTACATTTTTAACAGGTCTATAGAATCTGCTTCCTAAAATTTAGAGGTTGCCCAGGTTCTGGCTTGATGGTAGGTGGGGGAGGTAGTCAGCCTGCCCTTTTCCTTGTGCAATTTTGCCCCCTTATAATGTGGAAATCTCCTTTCACTGTCCACCTTTCATGCTGTGTTCACTAGGAGAGCCCCTTTGTTCATTCTGCTTTGATTTCTGTGCTTTTGAGACACTTTTAAAAGATTGGTTTGGAAGTTTTAGGATTTTCCTGCTCCTACTCTGCCATCTTGGCTCCATCCTCAATAGATAAATAATTTAAAAATATTTAATAAAGTAGATTTAAGTTCCATTAATTAAAAAAAATCACAATACAACAAATCCAGTCTTAGTATAAATCCCGATTTCCTTTTTAAAACAGATATGAGAAAAAGCATTAGAAAAATCATAAAGACATTTTCAAAAGAAACAAGAGTTATTTAGGCTTAAAGAAAATACTCCAAAATGATGTTTGCCATCTTTCTCTAAGAAATTGGTTCTTTGTAATAAAAGATCCATTATGACAAATATATATGTATTGTATAATTAAGAATTTTGCTCCCCAGAAACTCTTTCCAGATGGGAGCAAAATTCTTAATTATAACATAGTATTAAATTAGAGCTTTGTAAAAACAGTTTGGTTGATTTATAAAGCAATGAAATTACAACTTTTTTTTGGTAATTTTTGTAATATAATCTTTTATAATCTGGCTCAACATTGGGGTTCCAATGTGGATTTTCAGGTGGCCTATAATTTCCTCTCTTACCTCACTTCTGATTAGCCAAAGAGATTACTTTATTTTTCTCTCTGTCAGAAATTTTTCTAATAAATTTTCAACATCTATCCAAATGGGGTCAAAAGTTTTGAATATGTTCTCCAATCTTTTTATAATTAATATTGGCTCTTCCTCAAACAAGGGAAGGTCTTCCTTGAATTTATTTATCCTCAGGACTGAAAGGTGTATGTTGTCTTATAGATACCAAGTTCCCATTTTTATTGAAAGTTGGAATTTCCCTTAAAGGGAATAAACTTCTGTCTGAATTTTCTCATGTTTCTGTTTCTAGGCTTCTTGCTCCATTCTCAATGGGGTAGGTATGAGAAAGGGAAGGGTTGGGCACACTGAGGGGGAGGGGTTGTTGTCCCATAGTGCCAGAAGGATGAGAGGTAGGAGCAGTATGGGAAATGAATTGGGCAGGGTGGGAAGGAGGGGCAAAGGAAGAAGGGTCAGTAGCTGGGGGAAAGGATGAAGAGGGGGTGGGTAGGAGGCATGGGCAGGGTATGAAGTTAGGGTGGAGAGGATGGGGTGGTCAGTAAGGGTGGGGGAGGAATGGTTTGTGAACTAGGAGCCATATTGTCCAGAGTAGGGTGGGAAAGAGATTCTGAAAATGAAGTATGGAGAGATAAGTCACTCCTATTCTGGGGTGTTATTGAGTCCCTTTTAATGCTTTTCATAAAATCTATGAGTTCCCCCATACTTTTCTCTAAAAATTCAAGCCGAATATTTAGTTCTGTGTTTTGTTGAGTATTAGAAGGAGCAGTTGATTGGTTTGACTGGGAAATGGGTTTTTCAAGGGGAGAGTGACCTGAATCTCTTATCTGATTCTCTAGCTTATGTATGGTATTTTCCAGGTTTCTCTTAGAGAAAAATAGATAGAATATTATAGCTCCAAAAATTAAAACCTCAACCAGGAGCAGTACTCTGGAATTATGCAATAGACAAAAGAACAATGTTTGTCCAATTTTGGTCATTTTATGTGTGTGCTGACTGTAGCCACATTGTTTAGGTGTTTGGGTGTGGTTCTTTTTAAAGTTTCAATCTAATTAAGTCTTTTGTATGAAAAGGTCAGAACAAGACAAGGCTAAAACTTCATACAATCACTCTCTCTAGCAGGGCAACTTTTCTCCAGGTTTTTTCACAGCTACTTAAGAACTTCTGTCAGTTAGTATTTCCAGTGAGGATCTGCTAATTGGGTTGTTTGATCCCTAAGGCAAGGGAGATTTAGAAACAGTTCTCCCAGCCAGGACCTCAGGGCCCTGTTGCTAAGATTAAAACAGCTATGTTCTATCTAATTTAAGGAGAGAGGGAAAAAAATCCAAATTTACTTTAGCTCATCAAAATAAGCTATTAAAAGCTGACTTAGGGATAGTCACAGTAAAGAAAAAGTTTGGGAAGGTTAAGAAGATTGAGGGTATTTTGTCACAACCAACATGGACATGGTCAGCCAAAATTGTTAAAATTTAATTTTGGTTGGACTCTGAATATATATATATATATAAGGTGCTTGCCAAGGAATTTAATTCTAAATCCCAAAATGAATTACTAAAGTAAATGGAAATTATGGTAGTTTGATTTACAATATTTATAATAGAAGGAAGATATTAAGGAGAGAGAGAGAGAGAGAGAGAGAGAGAGAGAGAGAGAGAGAGAGAGAGAGAGAGAACGAGAGAGAGAACGAGAGAGAACGAGAGAATGAGAGAGAACACTCTAGCTTCTTCTGATACCAGTTAGAATTTCTAAGTACCAGCCAGGGGAAGAGAATCTCAAAAAGTTGGGTCTTACATGGAGGCTTCATGCCTCCAGAAAGGCAGGGTCACTAAGTCAACTTTTCACTCACCAAAGGTAACAGTCTAAAACAAGTCTGGGTGTTGGTGTTCCAGTTGCTCCTCCATCCTTCACTCCAAGCCCAGGTGACTGTTCTGTCTGGATCTGAATGTCTGCTTTCCCTCTATTTAAAGATACTTTTCTCTTGTGTCACCTATTCTAAATTTTTACTTTTACCAATCACAGTAGACGCTTTTCTCCAGGACTTCCCATTTTTTAGTTCTCACCTTCTTTGGTTAGATTTTATCTTTTTTTGGGTTAGTTGACAGCTCTTTTGTTAAGTTCACCTTTTGTAGTTAATTTAACACCTTTTTGTGGTTAAAATCTAAAAATATATTGTAGCTTACAATTCTAGTTTCACTATAAAGGAAGAACTAAGAACCTTCATTGTTACAATCAGGAGATTACAATTTTGTCTTCACAATAAAGAAAGAGCTAAGTATCTTCATTGTTACAACCAGGAGATAACTAAATACAATCTTCACTCTGTGTGTGTGTGTGCGTGTGTGTGTGTGCGTGTGTGTGTGTGTGTGTGTGTGTGTGTGTTTTGGGGCTAGGTGGAGTATATTTGTCAGGTGGTTTTCAGCAAACACTAAGGAACCCCTTGCTCCAAACCCCCTACACATCTGCTTTCTCCTACCTTATCTATCCCCTGATCCCCCAAAATCAAAACACTTGATTTTTCTGCAAAAAAAATCATGTATCTTATGATACTGTATTTGTGATAGTCTATAGTGTAAACAACAATCAATTTTCATGTTGCTGTTTTCTTCACATGAACATTTTTATAATTTTTCCAACTGTCAAATGTACCTTATTGAGGATGTCAGAGTGGAAACAAAATCCTATTAGGCCCTGTGGAAACATTGAGCTTACAATCTTCAAACTCAGTTCTGCCATGAGAAAGGGGATTTAAAATAGCTTAGACTTACCTATAAAGTAGGGGAAATAACTGTACTCTATCTCTATTGGATTGCTAACTCTATCTCATTGGATTGCTGAAGAAAGTATGTAATAAAAAGGAAAACTATGTAAATGTCAGCAATTTTTAAGTATTTTAATAATGCTGCAAATTTCACCATATTAATTTTTGAAGTTTCTTGATGTTTCCTTTCCAAAAATCACTTCAAAAACCTAAAAGTTGCAAGAGAAAAAGAAACAGTTGAAAGAATTTTGCATTTTATATGTTACATACTTATTATTATTGAGACAGTTGTTGTGACTCTTAAAGGCTGGCTTCTCTTTTCTTTGATATATTGCTAATTTAGTTCTTTAGTGATTCCAGAAATTTTATACAGAGGATAAAACCAAGCAATGAGAAACATATTTTTACATTCTCTAAAACTAAATCTTTATGAAGTAAACAGAAACAAAATCTGCAGCCCATGACTTATTTGAGATCATATTAAAGGAGACAAATTGCTTTTCCTTTCATGTGGAATACATTCTGCTTTTACATGAACATTTTAATTAAACACTTCAGAGGAAAGATATATTTATTATCATACACTCATGTTTCTTTATCATCTTGATATCAACCAGATGCTTACAAGATACAGACCCATAAACTTTAACCTTTTCATCAGTACTAATTGATTACTCAATAAATGTATTCAATACATTTCTGAAGGCACTTGGCAAGGTCTTTTAAAAATCTAAATATTTGCTGAACTCAATGTTAAACACAATGCATTCATTATATTACTGATGGGAGGTTATTAGAAAATGGGCATGTTCTATAACATGGGCAAAAGATGCCTCAGACATACCATAGCACTGTAAATAAATAGTTTAAGAAAGCCTTTATAGAAATCTGAACTAAAAATTAATCTTCACAATAATTATTCACAGTATATGAGATTGGTTTCCCAAAATAGTGAGGGTGTGTTTACATATGGGTTTTTTGTTTATACAAATGAATTTGTTTTAAAAAATTCTTAAAAAAGAAATTGAGAGAAGAGCCATAGACAGAATTTATTATTTTAAAGTGTTAGATGCCATTACAATGGGAAAGTAAACCGAGAAAATAAAGGCTCTTCTTAAGATTGAGTTAGTGAGAAAATGGGTTTCAATTTAAAGACTTTATATGAATGCCACTTATCAGTTTATCATAAATTGAGTAAAACCATGTTAGCTTAGAGGTGTATTAGGGGATTATTTAAGTGAGAAATGATAATTGAAGATCACATCTGCCAATCTCTTCCCTTCTCCCTCCTTACCCACTTCACCATCCCTCCTTGTCCCTCCCTTCTTCCCTTCCCCTCCCTAGTTCATTCTTCTGTTGGTCTCACTGAAATCAACTCAGAGTAAGTATTTGGTATATCATACGAAGTACTCTCTCTTTTCTAAGTTTAAGTAAGGGCTTTATTTGGGAGAAAGGAAAATAAGAAAATGAAGGGAAAGATGGTTTGGGGTTTCCCTAATACTAAACAATTCCTAAGTTGGAGGATAGTGGAAATATAGTTCAGATTTGGGAAAATGGTCAACAGGTCTTGAAAATTCAGTCACTGTAATACAGCAGAGAGAAACCAGAGAGCAGGACTTTTGTCCTTCCTCCTGTCTGTCTCAAGGCAAAGAGACTCAGTTTTTTCAGTTTGCTTCCTCCTTTTTCAATGGTCCTTTCTGGTCCCCATTCTAAATAGAATGTCCATATTGACAGTTCTGGAGTCCTAGCTTTTCCAGCCTTTGCTGCAGACTTTTTTCCCATCTCTCCACATAATTACAGAGGTTAACAGACTGCTATGTAGGAGAGTTGTGAATCTCAGAAACATCTTACCACTCATTATCTAGCATTTTTAAATTATCATTAGGTAAAATGACCACCTACATTTTAATAGACTCTAAAAACCAACATGATACATTCAAAAATATTAAAGCAGGAAATTTCACTATATTGAATAATTTATACTGTATCTAAAATAGAAAAGAAAAAAATATATAATTCTAAATGACTTACCTTTCTAAAATAGGCCTTGGCTCTATTGTTTGAAGACATTGTGCTTCCAATAGAATATACTGTTTCTGCATGACATGAGTCTCCTATTGAAAACTGAACTTCTGTTAGGATTCTCAGTAGGAAATGGCTCCAGAACTGGACTTGAAGTAAAAGTGGTAATTAAAGTTTCATTCCTTTGTGTTTCAGTTAGGAGTCTGGAACTTATCTCAGATAGTCTCTTATTAGTTCTGTAAATATTTCAAAGCACATAAATGATAAGCATTTTAATGTCATCATAATTATGACTTTTTCAGAGTAGTATTTTAACTGAGAAAACAATTGAAGTAGGTGACAAAGGTTTTGCATAAGTTGAATTACAGTAATGCCTTTTCCCACAAAAGGTACAAAGACATTGATATATAGCAAGGAAGACTGCCCTAGCTCTTCATCTTAATCAGATAGTATCTTTTGGCTACCCAAGACTCTAACTTAAACCCTTCTGTAACGTTATTTCCTTTCCTTCCTTCCAATAGTTTTCTTGATGAGTTTTCCTCAAGTCGAAAACTGAAGGAGTGGGACTGGGAGGAACATGGGGCAATCTGCATTCAAATTCACTAGGATGGCCCAGGTTCTGCAGTCTTGGATGTCACCATTAGAAAAGATTATTTACAATTTGTCATATATCATTTTCAATGTGTTACAACATTTTCAGAAACACTTAAACCTTTCTATATTGCTGTTTGGTGAAATGATACAATAATGTCAATAGTTATTCTTATTTTCAAATTCTCTGATTTCATCTTGCAAGAACTAATCTGTAGCAGATAGTCAAAAGAAATATGTCATATAAATAAGACATATTTAAAAATAAATGGTTCATAGGATCACATATTGAGTACTGAAAGAGATCTCAGAAGTCACTTAATCTAACATCCTCATTTTACTGATGAGGAAACTGAGTGTCAAGGAGATTAAGTGACTTGTCCAAGTTCACAGGCAAGACTTAATAAAACCAGGTTTTTTGACCCTATAACCCAGGGTTCTTTCTATTGTGCCACATTGTCTTCCCTTTTACCTAATTAACATTTAAAAAATATTTTTTGCCAGTATTTTACAAAAGTTTTATCTCTAAACTCAGTCCTCATTTACCAATGAAGTTATAGATTTATCCATTAAGGACATGTTAAATTCAAAATGGAAATCTTAATAGCAATAAGTTGAAGTACAATTTTCTTAGTGTCTATCTTAGGACTTACCGCTCTAATTTCTTTGACAAGGATTCATTGGCTTTTAATTTTTCATGATAGAGTTGTCTATACATCTTTAGTTTTTCCTCAGCAGAGTTTTGACATGAGTTTTTTATTTTGAACAGTTCATATTCAATATTTCTAATTTGCTGCTTCATTTCATTTGTTATTGAAGCACTGAAATTTTCTCTTAATTGTTCTCCATTTTCTTCAGATTCTACCTGTTTCTAAACCAAATGCATAACAAAGAATGAAATCAACAAAACAAAGCCCAAACCTATCCCAAAAATTATAAGATGTTCATTACCATATTGTGTTAGGTTTGATTTTAATTTCAGTCAGTTTTTTAGAGAGGAATTCTGTATTTCTAAAATAAGTTTCTAACTTTTAAAGTATTTATCATCAAGGTCAGCTGAAATAAACTTCAACTTAAAAAACAAAAACCCTCTTTCTATTGGATGTTAGTTCAATAATTTCTTATCCTATTGCTAATATTAGATCATTATTAAAACAATAGCTATAATGCTTTTAAAAACTTTAACTCCAGAAGCTTCTAAGATTTTTATTACAAATAAAATATTTATTGAATTAAAAACACATTCTTGAAATTTTTTTCCAATTATTTTTTAAATAAATTGGCAGTGTAAATTATTATTTTTAATGATTTAAAATGCCATATTTTCCTTCTGATAATGATGCCAAACTTATGAAGACCTATGGAAAACAAGCCCGAGGACAAAATATTTTTTTTAATTTGAATTTAAAACAGGAAAAAAAAACCTAACCCCTCATTTACATAGAAATATTTTCAAAGGAAAGAAATGATGAAAAAAGTAACCTGTAAAAATACTTTGAGTATTCTCAGTTTTTCTATAATCTCTTGCGTTGCTTTTTCTTCAAACTCAGGTTTATATAGTTCTTTATGGCTACATTCTGGTATAGCAATTTTTAAATGATGCTTAAGATTTGCTATTTCTTCTTCCAATTGCATTTTATCTTCTTCTAGCTTTTTGCTTCTCTTTTGCATTTCTTTCATAGAATGTACTTCTTTTTGTAGATCTTGAATAGTAGATTCCAATTGTATACATTTTGAAGATGTTGCTTCCACTTGTTGAACAAGGTCATCATTCTGTATATAAAAATATCAGCTTAGCAATCATGCAAGTAAGATAAAGGTCTTTCCATTTAGTGCTTATATAAAACTCTTGAGATTAATTTTTAATTCAGCTGCAATGAATTGTATCATCATCCTCTTATTACAGCCATGAAATGTGTTTCCTAAATGAATACTTGGGTAAATTTACAAATTAAAAACAAAAGTTAAGACTGAAAGAAGATATCATATAATATGGCTACCTCCAATAGTCTACATAATACATTTAGTACTTGATTCCATATTGTCTACTCTTCTCTAATTTTTAATGTCTTAGACTTCTCTTCCCAGCTTCTATTAGAATGAGCAGATATCAATAAAAGCCACTGTAGATGGGCAGATGCCAATAAACTCTTCTTAAGTTATACTAGGTCTAAATAAACAAGAGATTTTTAATACCTCTACCTTCTGTCTTAGAATCCATAATAAGTATTGTTTCCAAGGCAGAAAAGCAATAAGGGAAAGGTAGTCAAGGTTAAGTGACTTTCTCAGGGTCATATAGCTATAGACAGTGTCTGAAGCTGGATTTGAAACAGAAAACCTGTCATCTCTAGGCCTGGCAGTCTATCCATACAACCATCTAAGTGCCCCAACAAGAGATCTTAAAGGGAATTGTTAAAGAAATGAGATTCCTTTGTATCATTCTACTGAGAGCATTGATTCTATGATAATAGATTTGATTGAGAGCAAATCTATTTTATGTTATTTTGAATGTCACATGGTGAGATGTTCAATAACAAAATGAGAGAAAATGTCTTTCTCAGAAAACTCTGGGGATACCACCCAAAGAATAAACCACTTTTACTAAGAAATTACTTAATTCAGAAGGTCTATTATATAAATGTTCTCTTCTTCCATCCCACATGCCTCTACAAAATAAGACAACAAGTTGAGCAGGATTTCTACCAGTTTTTTCTTTAGCCCATGGAGGTTAGATGACTGACCCAAAAAAAGGAGAAAGTTAAATTATTTCTTATAAATATTGATGAGAACTAAAAGACAACAGACATCAACCAGGAAAATTAATGATCTTGAGAGAAGATGATTTTAAGGAGCCACTTGTCATCAGAGAAAAATAAATCAGCATTACTAAGACTATTAATAGTAGTTAGCATTTACATAGCCCTTGAAAGTTTGCAAAGTGCTTCCTCTATTATCTCATTTGAACATTTATGTTTTTCAAAACCACTTTAGGACTTTTCCCTAACTTGTAATGGGGTTGGGGTTGGGAATATCACTATAATCAAATGGAAGAATCTTAAAAAAAAATTTAATCACTTAAGATGTGCCAATTATTATGCCAGCACAGGGAATACTTTTGCTTCCCTAAAAAACAAAATCAATATATATATATATATATATATATATATATATATATATATATATATATATATATATATAGTGCATCCTGGAGCAGAACGGTTATGGGTAGAATGAAAAAAAAAGCCTTCTAAGTAATAGAATCTTTCCCTCTCTGGAACCAACTCAAGTCTGTAACCACCAAAATGTGATTGCCAAAACTGTGAATGTTAAAAACTGTAAATGCCAAACTCTGTAAAGGTTTTGGCCAAACTGTAAAGGATAGTTTTTAGTGTCTTGACTTAAATTCTAAAAATAAGTGGTTGACATGGGAAAATCCCCAAATATGAAAATACCCAAGTCAGCTGGGTTTTATGGAGATTTTAATTAATATAAATGAAGGAATTAAGGGAAGGAGAGAGAG
The DNA here is from genome assembly GCF_027887165.1 of Monodelphis domestica. Lineage (NCBI taxonomy): Eukaryota > Metazoa > Chordata > Mammalia > Didelphimorphia > Didelphidae > Monodelphis > Monodelphis domestica. The sequence goes on along the minus strand of NC_077231.1, from coordinate 186,395,975 downwards.
AGAGAACAGCCAAGCAGTAGAAAAGGACCTAGGCCAAAATGGCCTAGGCCTGAGCCTAAGGGAGAGCGAGTCAGGCTTTATCACTCACCACAAGATCGTCTCCAAGCAAGCTCCAGTCCTCACTTCAACTCTGAACTCCAACTACCTCCAACTCCAACTCAATTCAATAATCCCTTGAATTACTCTTATCCCTTCCTTTTAAAGAATTTTTCTCTTATGTCACCTCCTCTAAATGTCCATTCTTAGTTCACATCTTCTTTGGTTCTCACCTTCTCTGGTTAGATAAAATCGACTGAGTACTTCACACCTCTTTTGTTAAGCTTGCCTTTTGTAAATTGCTTAGCCCGTTTAGTGATTAATTTAACCTTTATAGGTACTGAGTACCTTTTTGTATTAGATCTAAAAATAGACCTAGCTTAAGGTTCTAGCTTTACTATAAGTTATGAGTTGGGGACTTTCATTGTTCAATCAGGAGTTTACAACTTTATCTTCCCCTAAGGCACTGTCTGATCAGGGTGGAGTAATTTTAAAAGTTCTCAATACATTCCTGATCAAGTACCTCCATTGTTACAATAGGGGAAAAACTTAACCAAATCTTTTAAGGTACAGTCTGAGCAGTTTTAAGATTCACAAGTCCTGTTTTTACAGAAAATGTTCCTAACTTTTTGATCTGTTGTATCATGAGTTGCTTAATACTAGAAGAAATCACTTTACAATCAAACTGTTGCTTTATTTGTTTTTGTTTTTGTTTTTTTGTCATTTAAAAATCTCTTGAAGAGCTCCTACTTTTCACCTTGTTTTTGGATAGTAGTCATCTTTTTGGAGGGTATTTTTCCTATTTAGGGTCACAAAAGGAGAGTTTTGGAGAGAGCTCAGAGGCTCTTAGAGGTCCTAAAAATAAAGGGCTTTCCAGTATTTGGTCCTTCGAAACAACACATTTTTCTTTGGGATCATTCTAATGATTAGAAAGTTTTTCTTTATAACAAAGCTAAATTTGGAGTCTTTGCAACAACTATTCATGAGCAAAATAAATCCAAAATTTCTTCCATTAAACTTTCAAATACCTTCAATACCTTTAACACAATGCATTTAGATATTTTCTATTTGATATATAATTTGTAATATAGATTATATATAATATGTAGACTACTACACATTATATACATGCAATATGCATGATACATATATATATAGTATATTTTATACATAAGAATAGACATATTCTATAAAGTGAATAGAGAAAAATTTCTAATTTACAAATATATATAGAAATTCACTAAATCCCAGTATTTGGGGGGACATATAAAATCCTTTAGCTTTTCTACTGTGTCCCTGAGAGTAGTATGAAACATATGACTTGGCCTTAGATAGAATGTGTTACTTCAGTGGATAAAGCACTAGACCTGGAGTTGGGAAGACCAGGGTTCAAATCTGACCTCAAATACTTACTGTGTGACCTTGGGGCAAGTCACATAACCCCAGTTATAGCCACTCTTCTGTATTAGAATTGTTACTGAGATGGAAGGTAGGGCAGTAAAATGGTTCCATTGATAGAGACCCACGCCTGGATTTAGGAGGTCATAGGTTCAAATCTTGCCTTAGATTCATCCTAGCTTGTGACCATAGGCAAGTCACTTAATCCCAGTTACCCAGCCCTTCCTAGTCTTCTGCCTTGGAACCAAAACTTTTTTATCAATTTTATGACAGAAGGTAAAGGCTTTTAGAAAAAAGATATAAGAGATTGGTTTGGGAAAAAACAAAAACCTATTGGTTTCTAGGCATAGGAAATTTGTATCTTCTAATGTATCCTGGTTTCCAATAACCTATATCATAACATCTATAACCATTTTAAAAGAAATATGAAGATAAAGCATTTTTTTACATTTTCCAGTATTGATTAAGTATTACCTTATTTTTTAAAGTACTAATTTCTCCATTTGTTTCAGGATGTACTTGTTTAAGTGTTTTCTGGTCAAGAAAATCTCCTTTGTCACATTTTTCTAATTCCTTTTTTTTAAAACTGTAAGAATGAACAGATTAAGTCAAAGTTAGTTTAAATTTTTTGTATTTCATGATTTTTGACCTTTTGGCTTAAGTTATTTTTATCTTGGAGAAGAAAATAAATCTAAAAAATGTTCTTGAGTTCATACAATTAAAATCTGACAAAATTTTGTTAAAAGAAGCAAAAGAAACAAAATAGTAGACTTAGTAGTTCATTTCTATTTTAAAACTTGTATATTCTTAGGCAGTTCTACATTAATATAAATTCATATTCCCCAAATGACCTCTGGCTTCACAGTTATTTTCAGAAACATGATTTTCCATTAATATGATAAAAATACATACAATATATAAAATGATTTTTAAAAGGTTTTATGATGAGGTTTTGTGTCTTTGTTATTTCAATCTTAGATCTGTATAAATTAGGTGCAGAAATACCCTGATACCCTTGTCCCTGCAAAACATAAATGTTATCATGTGTTATTATTAGAAAACAAAGTCATACTTATAAGGTCTTTTTTTTAGGGGGGAAAGTCAAGATGGCAGCTTAGGACCAACAAAAGTAAAAACCTCTTGACTATCCTTCCATATCAGTCTTTAAAAAAGTGCTTCCAAAAAAGACAGAAATCCAAACTGAACAATAAGATGGAGCCACAGATTGAATGAATGGCCATTATTGAATGAATGGTCATTCAATAAGATAGAAGATTTCCAAGCATTCCTGAGGAATAAGCCAAACCTAAACAAAAAATCTGAAGTCCAAACATGACATGCAAGAGAAGCTCAAAAAAAGCTAAATAAGAAAGAGAAAATTTAAGGAACTCATTAAGGTAAAAATGTTTATATCTCTACATGGAAAGAGGATATCTATAGTTCTCAAAAATTACTCTTAGTGGTATAGAAGATAGACGGAATTTACTCAGAAAGAGGATGGAGAAGTAAGCTGATTATGATGATATGATATTTATGCTAATGTGATGATATGGATTGATATGTATGCATATGAATGATATGTAAAATTCAATCAAGGGCTGAAAGAGAAGGTTGCACTGAGAGAAAAAGAAAGGGGTAATAGAATGGGATAAAATTATATAACCTAAAGAGAAGTGAAAAATCAATTCAGAGGGGGGCAGATAAAGGGTGGTGATGGGCAATGCTTAAACTTTAATCATAAAGGGTTCAGAGAGGGTAAAATAAGTATACTCAGTGAGGTGTATATATATATATATATATATATATATATATATATATATATATATATTCATTCATTTATTTATTCTTGTGGAAACAATGGTAGGGAATCAGATTGAACACACTGATGTTGTTACAGAGTATCCCAGTTCCGTTAAGGGCCAGTGCACACACCTTTGAGACCAAATAATATAAAAAAGTATTAAAGTTTATTTATAAACAAAGGGTAGAGTTTGTGGTTTGAAACACCAGGATGCCTTAGCACTACAAATCTAGTTCTCCAACCCCAAATCTACGCCCACCATGAGGTGGACTCTTCTGGTCTTGATGCTGCACTACATCTCCCTGGCTCTAGCTATTCCCCACCAAACTTCTCTATTCTACCTGACTAAATCCTCAATAGATTGAATGAGTTAGATATCTCCAAGTTGTCTCGAAAAGTCACTGAGAATGAACTCAAGATGACTAAGTTCACTCAGAGCAGAGGATAGCCCTGAGGATGTAGCTCAGAACCCCACAAACAGGATCTACAGGTAAAACTTCTCTTGAGAAATGTTGGTAAATAAGAGGATCAGATAGATCTGTAAGATATCTCTCCAGTCAAATAGGAATCTCCAAAACTGTTAGCAATGGTTTTCTCTCATGAAAAGTTGAGGTAAGAGAAAAACCTCAGAAGAGGAATTTCCCTCTCCCAGCTCAGGACAGGAAGAAGTCAGTTGCTTCTCTCTAACTGCTTCCTGTAGCTCTCCTGCATTTCCAAGATTCATTCCAGAATTCTTGGAAATGAGCTCATGCCAGCTCTTTTTGGAGACAGCTTCCTTACTCTTATTTAAGTTGTTCTTTTATAATTCTCTCCTTATAGTATAGAATTCTATTTTACCCCACAGAGAGTTAGAAAGAGGAATAAGACATGTTAAGTGGGAGGTAATTGGAGGGAGGAGGAAGTGGCAGGGGTGACAAAAAGCAAAACACTGGTAAGAAGAACAGAGTAAAAGGGAATAGAGTAGGATTAAAAGGGGATAATATGATGGAGGGCAATACATAGTAATCATAATGCTGAATATGAATGGGATGAACTCATCCATTAAATATAAGCAGATAGCAGAGTGCATTAAAAACCAAAATCCTACTATATATTGTTTACAAGAAACACATTTGAGGCAGGGTGACACACACAGATTCAAGAAAAAAGGCTAGAGCAGAATTTATTATGCATCATCTAAAGTAAAAAAAGCAGGAGTAACAATAATGATATCAGACAAAGGTAATGTAGAAATTAATCTGATTAAAAGAGATAAGGAAGGAAATTACATTTTGCTAAAAGGTACTATATAAACAATGAAGTAATAACATTACTAAACATTTATGCAACAAATGGTATGCCATCTAGATTTCTAAAGGAAAAACTAAATGAACTCAAGGAGGAAATAGATAGTAAGACCATATTAGTGGGAGATCTCAACCTTCCCCTTTCAGAACTAGATAAATAGAACCAAAAAAATAAATGAGAAGTAAGAGAAGTGGAGGAAACTGAACAGGGATAAAAAAGGAATATACCTCCTTCTCAGCAGAACATGACAAATATACAAAGATCCACCATGTTTAGGGCATAGAAATATTGCAAACAAATACAAGATTTTCAGATCATAATGCGATGAAAATTATACTTAACAAGGGTCCATGGAGCACCTTTCACACAAATAAAGTAAGATCTAAAGAACTGAATAAATATTAATTGCTCATGGCTAGGATGAGCTAATATAATAAAAATGACAATTCTATCTAAATTAATTTATTTATTCAGTGCCATACCAATCAAACTAATAAATATTTATTTTATAGAACTAGAAAAAATAATAACAAAATTCATCTAAAAAACAAAAGGTCAAGAATATTAAGGGAACTAATAAAAATGTGAAGGAAGGAGGCTTAGCAGTATTATAAAGCAACAATCATCAAAACAATCTGGTACTGGTTAAGGAATAGAATGGTAGATCAATAGAGCAGATTAGATGCATAATATACAGGGGTAAATGACCTTTGCAACCTAGTGTTTGATAAACACAAAAATCTGAGGTTTTGGAACCAAAACACTTTTTAACAAAAACTGCTGGGAAAATTGGAAAATAGTATGTCAAAAGCTCCGTACAGACCAATATCTCATGACCTATCTCATAACCTATACTAAAATAAGTTCAAAATAGTGATACCATAACCAAATTAAAGGAACAAAGAATAGTTTTTCTGGCAGATATTTGGAGAAGGGAAGAATTTATGACCAAGCAACAGATAGATTATAAGATGTAAAATGAATAATTTTGAATGTTAAATTTAAAAGCTTTTATATAAAACAAAACTAATCTATACCAGATTAGAAGGGAAACAACAAATTGGGTACAGTATTTTATAACAAACATTTCTGATAAAGGTCTGATTTCTCAAATTTTTAGAGAACTAAGTCAAATTTATGAGAATACAGGCCACTCCCCCAAATGACAAATGATCAAATGATATGAACATGCAATTTTCAGATGAAGAAATCAAAGACATCAATAATTGCTGGGGGCCATCAGTCCACGATGCCTTGACAGAGTCACGCATGGTAGCTGGGGAGACCACAGAGTGGTCCTTGGTGAGATGTGACTGCCCACTCTATCCCCCTTGCATGACTTCTTTCATCAATGCCCCTTACCTATGAATTGACATGATTATTATTCTCCCTATTCTCAAAAGAAATAATGCAAGAGCAAAACACCTGTACCCTAATTCTCCAAAACATCACCAAAAGATCAGACCCTCAAACCCAATCCCAAAAAGACTATCATGGATTAACTTTTACTTAAGTACATAATTTCCAGCAAAACCTCAGCTACAGGCCAAGCCTAAAACTTTCTCATGAAGCCAGCACACAAATACAAGTACATCAAGCTTCAGTATGCCTCAGTGAATCAGTAACTCCCTAGAAGCCACCAGTATAAATTTGAATTGTGTTCCCAGACCCCTCAGCCCCTATGGTATGATTGTTGAATTGTCTTCTAAGAACTGCTGATTAATTATTCCATTCTATTAAAAGTAATACATAATTTTCCTTGATTGTTTGTAAGCTCAAAACTTCTCGAAGGGTAATGAAAAAATTAAGCAACCTGTGATGAAATCATTTATCTTGTGTGCAACCTTTAATTCTGTCTGTAATCACAATACAAAAATATAGAATGTTAATCAAGTGATTTGTTAAAAGTTAATGTATCACTTTTCCAATTATCTCTCTTTGATTTTGTATACCTGCATGCCAAGAATATGGATATAAAAATAAATCCCAAGCCTGGGAATGTTGGAGCAGCTGAGATGCAAAGCAATCCCATGGGCATTATGATTAAGCTGCCTTCCATTTGTTATTTATTTTATTTTATTTTGACTGATTGTTCGCCACCTGTTGGGAACCTTGGAGTTGCGAGTGGGTCTGGACCCTGACTACAGCAAATAATCAACTCTGAGGTACACCACACAGTGCTGTACATCATATTTGCCAATATAGCAGTAAAGAAAAGTGGTAAATGTTCAAAGGGATGTGGCAAAATTGGGACACTAATTGGTGTCAATTGGGACAAATTTGGTGGAGTTGTGAATTGATCTGACCATTCTGGAGGACAATTTGGAACTATAAAACTGTGTGTAGCCTTTGATCTGGTTATACCACTACTGGGTCTATATACCAAAGAGATAATAAAAAAGGGGAAAGGACCTACTTGTACAAAAATATTTATAGTTGCTCTTTTTGTGGTGGCAAAGAATTAGAAATTGAAGAGATGTCCATCCATTGGGAAATGGCTGAACAAATTGTGGTACATGATGGTAATGGAATACTATTGAACAATAAGAAATGATTAGCAAGGTGATTTTGGAAAAATCTAGAAGAATCTGTGGGAACTGATGTAAAGTGAAATGAGCAGAACAGGGAGAACATTGTACACAGTAAAAGCAGTATTGGATGATGATTATCTGTGAAAACTTGGCTATTCTCAGAAATGCCATGATCTGGGACAATCCTGAAAGACTGATGATGGGAAATGCTATCCACCTCCAGAGAAAGAACTGCTGGAGTTGTCTTTCACATCAGTGCATTTACAGTTTTATTTTGAGGTTGAGGTTTTGGTTACAATCTGGGTTTGCTCTACAACCATGACCAATATGTATTTGTGTTTTTCATGACAAAAAAATGAGAAAAAAATAAAGACTTTCAGTAAAAAGCAATTTTAAAAAGATGATACAATCAAAAGCCTTTTACTTTTAGCAATAATTTAGTGAATGATGAAAATGAAAATGAACAAATTATTTTTTCACTGTAAATATTAGGATAAAATTAGATTTGGGTCTTTTAAATAAGTTTTAATAAGTATTAGATTTGGGTCTTTTAAATAAGTATTAATAAGTGAAGGCCATAAGAGAATCCTTTAAAGCTGCCTAAGGCTCAGCTTGGAACTTGGACCAGAGATGATGCTGGAATTCTGTGGAATGTTAGTGTGGAGGTTTGAATTAACTGCCATGGCTAGGAATTGCTCTCTCTGGAGCTAACCTTGTTCCTGTGAGGTTGCTAATCCCAAGTGCTCTGGGTCAATTTCCCTATTCAATGTGTGGGAATATAAAATCTAAAGTTTGGAAAGAGTGAGTCAACAATTTAACGGTGGTGGAAGTTGGAAGGCTGGCATAAAGAAACAAGATCTTTCTTTCCTTGTCTTTGTAAACTTAACTGAATGGAGACAGACTCTTGGCCCAAGTTGGCTTGGAAGCCATTTTGGCCCACTAGGGCCTACCTTGGAGGCAGCATATAATTTAATCAATAAGAAATTTGACAATAGATTTAGATCAGATAGATTGGGAATTAAATTGGATAAGGAGAATAGGAAGGTTTTTGAGTTTACTTGAGGCAGGAAACAAGGCTGTGAGGCCTAGAGGGAAGTGGAAAGAGCTAAGTAACCCCAGTATATCTTAGGGAACCACTATCTTGAAACCCTTACTACTATCCTTTCTTTCTTTTAAACCTTAAGACATTAAATAAGGTTTTGAGTTGTAACCTGCCTCCAAGGAGGTTTTTTTTCCATTTTGCTGAAGCCTATCTAGGCCCAAGCTTACCTCAGTTTGAAACTGCAGTCAGATTGCTTTTACCAATAACAGAGATTACAAAATATGGTCTCTATACAAAACTGCCCCAACAACTGAGAATTACATACACTGCAATTATCTAAGTATTAATGTATAAAATTAATTTTACTTAGGATTTAACAAAATAAAAGTTAATGCTTGCTTATTTAATGTTTGGTTGAAACAATTTGGAAAAAGTAGTCTTACCTAATGATTTCTTTCTGTAATTTGTTATTCTTCATTACTTCTTCTAAATGACTTTTCACAGATTGCTTTGACTCATTGAATTTCTTTAGTTTTCCACTTTCATCATTAAGCTTTGAAAACATTTTAGAAAAGTAAAATATTATAGGAAATGAATTGATGTTTTAAAAATGGACACATTTCATTAACTCTAGATCCAATTGTATATAATAGTTTATTAAGCATAGATTATAATATTAAGCCAAATATGAAGATTAAAAAACAACAACAATGAAAGTTCATGTTTGGTTTCAATATTGGTATTACTAAAACAAAGTCTTCATAAACTTTTGAAAAATTAGTTAAATGAATAGTTGAGCATTGAATTAGGGCTGGATTTGCCAATATATTGTGGAGAAACACTGGCCTTTTCCCTTCCCACATGGTCAATTCTCATTTCCCCTTGTGTTTGCACACTTGGCCCTTACTCTAAGCCTTCTTATGTTGAAAGGTTTCTATATATATTCTTATGTTCTCCAAATCCCTTTGTATTCATAACCATATTTTCTTATTTCCTTTCAATGGTATCTGTTGTTCTAGATTATGAAAAGGTAAATGACTTGACCTCCTTTTCAACTTCTCTTCAAAGCCTCAGTCTCTCCCTTCTGTTGTCTTCTGCATCTTAAAAAGGAATAAAGAATGCTTGTCCTGAATTCTGCTGTCTCTTTGAGATTCACCCCTATTTCTACTCCTTGCTTCCAAATTTCTCCCATGAATGACGATCCCACAGCTGCCATTTTCTTATCTCTTATTTCTGTTTTATTCATCTATTTATGACTGTTGGCTTTATTTATTTAGTCTGAACTAGTTAAGTTAATTGGCATGGAGAACTCTCTGTAAAAAATTTTCATCTACCGATACAAATGGGCCCTGCTCCCATCCTGCAGTTTAGGATCTGAAACTAAGAGAGTTTTATAGAACGACTTAGGGCATGGTGAGGTTACAAGGCTTATCCAGGAACACAAAGCTATGTATGCCAGACTTGGGATTTGAACCCATGGCTTCTCCTAGTTCTGAGGCTGGTTCTCTATGCATATAACATAGAGCTCCTCTTTAGTTCCATGAAATTTGGATTACTTCCCTACCAGTCTACTAAAACTGCATTCCCAAAAGAAGTTCTGTCCTCAGACCCAAAAACCTTTTAACGTAGACCTTGACTTCTTCCCCAAATAGATTATTTCCCTTATCTGATTTGTTAATTATCCCTATAAATTATTCCTTCCCAGTGTTTCTCTTTCCTCTTATATCTCAGGGTTGCTACCCCTTAACCCAGGGTCATAAATTGAAAGAGGAAGACCTTAATTCAACCTTCTCACTTTACAGATGAGGAAACAGGCCCAGAAATATTAAGTAACCAGTATATGGTTTAATTCAAGAACCTTCTACTGCATCTTTGTGTTCTTCTTTTACTTCTACACCAAACCTTACTACAAGATGCTGCTAAGTTGATATTCATAAAACATTATTTACATGATATTATTATGCTACTTGAGCTACAACGAGATTGCAGTGGTCTAGCAAATCAAGACTAAACTCATCTGCTGACCTTTATTCCCTTTAAAAATCTAACCTCATTCTATTTTCCCAACCTTTACTTCTACTTCTTGCATTTTTGCTCATCCTGTTTTCCTGGGTTCTATTGTTCTCTGATCCTCTCACTATTGATCCCTTCCTGAAGCTCAAAGTTCTCCCTCTTCTATAAAGCTTTTCTTGGTATTTCACATCAATATCTCTTCCTTCACTATATTCTCTGGTACTTTTGTCTGTAGCACATAATGAACATGCATTTCTAGCTAGTTTCTAATTTTTGTACCACTGCCCACTTGATTAGTGCACTATCTAATGCTGATATACTGATTAGGGACATAATAGACACTTATTAAATATTTTTTAATGGCAGAATTGTGAGAGGTGACTTGATTAGAAAATGAGTAATTTGTAGTTTACTCATTTAGAGTAAACATTACATATACCATTAGAGCAAAAAGGGAACCTAGTGATAAACTGGTACAGTACCACAATTTTACATATGAGGCAACTGAGGCCTGAATATAAAAACCATTTGTCAAAAGTCATAGGGATCACAAAGGGCTGAGCCAGGACTGAAAATCTTGAACCTGTGTCTATCTTGTTCTTTTAATGTTGGGTAATAGTATAATGAGATTAGTGTTTTTAGGATTCAAAAGATGATTTTTCAAAAGAGCAGTTATATGTTTGTAATTTTAAGTAATTCACAAGCTATCCAAGGTAGTGAACTTATGAAATTATATAGTAATCTCCACCTTTTCATTTCAAATTAAATGTCAGTTAATGATGTTAAATTTCAGACTTGGGGGGGGGTTGTTCATTGGTTTTTTAATAGTTCAATTTTATGGAAAATTCTTTAAGTATAATTTGTTTCATGAATATAGAAAATAAACTCCAATGTTTAATTAGAAGTGTCTGTTCTATAAGCCTAAGAAGCCTGATAATAGTAACTTTCGAATCATCAGCAACTGAATCCAATTTACAGGTTTCCTATGAAGACTTAAATGGAAAAGATAGGAGAAGAGAAACAAATGTCAAAAGGCAAAATGTGTTTCCTGCAAATGAGTGACAAATATGAGGCCAGAGGAATCTGGTCTAATGAAACCTCATTTGTGGCTACTGAGATTTGCCCACCTGGACACATGAAAACCTGCTGTGTTTACATTTCATACAGTATTCTAATTCAAAGATACATTCAATTATAAAATTTATTTCTCAATAATCTGGTACTAATTTTGGTGAGAAGTCTAAATTATAACTACACCTATGTGAAAATTTTACCAAAAGGCTTTACAATAAGATGACTGAACCATATCCATGATCACCATTGGAATCTCCTCATATGATGCTAACATTCCTTTTGCAATTTCTTTATAAACTTTAAATTTGATACTAATTTTGTGTGGAAAAAATTGATCTCTTCCATAACAGAATGATTAACACCAAGAGCATACTGAATCAATGAATGTGGTTAGATATCAAATTACAATTACTGAAGGGGTTTTTAACAATTAAAATTTCTTACCATGTTCTACTGCTAAAACAAAGGAAAGATGTTTTTAAAATGAGAAAAACCAAATCTCAGAGCTGACTTACTGAAGTAGGATCCAACATGTTTTCCTGAATTTGTTCAATTTTGCTCATTTGTTGTTTTATTGTAGCTTCTAATCTGGCATTTTCAATTTCCAGCCTAGAAAAAGGAAATCTATTATCAACAATTTAACACTTCTAATGATTTTTTAATATTTAATTTAATTGAACAAATTCTTATTAAGGTTCATAGCCTTACTTGTGAGCTTGGTAGATGGATATAGAGATAAAAATAAAAATATCTCTCACCCTTCAAAGTGATTATATTTTACCAGAATAAAAACAACATGTATAGGTAAGCATGAGAAGTTTATGGGAAGTAAATGCAAAGTAATTTAGGAGAGAAGGAGTGAAAAAAATTGATCCAGAAAAGTTTCCTGGAAGAGGTAGTGGTATTTGTGTGAGCTGTGAGTGGAACTAGCGGTTCCAAGAGATGGAGATGAGGAGAAAGAATGTTCCTGGAAGAGCAGACAGTCTGCAAATGCCCAGAGACAGATGATAGAAAATATCTGGAATGTGGGTTACAAAAAAAAGTAGAACTGTTAGGAACTCATACTATGTTTAGTAGATATATGCATATCTTTCTACACATTATAAATCTAGACATGTGTATTTGTTATAAAACATATTATCAAACATTCATGGTCACCTATGATTTCCTTGCTGTAGGACCACACTGTCTACCTATATAAATCTGAAACTTCCAAGTCTTCCAAAGTTGCCTGTGTGATAAAGGATGAATGGTTTTAAAAAACTGAGATATGCAAACATTAGAGAGTGGTTGACAGGAGCATGTGACTAAGGGTCACATGGGAGCCTGAGGCTTGAGATCTGGGAAAGATTCTATGCCCAACAGACTTCATCTCATCAGATCCCTCCTGGAAGGACCTGAGTTTGAGGCTTGGAAAGGCTTTCTCCTGAGACCAACAGAAGGAAAGATATCTTTTGGATCTGGCTGCTGGCAGTTTTGAGATTGAAGATAGACTTAACCAACTAAAGATCCTGGCCCATTTGATTGGACTCCTGGTGTGAGAATTGGCTATTGGGGATTTTATTGCTTAGCTTAATAAGATCAATTTAGATAGTTTATAGAAATTAGATGTTAGATAACTAGTATAAGTTTCTCTTAAACCCCTATTCCTTTGCTCCCTTCCCAACCAATAAATCTTAATTATCTATATGTCCCCTCTTGTTCTTTCCTCATCCAAAATCCCAACATAACATCTGCCAGCATGGAGAGATTCCAGAACTTGCCAAGGGTCTGTGATGATTAAAATAGTGGAAGACAAACTGTGATGATAAAAGAGTGTTTGGCTGAAATTGTGACCACAGAAAATATGGTTTCAAGACAGTGTCTTGTTTTAAATCAAATAATATAAAGTGGTCGCCAGGGAAAAATTCCCAAATATGAAATATACCCAAGTCAACTGGGTTTTATAGAGATTTTAATTAATACAAATGAGGAATTAATGAGAGAGAGAGAGAGAGAGAGAGAGAGAGAGAGAGAGAGAGAGAGAGAGAGAAGAGAGAGAGAGAGAGAGGAAATAATGAGAAAAATGGCTAGGCCAGCCTTAAGAGAGAGAGATCAGTCAGTCTTCAATCCACTCACCACAAAATTTGTTCCAAGCAAAATTCTAGTGTTCAGAGAGATACCAGTTTAGCTTTGCCAGCTCCATCTCCAGAGAGAATACTTCTGAGATAGTCCCTTCTTTCAGCTTTTCATCTCCTTTTAAAGGGAATTTTCTCCTATGTCACCTCCCCTAAGTTCTCACATCTACCAATCACAGTAGACATTTTCCAAAGGACAGACCATTCTTAATTCACCCCTAAGTAGGCTTAAACTTTTGATTAAGTTCACACCTGAAAAAACCTCTGAGTAAGTTCTCACCTCTTTGCTCCTTGTAAATTCACAAGTTGCCTGACCTTTATGGGTACTTAGCCCCCTTTTGTATTAGATCTAAAAATAGGCACAGCTTAAAAACTTTTGCCTTACGTGTTTAAGTATTTTTCATTGTTCAGAAAGGAGTTTCTTCCTCTAAAGTACACTTAAGTAGGGGTGGAGTAGAGGTCTCACATTCCTGATCTAAGTCCCTTCATTGTTTAAATGGGGAATGGTCTTAACCAAAACTTATGAAGTAGGGTCTGAGAATTTTTTAAGGTTCACAGGTCACATAGCCATTTGATGCCAGAAGCAGGATTTGAACCCAGGTCTTCCTGTCTCCAAAATTTCTCTCCCTACTAAATCAGTTTACCTCTCATGATTGTTTCTGGAGATTATAAGTATAATATTACCTCTGCTAGCAGAGGCAGACAATTATCTGTTTTACAGAAAGCCTGCCTTTTGATAAGTCTTCAGACATACCTTCTTAATTTGCAATCATGCACTATACTAACCACATGTTCTGAAAAATACTAAATAATTCCCCCAAAAAAACCTTTTGAGACACACAACTGGCCAAAATTTCTTAGGGGGCCTTTTTGGTGAGAGGAGGTATTAGTGAGATATGAAAATTTTATTGGAATAGAGAACTCCTGATAAGGAAAATCCTTCTTCCAGGACACAGTGATACCTGTTCTGTAATGTATAATTTTGGAGAACTATGTGGGAAACAAAGCAACTTTCCCTGGATTGCACCGCTAAAATAAGCCATAATGCAACTTGAACCTAGGTTTTCATATTTAGAGGTAGGTCCTCTATTCATTTGATTACTGTGTAAAGGGAATTCCCTTCCTCCAAGGGTCAAGAAATTTCTGCTCATCTGAGCCAGCCCATTAGCAACCTGGAACTAGGGATTATGGGTCCAGGTCAGAGAAACTTTGATTGGTTCTTGACATGTGAGAGACAAGCACATATGAATAGGAAGTTTTGTGGAGAAAGAGAAAGATAAAATGAGGATGTAGAGGAGAGGGGGGTACTTCTCTGGAGGTCTTTGGTTAGGGGTCTTTCTGTGATTTGCCATTGGTGAGTTGGGCAGAAGACACTTGTGAGCTGGTAAGAATAGGGTGTAAGGTTAGAAAATATTTTTCTATTTCCTTCCCTCCTTATTTCTTTCTTAGACTATACTTATATTAAAATTAAATTGTTAATAGCTACTACCATCCTCGTAACTTAAGGGTTAATTATTTATAAATGGTGACCCCAACAATATTTTTTAACTAATATTACATTTGACAGGCCACAAAGGTTTTGACGATTATCCTCAATCTTCTCTAATTTTCTTCACTTTTTACTCTCCTTAAGTCACTTCATTAGTAGCTAATTCTGGAGCTTGAAGTTTTTATTCCACTCTAAATTAGTAGAGCAGTTTTTGAAATAGACAAAAAGACATATTAGCCTCATTGCAACATCCATTGCTCTTATACTGCCCATCCATCCATCCCTCCACTTTACCCACAAGTTTCTTTCCCACTGCTTCTCTTGCTGCTGCCTCCCAACCACTGCTGATTCCCCAAGGGTCTGAGAGCCATATGGAAATACCTTGTTTTTCCTGAGTGGAATAGTGAGGTATAAATCCCATTTTTTTCTTCTTAAACTGAAAATAACTATTGCTGGCTGCAGCCTAGTAAGCCAGGTGTTTTTTTATACAACAATTAGATTCCCCAGGGCTTTTACCCTCTTGACTCCTTGCCTTCAGGGGAAGAAACCCTGTCCCCAACAAGCTACTATCTTGCAGCCCAAAATCCCAGAGTATTGGAGGAAATTAGTAAATTCAGCTCAGTCTTTTTTTGTTATTAGAAGGAATTAATTATTGGGACAAATTAAGAAAGTTTAGCCTCATCTTACTCCTAGAAGTCTGCTCTTTAAGGCCTTTCCTGAACCCCAACATGTCTGTAGCTTAGGTGGGAGGTGGGGTGCTGTGGAGAGCAGCAGCAGGATCCCTAGAGCTGCCTCACTACCATGGGAGTTTGAGGCCCCCTGCTACTTTGATACTGAGAAGCATTTTGGGGCCTACAAGGGCAAATCCCAGCAGGGGACCCTGTCATCAGCCTGTGTTCTTCACCCAAGCTTTTTGCACCTCTAGACCAGTTTTTTCTCTTCTTTTTGCCATCCTAGGCCAGCTCAGTGAAGCAGCTCCCTGCTAAGCCTCTCCCCAGTAAAGTATCAGGATCTAGGCTAGGCACCCCTCAGCTGAGGCCCCAGCACTCCAGCTTGGAAAGATGTGGCCATTTGTATTTTTACCCCTAGTGGGGAGGGGAGGGAAGAAAACTTCCAAACTGCTAGGTAAACTGGGGATGTACCCAGAGGGTTTTTTACCTTCAAGAAAGTGTATTTCATTTTGTCTAAAATAGAAAGCTTTTGCTTTTTCTTGCCTTCCCTCCCAAATTTAGCTTCTGTCTAAGCCTTTTAGCTGCCCTCCATTCTAAAGCTAGTTAAGTATGGCATATCTGAGAATGGTGTGGAAAAGCATGGCCTATACACTCTGAAAGAACAGTTTCCTACCTATCTGAAACAGCTCCTATTCCCAGAGTACTTTACTGGGTTCAAACAGCTCACAGTTTCAGAATGACTTTGTTTAGTACTGTTCATGGGTGTGCTTATACTAACAGAATACCTTTCAGTTTATCTATTTCTCCTCAAGAAAAAGTAACAGAAAGTTAGCTTAATTCATCTCCAGATTCAGATGGAAAATCTTGAGAAAAGATTGAGTAATCTCAAGATTCAGAAGGGAGATTCATCTCCCTAAACCCCATTACCATCTAAGCCTACTCAACTCTGCCTCACCCAGACCACCTTTGCTCCTGCCATAGCCACATTCTCTCTTACCTTGCTCATCTTTTCCCTGCCCATGGGCCCAAATCCACCCTTTCCTCCCTCTTGCTTGACTTCTCCCCCTATCCTCACTCCTTCTTCTCTCCATCTTCCTTCACCACTTCCACCCCTACTCAATCTTCCTTCACCATGCCTCTTCTTCTTCCCCTGACTGGCCCATCCCTCCATCCCAGCCCCCTACCCACAACCCTGCCTCCAACTCATATTTTCCCTGCCCTCAACCCCTATCCCTATCCTTTTGCCCTACCTACTGACCCTCTGACCAACCCCTCCCTCTCAGTTTATCTATGACTCCCCTTCCCCTCACCTACTTCATTGCAACCCAAGCCACTATCCAAGCAGAAGAAATAAAAAAGAATTAAGCTAAAGTTCTATTCCTCTTAAGGGAAGTACCTACTTACAATTAAAGTGGAGATTAGTGACCATTAGACAACATACACCTTTCACTTTACAAGATATTTAAGGATTCAAGGAAAATAAGCCTTCCTCTGAAGATAATCCCATTGTGATTATAAAAAAGCTAGGAAGTATTTACCACACTTATGATCCCATGTGAATTGATGTGGAAAATTTTCTCCTTATAAAAAAGCTAGGAAGTATTTACCACACTTATGATCCCATGTGAATTGATGTGGAAAATTTTCTCCAAGGCTTTTTAATGGATAGAGAAAAAAATAAAATTGTCCCTCCTATTAATCAGGCCCAGGGATGGAGAGCAATTCATTGACTATGGGAAGACCCAAAGCAGAACTTGAATAAAAAGGAAGACTACTTAAAACTATGCTAGTCTAAAGAGGCATTATTGAAAGCAACGAGAGATTGTTCTGATAGGTCTGGTACATGGACAAAATTCAAAAATCTTCAGCAGAAAAATGATAAAAATCCCTCCCAGTTTATGGATAAACTTATTGAACTGGGATGTAGATATATAGACCTGGATCTTTCCAGAGAAAGGGATGTTAGAAAAATAAGAAGACAGTTTGTAAATAACTGTTGTAAAGTGGTTAAAGACTATTTTGAGACTAACTGACCAAACTGAGCTACTATGGATCTCAAGGAATTAAGAATAATATCATTTTATGCCTTTAATACCCATAAAAGGAAAGGTGAAGAGAATAGTTACTTAGTGAAAACATTAATGATGGAAATAAAAGCTTTAACTGAAAAAATTAAAAAAGAAAAAGAAAATCAGAGTGACCAAAGCCCCTTTGCAGTAATTCACAAATCAACCATTAATGTGTTACATCTATGGAAAAAGGAGTCACATAATGATGAACTACAGGAAGTGGAATCAGGCAAAAAGAAATGACAACTTTGGAAATAATTATAATTATAGAAATAACAGTTCAAATGAGGCAAATGATGATGTACCAAAATACCCAAAATGAGGCTTGTCACACTATACTTCAGGGTGAAAATACACCTCAGTGTAGGGGACCCCAGAGATATTGCCAAGAATCTTTATGAAGGTGTGAGGAGGGGGAGTAAGGGCTCTGGAATCAGAGAGTGAAACCTTTGATTTCCCAGACCTTGATGTTTTAACACTAATTATAATGAACCTTATGTAATCCTGAAGGTTGGGATTATGTATTATGATTGCCTTTTGGACACTGGAAATTCTAGAATAGTTTTGGTGACTAAACCAGATGCCAAATGAAATTTTATTGGCTCTTTAAATGTAGTAGGTGTATCAGGAGCACCTCTAAAGGTCCCAAAGATTTCCCTTTGAATGGTGCCTGTAAGATCCCTCGCAGTAGAACATTCTTTACTTTTAATGCCTGGTTCCCCAATAAATTTGTTAGGGAGAGTTATTTTATGCAAACTTAGAGCCACAATAACATACTCTCAAGATGACTTTTTGACTCTGGAATTGCCTGAAGAATCCTTAAATTTGCTTCCTGTATTTATTTTAGAGAGTTAGGAGGAGGAGAAACCTCCCATCTTTGAAATCCCAGCTGATATATCTGAGTATCTCTGAGCCATATCTTCTTCCAGTGTGGGCCTATTCAAATCAGCTGCTCCTGTCCAAATTAAAACAAAAGGTGGTCCACCTCTTTCTATTCCTCAGTATACCCTATCAAAAGAGGTAATTGAGGGAATTACCCCAGTGACTCATTAATTGAGCAATGAATAATAATTCCATGGAAGTCTAAATATAATACATATATTTTACCTGTAAAAAAGTCAAAATTAGGCACAGATAGAATATCTGTATATTTATTTGTACAGGGTTTAAGGGCTGTAAATAATCATGTCATAAAAAGGCATCCTGTGGTTTCCAACCCAGTCACAATTATCTCCTCTATTCCCAGCACAGCCACATATTTTACATAAATCTATGCTCAACATTCTTCTCAATCCCTATTCATGAAAATTCCAGGAATATATTTGCCTTCACATGGAAAAGTCCACAGTGGTCCTGGCAAATGGCTACATGGTCATGGACAGCCCTACCTTGTTCTCACAAATTTTCAAACAGGATTTAGTTTTTAGGAGAGCTGTTTGATACAATTTGTAGATGATTTTCTCTTGGCCTCACCAAATGCCACAATACGCCAGGAAGATAGCAAACATCTTTTAGAGCTACATAAGAAAGGCCACAAGGTCTTAAACACAAAGATTGAATGGTATCTCCCCAAAGTAGAATATATAGGGTTTATTTTAACTGCTTGTGTTGACTCCATTTCCCCTAAGTGCATTGAAGATATTCAGAAATTGGGTACCCCCCTTCAGTAAGAAAGAGTTGAGGGCAATTTTAGGAGCAACAGGATTTTGTAGACAGTGGATTCCTTGCTATGGGGAAATTACTAAACCCTTTATAACTCTGACAAAAATTCAGTCTTTGAACCTCTTAGATTAGAAGCAGAACAACTGTCTGCTCTTTCAAAGTTAAAACAAACTACCCTGTCTGCTCTTGCTCTAGGCATTCCATATTATAAAAAGTCATTTACTTTGTATGTACATGAACAGAGAGGGGTAGCTTCAGGTGTTTTAACTCAAAATTTAGGACCTATTCAGTGTTAACCCAGCTGGACCCAGTAGTTTCAGGAGCCCCACCATGTCTTAGAGGCATAGCTGCCACAGCTTTGTTAGTAACTAAGTACGTAACTAAGATTTAGAATCGGGGTGCCAATTAACCATAATGTGCCCACATGAAGTTGAAGCATTATTGCTAAGTCATAGAACACAGGCATTTTCTGATCAAAGACTTGCTGGGTATGAGGTATCCTCATTATGTAATGAAAATATTACCTTAAAACACTGTGCTGTTTTACTGCATCCTTGCTTCTGGATTTACCAGTTTCAGGAGAACCGTTGTACAGTTGTGAATCTTTAGTGTCCATGGCTGAAAAGCTTTGAGGTAATCTCCTGGACATGCCTTTAGACAACTCAGACTTAGTCTTATTTACTGATTGTTCCTTTTTTCATGAGGGATGGCATACATTACACTGGAGCTGCTGTAGTCACAGAATTTGCTACTGTGTGGTCAGCTTCACTGCCTTCAAATATAAGTGCTCAAGGTGCAGAACTGATAGATCTAAAACATGCCTATATAATTGCCAAAAATCAGAAGGCAACAACTTACACAGACTCTAGATAGATATTTGGAATATGTCATGGAGTGGGTATGCTATGGCTCCAAAGGGGGTTTTTAACCTCAGCTGGAAAATATATCACAAATGCAGAAATCATTACTGAAGTGCTTTCTGTTCTCCAGCTCCCTGAAGCACTAGATATAGTTCATTTCTCTGCCCATAAAGGTGGAACTGACACTGTTTCTAGAGGCAGATACTGCAGCAAAGCTTGCTGCCTCTGAAGGACGTGAATTAATTTTAACTTTAGCAATTAGTAGCAACTCAAATTTATCCTTTTCATATAATAAACAGGAAGTGGAAAATGGAAAGAAAAGTTTAAAGCAACACAGATCAATGGAGTATGGGTATTATCTGAAGGAAAACCCCTACTTGCTAATAGTTTTTATCACCAAATATGCTTATCTGTTCACAAATTTGGTCACTTTGGCACTCAGGACATTGTAGACTCTGTTAAAAGAGTATGTATAGCCCCTGGTATAATTACCATAGCCTCTAAAGTGTGTGTAGACTGCTCCACCTGTCAAGCCTATAACCAACATGCCTTTTGTGGCAAAGTTTTGGTGAATGTCCTCTGGCTTACACACCTTTTGAGCATTTACAAATTAACTTTATCATAATGCCAAAGGCTGGACATTATAAATTTTGTTTAGTCATAGTGGATCAGCTAACCAGATGGCTGGAAGCATTTACTACTACCCAGGGGACAGCAGCTTTTGGTGCCAAGGTGCTCTTAAAAGAGGTTATTCCTTGCTTTGGCCTGTCAGCATGAATTGATTCAGACAGGGGAACTCATTTTACTGATTAGGCTTTGTCTTAGATTTATCCTTGTTTGGTAATCTCTTCCAAATTCCATATTCAATATCATCCCCAGAGCTCAGGCCAAGTTGAGAGAATGAATAGAGATATTAAGACTATGAATGGAAAATAGTGATTGAAATTCACTTAAAATGACCTGAAGTTCTCCCTCTAGCTCTCTTTTATCTTCGAATGAGGCCCAGAGGAAATCTACACATATCACCATTTGAGATGCTTTTTGGAACCCCCCCTATACAGATTAAGCCTTTTTCTCCTGCATACACATGATTATGGGGGGGGGGCACTTTCATTGCTTAATATATACAGGATTTATAGGTCAAATTGCAAGTACTCCATGAATCTGGAGCTGCTGTACAAGCAAGACCTATAGACTTCTGAAATCCATAAACTACACCCAGGAGACAAGGTGTACATAAAGAATTTCAAACACATTGGAGGAACTCAGGACCAGAGATAATACCATCATAAAAATCCATAGACAAGTTGCACACAGTTTTGGCTGACACGTTGTCATGGAATGTGAACTGTGCATTATTGATTTTTAAAAATGTTATTGTTTTTTATTTTATTTTCAATAGGATATTTGAATTTTCTTTCTTCTCTTATTTTTGTACTTAAAGTACATGTAACTAGTATTAAGGTTTTTTTTTTTTATGTTGAAGAATAAATTTAAAATATCCACTAGCCCTAATATCAATGCATACCCAAAAGCTTTAGACTATAAAATCTGCCATTAATTGTTAAATATCATGTGACTATTGCTAATAATTGTGTCTTATTTCAGAATATGGGATCCCAAAAGAGCTACTGTACAGTGCTGAGAAGCACAAGGTCAAGGAGACCAACCAATCCTGGTGGGACTAATGAGATTCTGTGCCAAGGCAGAGGATTTGTTTTGAGGTTTGAGGAAGCAGCTGTTTGATAAAGTCAGACACAGGATTTCCCCATGCTAGATTACCAACAAGTACCTCAGTTTGGCTGCCATTTTGGTCCCCCTATTCAGGGGAATAATACTTCCCTTTTATTTCAAAATCTAGCCCCTTTTCTCTCTTTATAGTATAGCAGTTTTCTGTAGTCCTGGCTACCAATGGGTAAGTGCTATATATTGTTATAATTGTCCTACAGGCTTGTGGAACATAAATCACTTTACTTGGGCCCTGATTCAAGGACCTGTTATGGGATTATTCTTGCTAACTCAGAATTTTTATATACAATTTGATTTTTATTTTTCCCCCAAATTTAATTTTTTCTCTTTTTTATGCTTTTGAATTTTCTTTTGACAATTCATTTTTAAAAACCATAACTCAACCATGTATCCTGAGTTGATCCAGGTGTTGGTCAACACCCTTCTCAGGGGATATTGTATAATTTTCATAAAATTCAAGATTTAAACATTTTTTAGAGAAATTTCAGTAAAAGAATCTTGCTAACTTCCCAAATCAAGAAAATGAACTTTTGGAAGAAGGTGCCATAAAAAACCTGCAGAAACCACACACTGTATCAGAAGATCCAGAATGAACTTTGGGATGTAACAAATTGAACTGAAGGGGGTTGAACACATTTATTCTGAATGTAAGCTCTTATGCCAAAGGGGATTGTCCCCTAATTGGCTTTTTGTCAATGCACCTGCCAATCATTGGTTTTGCTCTCTCCCCCTTTTATTTCCTTCTTATTCCCAAATTATTATAATTTCTTCTTAGAAAGTGAAGTATTGTATACACTGTAATATTTATTGACAAAGATGGGGAGGATATGAAAAATCAGGGGATAAAGGGAGGTTTGTAGTAGGGTATAGAGGAGTTTAAGGGGAAAGAGGGAATATTGCTCGGTGAGGCAAAGGAGAGAGATGCCCCCTGCTGAGAGGAAGCAGCAGGGGTCCGATAAGGACCACTTGTCTTGAATGACTGAACTGATGTTCAGCTCCCTCTATGCCCCAGAAAAGATACTCCTCTTATCTGACTGTGAATTCAAATAGTATAAAGTTTAATAACCTGTTGGGATTGGAGTTTTTTCCTCAGCTACAGAGCTGAGGCCAGGCCTCATAGGCTGGTGGCGGGTTTCTCCCACTCCTGTCTATTCTATATCAGTCCTCGTTTTGTCTAATTCAGAATCTTAGCAGTAGACAGAAAGCAAACAAGAACAGTTCTAACCTTCAGAAGGCTGTGTCTTCGGGCTGAACAAAGTAGAGGCACTCCACTCCAGACTGGGCTGAATCAGCTCCTCCCTTCTCCAACACCAGGAAGGAAGTAAAACCCAGCAGGAAGGAAGTGCTAGTCACAAGACCCAAATGCCACTCCCAGTTGCCCCTTCCCCCACCAACTGTCAGTCTTGTTTCCTTTCCACAACACATCTAACAAGAGAATCTTTAGAGATAAAAGCTGGTTATGTGAAATGATACATTAGGAAGACAAGGCATGTAAATCTGAGAGATTTCAACATGCTTATCTCTCAAAGAATCACAGGGGGATTGTATAAAGGACACCTCTTCCTCAGGGTTGAGTCCTTTCTGCTTGTCTGAGCCAACCCATTAGTGACCCAGAACTAGGGGTTATGGGTCCAGGTCAGAGAGACTTTGATTGGTTCCTGAGATGTGAGAGACCAGCACATAGGGAAGAGAAGTAGCGTGGAGAAAGAGAATGATAAAATGAGGCTGTAGAGGAGAGGGGGGTACTTCTCTGGAGGTCTTTGGTTAGGGGTCTTTTTGCAATTTGTCATTGGTGGCTTGGGCAGAAGACACTCTTGTGAGCTGGTAAGATTAGGGTGGAAGTCTAAGAAATAATATGTTTTCTATTTCTTTCCCTCCTTATTTCTTACTTAGACTACATTTATATTAAAACTAAATTGTTAAAAGCTACTATCATCCTCGTGACTTTAGGGTTAATTATTTATAAACAGTGACCACAACAATATTTTTAAATTAATACTACATTTGGCATAATATTAATTTTCAATATTAAAGTTACACTGCTTCTGCCCTAAATCTTAAGGTTAGGAAAACAGAATATTTTACAGGGCTTGTCAATTCAAATTCTGCTGATAATTTCCATTATAGTCAAAGAGCAGCACTTGAATATATCGAAAACATAAAAATTAACACTTCTTTGGGCATATATTCCAATTTATTCCCTAAACTTCATTCCTGGAATTTACAAGACTTGAGCATCCCTCCTTGGCCACCGTCAGAATCAGAATGTTAAATTCTCCTTGAGGACAAGAGATGCTGTCCTTTGGATTGGGTTTAGCACATAGTTAAGTACTTAATAAATATTTTTTCATTCAATCATACATTAAAATTAGGCCACTGTAAGGTGGACTTCTCCCTCTCACCCACTGAAGTAAAATTTTTAGTTAACACACTGAGCTTTGTTATATTCAGATTGCATTATAGTCAAATTACATTTTTTATTTATTGATTCTACAACTCAGAGCACTATATTTGTTATAAGGAAAAGTTAAGTTAAGGAGGAAAGTGTGTGTTTGCAGAGGGCAGAGGCATGGGAAAGCAGAGTAAGGAATTCTGGAATTCTGAAAAGGGAAGTTAAGCAATTGCTAAGGGGCAGTTGGGCTTTGTGCTGGCTCTATCCTTCTGGTTTACCTGGAGGAGACTGGCTGCCTTCCATTTCTGGCTGTTTTCTATCTGGTCTTCTCCATCCTACCTGCTTTCCTACTGGCTGGATTCATATCTACAGAGCTTCCTGGTGTGATCCTGAACTGTCTCTGGGCATCTGTCTGTAAGATTTGGTCTGAGATCCCTATGCATCTTCCTGGGCCCTGTTCTGCCTAACCGCCAAATCCATTACCTCTAATATTACCAAAAGGGGGGTTGGTTTTGGTTAGTGAAGGTCTATTTATATTAGGGTCTGGGTCTTTAGACAGCTAGATAGTTCAGTGTAGTTTGAATGCAAGAAGACTCCTGGTTACAGGACATTAAGATATGGAGGGGTTTTAAGTAGTTTGTATTAGATTAGATTATTCCAAATCCCCTTTTCACCTTCACTTGATTTATAAATCCATCATCTATTTTCTTGATATAACCTGGACTGTGTTTGTTACTTCAATACAGGCTTTGCCTGGACTGGGCCTGTCATCCACAGCTGGCCTTCCCAAAGTTATTCTTCTGATACTGGCCTACATTTAAACATTTAATAACATTCCCCAAACCACCCTACTATTACATATTTTTAAAATGCTTTAACTCTTACTTTTGTATACAATCTTTTAACTCATTTTTAGACAGCTTTGCCTGCATGTGCTCTTCTTCAGATTCTTGCTGCTATAAAAATTCCAAACAAAATGTTTTAAATTAATAAATTTAGTCACTTTAACAATAAAATTACTGTCTTGTACTTAATTTTGAATTAAGGAAGACTGTAGTTAAATACCAAAACTTATTAACCAAAATTTTATTAGTCCATCAAGTATTAACCCAATTGTATAAACAAAATTTATATATTTTTGTATTCCAAACATCATTATATTCATTGACATTCACTTCAAATGGGCACATGCACAATACATTAAGTATGTGAAAGATTTATGACTTCAATAGCCCAGGAAATTCCATCAATGTAGAATACAGCCATCTTTAACTTTATAAGTCCTAGGGAGTGCCTAAGGCAAATATCCTTAAGGAGCTTTTCTGGCATGTTATAGAGTACAAATCTTAGAGGGTAAATTGAATTGAATTGTCCTAACTCCAAACCAATACCCTATACCAAAGCTATCACATGTAAAATGATCATGATTATGTTTGATGATTAGGAAACTACACAACAGAATTTTTGTTCTAGAAAACACACATATGTTTGAAAGAAAAATGGACTTTGGAAACGTCACCTTCAAATGTAGGTTTTTGATCATTTTTACTTATATCATTATCTAAAATACAACATTGTTAAACTTGGTTATTTGCCAGTTGTTCTTAGGTACAAGCTCAGGAAATCTGCACAGCATTTTTTCACATTGGGAAGTGTAAAAATGGAGATTTGAACCCCAGACTTCAATCCCCAGGAGTCCTTGCTAGTTCCCATATTGCCCTATAATCTCCCTGAGTCCTCACCTGAGTGTGAGAACACAATGGCTATTTAAACTGACTGTACCACCTTTTCTCTCTCTCTCTCTCTCTCTCTCTGCTTCTGAGCACATGAGGCTCTCTACCAAGCAGGCAAAATGTAGGTTGCATGTGCTTTCTTATTTGGTATTTTCTTTATTTCTCAATCATTAATAAACCTGATAAAACTATAATACTTTTAGCAGAGAAACTAAATTTTAATCTTAACAGAAGAAAATGATTAGCTTAGGTACCATCTACTCTAATTATCAACTACAATACCCTTACCGGTTTAAAAATGCTTATATTGCTAACATTTATACCACAGTTGGTATTGTTTATATGCTACCTTGTATTATATCTGAACATCTTCTATTTTGTACCAACTCCCCAGTAAGACACCAATTTTTTAAAGAACAGATCCCATCACAAAAGCACATAAAAAAATTTGGTGGATTAAATGTGGGATAAGGAAAAAAAAAGAGGAATTTCACCTAATTCTTATATAGTAAAAGTGTTGTTATCTGCATGATCAGAAAAAGAAGAGAGGGGAAAAATGGTACCAGTTTGTCCAAATGAACTGAGTTAATTCATATTGCCAAATATGGATTCTAATTTACTCCTTCCTTGATATGTCTTCTTAGCTTCTAGATTACAGTATGAAACTGAAAGCTTTTGAAGGTTAATGTTATCATCAATGTAGGCCAATAATAATGGGAAGGAACTAAAGAGAATGGGGGATAAGGAAGTTACTTGTGAAACAGAACTTATTTCATTCCAATACTAATTCCCCAAACCTAGAAATAGTCTCAAATATACAATGATGAAAGAAAATTTTTCATCAAACTAAGGATTGAATGAATAATAAACCGTTTCTTATGGAAAATAATTATACTAAAGCAATAAAGAGAATTGTTTTGCAACATTGAGAGGTGCTTATCATGATGGTCAAAGACTGATTATTTATATATAACTAACAATATTGGCCTTTGGGTTTCTGGAGCAAAGCTTTTTATAAGCATTTATTAAGTGCAAACTATGTTCAAGGCACTGTAATAAGTGCTATACAAATATTATTTCATTTGATACTCACAACAATCCTAGGTGACAGGTGCTATTATTATCCCCATTTACATTGAAGAAACTGAGCCAGACAGACATTAAAGTGAATTGTCCAGGATCACACAGATAGGTTCTGAGGACACATTTCAACTCATGTCTTTCTAACTTCAGGCCTAAAGCTCTATCCATATTGCTACTAAGCTTTCATCATCAAAAATTCAATGTTTGGTCCTTTTGCTTAGACTTCCATTACTTTACCATGGATGATAATTACTAGGTTGAAAATGTGTTTTAAAAGATATTAGAAATTTTCTTTTCTACAGCTTTGGGCTGGTAAAATGATGGACACAATATCTTGAATTGCTTAAAAATGTAGGAAAGTAATATAGATGAGAGGAATGTATTTGATAGTAATAAAGGGATCATTTTATGATAATATGACTATGAAACTGTATTCTATGGGGTATAATCTCCCCTTCATTATGTTAAAATATTTTAAAATAATTTTATATTCTATTTTTATTTTGCCATGGGAAGATTCTGAGAAATTGAAAATTCATAAAAATTTCTCTAGAAAGGAATTCAAAGATATTTCATTCAAAAAATTACCCCCAAAGAAAATGATATAAAAGAACCTAAAAGGATTTTTAGCAAAGTCAGCCAATAAACATTTAATTAGCATCTACTAAGATTACTACCACTTACTACTACTACAAAACTATTACTACCACTACCACTTCTGCTACTGCTGCTGCTATCACTACTGTAAAAGAGAATTCTTAATCCCTTGCTCTAATTTAACTGGCGAAAGAGCTGGCTGGCACAGTGGACAGAGAGCCAGGCCCAAAGAGAAGAGTTCTGTTATCATGGAGACCAGCCCACAGTTAAAGGAAATAGAAATTGCTCTCAGAGAAGAAGTGATGTAAGAATGACAGTTAGGCAGTGAGAGATAAAGGCAAGCACAAAGGGTGAGAAGGGCCCTTGGGCTCTAAGGTTTCCTGAGGGCAGGGTGCTGCTGGCAGTCTCTGGTCACTGCTGGATGCTCTAGAATATGATTGAAGAAGAGTGTGTGGGTTCGTAGCTGTCCATTGTTTAGTAAGTTAGTTAGGATATATGTGTGTGTGTATGTATATACATATATATCTTAAAAAAAAAATATATATATATATATAGTGTAGGTTCAGCCTGGTTAACTAGGCTGAAGAGTTATTAGTGAGACTCTCCCAAATATAGTTTTTAGGTAGTTTATAGGTTGATATAAGAAGATTTAGGTAGTTTTTAGGTAGTACTGGGGTAGATAGTTACATTTCTCTCTTTCCTATCTTTCCATCTTTACTATTTTTTCTCAATTAAAACAAAAATTTGTCAAATGTCTCTATCTTTGTCAAGTTTCTAATTTTAATCCCTACACTATTACTACAATTACAGTATTTACTCTTCTACTATCAACATGCTATGAAAGGGAATTTGTAGAGGATAAACTAGTATAAATAAACTCTTTCCTCACAAATTACTAGCTAGTTGGGGAAATAACCCTGATATAGAAAACTATAGTCTAATGATGCCATAATGTAATACATATTAAATACAAAATTATATGTTTATCAGATGTAAAGTTCTACAGCAATTCAGAAGATTGTGAAAGCAATAGGAAAAGTCAAAGGAAAACTTAAGACAAAGAATCATACTTTTTGCAATGAAAAAGTATTTAGAGGTGAAGATAGTGTTTGAGAAGCAGAGCTGCAGATTGGATAGATTTTGGATAGGTTGCAGATGGGAAAGTATAAATTTGAGGAATAACCTAAGAAAGAGTATAAAGATGAAAATCAACATGATGATATTACTTTGAATAAATTAGAGGATAACATCAAGATCTTTATTCATCTAATTGTTTTAATTCTTAATATGCACAATTTATATTCTTTTAAATTAAACCTCTTGGTATATGTATATCTTTAAAAACTAGGGCTACTACTGGCTCTATTCTATCAATTAACAATTTAACTTTTTAATCATGAAATTAAACTAGTTGAAAAGTGAATTTAATTTCTTTTCTTTAACGAGTAATTTGGATAAAGGTAGACAAATATATTTTACTTCATAGGGTTGTTTGGGGGGATTAAAAGAGATAATGTAAGCAAAGTGCTTTTTAACCATAACATATGATATGCTTCATCTAATTATTATTGTTTCTTGGAAAAACAACTCATTCTTTATGGGAGAATAGAGAAAAAAACTGTCAACCACCTAAACTGTAACCATAACTATCTCTTTTTAGGAGTACAAATGGTGGACAGGTTATATTCCTTGTTCTAAGTCAGTTTAAATGAAAGGGACACTGTTCTGGAAATATGTAATACTGAAACAAAGGAAATACATTAAAAACTATTAATCAATGAAAAATTAATTACTGATCTTTTGTATACATACTTCACTTTTGAGTTCATCTAGTTCCTCCTGTATTTGGTTTTTATCTTCCAAATCATTTTGATAATGAAGCATAATCTCTAGTAAATCTTCTAGTCTAGGTTGTTTTTTCAGGGTATCAGCAAGTTCTTTTTGAAGTTGTCTTATTGTATCCTGACAAAAATATGTCCATATTACTTCTATTACTTATTTCACAAATATTAAATACATAAAATATTTATGCCTTCACAATTAATTGATGTAAATGTTAATTTCATGAATATATTCAAAGTATGAAAACTAGCAAAAGGCTTATTTAATCCAACCATCTCATTTTGCAGATGAGGAAACTAAGCCCCAAAGACAATAAATGAGTTACTCAAGGTCATAAAGGTAGTAATTATTAGAGAAAAAGATTTGAACTCAGATCCCCAAAACTTCAAAACTCTTTTGATGTTATTATTCACTCCTCTATTCAACATGGACCAAATGCTATCTTCCTACTTGTTCAGTATTCTGCTCATAAAGCAATGCATTCCGTCTGATTTCCCCATTCCATCTTTTTGAAAATAATACCATACGTTCCTCAAAGCCACAAAGACAATAATAAAACTTTAACATACAGCTCACATAGGAGGTAGAGGAGGGAAGAGTACCTATTTTCCTATATTTGATAAAAAAAAACAATAGAAGGCTTTTCCTTTCTGTTTATCCAAACATTTAATTACTTTACTTCTTTACATCTAACCATACAAGAATGAGGACATGTATGAAGAAAAATATTTGAATAATTTCTCTTGGAGAATTGATATGCTTGTCAGGCTTGGTAAAAATACCTGAAGTGATTGATCTTGTCTGCAGAAAGAAAAAATATGTATGTGTAGGTGTGGTGGGTGCAGGATGCTTACTACTGAAGAAAAGTCATTTCATGCTCTAACCTAGCAGGAATATGTATGTCTATGTGTGTATGTGTGCACACACATACATACAAACACATATAACACACATAGGTGATAGGTATGACATGTTATGTATATGTATTTATGTACAGGCACAGATATGCTATAAAAATCCTATTAGTTTTAATTGAACAGCAAAGAAAATCATTGCATATATTAAAGCAAATGAAGCTAAAAAGCAAAAGAAAGTTAAAATTTTCTCTCATGTTAGATTACATATTTTGTAAAATAATTTTAACTAAAAAGTCTAGCAAACTTCTTAAAGAAAAATGAGATAAAAATGCTAATGTAAAATCATGAAATGAAAAAAGTCATTTCAGAAATTCAAAGAGATGGTTATCAAATGATATTAAAGACCTACCTCTCCTTCTTGTTCCTCATATTCATATTCATCTATTTGCCCTCTTAACCAATTACATTCATTGATCAACTCTTCATTTCTCTCTTCATGAGCATGTACTTCTCTGTCATCATGAAGTTCATTGTAGGGTTCAAAAAAGTTTACTTCAACATCCTCTAATTCTACCTGGCTGCTAATGATGACATCATTTGCAGCATTTTCTAGCTGTTGTCGAAGCCATGTATTTTCATTCTGGATTTTGGCTATCCTTTGTTGCAGGGATTCTTGTCTGGCAATAGATTCATTTAGTTTTTCATCTTCAATTTGATTTGCACGTTCAAGTTCCTTTACTTCTTGTTGTACCTGATTCAGGTTTCTCTGTGTGCTTTCTAAAACCAATGTCTTTTCTTTGAGTGAATCATGCAAGTAATCCAGCTCTTTTCCTAAAAAACTAGCTTTATTTTCAGCTTCTAAAAGTTGTTCAGAAAGGAAATCATTGCAATCTCTTAGAATAGACAAATCACTATTTAGTTTGTCTTGTAAATGAAGCCATTCATCTCGTTCTTGCAGAAAGGAGTATTCAAGATCTTCTATTGATGTCTGACTTTGTTCATGATCATCAATCGAAGTCCCGCAGGTATGGCAGGATTCAACCTCTGGCTCTGCTATTTCTCTATTTTGCTTTTCATTCGCCAATTTAAACTGCAGCTTTAGATTCTGAATCATCAGAACAGTAAGCTGTTTGTTGTACTTGTACTGAATTTTTGTTAATGCCTCCTCATTCAGTTTTATTTTATTTTGAAGTTCATCATTCTTTTCTTTTAAAAATTCTTTTTCTTCAGGAGACATACTTTCTTCTTCCTGATTCTGAATTTTTACTGGGTCTAGTTCCAGTTTGAGCATGGTAATTTCAGGCCGGAGGGTATGTTTTTTTAGCAGCAGATCTTTTTCATGACAATCGGGAAGCTACACACAATAAACAGAAAAAAGTTGTTACTCAAAATAAAATTAGACATTCTTATTTTTCCCTAGTATTTAAAAATAAACTCCAAGGTGCCAAGAAGTATTGTGTATTCCAAGAAGAAGTAAATCAAGAGAGTTTTATCTATTTCACATTTCTGTCTGACTCAATTTTCCCAAAGAACAGGACTTAAAAGTGCTGCATTAATCAGAAGATAAGTACTTAAGACAGTTAGTCTTTAAAGCAGGTGGGCATTTCACTATGTAATGTAGAGGACATTTTACAAACTCTATATTTTTTTGGCCCCCAGATTTGTTCACCTTTCTATTTTTACTTTCTTTTCTGTATCCACTTGATCTTATGCTGCCTTTTTGTAGTATTAGAATAAAATTAACAATACCTAATATATGCATATTTCCTTTAAAGTTTGCAAAGTGCTTTAGATATATTATCTCATTTAAGTCTTATAAGACTATTATGAAGGAAATATTCATGGATGTTATCCCCATTTTACATATGAGGATATATTAAGTGATCTGCCCATTGTCACAAGCCTAGTCAGTGTTAGAAGCAAGATTTAAATCTAGATTTTTTTCATCCTCCAAATCTAACTCTTTTACTTTTGCTAATTTCCCCATAAGTACTAAAGATATAAAAGTGTCCTTCCTATAGAGTGATTGTCCTGTCACAATTACCTTAGCAGCAGATCAATGAAGTAATAATCAACTTAAAATTTCCTAGCATATACTGAGAATATTTTTTTCCTGATAGACCTATCGCATTTTTAAAGCTTTTAAAGGTATTCTAATTCAAACTTTTATTTTACAGATGGGAAAAGTGAGGCCCAAAATATAGTCAGCAGGTGGTAATTAAACCCTAACCCTCAAATTTTAAAGGAATAAGAATTAATGGGGTCAAAATATTTTTTTAAATTAGTGTTACACTTCCATCCTACTAGAACTGGTCCAGAAGCATTTGAGCCCATCAAGCCCTGGTGGAAACAGGTATATGAAGAAATGGAGGGAACTCATTCTATGAAATCTCTTCTATAAACTCAAGAGGAGAGCATGAATAGGCAGCAGTTGAGGAAAATAAGGCACTCCTTTCTCCATATTTAATGAGGGCCCACAACTCACATAAATTACTTCAAACTAGCATTGAAACAAAAAGGAAGAAAAGTGAAAATCCTAAGTCTTATACCTGATGAACTTCTCTTTTATCATGCTGAGAAATGATGAATGTGAATAATGAATCCTTGTAATGCATATATAGCCTTATTTATTTTTATTACTTCATTTTCAAGATACCTGGAACAAGCCAAACTATTACCATAGATTTTGAAACCTTTTTCAAAAAGTTTCTGCCTGGAAAGGGCAAACAGAGGAATCTACCTAATAAAGGAAGAAAACTGGTATGTGCTCAAGTTATCACCTCTGTAAGGGGGAAAATAAGAAAGTAGGGTTTTGCAACTTTGCAAATGTAGCAAGAGGCAGGGGTTTGCAAAAGAAAATTGGTCGTACACATGGAACTGAAAGAGAAGTTCCAGAATCTGGGAAGATATAAAATTGAGGACCAAAAGACCATTGGGGTCCGTTTTCCTTTTTGAGCCAGGAGATTGTAGGGTGACTTCCTGTGGCTATTTGTCTGAGCCAAGAAGGAGGTTACCTACCTTCCTTTTGAAACTATTGGTCCTGTTCTGTGTGGTCCTATAATCAAGCCATCGAAAGAGATCCTGATTTCTATGTTCCTGCCCACCTTGTCTTCAGTCTAGTCTTTGTCTGAGTTCCTGAGATTCGATGTTTAAGTGTTGACAGCTAAGAAGAATCATACCAGAGCCCTGTCTGTGTGAGAGAGAGGCGGGAGCCATTTTGGCTCAGACCCAAGAGGGTGAACCACTCAAAGATCAAACCCTATCTGCTATAAACTCATCCACCATCAAAGTTTGGAGAGCTAGTAGCTCAGGAAGCTAGATAGGGTTGGGTTTCAAGACAGAGAGTGCAAGAAGACAAGAAGAGGAATTCATGAGAAATCCATAGATTGGAGAGAGGAGACTTAGAGGAAATAAATTAGGGAATTCATTCCCTGGGTCCTCCTTCCCTTCCCTGTATTGAAATAAGTTAATAATCCAGAATACTGTTTTCATTATCATCTTGTTAACAGTCAGACAATGTGTTAAACCTTCAACATCTGCAGGTGAGGTCTACCATCTCAGCCTACAGTCTGTTATCAGCTAAACAGAGTACAGTACTGGACAAACCTCTATCATCAGTCTAGTTTCAAGTAATTACCTTATTTCACCTCCTACCAGGTTGCATTCTTTTCTCTTCTTAGGGGCAAGTGAAACTGATGAACTGCCCCCTTCCTATGTCTAAAAGGTTTAGAAGTACTACTAAGAATTAGGGATTTTCTTCAAAAGAAGGAGTACACCAATGGGACTCTAGAGGTATTATTCAATTCAAATTAAAAAAAGCAATAGAACAAAACAAAACACCTATTTTGACTTTGGCAACATAGATGTCTAATGCAGTCATATGGAAATGTCCATATGCCAAAAAATGAAAAAAAAAATCTTGACTTTTAAAAATATGCTGGAAAATTTGAAAAAAACAAAGTGAATACCTCAGAACTCTGATTCACTTTAGAAGTAGTTGCTGCTACTATTTCTCCCTGCTTCCATAGGTCATGATTCAGAAGTCTATCTTGCAAAGCTCTGGCGTTCTGACTTTGAGTGACATTTCGTTCTTCGTAAACCTGGAGATAATAATTGCATAAAATTCTTAAACACATTTTTTTTTCTGTGAGAAGCCAGCAAATCACAAAATCAAAAAAAATTAAAATTATATCTACATATAATCTAGAAAAATATAAAAAATAAAACATGGAAACAAAAAACCTTCAAGAGTAAGCAAAATCATTTCATTTTTCGGTAGAATAGAATTTGAAAAAATAGCTAAAAAATCTTAAGAAATGTAGCTTTGAACATAAAAAGAAAAAAAAAGCATAGAATTTCAAAATTGTAAAGGGGCCTCAATAATCATTGTGTCATATTTATACCCATTTTAATATCTGACTCTAAGCATCACTTTGAAGCCATTGCAGGTAAAGAAGTCACCATCTCTTAGAGTGACTCATATGAATGGTTCTATTTGATAGCAACTTTTTCTGACAACCCTAAAAATGTGCATGTTTGCAACTTGTAGCCATTGCTCTTGGTTCTTTCCCTTGGGGTAAAGAAGAGCAAGCTTAATCTCTCTTCCACATGACTGTCCTTCAAAAACTTTAAGACAATAATCATGTCCCTCTTGAGTCTTTTTTTTTCTCAAGGATTTTTTCTCAAGGATTAACATCTCTACTTCCTTATTTGATCTTCATGTTATGGATAGACTCAAGTTCTTTCATTGTCATATTTGCAGTCCTGATTACCTCCTACCATAATTCTGTGCCCGCTACAGGTGAACACAGTAGTCCAGGAGAGGTCTGATAAGGACAGACTACAGAGGTATTTGTACCTCCCCAGTCTTGGAAGCTATGCTTCTCCTAATGCAGTCCAAAAATACATTTGTTTTTTGGTTGCCAAATAACATTGATGACTCAAATTAAGCTTAGAGCTCACTAAAATGCCTATATCTTTTCAGACTAAATGCTATCTCATCATATTTCCTCCATTTGAACTTGTGACAATAACTTTTTACACCTAAGTATAGACTTTACATTCATTCTTATTGAATTTCACATAATGAGTACATTTAGTCCAGTACTCTGGCTTGTTAAGACTTTGCCTTTCTTCCATGTAGAATGGATTGGATAATATTAATTTTATAAGACTAAAGGCCCTAAAGAACAAGAAACTTTCCTAAAAGACTGAAAGAAGTAGAGTGGAATATAAGGGATAGTGAAGGGGCCTGAACCTGTGATTCCATTGATCTAGAGAATTCTCAGGTAAGGAAACTCCCTCTTACCAATGTAGGATGGCACCTTTTCTGTGACTTATAATCTTAGAGAGCTGCCCAGAACAGTGGGGTCGAATTAAAAAAGAAATCCACACGTGAGTTTTGTGGAAAGCATTTGGAGAGTTTGACACTTCTAGCCTTCAGTCAGGTAAAAATGACTCACCCAGAATCACACTAGTCCAGATTGGTCAATGGCAACACTTGAGCCCAGGTCTCCTTGGATTTGAGACCATTTCGATACAGGACACCAGACTGACTGCCTCTCTACAGTGAGACATACTTTTAAAAGTACTAGTGATGAAGGTTGACAGTGGGAATGGTGCTTTAAAATGTTAGAAACACTTTGAAATCCTTTTTAAAATGGCACTTTTAGATCTTATGCTTTTTATTCGTTAGCAGGTATTACCAATTAGAATATAGTCTTAAACTTTGTGCATTTCCAGTCGATAAGCATTTGCTTGATATTCCAAGCCTGAAGGGAGTAGAGAATCACCTGAGCCAACTTGAGGAATGTTATAACATTATCCCCTTGGATAAGAGTTTGGAAGCCTGAGGAAGGGCACTCCAAACACCCAAACAACATTGAAAGTCTGACTAAAAAGGAAATGGGGGAACACCATAAAGGCATACTGGGCATCTTTGCACCCTTTCCCAATCCCCTTCCCACATTTCAGCCTGGAATTCCCCTCTAGAATACTCCTGGGAGGTATAATCTGAGGGAGGATGGAGCATTCCCACGGATAAGCAGAGAGCACCCTGCAAACCTTCAATAAAATCTAACAATCTGAATCACCTGAGGGAGTCTGCAAAACCATCCCAACTGGACCATTCCATTGCCCTGGCTAAATTATCTGTATTATCTTTGAATAAACCCTCTCATAGATTAAGATACAGGGTACTGAGCTACAATTCTTTGGGCAATAACCAGCATTTGCTTTTACACAACAAAACTCACTCCACAACACTAGTTCCATTTTGTTTTTCCATGGCAATATACCTTGTAGTCTTATATTCAAATGCTAAAACAAGAAACATCTTTATTTTTCGTTATATATTTATGAATATACATTTATGTATGATTGAATTCAAGTTAATTTTACTCTACATAACAACCATTTCACTTTTTAGCATTAAAAAATGCTTGACAAGCATTCACCTCCTCACTCCCAGGAATTCCATGATTATTCTTTACAAAGAAAAGATGGAAATATTCATTTTTAA
Organism: Monodelphis domestica; assembly: GCF_027887165.1. Lineage (NCBI taxonomy): Eukaryota > Metazoa > Chordata > Mammalia > Didelphimorphia > Didelphidae > Monodelphis > Monodelphis domestica. The sequence goes on along the minus strand of NC_077231.1, from coordinate 186,359,152 downwards.
ATTCAAATTTATGTTTTCAAATTATTTCTTACTGTTCTCAGTTCTTGGTCCAGAAACTGCAGAGAGAATTCAATTCGCTCTCTTATCTCCACTTCTTTCCAAAATAGGCTTTCTCTTATGAATTGTTCTCTGATACTTTTTAATACCATGACTATGTTCAATTGTTTTTCTTCCTTTTCTTTCAGTGAAAACCTAGATTAAAACTGCTTGTTTTAGAAACACAATTGAGTAGAAATAATAATTATAATGCTATTTAGTTAAGTTTGTCTGGACCTCTAAAAAAATAGAACCTTAATTTGAGGGATGGGGACCCGATTCACATAAGGAGTTCATGGTAATGAAACTCCCTCTATTAAGAGACATGGTCCTTGCTCTACAATTTCTAAATTGGATGTGTAAGAAATGAGGCATAAACACCACACTTCTACGTCCAGGTTACTCCAAGGTACTAAACTTTCTATCAAAAATGTAGCATATAGTTCTTCTGTGCTTTGGCTTTCTATGTTGAATGAATAGAAATTCAATAAACTGGATACATGAATCCAGTTTATACATGAATACATGAATTCCCTTTTCCCTGCCTGCTTTCTTGGCTTTAAACTGTTTACTGAGGACACTTTCAGAGGATTTAGAACAAATGAATTTTTCAAAATTCCCAAGTTGCGATACATCTGAAAGACTTTGGCAAAAGTTTAAAAGAGGCAGGTAATAAAATTCCTGACTAAAAATGGGTATGGAAAGGATTTCTACATTTTCTCGTCTATATTCTCCATTACTATTGTTTATTTGTAATTGACTTCGTAATTTTGAAAACAGTCATTACAAGTCATTTTGCTATATTTTGAAAATTCACTAGAAATGGACATGATTTAAAATATTTCAGGGGAGATGTTGCAATGAAATCTGTGAAGAAACTGAAATTTTCACCTTCAAGATTCTTTTTTTCTTTTTTAAGACATCTGCCATTAATTCAAGTACAAGAAATTCAGTTAGTTTGTGCTCACCATTGTCCTATTTCTGATGCAGACTGCATCCTACCTGGGGCTACATGAACCACTGATGAGTCAGCAGTCCAGTTCATATTATTAAAATTTAAAAATACATTCTCTGGATTGGCATCACAATTTGAAGTAATTTGCAGGAAAAGCAAAAGAATACAATTTCCATTAGAGACTTTGTTAGGCTTACAATAGCATTTCAAAATATTACAGGATTCCTCAGTCTAACTGAAATGATGTTACCATGAACTTCAATTAAAAAATAGAAAATGAGAAAAAGAAATTAGTAAAATAAGAGTTTGAAAAGTGTTGACTCTAAATAATGTTGGATTTCAGAGAAAGAACTGTGGGAATAGAAACACAGAAGAAAAACAACTGCTTGAGCACATGGTTCAATGGGGATATGATTGGGGATGTAAACTCTAAATGATGACTCTAGTGCAAATATCAATAATATGGAAATAAAACCCAGTGGATTTTGGCATTGGCTATAGGATGGGGTGGGAGGAGGGGAGAAAAAGAACATGAATCATGTAACCATTGAAAATTTTTCTTAACTAATCAATTAAATAAATTAGTTAATTAAAATAAATAATGTTGGATTAGAAAAAGAGAATGATTCTGCTATTGCAAACACAAAGCTTTAGAAAGTAGCAGAGAAATTATTCCCAAATGCTCCTTTAGGAAAGGTAAGAGAGATCCTGAAGGATGGCTATAAGCTATTTGTGGATATATTCTCTCCTCCAATGAGTCAGTCACTGTTAGCAAACAAGCTTTTATGAAGTGCTTCCCGTGTGTGGGGTCCTGTGCTCCTAAGCATGGACTGTACAAAGCCAAAAACACCAGGCTTGCTCTGAAGGATCTTCCTTTCTAAATGGGGAAAACAACATGTAAATAGATATAAATGCCAATTACTTATAGCAGAGTGGCTGCAAGGTAATCTCAGAAAAGAAGGCACAGGTAGATTATGAGGGCTGAGAAAAGTCTCTTGAAGAAGGTATCTGGGCTGTCTTTAGGGACAGAGTATTCCAGAGGCATGGAGGACAGCCTGTGGGGCAAAAGAAGGGAGATGGGAAAACATGCAGTGGGCTAATACTGCTGGATCACAGAGTCAGGAGAGAAGTGAAGAGTAAGAAACATACAGGGCAGGAAGCAGCCAGGTTATAAAGGCTTTTGAATGCCAGAGGAGGCTATATGAGATCTGAGGGGGACAGAGAGCCACAAGAACTTAAAGAGCAGGGGCAAATAAATAATTAAATGTTGCTTCAGGAAAATCACTTGGGCAGCTGGACAAAGAATGGATTGGTGTGTGGAAGGGCTCATGGCAGAGAATGTGCTTAGAAGGCTATTGTCATAACCTAAGAGGACGTGAGGGCCCAGGAAATGATGGTGCTGGCTACGTGAGGAGACAGAAATGGACATCTATGAGAGATGTTAAAAAGGTACAAACAACCATACTTGGCAACAGACTGAAGGAAGGAAAATGAGGAGCTGAAGGATCTTCTCAAGGTGGCAGGCCTGGGTAAATGGGAAGAAGGTGGTATCCCTGAGAGTAACAGGGACATTCAGAAGAGCGGAGGGCTTAGGAGGAAGATAATTCTGCCCTGGACATAGTAAGTTCAAGATGCATATTGGACATCTAGTCAGAGAGGCCCAAAGGCAATTAGTGATACAGGAATGTAGCTCAAGAGAGAAGTTAGGGATGAACACCTTGACCTGGAATCCATCGCTCCATAGCAATGACAAGTGAAGCCAAGAGGAGCAGATGAGATCACCAAGAGAAACAGTAGAGTTTATGAGATTGTAAGCTAAAACCAACACAGTCTTTTTCTTATCTCCCTTAGAGCTTCATAAAGTGCTCTGCACATCACTAGAGATGATTAAGTTTGTTGAGGAATTTGAATAAACAAGTTTACTGTATATCAGTGATGGAAATTGCTTTTTAACCTTAGTAAATATTACTCTTCTTCCTGAATTCTACACTCCAGTCAAACTGACCTTCTTATCCCTCACACAAAATGCCATTTCCCAACTCCATACCTTTGTCATGGGTGTCTTCTCTGCTTAGAATGTACTCCTAACTCCTCTCTCTCCTACCTTCTACATCTTGGAATTCATTGTTTCTTTCAAAACTCTGCTTAAATAGCTCCTTCTACATGAAGGCTTTCCTGATTCCTTCCCCCAGATGCTAGTACCTAAATAAATCCTAGAGTAGATCATAGAATTGAAACTTGAACTCTTAACTTTCTGATTCTAACTCTGGTATTTATTACTTCTACTGCCTAAGAATGGTGGAAACTACATTCCTGTTGACTGACAGCTAGCCTGTGTTCTGTCACCACAATGAAGAAAATGGACATTATTCCTGGGATTGTGTGGTGTGTATATACAAGGGAGCATGGGCATGTTATCTTCACTATAATAGCTAGCTATAATTGGCTGCAGTGAAAGTGCTTTTCTTTATATGTCTCATGTCACCAGTTATTTAGAAATAATGGTCAACTGTCAGAACAAAGAATGAGCAGGACATCAGGCTTCTACAACAAGTGCACATTGATATTATTTTTCATGGGAAAATACAGTAGTATTTTACCTTCCTTTATGAAGATCTACTTCACCAAAACTGCTGCCATCATGAATACAGAGTAGGGTACCAGTTAAGGAATTCACCTTTTCACAAGATGAAGTAATACTGAGACCCTCTGAAATCCTTTTATCAGTTGGAGACTTTTTGACATATTTCTTGGCAGAATACTTGCTGAAAGAAAAATCCATGTGAGGATGCTTAAATTATTCTTTATTGAAAACAATGGGGTAAATTAAATGAACAAGAAAAAACCTGGGGGAAATTAATTTTCTTTCTCTTCTAACAGACAACATATTGTTTCCAGACTAATCTTCTTTAAAAAAGATTTTGTTCCTGTCATTCTCCAGGTCATAAACTTTTAATAGCTCTCTTCTTTTGTAATGCAGCAAATCTGAACTGCCTAGCTGTGAAGTCCTTTCATATTTAGGCCTTCCTTATTAATACAACAAAGGTTCTCTTACTGCAAGATCCATTCTGGTCAGCTTTGAGCTTTTCTCTGATCTAGGGGGATGCTCTGGTTTGTTTGTCTCCAAACCTTCATTTATGCTGTACTCTTCATCTAAAATGATCCACACTTCCTGCCTGTACTTGGTGTCTGTGTATTCAGACAACTGTACAAAACAGGGTAGTCATGACAAGGCAATTTGTGAGCAAAATATCTTCAATTTCTGATAGAAGGCAGGTTTGATATGAACCAACAATGCCAGGAGATAGTCTGAAAAATTAAGATGATTGCAGGCTGAATTCAGAGGGAGAGAATCTAGGAGGGAGGTGATAGTCTCTTTATACTATGCCCTGATCAGAACATATCTGAAGAACTGTGTTCGTTTCTGGTTGGCATATTGCAGGAAGGTCGTCTAAAACTCAAAATGTACCCAAAGGAGAAATCAGGATGGAAAAGGAGGAATAGGATAAAAACCATGTAAAATAAGGACCAACTAAACACACTGCAGATGTTTATCCTAGAGAAGACAAAGAGTTGGGAGGATGGGAAGCAGTGTATATATTCAAATATCTGAGAAGGAATCACATTTGATTGACCCACAAAAGGTAGGACTATGGGATTGGAGGCACATTTAGAATCAATATATGAAAAAAACTTCCAAACAATTAAACTTATTGAAAGAGATCTGATCTGCCTTAGGAATTAGCACATTTGTGTGTGGGGGGGGTGTGGGGGGGTGTTTGAGTGTATGTACTAAAACTAGTAAGCAATCAACAGTCACAAATGTGGCAAGATTATTTTTCATTTCTAAGTATACGATAATTTGCAGAACTTCAGAGTAAAAAGTCCATTAAGGACAACTTTCATTATGGAATTTGTTGGACTTTTCTGTTCAATATCTTCCAATATTGAGTTAATATCTCTTTTAAAGGGTAAAAAAAAATGATAATGAAACCTTTCTGCTTTTAAAGGACCTTTAACAAGAAATTGCCTAGTGCTCTGTTCACACAGCCTTCAAAGTGCCTTCACCTTCACACTCTGATAAGGTATCACAGAAGGGCTTTATTGGGAAAAGACAAACATCTGGCATATTTTATAATACATCTTAACTGATATGAATTTTTTCCAGGCCCTAATCTTATTCATAGATTATATGGGACTTGATTAGAAAGTTCCCTTGCAACTTCTCTGCTTCAATTAACTTTTAGTCAAAACTATCTCAAAGAATACTCATTTCTCCAGAACTTTAGAATTCTCTCTCTCTCCCACTGCTAAACTTAAACCCCAAGGAGGTATTTTTACCCCATGTTAAAAAGAGCACTAAAATATTCACAGTGAAACAAATAACTAGAAATAAGTAGTTACCCATTGATTAGTAAATGGTTAAACACACTATGTGTGATTTGAAATGATGACCATATAGGAACATGGGAATATTCATATGAATTAACAAAAAATGAAGTACAGACAACTAGGACAACATTATAAATCATAATTGCAATAATATAAGTATTAAGGACAATAAAACAATTGAAAACGAATGCTGTGAAATCATAATGGCCGGGTTTGGCCTCAAAGAGGTAGCACCTTCCTCCCTTTATGTACAGTTGGAAGATTAGCGATGTGTTGGCCAGTTGTGCTAAATTCTATTCCCTTTTTTCATGGTTTTTGTTTCAGGGATGTTTCTCTGGAAGGGTAATAAGTGATATACTGGAAAATAAGGCTGATACAAAACCAAAAGATGACAATTAAATCATAATTATACTTTCTATTAACTGCCTGCAACTTTACTGTCTCTTCCAAATAACTCTTAATATGACTACTTCCTGCTAATCAAAGAAAAAGCAGACAACTATCTGTATGTCCTGAAGTCATGATGTGTGAGATCAGGCACTGAGGCAGGGAAAGATGCATCTTTAGGGTCTCTCACATATATTTTGCTTGTACAAATATTGTCTTGAACTTAAATAATTTTTGCTCTTAAAATTCACTATCTCACAATAGGCTTATTTAATGCTATTGTTAGATTATTTGACATCAAAGGAATGAAAGTAAATTTGGACTTTGTTTTCCAAGTTCCTTATTTTCTAAATGTCAGTCCAGGACACTTCCAGATTAAGATGGTTGAGTTGTTGCTTGGATCATCAATCTCCACCAGAAATGTGAATCCTCCTGTCAGGTTGTCATTTATCCTCCTTCGGTCCTGCAATATCTTGGGTAGGGCAGCAGGTAGAATCCTATCCAGAACCCAAATGAGCATTAAGAAAGCCTTAGGGAGCAAGTGCTACCTGGTCCTTCTCCCTCTACCTTTATGCCAGTTCTCCTTTATCTTCTCCCAATTTGGAAGGATACTGAACTCTTCTCTCCTTAGTTCAAACCTTGTAAAAGAGAATCAGGAACCTCTTCCACTTCTCTACTCTGTTTTCCCGTGGCTCTTTTTTGTTTTGCTTGCCCTCAGGTAAGAGTATGAGATTCTTGAGGCTGTCTGACTTTTTATTTTGTATCTTTAGTGTATAAACACAGTGCTTGGCTCATGATAAGCACTTAAATACATTCATAAATGAACATTTCTAATTATGGGGAATTTTCCATCTACTTTGCCAACTCATCTAATATTTTTGGTTGATATAGGTATATGTTAATATCTCATGATTACTTTTATTCATAAATTTTCAAACTATTTTGCTTTCCCCCTTACAATCTTATATTTCATGCTACTGTTGTAGACCTCATCAAAGATTGGCATCCTCGTTCCTGAGAAACTTGTGTGACAGTTGCAGAATAAAAGAACAAACTGAATATAAAAAAGAAATACACACACACACATACACACATATATACACTCACTGGAAAAATAAAACAACCAAGACCGAAGTTAATGTACAATAAATATGAATCCGGATTTTCAGAGTAAACTGAACTTACAGTTAAGTACTTCAGTTAAATATTTTCACAAACTTACCCCTTTAAATGATGGTACACAGATGCTGAAATTTCCTTGAAAAAAGAAATGCACATTTCTGGAATTTCTTCCCGGGGGGTTGTATTCTCCTCATCTTTATATCGCTGATTGTTATTTTTATAAATTACCAGCTCATTACCTTTTCCAGCCATTTTATTTTCAGGTAATTTATCACCACATTTTTCCTCCAGTGTTTGTATTTCATTATGGTGATGATGCTTCTTTTCCTCTTCAACCTAAAAGGAAAGTTTAAGACTTGGTAAAATGTTTTTATTAATAATTTTATGTATTTATTTAGGTACAAGTATTAGACCTATGACTTAATGAACACCCATAGCTCCTAGAAAACACTCTATTGATGATGATAAGCACTTTCTTGACCACTTCCAGTTGTAGAGTTGTATTATAATTAATTAAAAGCTAATTAATTCCTTGGACTAATTAGAGATTCTTGGTAAGTAGGAATGGAGAAAGAGTGAAGGGTTACCTTAAGAAATCAGCTAGAATCTTCATGGAGGCTCCATAAAGGAATTCCCAAGAGCCCTAGGGGTCTGTTGGAAAATAATGGACACACTCTTGGAGGCTGGCTACTCTGAGGGTGGATGGTCGGATCTTTCCTTTGGAAAACCCTGGAAGAACTGGTTACAGTTGGTTTTTGGAAGACACTTGGATATTCGGGAAAAGTTTGTGAAGGAAACCAACTGTGAGGAGAGCCTGGCTGACTTTTCTCTGTCTCACTACAGAGGGAAGTAAGTCCAAAGCAGGGCCTGGAGAGTGCTAGCTGCTGGGAACCTGACAGTGGCTGGATTGATCTCTAGCTGGAGAAAGTAAAAGGAGCAGTGGATTTCTAATATCTATAAGAAGATAATTAATTAGTATAATTTAGTAATATTATATATTAAAAATTTAGTTAGTTAAGGAGTTTAAGTCAGGCTTGGGAAACCAAGCATGAAGAAAGTCTCTTGAGAGATAGACTGGGTACTGGGAAATAATTTAGTTTTCTTAGATTAGGGACTATATCCTCAATCCTATATTTATCCTTTCCTTCCTTTCCCTGCTCCTTTCAATAACATATTAAAATGTGTTTTTTTTTTTATAAGCTGTCTCCAGTCAGTCTCCATTTATCAAACCTTTAACTAGGCCCTAACTGCTATAACTGAACCTCAACCAATACCAGCTGATAGGCAACTGTCTACTCAGGATCAATAACTGGTCCAACAGATACAGTATCAATTTACATCATTACAGTCGCCTAGAATACTGATATGCTAAATGATTGACTTATGTCAGAAGCAAGACAAACTAGCTCTTCCTGGCTCACTATCCATTACACCTTGGTACCTCTTATGTTCTGAAATATACAACCAAGTATCTGTGTAATTCTCTCTCTCTTTTTTTAAATTTTGAAAAGAAAAACTTCAGTAAATTTTTTAGAAATTTTATTTGAGAAGAGAAAAATTTGTTCCACTTTAAAAACAGTGGCTTGATTCCTACCTCATTCTTTTTTCTTATCCCTTTTTCATGTTTTTGTCATTTTCCCCTTTAATAATCAGATAGAAGCAAAGATATACAATCACACATTCAGATTCATTTTCTCACTTTCTCCCTTGATTCCACATCAAACAGATTATACAAAGCCAAGGATCGAAATAATTATATTTCCTTATTTTCCACCAAATGCTAAGTGTTTCCCATCCCATATTCCATTTCTCATTCCTGACTTTCAAGTTCAGAGAGTATAAGACACTAAAGGAGGTCACAGAAAGAGTGGATCAACATTCGTGTCAAAGGAAATTGAGCAGAATGGGATTTAGGCATTTTGTCTGCTACATTCTGGAAAATCAGTGCTGTTCACTGTGCAATAGGAAATTAAGACTTAGGACATAAGAATGATGGACAGGGACACGAGACCAGAATCTTCTGAGCCCGGTTGAGTTAGAATCCCTGAGATTCAGTTGGAAAAAAACTGTTACTCTGGACCTGGGAGAGGAAAGGAGAGAGATGTGTGGCTGCATCTTCCAGAAGCTCATTTACCAAGATATTAGCCTGTGAATATCTTTTGGCTGTGGTGAGAAGTTATTCTTCAGTCATCTTCTGGTCAGGAATTGAGGAGCTGACTTCAATTTGGAGAATTACCATCTGTGGACATTTCACCTGAGATTCCTATTTTGGCTCCCCAGAGACTCTGTAAGATACTGGTCCCCTGTTTAATTTGCCTTTATATAACTTAGGGTTTAATATAGAGTAAGTTAGATAGTGTGTCTATTTAGAGGGTAAAAGAATTGAGACCTATCCCTTTTTACCTTCCCTTTCCTTGTTTAATAAAATAAAAATATTTAAATGTTCCTTCTATGTTTCTTCCCTAAAACTTGTTTAATCCTATTATAATATTTCAACATTCACTGAAGTATCTTTTTAGAGTTAAAAGAACTAGTAGTCTAAGTTATTATTTTATGGATGAGGATCTTGAAACACAAAAATATTAAGTAATTTAATCAAAATCATACTGTTTTATGAACCAGGAGCAGAATCCAGTAAGATAATATTCTATAAAGTATTTTTGCAATTTGACTTCTATATTATGTAAGTTTCTATTATTTCTTTTTGGACTGGACCTGTGATTTTATTGATGTAGGAAATTCCAAATGAGGAAATTCCCTCCATAAATGCTCTCCAACCCCAGCTTGTAATATCAAAGTTACCTGCTAGGTTAAATTGACTTGCCCAGAATAACAGAGCTAGTATGGGTCAGAAGGAAGACTAGAACTTGGGTCTAAATGAATGAGGTTTGGCTCTCCATTCACTGTACTCTGTTCTGTAGAGTTTTATTTAAAAAGTATGATGATAATGAAGCCATGAGTATGTACCAATAAATTCAGATTTTGGTCATGTGATTTAACCTCTCTTAGCCTAAACTATTCTCCTCCATATGATAATGGTGTTTCACTGGATGACTCCCAATGTCACTTCTGAAACCTAAAAGCCAGTGATTAAGTGAGTTGTGCTCATTTGATATACTCTTAAGCCAGTCAACAGCTCAATGAACATCAGAAGTGACTTTTTACCATGATTTTTCCCATTTTTACTGAAATTTTATATTATATAGATGTGCTAAAATGACAAATATCTATAGCAAATAAAAATGCTTTAAAAATAACTAAATCCAAGAGGAGGAACATTGGACTTGTAGTCAGAAAATCTAGGTTTAAGATTCAGTTATTAGTTGTAGGATGAATAAATACTATATTAATCCTTTTGGGAAACATTATTTAATTAGCAAAAATAAATGTTATTTCATTTTAAAATGAAAATAAATTGAATAAAGTCTAATATTTTAGTAAATATTTAGTAAAATATTTATATAAATATATATATTATGTATATAATATGTATAAAATATCTAATATTTAGTAAAATCAATATAGATGAACATAGCAGATAACAAAATATTATTCTAATCAGTTGTATTTCTTAGCAATTTCCTAATGCTGGCTTTCATTTTCAATATTTTAAGCCTTAACATTTTATACTTGCCTAATAAAAATGTCCAAAGAAAACAAAATTCTGTTTAATATAAAATATTACAGGGACTTGTATAAAAGAGTATCTAAGGTCATTACATTCTTCTTGGGCCTGTGCTCTTATTTTCTTTAGGCTTGTAAAAAGTAATTCTTTATTCCTTTTTTTTTTAATTTAACGGGGGACCTGAGGGTCTTCTTACCATAGAGATGTATAGGGATTAACCAGTCCTCTGTGACAGGAAGTAGAAACCGTAGAGATAGAAGAGAGGAACCATAGAGACTGATAGTGAGGTAGAAGAAGGGGATAAAAGGGGGCCAGCATCAGTTACTTGGTCTGTCAATTGCTGACAGTTAGGGCTGTCAGTTGTAGACAATTAGGGCTGGCAGTTGTGGGGAAGTTGGCTGCTGGGTGAGTTAGTCGTTGGCAGTTGGTTGCTGGTGGTGTGGGTTGGTGGTTGGTTTTTAGTTGCTGGAATATAAAAGTAGGCCTGAGGTTACTGAGAGGACTTTTTGGCTGTGGGGGTTTTGGCTTTTGGTTTGGGCCGTTAGGTTTTTTCTTTATTGAACTTTTTTGGAAGGTGTCTGGTCTTCATTGACAGACGTAATTGAGGTTGGATTAAACACTGATTGGGTTGGTTTTAATTGGGCTGGATTAGTTTGGAACTTTGTGGAGTGGTTGTTATTAGTGGTAGTAATAGGCAGTTATAGGTAGATATAGGCAGCCTTAGATAGTAATTATAGGTAGTTATAGGATAACTAGTATAGAAATTAGGGAATGTTCTTTCTCTACCTTTTTCCTATATTTCTCTCCTTTACTATATTCATTTTACTATATTCTTTTACTATCTCTATTTTAATCAGATTAAGTTGTTCATTGTTAAAAACTGCTATGTTTTCTTTTTCTGGCTTAAAGGGATAATATCAATTTACAACTCTACTATATTCTCATTAAAACTTAATTTATTAAAAGTTGCTCTCTTATTTTGTCAAAACTTCTAATTTAACCCTTACAGGTATTGTTATAAAGATTTTATTTAGTTTACTATGTTTCATTAAGAGCAGAAATATAGGTCTTTTCTGCATCTAATAATACAATCATCTTCTTTATAATTTTTCCCATTGATATTATCAATTATGTTGGTAATTTTCCTTACAGTAAACAATCCCTGCATTGCTGATATAAATCATATTTGGTCATAGTGTATTTTTCTGACATGTATTCTATTAGCTAATATTTTGTTTAGGATATTTGCATCCACATTCATTATTGAGATTGATTTACCATTTTCTTTTTCTGTTTTGTATATTTATTTCATAAGAGAGATTTGGTAGAACTCCTTCGTTATCTGTTATTTCAAATAATTTGTTTAATATTGGGATTAGTTGATCATTAAATATTTGGTAGAATTCATTTGTAAATCCATGTGGGTCTGATGCTTTTTTTCTTTGGAAGTTCATTTATGGCTTCTTTTATTTCTTTTTCTAAAATAAGTTGATTTAACTATTCTATTTCTTGCTCTGATAATCTAGGCAGTTTATTTTTTGTAAGTATTATTCTATTATTTTTCATAGTTAAATTTGTTTTCAAATTATTGAGCAAAACAACTCCTAAGAATTGCTTTAATTTCATCATCATTAGTGGTATATTCACCCTTTTCATGTTTAATACAAATTATTTTGTTTTCTTTTCTTAGTTTTTTAATAAACTAAAGGTTCATTTTGTTTGTTAATTTTTTTCATAAAACCAATTCCCATATTTATGTATTAATTCAGTGGTTTTCTTATACTCAATTTTATTGATCTCACCTTAATTTTTTGGAATTTCTAATTCAGTGTTTTGTTGGGGATTTAAAATTAGTTCTTTTTCTAGGTTTTAAACTGTATTCATAACTTGTTTATATTTCATTATTATATATTATGTACAACTTTATTACATTATGGCCTCAGAAGTTTACATTTTAATATTTCTGCTTTTCTACATTTAATTATTATATTTCTGTGCCCTAATATATGGTCAAGTTTTGCAAAGGTGTCATTTACCTCTTTCTGTTTCCCTTTAGTTCCCTCCCTATATCATATTTAACTAATCTATGACTCTTTATATCCCTTTGGACTTTTTATTTATTTTTATTAAATTTATCTAGTTCCAAGGACTTAAGGCCCCCACTATTATTTTTTTTTTGTTATCTATTTCTAACTTATTTTTCCTTTAAAACTTTGGATGCCATAACATTTGTTGTGTATAGACTTAAAAGGGACAATCCTTCATTATCTATGCTACATTTTCACATAATATTTTCTGTTTTTTTATTATAACTATTGTAGCTTTAACCTTGTCAGAGATCATGATTGCTACTCCAGCTTTCTTTGTATTTGCTAATCATAGTACATTCTGCGCCAGCCCTTTCTTTTTACTCAATCTGTTTCTCATTTTTAAGTGTATTTCTTGTAAACAATATGTTGTCAAGTTTTTATTTTTGATCCATTCTATTTGTTTTCATTTAATGGATGAACTCATCCCATTCACATTCAATGTCATAAGTAGTTGTGTATTTTCTTTCAATGATTTTCTTCACTGTTTATACTTCTATTCCTTTCCCTTTTTTTCTTATTTTATTCAGAGTCCCTCCTCCTCCCTTATACTCACACCTTACTCTTATTTCTTGATTTATACTCCATTCTCAGTATCCTTTCCCTTTTCTTATCCCCTTGCTCTCTTCTTTCTTCTCGGAGTCCCCCAGTCCTTTAAAGGGTTTTCCCTTCCTATATCCTTCCCTTATCCTATCCTAGTCTCTCCCTTATCCCCTCCCCTTTCCATCTTCTCTGTACATTTAGAAAGTTTTTACATTTCTTGTGTATGCTGTACTCTCTTTATCCCAGAACTGACAGACTTGGGTTTTAGCACTATCCACCCTCTACATCTTACTCCCCACCCCTTTCTATGACAGTTCCCCCATTCGTTGCTCTTCCATATGAAATAGCCATTCCATGTTACCTCCTCCTGCTCTGCTTCATTATCATTTTGACTCATTCCATCACATTCACCTTGACCTCAAGTTTTCCACTGTTACACACCCCTTTCAAAATACTCAGGAAATAATGGCATTCCTAGGTGCCCTAAATAGCATGTTTCCCTTAAAGAATAAAAAATATTGACCTTTTGAGTTGCATATGATTAGTCTTTCATCATTACATGTATATATTTCTTTACTTTCACTCTTTCCACCCTTTTTGTAAGTAAAAGCTATTAAAAGTCATTTTGACTTGAGTTATATGAGCACCATATTATTTTAGAATTCTTACATATTTAGTGAAGCCCTTAATTTAATTCCTTACAGTTGTAAGCCCATAGTTCTTTTGCTTCATGAAATTTTGTTCTAAGTGCTACATTCTTTTAATGTTGTGGCTAAGCCTTGTATTATTTTGACTATAGATTCTGTGAATCTTAAAAACTACTCATATTGTACTTTAGAAGATTTGATTTAGCTATTTCCTTATTGTAACAATGGAGATACTTGGTTTAACAAGATCAGGACTGTATTGGGAACTTTACATTACTCTATCCATACTTAGACATACTTAAGGGGAAGATAAAGTTGTAAACTTCTGATTGAACAATGAAGGTATTTAACTCATACCTTATAGTGAAGCTAGAACCTTAAACTAAGTCTATTTTTAGATCTAATACAAAAAGGTGTTAAGTACCTGTAAAGGTTAAATTAATTACAAAAAGGTCAAGTAACTCACAAAAGGCAAAGCTTAACAAAGAAGTGTGAAGTACTCAGACGATATAATCTAATCAGAAAAGGTGAGAACTAAAGAGTGGTGAGAACTAAGAGTGGGCAGTCCTGGAAAAAAGTGTCAACTGGGATTGCTAGACATGAAAATTTAGGGGAGGTGACATAAGAGAAAATTTCTTTAAAAGGAAGGGGTAAAAAGTCAGTTGAGGCAATTCAGAACTCAGTTCGGGAGACTGAGTTCAGTGGAGGACTGGAACCCAGCTTGGAGACAGTCTCCTGGTGAGTGATAAGACTGACTTCCTTACCTTTAGGCTCAGGGAGGCCACTTTGGCCAAGGCCTTTAACTACTGCCTGGCTCAGCCTCAGCCAGAGCAGTTTAAATTAATTCTCTCTTTCTCTCTTTTTCTCTCTCTCTCTCTTTTCCCCTTAATTCCTTCTCTCTATATTAATTAAAATCTCCATAATTTCCAGATTGACTTGGGAATTTTATTTGGTGGCCATTTAAATCTAGATTTCAAGTCACAACACTAAAATTATCTTTACAATTCACAGTATTTAATTTTTTTTCTTGTTGATTGTTGCATTATGCAATGTAGCAATGATGTCCCTGTGCATTTTCATCTTTAGGTCTCTTTAATGTAGTGATTAGTAGATTCTTTCCATTCCCATTTTACCCTCTGATACCAGAATTTCTGGGCAGTTTTCCTTGATGATTCTTTGGGCAAGGTGTCTAAACATTTTTTTTAATTGTAGCTTTCTGAGAGTCCAACTATTCTTATATTGTCTTTAACTGATCTATCTCCTAGGTCAGTTGTTTTTGTGACTATAAGTTTCATAGTCTCATCTATCATCTTATTATTTTGAATTTGTTTTATTATTTCTTGTTGTCTTAGAACTGTGATGGTGAACCTAGGCATGAGTGCCAGGGAGGGCACGCAGAGCCCTCTCTGTGGGCATGCCTACAGTCTCCCACCAAAGTTCCTTCTAGAAAGCCAAAGGGACTTGTGTGAAACTGTCCCCCTCCTCTTCTCCATGAACCTAAGGTATTCCTCATTTTACCCTCTTCTCTGCCCAGCAGTCTAATTGGAGAGATTTGTGAAGACTGAATTTAGCTTTCCCCCGATTGTAACAATGAAGGTACTTGGCTCTTCCTTGATTGTGAAAATTGAATTGTAATCCTCTGTCTATCTGTTGATTTAATCCCCAGAAATGTAAGCACAGTACTTGAAGTTGAGAGGGAAGATATGCCTATGTTAGATCTGATCACCAAGGGTGTAAATCTCCCACTTAATAATGAGGTGGGAGGTCTGTGACCAATGTGTGCAATAATGGGTAATCAACTAATTGCCTTCTGGACAGTCCTAGAGCAGAAGGTCCGTTGTGATTGGTAGATTTGAAATTTAGGGGAGGTGACCCAGGAGAAAAATATCTTTAAAAAGAGGACCATGGAAGGGGAGAGGGAAGAACTCTGACTGGGACTTGGACTGGAGGACAGATACTTGAGGAGGAACTGGAAGAGGAATTCCACCCTGGATGAGCTCATGCAGGAGACCTCAGACTGCTTTCCTTTTAGACAGTCACTGTTGGTGAGTTGAAAGGTTGACTTAGTGACTCTGCCTTTCTGGAGGCATGAAGCCTCCAGGAAAGGCCCATTGTCATGAGACTCTTTTTACCCCTGGCGGGGGCTTAGAATTTCTAACTGGTATCAGAGGAAGTCAGAGCTCTATCTCTCTCTCTCCCCCTTTTCTCTCTTCCTTAATATCTTCCCTGTATTGTAAATAAACTACCATAAATTCCCATTTACTTTAGTAATTCATTTTGGAATTTAGAAATTAAATCCCTGTTGACCATAAAATTAAATATTCAGAGTCCAACCACAAATAAATTTAACAGCTTCTTCCATCCCCTATCTGGGGTAAGGTGCTAGAGGGGGGAGGTGGTTCATAGGTGACTTGAGGGTACAGCACAGACTTCAGGCTTTTGTTGTGAAAGTGATTTCCATGGAGAGGTTGGAGAGGAGCTAGGTTTGAAGGGAGAATAGCTCACAGAATATAACATAGTTGGGAGGTGAGAGGAGCTAGAGGGGAGCAGAGTGCTGAAGCCACTCTCCTCCCCATTCCCACATGTGCCTCATCACTTGTCCTTCTGCCCAGAAGTCTAATGGTAGTGCTTCCTCTTTCCTCTGTCTGGGGTAAGGGAGGGGGATGTCGTAGTGGGGTAAGGGGAGGGGCACAGTGATTGGTCTCTGGGGCACAGGCACTGCATTATGTGGGGGGGGGTAGGCTTGGGGCAGGGCCCAACACTGTCTCTATAAGGTTTGCCATTTTAGGAGATCATTAGCTTCCCTTGTCAAATTCTAGTTCTTAATAGATTCCTTCCATGAGATTATAGATCTCTTTTGTATTTGGGTGACCTTTCTTTCACAATTTTATTGATTTTCTTATTTTTTTCTACTTTTTTCCTCAGCCTATCTCCTTTACTTTTTGAGGTCTTTTCTAAGCATTTCTGAAAGTTCTTTTGGGGCTTGTGGCCTTTTATTGTCTTGTTTTTTGTTGCTATTGCCCTTTTTGAAGTAGGTATTTTACTTCATTGTCCTCTGAATCTGAGTCATGAGCTTCTCTGTCCCCATCGTAGCTTATCATTAGTTGGGTTCTTTCTTCTTCAGCTAACTTTTTTTTTTAATTTTAGTGGCTAGGTCAATTGATTTAATTACTATCTATTTGCTCAACTCCCAGGGTTCCTGTAATATTGGGGTATATTATCTTAGATATGAGGATTTTTTCAAACTTGTCTTTTCCCAGGCCATATTTAGTTATACTGATTTTATATCCCTCCTCCCCCCCGTTTGATGTATTCTCTGGGGCCCATGTTAATTCTCTGACCTCAGGTGCTCTAACCAGTGCTACTGAACTAGTCCTGCCCGGGAAACTTCAAGCAGAGGCCAACTCTTTCAGAAAGAAAAATCAGAGGCAATATTATTTTAACATACCTGTTCCTGATGACTTTTATAAAAATGTTCCTGGTTTTCTTCTGATGATCCTTTAAAATCCATTTTTTCTGTTACATCTAAATGGATATCAAAGTAAAATTTTGTTTTATTTAGAATTAATTTTCCTATTTCAAAGAAATCCCCCCAATAACAGTAATGGTAATTATTACAGCTACAATTTATCTAGAGTAATTATTTTTAACAAGATATAAAATACTTAAATTTTACTAATTCCACATCTACCTAGTTATTCTATCATCTCAATCTCCTACTACATTTTGACTTTTTTGTGAGATGCTCCTTACATACCAAATCACAGGAAACTTTTAAGAATGTTTTACATATTTGATCTAATTGAAACTTATTTTTGGAAATTAAAGGGGGCAGCTAGATGAATAAAGAGCAAGGCCTGAAGAAGGGAGGTCCTGGATCCAAATTTGGCCTTAGATATTTCTTAGCTTTGTAATCCTGGGCAAGACACTAAACTAACCCCCCTTGCCTAGCTTTTACTTCTTTTCTGCTCTAGGACCAACATATCGTATTGATTATAAGATGGAAGAAATTTTTTTTAAGAAAAACAAAGAAAAAGATTAAAGATACGCTGAAGTAGAATTATGTGAGTATGATCAATTTATTAGTTAGGATAGCAGTAACCAATAAATTGGATCAATTGCTTTTCTTGTTGAGCAAATATCATGAGGAAGGGCTTATTCTTCATATAGTTTTGGGAAGTACAAGAGGACAAAGAATAGAGTTGGGTGGATAAGGGCAAAAAGGTGATTGGTTACAGAGTGGCCACATAATGGGAGTGTAGACAACATAACTGATTAGAATTGGAAACGGAGGGACTAGAAACAACCCCTTCTTTCCCTCCTGTAACTAAGAAATGTTTATTGATTGAGTCATAGATAGTGGACTAGACTTCTTTGGAATATCAACCAGAAATTCCTGAAGGATAACTTGGTGGTATAAAGATATTAGACCAGACCTCATGATGTCCACCTGCCTCATTCAAGGGTAAAAGGTTTCCTTTCACAAGAACAGAAAAGCAATTAACAAGAGGAATGGATTTCTATACTTAACAACCAGATGAATTTCTGAATGAAATTTGGAGACAACAAATTATGACTTAATCAGTTATAGTACAAAATGAATTTTAAAAGGACACAATCAGACTGATTATTTCAAAACACAGAGAGAACAGAAACCTAAATCTGAGTATGTGAAGCTACTAGCCAGAGCTGACTCAAAAGAAGTAGCAAAGAAAGTGTTCTTCCTTGGAGCCATGTTACATGGAGCAATAAAGGTAAATGTAACCTATACAAGCTCCTCGGATAAGCCAAGAAAATATGAAAGCAAAATATTCAGATAATACCCCAGCAGCTAATTTGAAATTCAGTGTGAAACTTTGTTACCTCAAAGCTAGAGGCTAACATGGAAAGAAACTCACAGAGGGGAAAAGGTTAAGAGACTTTCTATAGATTTTGAGATGAACGAATATACCACAAGTCAAATAAATGTTTTATAGAACAAAACCAACATATACAGTTAAACCTGAATTTAACATAATTATATTAATTAATGGATATTCTAATAATATTATTAAGAAGACATTACTCCATATGGTAATTGCATTCCATTCAAAACAATAATGTGAAAGAAGCAATTACTAGGGAGCATCAGCTAACTATGTAATCTAATACTTGGGGAACATTAAATTGATTAGATTTAGCTTGGGGAAGAGAGCTAAAACAGAATCCAAAATGATTTTTTTTTAAAAAGAAGAATCAGTACATATGGATTTTAGATGGATTAAATATCTAATGGATTCAGGATTTTAAATGTTAAGAAAAAAGCATGATGTTGGAAATCAGTTATTTAGACGGGTGAAGGCCAATTCAGAGCATAGTGCTAAACTACCCCCTTTCACATATATTACACCGATTGGAGAGGAAAATAAAAAAATAAAGAAAAAACACAACCTCCTAACTTCTAGGTTGCATGAGAGGAGTAAAAACAGGTAGTGAATTTTCTATTGCATGACTTAATCATTTATTTTGCTTACTCATAAAAATAAAGATTGGAATGTAATAAATTGAGCAAATAATCTACCCCTATGGAAAATTCAGAATGCTAACTCTATATGCTTTTCATTATCTTTCTTGCTTCCTTCTTTTTTTTAGAGGGAACTGTGGTTCACAATGCATCTGGGAGATTGTTTTTTTTTTTTTCCTACTGGAATCACAACCCTAAATCCAGGACCAGGCTATTTCTGGTACAGCTACAGTTATTTCACCTTCTCTTAAAGGAACTTCTCCAAACACTGTGGATTCTGACTCATTTTTTGTCAATGGTATTGATTTGTGAGGATAATTCCAATCAAAATTTAAATCCATAAAACTTGCACTTTTCTGAGACATACTGGAAGAATCCCAATTGGAAACATCTGAAAAGGTAGTGATATATTTAAATAGTATTTATTTATTTATTTATTTAAATAGTATATCAGTTTTATCTTCTGTACACATTCTTTAATTTTTCCATAGGATCATCACTAAAATTACCACCTAACACTGACTTTATTTTTTTAATATACATTCTGGATTTTTATCTCTTGAATAGCATGAGGAAAACAACCATTGTTTTCTTTAATTTATTCATTTATTCAGCCTATCCATTTTCTGATATTACCAGCTCTTAATTCCTCATTATTCTCTTATCTCTGTGTACTCCCAAAGAAGGTAACTACTATTCATGATCCTTGGGAAAAGCCTCCTCATTCCAAAGAGATAAGGTCTTTTGAAAGACCCTTTAACAATAACATATATTTGACCTTTAAATTATTTTGAAATATAAATTGTGAAAATATTTTAAAATACATACTTGACTTTTTTTTTTAACCCTTACCTTCCGTCTTGGAGTCAGCACTGTTTATTGACTCCAAGGGAGAAGAGTGGTAAGGGCTAGGCAATGGGGGTCAAGTGACTTGCCCAGGGTCACACAGCTGGGAAGTGTCTGAGGCCAGATTTGAACCTAGGACCTCCCGTGTCTAGGCCTGGCTCTCAATCCACTGAGCTACCCAGCTGCCCCCTATATTTGACTTTTTAAATTATTTAGGGTTAGGAAATAAGAGTCTGATCCACTGACTTCATTTCTATAAATTATCAGGTAAGGAAATTCCCTCTACTAATTCAGGCTGGTACTTTCTCTGCAACTTACACTCTAAGACAGTTGCCTGGGGCACCTAGAGGTTAATTGACTTTTCCAGGTTCACACAGTCAGTATGTGTCAGAGATGAACCTTGAAAACACATCTTTTTGGCTTTGAGGTCAGCTTTATCCACTATGCTAAAATATTTTTCCATAGAAAATGCTTATAATTAGAATCCCTTTAGTTTTTTTCTAGAATAAGCTAACTTATTGAAGATTAATTAGTCTTTTAACTTTTCATATACATTACAAATTTAGTCTGAAAATGACAGTGGAATTTAAGTATTTCCTCTTAAAATATGACAAGATTATGCTCATATTATTTTCAAAAACTTCAAATAAGGCAATGATGCATGAAAGGGATAAATATTAGAGTATTTAATTTTCTGGGTCTTTAAAGTTTCTCCCATCCTTAAAAAAAAAAATCCTTCAACTGATCATGTCACCCCCTCAGGCTGTTGTCCAATATCTCCCTCCCTTTTCCCTGCCTAGTTAACTTGAGTTATTGTTATTCATTCCTCAAACCCTTTTAATCTGGCTTTAACTAACAGTCTTCTGAAATTGTTTACTGTAATGGTAACTGCTAAAACTGACAGCCTTTCCTCAGTCTTCATCTTTCTTGACCTTACACGGTCTCAGACACCGTTGATCTCCAAGAGAGGAAGGGAGATGTGCATCGGCTGACCTCTGCCTTGGAAAGACCACACCATAATTTGGGAGCCCACACTTTAGGGCTGGCTCAGAACTCCTCAAGCCTGGGTGTTCAACGTCAACATGAACAAACTCAAACTCATTATTTCTCTTCCTCTCCTGCCCTCCCTGCAATCCCCTTAGTCCTTTTATACTCTTTATTTTTGTGAAAGGTGAGCCCATCTTCTCAGGCACCTGAGTCCACATCTTTGACGCCTCTCTCTTATCCAAATATATGTGTGTGAATATTAAAGATACATGTATGCATGTTTATAAATATATATACAAAAGTTGCTGAGTCCCATTCATCCTACCTCCACATGTGCCCTCTTCTTCCTCCTCTTCATTCAAAAAGCTACACTCCTATTTCATGTTCTCATCAACTTTGACTGGACTTTTACAATAAATGACTAACTGGTCTCCTTATCTCTGATTCCTACCTCCTCTGGTCAATCTTACCCAAAGTTGTCAAGTAATCTTCTTAAGGCACACAAAAAGGTAATTCTCTTGTTCTAAAGCCTTCTGTGGCAACCTATTGCCTCAGTATAGGGGGCATCATGGTTATGAAATGTTTTATCCTTTTTCATGCTATCTCCTTCAATTTTACTATCTTTTTTTTCTCCCTTGCCTCATTTACTCCAAACTTCAGGACATACTTATCAATAAATTCCATGGGGCAAAGAATTGTTGTTGTTTTTTTTATCTTTGGATTATAGTGATCAGAGAGTAAACAGTAGGCACATGATAATTAACATTTGCTTAATGTATGTTAATGTGAATTGGGAGAATATATGCTCCTTCCTGCAATATAGAAAAAAACCAAAGAAGTATAAATTATAACTAGAAATAAAGTGTTCAAAGCATAAGAGTAAAATAAAAGCCTGAAGATTTTTATGTGGTGTGATTTTAAAAATTCACTTATTTTCAGATTAAGAAGGAATAAAAAGGAAAAATACCAGTAGTGTCATCTGCACCATATAAACCAAATTCTTCCAGTAAATCTGTAATATAGGTAGGGGAAGAAGGGAAGGAAAAAATAAAGATGAATATGGAAAATTCTTTCAAATATTCTTTTCTTAAATTATGAAATTATGAAACTCACCTGATTTTTGCTTTTCTTGCAATCCTTTTTCTATGTATTTGTTTGTGAAAGAGTCTTTCATTTCAAAAGTAGGTTGACTGGGCTATGAAATAAGATAATTAAATAATTATATGCTTAGACTAAAAATTTTCAATAAATTGGATATTGGATAATAAATTAAAATATGAATGTTATTACCTGCAACTTAGGATATTTCTCAGGATAATCTATAAACAGAATAAAAATTTTATTATTAACTATATGTAAATAGTGTAATTCAGTGACAACTTCATGCAAAATGAATAGGTTTGCTTCCTGTTATAGGATTTAAAGAATAAATGTTTTGATTCGGTGTAATTCTGATTATGCTATTTGCATGATAGTAATTAGGATCCATGATAAGTACTCAAAATGCAACAAAAATATAGTGTTGGCAAAACATACAATTTACATTTGAAATAGATCACAATTCAAGGAATTCAAATACGTATGAGCACAAATGCTGATATAAAAGCATGCTGATCAATGACACACATAAAAATTATTCTTTTAAGAGATGAATTCTCAAGTCTCAGAGGGGATTAATTACAAAGCTGATGCTCTAATGTGGAAGGTATGAGAGTGATTAATGCAATTATACTACCAGTGCTCATAATTTGAATGATTCTTTAATTTAGTTATATATCAGTCAATATGTAAGCAGTAAAGATAAAATAGAGTTAAAAGCAATTAGCATGCCATTTTCTTAACATGAAATTAAGGTGCTAGAAACAAATATTTTGAAAAGATCCACTTAGATGTACACTTGTAGAATAATAGTTGATAATATTTTCTTTTTTTCCATACCGACATTGCCTACTGACATGCCTATCCTTATATCTGTTAGTTTTTCCATCTTAAAGTTTCTTGATCCATTCATCAAAGAAGATATATGTAATATATCTCAGAAATGATGTACAAATACTTTCAATCATGAAAGTTATTTTAAATAAAATAAAACTTTTATCAACTTAGAATTATTAATTCAATATTATTACTACATAAAAAATATTTCAATAGGTTTAGCTCAATATTCATGGAAAACAAAACTATTTACATAAATGCTGACAAGAAATTATATTTCAATCAAAAGAAGAACCTCATGCCTATACTTTTCCAATTTACTCTTCTATTTTTAGAAGTGATAAATCAAATTTAAAGCTTTGAAAAACACTGTTTATTTTATAGTATTGGATTAATTAGGTTTATTATACATATGTCCACAAAACATTATGAAATTAAAAGAAGTTTTAAACAAGTACTTCCCAAAACAGCACAAACACAATCCCTTACTAACTTCTGGGTAAACTTTGCACTCATTCAAACTAGGCTAAAAAAAAGACGTTCTGATCCTTCTGGACAAAGAGAAAATAGACAAGTTGCCAAATATTTCTCTGTTCTCATCTCTCTTTTTCTTCACTCATGCTGGCACCATTTTCTGACTAGAAAAGAAAACACCTCAATTTGCTATGGACACCTAGAGCATGGGTGTCTAATTCCTGGAGAAAGGGATAGGCTTTGCTGCTATGTGACCAATATTTATCCTCATGTGTGTGTTCTGTGTGGGCATTATTGAAAGCCAGGAATTAAGATTTTTTTGCCCTGAATATTCATGAAGTAGACAAGCTGAGGAGGTGCTATTGGTTACAGTCTGTATCTGTTTTGAGAACATTTAGAACAATGTATTCACGGAAACTTGGGATAATTGAATATTTTTATATTTCCATGGGACTCTTTCACTCTCCTTCCAAAATGTCACCTTCATGACTTTTCTCCTAGAACATTACTTTTCCTTCTCTTTTTCTGATTTTGTTCAAACAAGCTTTCAGTGATGCTGCTTAGTCCTGTTAGTGGCACTAAGACTTCATGCACTTTTGTATCTTACACACAATTGATGATAAGTTTCTCTTCCTACCCAATACCAGCTCATAATTGTCACTTAATTTTTTTTCTTATGAATTTAACTAACTATAAAATATGGTCTTACCTTTAAATTGTCCACTTGAAATACTTTCTATTATTGATTTATTTGTGGCTGCTGATATTTGTCTTGCAGATCCTTTGGGGAGGCTTTCAGAGCCACACTTAATCAAGGAAAAGATCAATAACATAGTTAGCAAGTTCACTATAAAGAGCAGAAATAGATGTTTTCTGCTAGTTAATTATGAAGTTTCCTCTTAGAGAGAAATGAGAGTTCTACAGAAAATTAAATGTTTTTAATATCACATTTTCTTCAAAAAGACAACCTTGCACAATAATTTCCAGTTTACGTGCCTTTGCTCACTGAATTATTGATTGACTAAATAAGTGAAGGAATGAATGGCATTTTAATGTTGATAATGTATTAAGAGGTAGAGTAGAAAGTCCTTGCATGAAAATCAGGGCTGTAGGATTCTATTTTTGGCTCCATTACTAACTAGTTATGAGGTCTTGGGTAAGTAACTAGACCTCTATGGTGGTCAGCTTCCTCATGTGTTAACAAGGGGTTAGACTAGATTATTTTCAGGTCCCTTCCAGCTTTAAGATTCTGCAATTCTAATGCCACATAGGCATTGGCAATAATTAGTAAATAAGTAAATCTGAAGTGTAATTTTAAAAGTCACACTCAATACTGAAGTTTCAAGATCACTAAGTAGAAAATACCTCTGAATCCCAAGGTGAGTGTGTATCTTCCTCATCTTCCAATCGCAATGCTGACAATATATCTGTGAAATAGATGAAAAAAATCACATTAATAATTAAAATACATGCTTGCTGGGGACATGGAAACATCGACCGTATGTGTAGTTATAATCACTTCTGAAAAAACTAAAGGACTATTAGAAAAATTTTCAGGAGAAAATAGTAGATTAAGAGAGTAATATTTGGATTTAGGGATTGTGGGTAAAGTAGGGGCCTTCAAAAAAAGAAGTTGGGGATGAGTGGTAATTTTATATGAGAATATGTAACAAAAATTGTTTTCCTAAAATACTCTTAATAATGTGACAAAAAAGGAGTCAGAACAGAAAGAATGTTTATATTTAATATACTTCATTGTTAGGTCAATACACATCAAATTTATTGCTTTATTATGGCAATTTGCCAAAGAAAAGTTCTGTAAATACATTCTACCCCTTGAGAGAGTAGTGTGACAGTGGATACAGGACCAGCTTTGGAGTTAAAGAGACCAGGGTTCAGGTCCCAATGCTGACAGACTGACAGTGGGACTAGGGGCAGGACACTGAACTTCTTCATGCCCCAGGCAACTCCATAAGAATGTAGACTAGAGAACAGTTGCCAGTCTGCATTGATAGAAGTCTCCTCACTTGGCATTGCTTACAATGACAGAACACAGGTCCTGTCAAAACAATAATTTACCTTTTCCAACAGCCCACTTCTGTGATGGATTGTGAGCTTCAAGTTCACTGGGAGTATCGGAAATTTCATGACGTATTTGTTCTCTAGTGCCATTATCAACCATTAATGCACCATCTTTTTCCTCTTCCTCTTCTGTGTCTATTAATTCTTCCTGTATTCATTGAGAATGAAATGTACAATGTCCTCAAAAAACGTTGTTGCTATCATACATAATGCAAATCTATTTAACATATATCTGCCAGATGTTGAATTTAGGGATGTGGGTAAAGTAGGTGCCTTCAAAAAAAGAAGTTGGGGATGAGTGGTAATTTTATACGAGAATATGTTAACAAAAACTGTTTTCCTAAAATACTCTTAATAATGTGACAAAAAAGGAGTCAGAACAGAAAGAATGTTTATATTTAATATACTTCATCGTTAGGTCAATACACATCAAATTTATCGCTTTATTATGGCAATTTGCCAAAGAAAAGTTCTGTAAACACATTCTACACATCATACAAAGAATTAGATTTCTAGTCATTTAGTGTAGATGTGATTTATTGAAAAACTTTTCTTCATAAGTAAATATATTAATTTTTAGCATCATATATGCTAAGTATTTTAATTCTTACTTCAACAAACTCAAATACAAGGAACTGAGGGAAATAAAAATCAATAAGCAGTTCCTATTCTCACTAATAATCAAGTAGAGAGGATCAGATACCCTCTGATTGGAGGTTGCAGCCCTGAACTCCCAAACCTCCATTTAAGGAGGAATCTCAGCACAATCTTCTCATTTCTCACCCGGCTGCACTACGTTGGGACTTTTCTAATTTCTCCACCCTGCACTAGGAATCTTAATGGGAAAACCTCATCATCCTGCAAGATTCCATCAGACTTGGTACTCCACCTCATCACTATCCTCTGTCATCCTGATTGGAGGGAAGACACTAATTTCAAAACTTCCATTGAAAGAGGGGTCTTGGCACAGACTACTACTCATTTCTCACTTGGCTACACTATATGGGACTTAGCTGGCTTCTCCACTGTGTCTCAGGACAAGGTAATTTTCCCCTAACCCTGATTCTTGGTTTTCTTTTATGTTGTATGTTTTCTTCCTCCACTGGATTGTAAGCATCTTGGAGGTATGGACTGTCTTTTTTTTCATATTTATGTCCCTGACACTTAGCATACTGCGTGGCAAATAGTAAGTACTTAATGAATATCTACTAAGATATATGTATTAATATAAGTATGAGAGAAAGAAGAATCTGTGAAATGTATTAGAGCAAATGAGCTCTGAGGGTTTAGAAGGATCAGTGAAATCTTTATATAGGTGGTGTCCTATGATTTGAGGTTTGAAAAATAGGTAGAATTTCAGAAGGTAAAGAAGAGGGTGAGGAGAATATTCTAAACAAAGGGAACAATGGAAGGAAAGGTCCTGAGGAAGCTAAACTGAAGACTCCTTAAGGAAATGGTGGGTAATCCCCTTGATGAAACAATGATAGATGAAGAGGAAATGAGTTTAACTTTAGTTTTATTACAACACTAATATTCTAAGTACTACAAGTAGATTTATAAATAGCAATGATAGCTTTTCAAAGGACTTTTTCAAAAGCTAAGAGAAACTAAAGTGACTTGTGTATGTCTCATATCAATTAAATTCTAAAGTTCATGAGGCTGGAACCAGGTCTTGTCTGTTTCTGAATTCCTTATAATGCAGTGACTTGTATATGTTTTACAAATGTGCTGTAAAATGAAATTAATTAAATTATTAAAATTTGGGATTATTATGACTTATTAAAATATAATAGAGAAACGTGAATTTGGGATTTAAGAGAGCTATTTTTTCCCAATTATATATAAGGTCTACAATGCAACGTAAGTTATATAGTCCCAGCAAGAGAAATTGAAATTTTAGAAAATAGATTTATAAACTAGAAAATCTAGGATAGAAAATCTAGGATAATACTAAGGTTAGTACTCAAGTTCTGATTTTAACTATTTTTTGTTAATTGTTATCTTAAAGATCCAGTGTCAATATGAAGACTAAAAAGAGGTAAGCTTAAAATTGGACACAAAAAAGGATTATTCCATTTCAAAATTTACAATTCTTAGGGCTAAAATCACTAAGGTCCAATGACAATACCTTGGAATAATTCTTTCTGAGTGTTTAAAAAAATACAGTAGGGATAGTACATTATGTACTTTAAATGAAAGCAAGTATATGTACTACTTGAATCTTTCAATGTTTCTTCCCTCTATAATTCTGTTATTGCTGGAAACATTTTTTTATATCTCATGTCAACCAAAAATTCCATTTTCATCAATTTTATACATTTAATTAAAATATATGGTAGATACTTAGATTGAATAAATGAAAATATAGTTATGGCCTAAAAGATTTTTCACATGAGCTTCTTCTTTTAATTTACCAATAACAACAGAATACCTGAGTTTTAGAAATTTAAAATTAAGGGGTTGAATGGGCTAGGTAAGCTATAATAAAAGCTATTCTAGATCTAAATCTCATGCTTGTTTCCATGAAAAAAATATTTATTTTTTACTTTGAGAGAAGTGGCATATAAATTTGCACTTACTTCTCCCTAAAAATCAATTATAACTAACAGAATTCTATAGAAATGCTCATTACTTGCTTTCTTTACTTATTTTAGATTTAGCTTAGTAGTATGAAGAGAAAGATTCTGTTGATTATCCAAACTCTCTTTTTCCTTTATGTTTTCAAAATCTTCACTTTGACTTTCTTCTCATTTCTCTATATCTACATATTCTGGTTCATCTTCCCCATCTATTTCATCCTCCTCATCTTGGCTGAATTCCTTTTTCTTCTCTTCTCCTTTCTCCTCTTCCTCACTTTCTTCCTCCTCTCCCACTTCATATGCATGGTCTGCTAATTATTCTTCCTCTTGGCTACTTACTAATGGGTCTTCTTCCTGATAGTTCACATATGAATTGTCTGGACCCATCAATGCTTTATGATCTTCAATAATCAAAGTTACATGAATTTTCTTTTGATAGGATTGTTGAAGTTTTCCATTATTAGAATTCTTGTCATCTTCATGAAGTACATGGGAATAAAGGGGAAAGGGTGAACAAATATCAAAGGATTAGAACCATAGCAAATAAAATTACCTTATTAATTATGTCCAGTGGAGTAGACATCTTCTGGACAGGCATTGAAAAGGTGCCAGGTGAGAGATGGACAGGATGACAGGGAAAGGAATCTCTGACATCTTCTTTTTCATTATCTAAATGATTGTGCCCAAGAAAAGTTTTAGGTTTTTTATTAACAGTTCTACTTTTTTCATCTACTCTATTAAAAACTAATAAAGAGTACATGAAAGAATCTATCATTTCAAGGAAATAAATAATACAGGAATGGAAATGACACAAATAGCTTACTGTTTCTCATTTTCTTAGAAGTAATCATTAGATTCTTTAAGTTCAGCCTGGGGAATTTCTGTGAACACAAAACAAAAACAAATGAGTATAATGAGGATCAGTTTCTATAAAATACTTACATTAAATTCCATATTTATCTGAGATTTATTATTTTAATATTGTTAATTTGATTACTGTATATAAAATAAAATAAAAGCTTCTGAACTATTTTGTTGACTGAAACCCCATGCATCAAGAAATATGTCTATATTCTTCAGGACTTTGTCATATCATTGGAAAATTTTAGATTTTAGAAGTAAGTAATTCTTTGCACCATCACGCTTTTTAATAAAGAGAGCTAGTCTTTAGTTATTAGTTTTACCTTCTTTATGCATTTTGGAATAGTTAAAATTCTCTTGAGTTACTTTTTTTTTGTTAAAATTAGAGGGAAGAAGAGATTGCTCTCTAGACTGGGGAAACAGGAGCAATACTTGTGTCAGGCTCAATTTTGCTTGGTCTCTTTGCTTGGTTCCTTTACCCTGCCTGACACCTTTGACAAGAAGATGTCAAAAGTTCTTGCCAATGAGGAGTGTAGACTGAAAAATATAGGCTTTAAGAGTTTCTAGTCCTTAGATGAGGTAAGAGACCTAAATTCAAGATCTCAGCTTTTTCTAAGTGGTTCACACTAGATTCTGAATACATTCATTGAACAACTTGGAAAAAGCTGAGATCTTGAATTTAGGTATCAAGTCCTCATCTAAGGACTAGAATTCCTGAATGCTCACTGAACATCAATTGTAAACTCTGTGGGATTGTCTGAACTCTTCTGTTCTACATATGTACTTGGAAAGAATGGGCTTAACCACATAGAAAATATCTGGATCTGGGAAAAACTGTGGAGGTCAGTATAATGGTGGATACTTTATTATGTACTGTTATTGCTCTCAAATCAATGCCAAGAATCAAGCATTTTATACACACACACACACACACACACACACACACACACAAAACAGAGACTTTTAATGTCTGGGATTTTTTTTTGACAGTCTAGTTAAACCTATGCATCATTTCTTAACAGAAATTCGGTATATAAGCTTAAATGGGAAACCACTTAAATATTAGAAAAACATGCATCCATTCTGACTGGGACCACCAAAAATTTGTTATATAAATTCTACTGGACCTCCAATTATTTTAAGTAACCCAACTGTATATTCACTATCCTACTTTCCACAGTAACTCTTCCATACCTTTTCATCTCCTTTCAAACATTCCATGATGCCTGGCTCCCTTTTGTTTTCACTTCAACTTGCCTCAGAGATTACAGAAAAAAAAAAAACAATTGAGGCCATCTGCCATGAGCTCCCTCTTTTCCCTCCTCTTCTACATTTCTTATCTCTCAGACACGTTCTGAGACCATTTCCTTCACCTCTGTCACATGATGAAGTGTGTTACTCCTTACCAAGACTAAGCAGTCAGACTTGTTTAAGCAAACCCATCTCATTCCATCTCCTCCAAGATTTTCCCCTCTGTCATACCAATTCTTATCACTAATTTTTCATCTCTCCCACTCTATTAGCTCATTTCTTATTGCCTATAAACATGTTCAGGTCTCCCTCATCCTGAAAAAAACTCACTAGATCCTTCCATCTCTGCTCTCTCCTTTCTTCTCTGTACTGTCCTTTGGAGTGTCATTGCCACCTCATTCTACTGCCTTCTGTACTACAAGCTGTCAGAGGCATAAATTTCAAATACTAAGTTATAGACAGAACCAAAGTGACTTCTTAAGGACTGTTTAAGGCAAGAGGCTATGAAATTGGAACACGATATTCACAAGTATGTATCATAAACCTAAAAGTACCTACCAACTACAACACAGCATGTTCTATAAAAGAAGGAGATGGTTATCTCAGAAAAAATTGTGGATAGAGCATTTGGTCTTTAGTGAGGAAGCTCTGAGTTCAAATCTAGCCTTAGTCTCTTGTTTGTTTCTTTATTTGTAAAATGAGGATAACAGCAGTAATTAAATGAGATATTTATAAAATTCTTAGCATAGTAACTAACACATTGTAAGCACAATATAAGTGTTATCCATTATTATTATGTTATATAGTCCATTATTAATAATGCCTTTTCACTCAGAAAAAGTAAACAAAAAAGGTAAAACAACTGATATTTTATGTATAAGTTACTAGATTCATTGAGTATCCAAAAGAGATGTTCTCTCTCCAAGGAGGAATAAGATACCTAAATAACTATAATAGTAAGCACTGTTTGATGAATTAGGTAGTGTGAAGCAACTTAAAGTATTAAGGAATATCAGATGAAGGAGAGCTCACTTCCATAAAGGGAGAAAGAAATGGGATCAAGGAAGATTTCTTGGAAGAAATATGTTTTTATACATTATTTTAAAATGTAAAGTATCCAAAGTGTGAGAAAGGATGAAAAAGTTTGCAAATTGCAAAACTGTGCAAAAACTGAAAAATTCAAACCTAGGAATGATTGACAGTGACATGTGACCAAGGATCACATGGGAGCCTAAGCCTGAGGATCTGGGAAGATTCTATGGACCAACAGTTGGTCTTCTCAGTGTGTCTAATCCCCTTGAATAACCTTGCCTGCTCTCCTGGAAGACCAAAGGAGGAGTTTGCCTGTAACCAATGGAGGAGGGAGTTTTTTCTGGATTCTGGCTGCTGGCAGCATTATTCTGGATTTATTTGAACATTTAACAAAAAAAGATCCTTGCTCTATTTGATTTTGGACTCCTGCTGTGAGATTGGGGTATTTGGTTAAGTTTTTAGTTTAGTAACATAGTTAATATAGTTTATAGTTAGTTTTAAGAATAAGAATGAGTATATCTCTAAATCCTTATTCCTTTCCCTTTCCAAATAATAAAACAGATTTATTTATATGTTTTCCTCTTGTGTTTCCCTTACCCCAAATCCTACCCTAACAAAAGTAAATGGTGAGAAAAGATATTTCAAGGAAAAGGAAATATATAAGTGAAGTTCTGAATTTTAAAAAGTATAAGGCATAGCCAGAAAAGTGAGTAATAAAATTTCTATTGTGCTTAGATTTATTCCTCATTCTATACACTACAATAAAAACTAACTAACTCCATTATTAACTTCAATGTTTAGAATTAAGAGCTGTAATAAAAGGAATAAAATGCTTTCTATCACCTCTAGAGGATAGTCTTATCAATTGAAACAAAAGACTTAATAGAGACAAAAAATCAATAGTTTAATTATACAAAATCCTGTACAACAAAAGTTATGTTTCTAAAATCAAAAGAAAACAAAACTGTGAGGAAAAAAAGTTTAAACAAATATATAAATTAAATTGGATAATGACAGTAAATGGATATCATCAATCCTCAACATTCATGTGTTTAACTTGTGACTTTAAGAATTTTCCTGATTTTATTAATAACCTCATTTTCACTTACACATCGGCAATGCAACACATTCTCAGGTGTACACAATAGATAAAGAAATGAGAGGCACAAGGCTGCAAGTTTGTGGAGGAGCTGATATCCTACTGAGCACTTCTCCGGTCTTGTTCACTCTACCCTTGTAAAAAAGCTCCCTGTGTTTCTTTTGCATATTTTCATTAGTGGCCTTTAAACTTGAAGTCTTGTGTTATATTTATGTCTCCAAAGTGTAGTGCAAACCTCTTGGGGGCCCTCTTTACAAGGACATTATATAAATATAATTTATTATCACATAGAAACTCCATGAATGTAGATTAGGAAGAAGATAATTTATATTTTAAAAAAAGCAAACATTTAAAGGCAGAGATTTGAATCAGAACCTTTACAAATCATACTGCAATAAAACTTACCAGTACTGGGATCACAAAACCCTATAACTTAGAAAAAATACTTATTAAGTACTTAGTCTATGTCAGACCCAATGTTAAATGCTGGGAATATAAATTCCCAGCATAAATAAATAAATAAATAAATAAATAAATAAATAAATAAATAAATAAATAAATAAATAAATAAATAAATGAATGAATAAATAAATAAATAAACAAATAAATAAATAAACAAACAAATAAATAAATAAATAAATAAACAAATAAATAAACAAATAAATAAACAAATAAATGAATAAATGAATGAATAAATAAATAAATAAATGGATGAATGAATGAATGAATGAATAAACAAACAAACAAATAAATAAATGAATGAATAAATAAATAAATGAATGAATGAATAAATGAATAAATAAATAAATGAATAAATAAATAAATGAATGAATGAATAAATGAATGAATGAATGAATAAATAAATAAATAAATAAATGAATGAATGAATGAATGACTAAATAAACAAACAAACAAACAAATAAATAAATTAATGAATTAATGAATGAATGAATGAATGAATGAAAATAAATGAAAATAAATAAATAAATGGAAACAAAAAGAAAGAGTCCTTCCACTCAAGGAACTTGAATTCTAATGAGAGAACAAAACATAAAAGGAAGCTAAAAAGGGTAAGGAGAATGTAATATCCTTGTAAAATTTTTCAAACAGATATTTACCTGAATATTAAAATCTAATTCTTCATCTGAAGTTAGCCAGGAATCATCAGGCCCAGGTTTATCAGAAAATCTTTTAAGAGAACAAAAATTCTTAATTTTATTTCCAGAAGAGAATCACCAAAAAAGCTTTTTAGTTGTTGCCATGTGTTTTACCACCAGTTGGCACACTACAAAGGATGACTTAATTGAGTAGAGTATGGAAACTATTCCTACCACATGATTCAACTGGGCAGAAAAGAAAACATTGTTGTAGAAGCTATCAGTAAGTCTATTATCCAAAATAATATTACTTCCTAGTTTTATATTAGCCAATTTAGAATATTGGTTACAAGAGTCATGTTCTTTCATACCCCTCCCTCCAACCCCTCCCATAGCCAACCTTCAATTCCACTGGGTTTTACATGTGTTCTTGATCAAAACCTATTTCCATATTGTTATGTTTGCATCAGGGTGATCATTTTAGAGTCTATATCCCAAACCATATCCCCATCAACCCATGTGATCAGGTAGCTGTTTTTCTTCTGTGTTTCTGTTCCCACACTTTTTCTTCTGAATGTAGATAGTGTTCTTTCTCATAAATTCCTCTGAATTGTTCAGGATCATTGCATTACTAGTACTAGAGAAGTTCATTACATTTGATTGTACCACAGTGT
The DNA here is from genome assembly GCF_027887165.1 of Monodelphis domestica. Taxonomy (NCBI): domain Eukaryota; kingdom Metazoa; phylum Chordata; class Mammalia; order Didelphimorphia; family Didelphidae; genus Monodelphis; species Monodelphis domestica. The sequence goes on along the minus strand of NC_077231.1, from coordinate 186,324,938 downwards.
ATCTGTCTTTGTATACAATGTTCTCCTGGTTCTATTCCTTTCACTCTACATCAGTTCCTGGAATTCCTCCAGTTCATTATTCCTTTGAGCACAATAGTATTCCATCACCAACATGTAACATAATTTGTTCAGCCATTCCCAATTGAAGGGAATCCCCTCATTTTCCAATTTTTTGCCACCACAAAGAGAGCAGCTACAAATATTTTCGTAAAAGTCTTTTTCCTTATCTCTTTGGGGTATAAACCCAGCAGTGCTATGGCTGGATCAAAGGGCAGACAGACTTTGTGCCCTTTGGGCATAGTTTCAAATTGCCCTCCAGAAGTGTTGGATCGATTCACAGCTCCACCAGCAATGTATTAATGCCCCAACTTTGCCACTCCAGCATTCATAACTTTCCTTTGTAGCAGAATCCTCTCTAGCATTCATTACTTTCCTTTGCTGTCATGTTAGCCAATCTTCTGGGTGTGAGGTGATACCTCAGAGTTGTTTTGATTCGCATTTCTCTGATTGTAAGAGATTTAGAACATTTTTTAATGTGTTTATTAATAGTTTTGAGTTCTTTATCTGAAAATTGCCTATTCATGTTCCTCAATTGGGGAATGGTCTGATTTTTTTGTACAATTGATTTAGCTCTTTATAAATTTGAGTAATTAGACTTTTGTCAGAGGTTTTGTTATGAAGATTTTTTCCCCAATTTGTTGTTTCTCTTCTAATTTTGGTTGCATTGGTTTTGTTTGTAGAAAACCTTTTTAATTTAATGTAATCAAAATTATTTTACATTTTGTAATTTTTTCTAACTCTTGCTTGATCTTAAAATCTTTCTTTTCTCAGAGAACTAACAAGTGTACTATTCTGTGTTCACCTAATTTACTTAGTTTCCTTCTTTATATTGAGGTCATTCACCCATTCTGAGTTTATCTTGGTGAAGGGTGTTAGATGTTGATCCAAACCCGATCAATCCCATACTGTCTTCCAATTTTCCTAGCAGTTTTTTTTTTAATCAAATAGTGTATTTTTGTCCCCCAAAGCTGGGATCTTTGAGTTTATCATAGACTGTCTTTCTGAGGCCACTTTCCCCAAGTCTATTCCATTGATGATCCTTTCTGTCTCTTAGCCAGTACCATATTGTTTTGATGACCACTGCTTTATAGTATAGTTTGAGATCTGATACTGTTAGGCCCCCTTCCTTGGCCTTTTTTAAAAAATTATTTCCCTAGATATATCCTTGATCTTTTGTTCTTCCAAATGGATTTTATGTTTTTTCCTAATTCTATAAAAAAGTTTTTTGGTAGTTAGATGAGTATGGCACTAAATAAGTCAATTAGTTTGGGTAAGATTGTCATTTCTATTATGTTAGCTCTTCCCACCCAGAAGCAGCTAATGTTTTTCCAATTGTTTAGATCTAGCTTTAATTCTGTAGAAAGTGTTTTGTAGTTGTGATCATATAGTTCCTGTGTTTGTCTCGGGAGATAGATTCCTAAGTATTTTATTTTGTCTAAGGTGATTTTGAATGGGATTTCTCTTTCTTTTTAGTTGATTCTCTAGGATTTTTTTAAGTAGATCATCATATCATCTGCAAAGAGTAATATCTTGGTCTCCTCATTGCCTATTTTAATACCGTCAATTTCTTTTTCTTCTCTAATTGCTATTGCTACTGTTTCTAGTACAATGTTAAATAATACAGGTGATAATGGGCATCCTTGTTTCACACCTGATTTTATTGGGAATGCTAATTTATCCCCATTGCAGATCATGTTTGCTGATGATTTTAGATATATACTGTTTATTATTTTTATGAAAGGCCCCTCTATTCCCATACTTTCTAGTGTTTTCAATAGGAATGAGTGCTGTAATTTGTCAAAGGTTTTTTCTGCAGCTATTGAGATAATCAAGTGATTTTTGTTGATTTGCTTTGGTCAATTATGTGGATGGTTTTCCCAATATTGAACCATCCTTGCATTCCTGGTATAAATCCTACCTGATCATAATGAATAACCCTCATTATCACTTTCTGGAGTCTTTTTACTATTATTCTATTTAAGATTTTTGCATCTATGTTCATTAAGGAAATTGGTCTATAGTTTTCTTTCTGTGTTTTTGACCCGCCTAGCTTTGGAATCAGTATCATATTTGTGTCATAAAAGGAATTTGGTAGAACTCCTTCTTAGCTTTTTATGTCAAATAGTTTATATAATATAGGAATTAGTTGTTCTTTGAATGTTTGATGGAGTTCACTTGTGAATCCATCAGGCCCTGGCGATTTTTTCTTGAGTTCTTTGATAGCTAGTTCATTTTTCTGATATGGGATTATTTAAGAATTCTATTTCTTCTATTAATCTAGGCAATTTATATTTTTGTAAATATTCATCCATATCACCCAGATTGTCATATTTGTTGCCATATAGGGCAAAATAGTTTTTAATGATTGCCTTAATTTCCTCTTCATTAGAGGTGAGGTCTCCCTTTTAAACTATGATACTGTTAATTTGGTTTTCTTCTTTACTTTTATTAGATTCACCAGTACTTTGTCTATTTTGTTTTTTCAAAATACCAGCTTCTAGTCTTATTTATCAATTCAATAGTTCTTCGACTTTCAATTTAATTAATTTTTCCCTTAATGTTTAGGATCTCTAATTTAGTTTTCATCTGGTGATTTTTAATTTGTTTGCTTTCAAGTTTTTTGATTTGCATGTCCAATTCATTGACATCTGCCCTCCCTAATTTGTTACTATATGAACTCAAAAGATATAAATTTCTCCTGTAATGCTTTGGCTGCATCCCATAGATTTTGAAAGAATGTCTCATCATTATCATTTTCTTCAATGAAATTATGTTTTTATTTGTTCTTTAACCAATTTTGTAGAACTATATTGTTTAATTTCCAATTAATATTTATTTGGCTCTCCATGCACCCTTATATAAAAATAATTATTATTATTTTTACTGTATTATGATCTGAAAAGGTTATATTTATTATTTCTGCTTTTGTTTGCCATATTGTTATGCCCTAGTACATGGTCAATCTTTGTGAATGTACCATGTGCTACTGAAAAAAAAGATGTATTCCATTTTGTCCATATCTATTTTTCTCCATATATCTATTAACTATGATTTTTCTAAGATTTCATTCACATCATTTACCTCTTTCTTATTTATTTTTTTATTTGATTTATCTAAATTTGATAGTGGTTAGTTCAGATCTCCCACTAATATGGTTTTATTATCTATTTCCTCCTTCAACTCTAGTAGTTCCTCCATTAGAAATTTGGGTGCTATACCATTTGGTGCATACATATTGATCAGTGAATTTTCTGTGGTAAGTTCAGGTCTCTCACTAGTATAGTTTTACTATCTATTTCTTCCTTCAACTCCACTAGTTTCTCCATTAGAAATTTGGATGCTATACCATTTGGTGCATACACATTCATTACTGATATTTCCTCATTGTCTATACTGCCTTTTATCAGGATGTAATTATCTTCCCTATCTCTTTTACTCAGATCTATTTTTACTTTGGCTTTGTCAGATATCATGATTGCAACTCCTGCCTTCTTTCTGTCAGATGAATCCCAATAGATCTTACTCCAACCTGTAATTCTGACCTTGTATCTATCCGCCTCAGGTGTGTTTCTTGTAGACAATATATGGCAGGATTTTGGTTTCTAATACTTTGCTATTTGTTTTCATTTTATGGGTGAGTTCATCCCATTCATGTTCAAAGTTATGATTGCCTCTTGTGTATTTCCCAACATTTTTATATCCTCTTCTATTTCTGTCCTTTCTTCTTTTGCTAAATCCTTTTAAACAAGTTTTTTGCTTTTAATCAGTCCCCCTAATCCCCACCCTTAATATGCTTCCCTTTCCACCCTCTCCTTTTTTGTTCCCTTCTTATTTTTTTAGGGTCTGTTAAGTTCCCTCACCCCTCTCTTTCTCTCCCTTTTTGTATTCCCAGCCCTTTTCCCCCTTTAGTTTCCCTTCTCACTTTCACTGTAGGGTAAGATAGAATTTGAAATCCCAGTGGATCTAGATGCTCTTCCCTCTCAGAATTGATTTCAATGAGAGTGAGGTTTAAGTATTACCTATTAGCACTCTCTTCCTCTCCTTCTTATAATAGTATTCTTCCCCTTCCCATGTCCTTCATTGTGTAATATAGATTTTCCTGGTAATCATATCTTCAAGTTTCTCTTGGTTCCATCTTCTATTCCCCCCTCCCTTCTTCTTTTTTGCATATTATCTTATACCACTTATTACCCCAATCTCTTCCTGTGAATGATTCTTCTAATTACTGTAATAGTGAATATAATTTTTGAGTTACAAATTACATTTTCCCCATATATTAATATAAACAATTTGATCTTATTGAAATCCTTAAAGAAGAAATTTTAAATAAAAAAAACATTGTTTTCCTTTTTTAAGAAAGAGAGGCTTTCTTATTTATGTTTTCATGTTTCTCTTGATTTTTGTGTTTGGATATCAAACTTTCCACTTAGTTCTGGTCTTTTCTTTACAAATACTTGGAAATCTTCTATTTTGTTGAATGCCCATACTTTCCTCTGAAGGTACATAGTCAGTTTTGATGGGTAGGTGATCCTTGGTTCAAGACCCAGTTCTCTTGCCTTTCTGAACATCATATTCCACCCTTGTGGTCCTTTAGTGTGGAAACTGCCAAATCTTGTGTAATCATGATTGGTGCTCCTTGCTATCTGAATTGTTTCTTTTTGGCTTCTTATAAAATTTTCTCCTTAGCTTGGAAGCTTTTGAATTTGGCAAATACATTGGTTTATTTTTTTGAGGATTTAGTGTAGAGGATGCTCTATGAACTCTTTCACTGTCTATTTTCCCTCCTTGTTCAAGAATATCAGGGTAGTTTTCTTGGATAATTTTTGTATGATGTCAAGATTTCTGTTTGTTTTGGGCTTTTCAGGTAGACCAATGATTCTCAAATTGTCGCTTTGTGATCTATTTTCCTTATCTATCATCTTTTCAGTGACATATATGTTTTCTTCTATTTTGTCAGTCTTTTGACTTTGCTTTATTGATTCTGTTTTGCAATATCATTGGCTTCCAATTGCCTAATTCTGGTCTTTAAGGACTGGTTTTCCACTATAATCTTTTGATTTTCCTTTTAGGTTTGGTCTATCCTGTTTTTTTGTGGCTTCTGACTGTTTCTCCAACTGGGAGAGTTCCTGTCCTTTAAATTGTTATTTTCTTTTGAACTATGTCCCACTTTTCTGGAAAGAAGGCTATCATCTTTTTGATAAGCTCTGATTTAAACTCTTCAAGAGCTAGTGGCCAGTTTCCATTGGGGGGGGAGGGGAGTTTTTGGTGCATTTATTTGTTTTTCCTGTTCTGCTATTTCCTCTGTAGTCTGGATTTTTCCTCCATAAAAATTACCAGGGCCAATGCCTTCTTATTTTTCTTGGTGTTGGGAAGTTGTTGCTCATGGGCACTGTTTGCCATCACTATGGTGATTTTTCCTTCCCTTTCCAGTCAGAAATCTGAGTGAGGAGGACAGGCTTTCTATGTATGGAATAAGGAGTTAAGGTTTTTGCCCGAGGCCACCTCTCAAGTCTCTGCAGCTTCTACTGTTTGTTGCCCTTTGCTGTGCTATCTCCCTGCTGGCACCCAAGGTCTATGTTCTTCAGCCTGCTGGGGTTTCAGGTCAGTTGCCAAGAACCTAGAGATGTCCCCTCACTCACTCTAGAGCTGCCCCTCATTCACTCACTGATTCTAGCTCTCACTGGCTCTGACTCTGGCTCTGTAGGTGAGGTTGGAGAGGATAGATCTGTTTCCGTTTTGGTGAAAGCTTTTTCACCCTTTATCTTGTGAAAATGCCCAAATTCCATGTACCTTCAAAGCTGTGCCCTACTGTATGTAGAATCCCTTTGTTCATATGAATTTGTTTTTTGGGGTCTTATTAGAGGTAGTCTATATCAGTAGGTGGTGAGGAGAGAAAGAGTCCTGCATGTAGACATCCACCATGTTTACCTGGAAATCCCCCTTTTTTGTTCTTAAAAACTCTATCATTTCTAGGAATATTTCATTCTACCTGATCTTATGGAGAGTAGAAAGACTTTCCTGTAGACTTTGCACTTTCTTCTATATTAAGATTAACTCTTGTCACTGGCAGAAACACAAATGAAGCATGAGATCTGCAAATCATTGCAAAATAACCTTCTGTGTTGTGTGAATATTGAGTTTATTGGAAGGAAGACCTTTAGTGTTCAGTTTTTCATGTTGGTGGCATTTATAGCTAAAGCTTTATCATGTTGGTTTGCCTCTCTTTGAGCTCCAGAGGAATTATGTACTTTTAATGGGTTGATCACTTCTTCTCAAGATATAAAAGTTTACCCAGATACCTCTAATTTGGAAGTAGACTATTACTGTACCAAAGTCTCAGTGTGGGAAAGTTTCCTTCCTATGCTGTCCAAAAGAATTGTAAACAGAAGCCACTTAACAGCCACTTCTTTCTATTGCTGCTCTCCCTCCTGCTAAAGCATTTCCAATACCAATTCCTTTTGTGACTCAGGACCTCATCCCCAGTGACTAAGCCCCATTCCACCCTGATAGTGCCTTTACCGGATCATCCCTGAGCATTAAGATGAATTCTCACAATTATAAAAAGATTTATATTTGCACTAATGATATGCCTTAAAAGGAAGTCATCCCAAATAACTTATATATAGTGTGGTCATATAGAAGAACATAACTTCTTCTCCATTCCTCTAATAACTATTAAATAAAATAAGGGGAAATGAGTAGGCAGTAGGTCTGGGAGTAAAGGTAACCTTGGTCCATGTTTCCCTCATCATATACTGGATTTGTGATCCTAAGGAAGCCTTTGAATCCTTCAATGTTCCTGGGCAATTCTGACACGGAACAGTTGCCAATCTGCTTAGCAGGGGCTTCTCATCTAAGGTTTCACTTTCTGTGGTTTAAGTTACCTCCAATCAACTTGAAAGCTGGAGGTCTTGAGGTCTGTAGCAGTCTGCCCCCTGGCTAAGGTCTCTTCTGTTTCATTTTTAGTTTTTCGTTTTTTATGGTGGGGGAGGTGGGTGGGTGGGAGGCTCCCAGAGAACAGAGTGGGGGGAGAAAGCACACTTTTACATGGGGTCAGGAGGAATTCAGTTATATCCATGGTTTCAGCCATCCACAGTAGGCTTGGAACATATCCCCCAAGGAGTTTAACAAACATAATTCTTCATCAGATAATGAAGTAAAACATGGGTTTTATGGGGAGGGTAAGAACTGATTAAATTTAAGATATTTCATTTTTTGGAACTTGAGCATCTACCTTGCCTTGGATGGAGGCATCTAATAGAAGATGGACCATGTAGATTAATTAGTAAGAAGAAATAGTAACTTGCCACAAAACACTTACCTGCTTATAGAGTCTTCTGGGGCACTCTCTTCTACTACTGTAGAAAGAAGTAAAATACAATTAAAACATAAATACTAAAATATAATTTTTGAAACTTTTCTGCCATGCAGTTTTGGGGACAATGACAAGGACCCACAATACAAGTGGGATTTTGCTGTAGAGAAATGTCTTAAATGGCAAGTTTCTATGGACACAAAGAGGTCTCCTTAAAGCATCTGATGCCTGTCAGTGATGTGTTTGCATCAGCATTTCTCTAGCAGGCTCTGTCACACTGATAGATACTATATTTCTAGCAGATATCCTAAACAGAAGGGATGAGCTAGCATAATGTGATTAATAGGGGCTTTTTATGTCAGAAGATTAAGAAGTACCTTCATTGTTTCACCTTTCTTACCACAGTCTTCACAGAGAGCATGTCTAGAGATACAGTACTGCCATATTCAATATGACATGGCATCACGGCACATCCAGATATACTGCTTTGTTTAGTATGACATATATTTCTAGCTCTTCTCCACAGGAAAGAGATGCAGAAACAATGCACCTTGTATAGATCCCTACATTTCTACAAGGAAGAGGTTGATGAGTTGCAAACCAATATATCTCTGCTTTTCAAGCCTTCCTGGGAAGGGACACTAAAAATAAACACCAATAACTTATGATGTACAATGTGCCTCTGTTATCCCCTCAAAATATAGTCCAAAGATAGTCAGATGAGCAGTGAATTAAGCACTTCTTTTTCTATCAATCATCACACTAATCTAGGGGAAGAAATATAGAGATGCCAATCTGTCCATTTCACACAGTACATTCCTTCTTTATCTAACTTGACTTTCCCTATCCATCCAACAAAATGCTTTCAGATTTCTTTTGAACTAAATATGTTCAACAAGATATGAGATTTCATCTACATGGAATTCTTAATGAAAAAAATTGTTTCTGTGGATATAGACAGACAACTCTGCAAATTATAATCTTAGTGAGTTAGTTACCTGAGGAAGTGAAAGATGAAATAATCTGCTTAGAGGCAATCAGCCAGGATGTATCAGAAAAGGGTCTTACACTCATGACTATAAGACAAGCTTTCTATCTACTATGCTAAGGCTGATTCTCCAGCTACCAAACTAGACATCATACACGATTCTTGTCTTCACTTTGCTACTGAAAATCATCAGTTACTTACTGAATATTGTTATAAGGAAGAGTTTAGTAGGAAAGTGTGTAAGTTTGCAAAGGAGAGTGGCATGAAACCAGCAGAAAAAGGAAGGGTAGAATGGAACTAAGGGGGGTTAGCTGTCTTTCTCTGGAGATATCTGGACATGGTGGCTGCTTCTTGTCTTATGATCTGTATTTCATCAGAGCAGAACCTGGTGATCCTGACCAACTGTCAGTGATTGTGAGACCAGGTCTGGGTCCTTTTTGGATCCAGGACCTTCTCTGGGTCCTATCAAGTTTACACAGACCACTACCTTAATACCATCTAAGGGGGGTTTTAGTTGTAGCTTAGCAAGAACAGGGACTAGGGATTTTCTAGGAAGTGAGGAGAGGATTAGTGTAGAACAACAATCTCTGTGAAGAGACATTAGATCCCTGGGACCTTTAGTTAGAGGGGTTTAGCATTAGGGTTATCCCATGCCCTTTTAACCTATTCTCTTTAATTAAACCTACTTTCCCATTTTCCTGAATGGTCTGTGTATGATCTGAGATCAGGCTCTGTCCGGGGCAGAGTGTCTGTTAGCCTTTCAACACACAGTCAAGCTACTGACACTGACCCAGTACAATACATCTTTTCACATCCCCAAAACCCCCTCCTCTTAACAATATGATGTCCAGAATGTTTAGCCTCACACCAATACTTCCCACAACCTTGCTCTGACCAACCTGTCTAGCCTCATCTCATCTTGCTCAGGCCATCTATGCTATCCACAATGGACTACTTGACTGCTTTCTATTCCTGCCCCCCCAATTCCAATAATCTCTCCATTCCTCCCTCTCAGTTTTTGCTCCTGCTATTCCCTGCATACAGAAAACCCTTACATTGTGCAATCTTATCCTCCAAGCTCACCTCAAATGTCAGCTCCTCCTCAAGGCTTTCCTAGATGACTCCAGATTACTGATTTTTCCTTTATCTGAATTCCTAACCTTGTTAGTACTTTTCTTAAACCCTATATTTGTTTGTCTTGGTAATTTGTGAACATTCCTGATTAATTCTTAATAGGCTGAAAGATTAGCAAAAGATATTCTTAAATAACTGAAATAGGTTGCTTTCAGGTGGAGAACATATCTTTACCTTGTATGTTCTCCAGGCTTTACTCACTGCCATGTAGGGTGGAGTGCCTACCTGTATGCACTACACATTACAAGCCCTTTATGACTTAATCAACGGCCTTACTAGTTTGCTCATTGGAAGGAACAGAAAACTATTATGGGTCCTACCTGTGTTACTCAAAATCTTTCCTGCTAGCTAGGACCTGTGAAAGTGTTCATTTTGTCTATGAAAACTTTGAGAATTCAGGCTTAACTCTATGCCCAGATGAATTTTAGAAGAAGATTTTAGCATACAGCATAAAAATACATATTTTATGAGTGAAAACTATGACTCTTGCATTGCTTCCCCCCATTACCATGTAACTGAGCTAAAATGTTATGCCTCATTGGGCAGGATGAAGTGGTATTCCTGAACCCTTCCCCAAAGTCTGGGGGAACAGAAGAAGTCAGCTAGATTCCCACAGAGCCCTTCTCAGTTCTGTCCCCCAGTCAGAGATGAGCAGGAAAAGTTTCTCTGGGATGGCTGGAAAAAGCAGGAAAGCTCTTCTGTCCTCAGAGCTGGATATGGTCACTCCTTGTGGTCTCCAGGCTCATTCCTGTACCAGATGTGATGGAACGAGGCAGTCTGATGTCACATGACAAGGGGAAACTGACAGAATTGAGTGATATAGAAGAGTCATGCTTTGGGGGGGCTTGTCCATTGCAGTCTCTTAAGAGCCCCCTGTTGGAAAGATTCTCAAGCAACCCAAGTCCCATGGTTTGGACTCTCGTTCATTCGGTAATAATCAGAAAATACCCAAGCAATACCACATAATGTTTGTAGCAGAATTTCAATATGGTGAGAAATTACAGCATCGCCCTCAAAATAGGATAGGTTTTTTAATTAGAGGTCAGAGTAGGGGCAAGGTGATACTTCCCTTCTCTTTTTGTGATACATAAGCAATTAACTTGAACTGGGCACCCAGAAAAGCAAAACAAAAGAGTTTATAAATATAACTTATTAGGTTGTTTTTTATATCTGAATGTAATTATAATATTAACATAATATTTAATAAATATAATATCAAAATATATAGAGTGAGATTAACTCAATCCAAGAATGAGAAATACAAAAAATTACCATTACAAAGTACTTTTTTTAAATGGGAATTTCAAAAATCCTTATATTTTAGATAAAAAGTTCAAATTCTTGAGTTTAATCAAAAACAGCAAGAATTCTAAACAGTCTATCACTACATATTTTATCTATATCATTTCTGAAATATTCTAGATCAAAGGTTCAAAGATTATTAAGTACAAAAATAGTATATTCCTTTCTAATAACATGTTATAAAGAAAAATATCAATATAATGAATTCAAACTTATTTTGTTCTAGGTAATGCTTATAGTAAACAAAAGTAGTAAAAGCAACATCAAAAAATAAAATTTGAACTAAAGCAGTAACCTGTTTAATTAATTTGAGTAAACATCTGTATTTGGTTATTTTACAGAATACCATAACTTTCCCTGAAATTCTTGTTCTGGATGTCAGTTAACCATATTATGCATCATCTGACTTAAAAAGTTACACATCAATGATATTAAAAAATGAATTTGCCTAGAAAGTTAGTGCTGGTGGCCATCAGACCACAATGCCTTGACAGAGTCACGTATGGTAGCTGGGGAGACCACAGAGTGGTCCTTGGGGAGATGTGACTGCCCACTCAGTCCCCCTTTTACATGACCTCTTTCATCAATGCCCATTACCTATGAATTGGCATGATTATTATTCCCCCTAGTCTCAAAAGGAATAATGCAAGAGCAAAACACCTATACCCTAATTCTTGAAAACATCACCAAAAGATCAGACCCTCAAACCTAATCCCAAAAGACTATCATGGGTTAACTTTTACTTAGGTACATAATTCCCAGCAAAACTACAGCTACAGGCCAAGCCCAAAACTTTCTCATGAAGCCAGCACACAAATCAATCATAGAGGTCTATATAATACATACAGGTACAGTACAGGTACATTAAGCTTCAATATGCCTTAGTCACTCAATTACACAAATCAGTAACCCAAAATCCCTACTCAATTACACAAATCAGTAACCCAAAATCCCTAGTAAGCCACCTGTGACAAAATCATTTATCTTGTATTCTGTCTGTAATCACAATACAAGTGATTTGTTAAAAGTTAATGTATCACTTTTCCAATTATCTCTCTTTGAACATGTGTGTTAGGTAATGTAATCTGCATGCCAAGAAAATGGGCATAAAAATAAAATCCCAGCCTGGGCATGGCAGAACAGCTCTGAGGTGCAAAGCAACCCCATGGTTGTAATGATTAAGTGTCTTCTGTTTGTTATTTTTGTTGACTGATCATTCACCACCTGTCGGGAACCCTGGAGTCATGAGTGAGGCTGGACCCTGACTGCGGCAAGTTAGTAGTTTAGAAGGGCTTGGATTTCAGAAGGCATTCCAAACTCTTCCTTTTATATTTGTAAGCAGAAGCAAAAGAAAAGTGAGATTCAAAGAGATTAAGGAACTAGTTGGTGGCGCAGTCAGGACTACACCTCATGTTCCTAAAATCTGCCTTGCCTATTCAAAAGCAATATTTTCAGTGAAGAAAGTAATCTTTTACTTGTTGCCATTTGTTATTAAGTGGTTCATGGTATTATCTGTGATGTCATGCAGGGAGATGAAGTTACATAGTGAAAATCATGGTTTTTCAAAAACCAAATTGAATATCTATTTTTAGAGAGCAGTATGAAAAGTCTTTTGGAATCCAATGTTTTGGATAAATTGTACCTTTTCTACCATAACACTGAATTAAAATATCAAAGAAACCAGTAATAATAACTAAAAAATGCTCAACCTAAGAACATAATTGTCAAATCTAAAGAATTCATAAATTTTTCATAATGTCATAATTCATAAATAAAATCATAAAATCTACAAAATTGAGGTTATTCATAGTTTCTTTTTCAAAAGAGTACAAGAAATAATAGGAAAAAAGGAAAATGTTGGACCCAGGGAAGGGAAAATTACTTCTAGACCCCTTAGGAGTAGGATGCTAGCGTGTTCATTCTTCATGGTTGGAATCTGGTACTTTTTGACCACATCTTATATATACACATACATATTTGCAAGTTGTTCAAAAATAAGCTTCTCACTTTATTAAACACAGTTGGATCTTATATCATGAAAATGTGTTGCATTCCACTCTGCTTTGTCCCAACTGAACAAATCAAGAAGTTAAAGCCTTCCTTTGAGTCATCTTGGAGGTGAGCATGTATACCATTATGTATTGAAAATCTAGGAATATATGCATTACCGTTCAAACCTGCTTCTTTGTTCTCTGGTCCTCCTAATCCTTCTGGCATTTTTTTGTTCTTAATATCTGTGGAGAGAAAGCCTTATGAATATTTTAAAATTTGGTAACATTTAAAATGTACACATTTCTAAAGCTAGGATAAGTAATTCACACAGGGTTGCAGAACATAATGAGAATTCTACTCTCTAAATTGTTATTTTATCATTCTATCTTTATATATTCATACATAAGATTTACGAGTGTGTGTGTGTGTATGTGTGTGTGCATGTGTGTGTGTGTGTGTGTAGTTTCAGGTAGTCCTAATATGTATTATTTAGTTTTCCATATTTGAGAATCAGAAAAAAGTAATATAGCTAAATATAGTACATTTTTAAATGTTAAGAGATTTAATTTAATTTGGTCAAACATATTGAGAATAATATGTACATTTTAAATTGTTTTATAGTATACATAAAAGTAATTTTAGGATTAAAGTAGGTATTAAAATTATCATTATTATATTTATTAATAGAGAAATGTTGAGTGTTTTTATGAAGTTTCAAAATAGTGAATCTACAAGGATAAAAATTGAGTAAAGAAAAATAAACTAGTATCCCATTCCTTACAAGCATAAAATGGAAAATTTTTAAAAGCATATCATTTTTTAAATGATATTTGTTCAAGTATTTGTTCAAGTTTTCAGTCCTACCTTCTTTGTCCAAGGAAGGTCCACCCAAAGTAAATGAAATATCAGAATTCCCATCTGGACCACTGGTTCTGGCTGAAGGGAGTTGATTAAACTGCCTAGTTTCATGTTGGAGAAATAGTTCCCGATTACTATTTAGGAAATAAAATAGAAAACGTAAGAAGTCTATATCAACCAAGTTAAAAAGTATATGCACCAAGTCATTGTATATCTCAAAACCTTAAATAACCAGACCTGATTATCAAAAAAAAAAAAAATTGTGACTCAGGAGTCAAGATGGCAGCCTAAAAGGAGCAGTTCAGACCTCTGAATACCCTTCCTAACCGATCACAAACTGAATGCTCCTAGGGAACTGAAAATCAAACTTAACAACAAGACAGAGCCAAGGAACCCTCCTGCTGGACTTAATTCAAAAGGTATGCCCCCCCCCCGAAAAGCTGGAATCCAAGAACACTCGGGTTTAAGGGGAAGACAGAAGGAAGGTCCCAGGACCCATCCCCCCTCCCACCCAGAGCACTAAGACTCCAGCAGTAGCGGGAACTTCTAGGCAGGCAAAGGTGCTGGTCTGGAGGGCAGGGCTGTGCCAAGTTCAGAGCATTCAACACAGATGGCAGGGAAGGAGCTAAAGAGGGATCATAGACCTGGCAGAATGGCCAGAGCTGTGGAGATCCTCCATATTTGCTCCAGCCTTCCAGGAGGTTTTGGACTCAGAGCACATCCAGCCCAACTAAGCTGAACTTAATCCCATCAAAAGTCTCCAGAACTCAGGGAAGCCCAGGCTCCACACCCATCCTCATTGACTGCTAGACTTTAAGCCAATCAAAAGCCTCCAGAGGACAGGGAAGCTCAAACCCCCAACAACCCTCCCCCAGAGACTACACTGAGAGATCTTCTGTCAAAGCTCCGGGAGGCTGACAGAAGCCCCCAAAACCAAAAAAATGAGAGGAGCAAGAGCACAGACTAATACGGGGAGTAAAGAAGGGGTGAATATGAGAAAACAGAAAAAGAAAAAAGAAACTACAATAGACAGCTTCTATTCAGCAAATGGAACAGAAGGGGAGAGATCAGCAAATGATAAATCAGAAATCCCAGGGAATTGGATACAGGCTGTGGGAGAACTCAAAACACAATTCAAAACACAATTAAGAGAGGCTGAAGACAATTGGGAAAAGAACTTAAAAATTAAGATAAGTCATCTAGAAACAGAGGCACTTGAACTAAAACAAGAAAATAGTGTCTTGAAAGCCAAAATCAACCAGCTGGAAAGATGTGGCAAAGGAGATGAAAGATGAGGGAAAGAAGAAAGAAGAAAAGGCAGGACCAGGAGTAGAAATCAAAATGCTGAGAAATACACAGCTAGTAATCATAACTCTGAATGTGAATGGAATGAACTCACCCATAATATGCAAGTGAATAGCAGATTGGATTAGAATAGAAAACCCTACCATATGCTTTTTACAAGAAACACACATGAGGAAGATAGATACGCATAGGGTGAAAGTAAGAGGATGGAGCCAAATCTACTGGGCATCAACTGATAAAAAGAAGGCAGGAATCACAATCATGATATCCGACAAAGCCAAAGTAAAAATAAATCTATTTAAAAGAGATAGGGAAGGTAATTACATCCTGATAAAAGGCAGTATAGACAATGAGGAAATATCTGTACTCAACATGTATGCACCAAATGGCATAGCATCCAAATTTCTAAAGGAGAAACTGGTAGAGCTCAAGGATGAAATAGATGGAAAAACTATACTAGTGGGAGACCTGAACCTTCCTCTATCTAAACTAGATGAATCAAACCAAAAAATAAATAAGAGGTAAGAGAAGTGAATGAAATCTTAGGAAAATTAGAGTTAGTAGACATGTGGAGAAAAATAAATAGGGACAAAAAGGAATATACCTTCTTTTCAGCAGCACATGGTACGTTCACAAAAATTGACCATGTATTAGGGTATAAAAACATTGCAAATGAGTGCAAAAGAGCAGAAATAATAAATGCAACCTTCTCAGATCATAATGCAATGAAAATAATAATTAGTAAGGGTATCTCGTAAGGCTATTTGCTGAGAAAAACACAGGAACTCTATGAACACAACTACAAAACACTCTCCACACAATTAAAACTAGATCTAAACAATTGGAAAAGCATTGATTGCTCATGGGTGGGATGAGCTAACATAATAAAAATTACAATCCTACCCAAATTAATTTACTTATTTAGTGCTATACCCATTGAACTACCAAAAAACTTCTTTATGGAATTAGAAAAAACATAACAAAGTTCATTTGGAAGAACAAAAGATCAAGGATATCCAGGAAATCATGAAAAAAAAATGCAAAGGAAGGAGGACTTGCAGTCCCAGATCTCAAACTATTCTATTAAGCAGTGGTTATCAAAACAATTTGGTATTGGCTAAAAGACAGAAAGGAGGATCCGCGGAATAGACTTGGTGTAAATGACTTCAGCAGGACAGTCTATGATGAACCCAAAGATCCCAGTTTTTTGGGAGCAAAACCCACTTTTTGATAAAAAAAAACTGCTGGGAAAATTGGAAGACAGTATGGGAGAGATTAGGTTTGGATCAATATCTCACACCCTATACCAAGATAAACTCAGAATGGGTGAATGAACTGAATATAACGAAGGAAACTATAAGCAAATTAGGAGAACACAGAATAGTATACTTGTCAGATCTTTGGGAAAGGAAAGAGCTAAAAAAGCAAGCTAAGCTAAAAAAAAACACAAAATGTAAAATTAATATTTTTTATTACATCAAATTTAAAAGGTTTTGTACAAACAAAACTAATGCATCCAAAATTAGAAGAGAAGCAACAAATTGGGAAACAATCTTCATAACAAAAACCTCTGACAATGGCCTAATTACTCAAATTTATAAAGAGCTAAACCAGATGTACAAAAAATCAAGCCATTCTCCAACTGATACTGGGCAAGGGACATGAATAGGCAATTTTCAGTTAAAGAAATCAAAACTATTAATAAGCACATGAAAAAGTGCTCTAAATCTCTTATACTCAGAGAAATCCAAATCAAAACAACTCTGAGGTATCACCTCACACCTACCTGATTGGCTAATATGACAGCAATGGAAAGCAAAGAATTCTGGAAGGGATGTGGCAAAGTCGGGGCATTAATGCATTGCTGGTGGAGTTGTGAATTGATCCAACCATTCTGGAAGGTAATTTGGAACCATGCCCAAAGGAGATAAAAGACTGTCTGCCCTTTGATCCAGCCATAGCACTGCTGGGTTTGTACCCCAAAGAGATAATAAGGAAAAAGACATGTACAAAAATATTCATAGCTGCGCTCTTTGTGGTGGCAAAAAATTGGAAAATGAGGGGATGCCCTTCAATTGGGGAATGGCTGAATAAATTGTGGTATATGTTGGTGATGGAATACTATCGTGCTCAAAGGGATAATAAAGTGGAGGAATTCCAAGTGAACTGGAACAACCTCCAGGAATTGATGCAGAGTGAGAGGAGCAGATCCAGGAGAATATTGTACACAGAGACTGACACACTGTGATATAATCGAATGTAATGGACTTCCTCTATTAGTGGCATTGCAATGACCCTGAACAACTCAGAGGAACCTACGAGAAAAAACACTATCCACATCCAGAGGAAACACTGTAGGAGTAAAAACACCAAAGAAAAACAACTGCTTGAATACATAGGTTGAAGGCATATGGTTGGGGATATAGACTCTAAATGAACATCCTAGTGTAAACAACAACATGGAAATGGGTTCTGATCAAGGACACAAGTAATACCCAATGAAATCACGTGTTGGCTGAGGGAAGAGTGGGTGGAGGGAAAGGAGGGAAATAATGTGATTATTGTAACCAAGGAATAATGTTCTAAATTGACTAAATATAAACTTATTCAAATGGGAAAAAAAAGTGTTCTTCTTTTGATAAACTCTGCAGGGCATAACAATCTAGACTTCTTATA
This sequence comes from Monodelphis domestica, assembly GCF_027887165.1. Classification (NCBI taxonomy): domain Eukaryota; kingdom Metazoa; phylum Chordata; class Mammalia; order Didelphimorphia; family Didelphidae; genus Monodelphis; species Monodelphis domestica. The sequence goes on along the minus strand of NC_077231.1, from coordinate 186,307,308 downwards.
CTTGTCTTTAGTTACAGTATCATGAGATTGTAGGATTAGAGGTGAAATGGTCTGTATAAGTCAACTAGTCTAATCTCTCTCTCCTCTCCTCTCTCTCATTCTCTATCTGTGTCTCTCTGTCTCTGTCTCTGTCTCTGTCTCTCTGTCTCTCTCTCTCTAATAGTTTAAGTAACTGAGTCCAGTAAAAGCTAAGAGTTGTCCAAGGCCACACATATGGTGAGGGACATGATCTCTCTGAGACTGAGGTTCTCTGACTTAAAATCCAACACTCTTTCTCTAGTACCAAACTACCTCCATATACATTCTAATATTTCCTATTAGTATTTATTATTTTTTAAAGTTACCAATTATTTGATGGCATAGGAGTCAATGTAATTATTCTCCCAAACTAGCCTAACATAATTAAATACAACTTTTGTGTAAAGTATTAGAAAACCTTTAAGAGCTATGAAAATAGCAGCTAGCATTATCATTATTATCTCTAAAAACTATCTCAAATTATTTAAAATTTATTTTATTTTCCTTTCTCTTGCTTATACCCTACTGAACTTGGATACCTAACTTTGTCCTTTTTCCAGTTCCATTAGTCTGCTTGCCATGCTGTTACTGCATTATACAACTAGGAAAGCTCTAATCTGTTCCAAGTGTGTAGAGGAAAAATTATTTTAAATGCAATTATTGGTCACTGCTCTCACCCACAGTCAGAGGAAACCCCTTGTGCTGCCACTCAATCCAGGCACTGAATATTCAGTCATGAATAAAAAGGATTTGGTGTAGAAGGACAAATTGGTTGAGCAGGCTGAGAGATATGATGAGATGGCATCTTGCATACACTTTGTAACTGAGCAAGGAACCTTAATTTTCTAATAAGCAAAGGAATCATCTTTCTGTTGCTTACAAAAATATCTTAAGGGCCTAGAGGTCATTCTGGAAGGGCCATTTCAAGTTTTTAGCAAAAGACAAAAAGTTCTGAGAAAAAACAATAGATGACCATCCCAAGAGTAAATGGAAACACAAAAGAGAGATCTACAATGAATTGCTGGGTCTATCAGGAAAGTTCTTGATTCTTAATGCTTCACAGGCAGAAAGCAGCTTTTTCTATTTGAAAATGAAAGAAGATTACTGCTGTTACTTGTCTGAGCTTGTGTCTGATGATGACAAAAAAGGAATAGTGGATCAATCACAACAAGCATATGAAGAAGCATTTGAAATCAGCAAAAAGGAGATGCAACCAATGCATCCAATAAGATTGGGTCTGTGACAATAGTAGTCTTTTTTAATTTTCAGTTTTCTCTAGAGAAGTGATTTGAAGGAGAAATTGAGAAGTAAATTGTAAAGTTACTTGCTGTTCACGTTTCATTATTTTTGCTATACTCGTTTTATTTATATTTAAATGGTTTAGGCAACCTAAAACAAATATATAAGTAAAAATGCAGTAAATATGAATTGCTTGATATTCAGAAAATCACTGTATCCAGCACAACATTAAAACAAAAAAAAATCAATGTATTTACTATTATTTCAGTTTTTTGCTTTTGTGATTTTTTTGGATACTTGCCTAATATGCATATGCTACAAAAATAATTAACAGGGAAATAACTTGAGGTGATGGCTGACTTTGTTTAGTGTCTTATGACATTTTAGTGAACAAGTCAAACATAATTATTAAGAATGTATGTAATAAATTGATATTAGAATAAAAGTCTTATGAATGGAAAAATAAGTAAATGAAATTACATAAAAATAATTAGGATTATAATGTTAGCACTTACACATCAACAATACTGATATTAGCATAGTTTTTAGCTGTCCATTGAAATTCATCTTCACAAGAGAGGTCAACATTATGTTGAATCATAAGACTGATTATGTTTGTTGGTTTATTACCAAAGGTGAGAGCAATCATGAGAGCTGTTCTGGAATAAAAAAGAAAAAACTTGCATTTAAGAATTTAAACAAGTCACATTAAATCAGATCTTTCTTGATGTTTCAAGAAGAAGATATCTCATTTTCTTTGGGGTCAATATGTATGTAGAGCACAAACATGCAGCTATGGAGACAAATACTCTTATTGATCTTGTGCACCATTAATATTGGTAAATAAAGCCATAAAGAGAGTAGTTTTTTTGTCCTTTTGGGGTTTTTAGCAGGGATTGTTAAATCTGAGGGCTGTATAATAAAGAAGAGAGTATGTCAAAGTCACTGTGTGAGAAAGTTAAGGACTTTCAGTTAGGGACATTGCACAGTTTTTACTTGTTTGCTAGCCTCCAAAGTAAAGTAGATGCTCTTTGAAAATTATTAGATTAGAAATCAATAATCTCAGCAATGCTTTTCACTAAATTCCTATCCCCATGCCTCATCATAATATGGAAGTGACCTTTGGTTGTCAAAGGCAAATCCAGAACAATTATTTTTTTTACATTAACAAACATAAAAGTCTTCAAACATGAATACAGCAACAGATGCTACTATTTAAGGACAAGTTGAAATAAAGATTCATGACCAGAAAGTGAGCACAAGTAAATCTGAGGAGGGCCCACTAACTCCTGAAGACAGTTTCTTAAGATCTGAGATGGTTATGAGTTGCACAGGTAGGAGGAATACTGATACTAACAAAAACACAAATCTTCCAAGGTACCAAATTAATGATATGCTCAATGATTTGTGGGCTTTTCCCCAGGTCACATTATAGCAATATCAGAAAAACCATGTGAAATTTTGCTATCCCTTTACTATTCAGTGATAACTACAAAAACTGGCTAACTCTTCTAAAGGTTGGATTAGTGTAGAAATATCCCCAAGTGGTGAAATCATGAGTATTTTTAAGGTATTTTCAAGTACTGATCAACTTTTTCTAGTATGCAGAAATGTGTTTAAACCTTCTTCTCTTAGAGTCCAATTTAAAAGGCCCCAAAAGGAACCAGGTTAAGTTTACATGAATAGAAAATAGATCACGAGTGACATTGAAACTGATGGAATCATAAACTTCTGGCATTAGTGTTAGACAATATTTTCACATATTGTAAAATGATAAGGGTTTTTTAAAGTTAATAGTCAGAAGTGAAGGCACAAAAGATAGCATAAAAATCTTTTGAAATCTCAGCTCAAGAAAAGGTCAATCTATTATTCTTAAATATTTGTATTTTTATTTCATTAGAAAGTGATCTTTTATACTTTTAGAATCTTTATTTCAAATGCATTTAAAATTATTCTAAATATTTATATAATTGTGCTTAATCAGTCATGAATTTTTCTCTATTGGAATTGGGTGAGTTCAAGCTACTCTTACCCAATCAGAATTTCAGAAGACCTTTGACTCATAGGAAACATCATATATTGAGCTAAATGAATTCCTATGTTTCTCTATTGGGTTTTATGAAAACTGATCAATATATGGCAATTCTATGCCATTTCATTTCTTTTCATTGTCACTCTTCCAAATCCAAAGACAAATGCTCTCAAGCTTCTGGTCAAATAATCTACATGTTCATTTTCTCAGTTGCTTTTAAGTTTTGTAATGCAATACTACTCTTAATCTTCCTTTTCCTCTTCAATATTTTGCAAGTTGTATTCTAAACTTGAGATAATCCTAACTATAATAGCTGTTTAGCATAGAGATCATGTTTTCCAACTAATGCAATTTTGAGGCACTTTAAGCCTTCTCAATGACAATTGTTTTATATTAATTAAACTTCTGAAAAAATAATATAAATACATATATCCACTGTCCCGTATAGTGCTTGGCATTTATTTGTAATTACTAGGATAATAGATATGTTCATTTCCCCTCTGGGAAGTAGATAGCTTGTTTAATCACAGCAGGCTACAGTTGCTATAAGCAAAGTCTGCTTTTATCCTTTCTTGTCATTTGGTATTAATTTTGACCTTTACTCTGGCCAGTCCACTAATTCTAAAGTTACTTTAACAATAGTAACCAGTCATTTTTGTCTGTTAAGAAAAAGTCCGTTTTGTGGTTTATTTTGGGTGTGGGTTTTTGGTGATATCAAACAAGGTGTCTTCAAAGTAAATGTTAAGATCACATAAGATTCTATGACACATGCCAAACAAAGATATAGCTGTGTTCAATGAGAAAGCATCAACATTAAGCTAGTGAGGCATATGGTCACCTACATCATTTGTGAATGCTGTATAGGATGTCCTAAAGAGATCCAAATAGAATAGAGATTGTACATGATGAAAAAGATTTCCAAATGACCCTAGTTTTTCCAAATGACCCTAGTTTTTTAGAGGACATATGCATCAAGCCCTGGAACATGAAAAAGGCTCCTCTGAAACCCAAAAGAGGAAACTCAAAAGATGAAAAGTATATATTTTCCAGATTTGATGCAGTTCGATGTGTAACACCATCTATTTAATACATTTATATCTTTGTAGATGTTTTTAAGTATAGACATACACATACACTTTCTAAGTTGTAGTCAAAAATAAGATTTTCCTTTCATAGGTGATATCATTTATTGTAATTTTTCACCCATTCACAATAATTTAATTATTCTTGTTCTGAGAGTGTTCTGTAATTTAAGTTTTCTTATTCCTCTAGAAATTTTTTTCTATTTCTTAATCTCAATCTTTGATTACTGTACCTTTTGGAATTATCACAGGCATTCACATTTGCTCCATTCTTTAAGAAAAACTCCACCATTTTTTCATTCTCTGTTCTGACTGCAAGCAAAAAAGGAGTATAGCCGTCCTGAAAAATCATATTAAAGATGCTGTTACAGTATGCAAGGATTCTCTATAGACTTCAATTCACCTTAAGACATTTTATGAATATCTTGTGATCTTGCTAAAGTCATCTTATGGAAGTAGGGTATAAATGGAACTTTGGAGGGAGCAGCCCTGAGCATCAATACTGCCTCTGTGTTAGTTACTTCTTGTGTGATTGGAAGCAAATTATTTCATTTCTCTGGATCTTGGTTTCCTCATAAGTGAAATGAGGTAATGAGATTAGATAGTCTCTGGGATTCCATCTAATACCTGTTATCAGGAGACAGAAACCTAGAATATGGTAGAGATCATTTCATATCATTTCATGGTTGTCTTCCTTTATTGCTATCCTTATTTCATAATCAATTATTGCCTGCATACAACTAACCCTGTTCCCTCAGAACTCTGTTAAGCTAAAGCTGCACCCTAATTGATTTTGAAGTTGACCAGTTCTCTTCACCCATTCCCTTTGAGTGTGGTCAACCTGAAAACTAAAGAAAGCCTGGCCTCAAGGTGGTTAAGCCTAGAAGAAAGTCATTCTCCTGGCATTTTTCATCTCTTCCCAACTACCCTAATGTGCACAATTTTATGTTTTCTCTCTCAAGTGTCAGTGACTCAGAGTTAAGCCACTTCCTAAAAACCAGGATTTCTTCAGTAATTCTAGGAAAGGAAATGATGTAGTCTTTAAGACAAAGGAGAAAAAACCATATACACTTATGAACTTATTCTTGTGAAAATTCTGTCTCTATAGATTTATACTTAGTATAACAAATTTTAATAGATTTTGAAAAAAATCACTGTATTTCTAAATGACTAATTAACATTCTGTTATCCCAAGTAGAAGCCTACCTATTGAAAAGCATTGTAGGTATATACTGAATGGAACGACTGAATTCTGCAGAGCAGATCTAATATATCAGGGAAAGAAAATTCTAGAGATGATGGAGTACAAAGCAAGCTAGCCTCAAAGTCACTAAGGTCTACTTTGAAGGTCTGCCCCTGACACCCATACACTACTGGCAGGGTGAATCTGAGAAGTCCTTTAAAATTTAAGGGCTCCTGAATACTCTTTATGGCAGGGTTTCTTAACGTTTTTGTGTGTCATGGCCTTCTTTTCAGAAAAATGTTTTTAAGGAAACCAATTGTTTGGAAAATAGATATAAAGTAATTTTTTTTAAGTTAATGCATAAGGGTAGTAAGGATGCTCAGTAGATAGGAAGGCAGGTATAAAGATAGGAGATCCTTGGTTCAAATCTGGTCTCAAATACTTCAGAGATGTTTGACCCTAAAAAAGTAACAACCTCAACTGCCTATCCCTTACTGCTCTTCTGCCTTGGAACCAATACTTAGTATCAATTCTAAGACAGAAGATAAGGGTTAATAAAGTTAATCAATCCAGGTTAACAATCTATGCTCTGGTTAAATTGCCAAGTCACTGGAGTTCCCATCACAATGGAAATAGCAGCTCTTTTTCCCACCAAAAAAAATTAGAAAATTCCAAAGGTCAATCAGCTTTGAGTACAGAATTATTTTAAGTTTTTATCAAATAAATGTTCCCAAGTATATACAAATTATAAAGTATGTGACCCAAACACTACTTGATTATACATCTTGGCTTATAAAATGTCTTATTCAAAAGGTGGGCCTCTACCTGGTTTTTAGCTTCAATATCAGCTTTGTGTTCAAGCAGCTTTGCTGCTATGGTTGTGTTGTGACTGAGGGCAGAGTAGTGAAGGGCAGTGTCACCTGCGATATCCACAACATTGGGGTCTGCACCATGGCTGAGCAGGATACCTACACACTCCTCCCTCTGACACTGTACAGCCTGCCAGTAGAAGACAGAGACATAAGAAATAAAGTCACATCAAATTGAGGATACTAAACATCACTGCTGGTATTTAATATATTAGTAAAGCATACTTTCTTCATCCAAGGGAGAGATCAAAATGCATTGCCCTGAGCAGCACAGGTAACTCGTACAAACCTTAATTAAGGGAGTTCGATTGTCACTATCGAACACATTTAGGTTGCAATTTCTCTCCACTAGGACAGACACAACATCTGGATATCCACTGGCACAGGCCAGGTGCAGAGGAGTCCTACGGAGAAGAAGGAAAAATGTAATTGTTCATTAGTAGTGTGAAACAATCCAAACTGTACAACTGCTTGCTAGTCATTTCTAACATAAATGCATTAGGATTCTTATGCCCAGACTATAAATCACTGCCAAAATAACTATGTGGCCACTACTGTTACCTCAAGAAATATGAAATGTACTTTAACTCTTATTTCTCCATATGATGGAAGAAATAGCTGGGGGAAAAGCAGAGAGAGAAGAAGCTTTTGCTGCCTATTGGCATAGGAAGTATAAGAACCAACTTAATTGAGTAGCTTTTCATCATTAATAAGAACTCCTCCATAATAGTTGGATGAGCTGTAACTGTGTGACTTAAATAAGCTAGAATAGGAATGGGAAGAGTATTTAGAGGCTCTGCAGTGAGGAAGGGACTTGCAGGTGTCCCCTTTTCCTCCTGGTCAGACTCTCTAGAGGATGTGACAAGAGGAATCTGGGTCCCTCCTGCAATGTCTCCCCTAAGTGAGATGAGAAAGGAGGATGGGGGAGATATCAGCTCAGAGTCCCTCTTACTGAAGTGTATTAAGGGCTGCAGCAAGATGTTCCCCAACTCACTTCAGGAGCATGTTCTGAATGTTTGGCCCTGTTAATTCACTGTGAAACAATTGCCCAAAGCCTATAAAAACCTAGTGTCATTCCCCAAGAATTGGCACCTATCACCGCTGACTGTGGAACACGTACAATTCTGATTCCTGGGAAAGTCAGCTGGAGACGGAAGGAATTTTTAACATCTGAGTATCTATAATTATGAAATTGCTAAAGCAAGAAATGAAGTTATGAGAAATTAAAGAAATCAAACAAAAAGGAAGCAAAGTGACATTGAATGTCCATATGAGGGGAAAAGGAGCTGAAAGAGAAAGATGTTGGATCAGTCATCATTGTGCTTGATGGCATCTTGGAGAACAGGGAAAAGAATTTGGTTGCTGAGCATTTGGAAAGACAATGTAACGATAAAGGTAGAGGGGAGGGGGGAAAGGCTGTGACAGTTTTCATTCTGATTTCATAGGGAGTTAATGTTTGCAAATTCAATGTTCTTCATTTTGGAACTGTCTCTAACTACATATTCAACATAGTAAATCTTAAAACTATGTAGTGGATCAATTACCTAGCTGACATGCTATTCAGGCTCAATTGGCAAGGGTTCCCTTCTTTAGTCATAACACATTTAAAAGTATCTCAGTGTTGAAAAGGGACTAGTTAGCATTTTTAATTGTCAAGCTAATTGAATAAAGGATTTTTGTTTTTCTTTAGTTTTTATAACATTTATATTTTAAACCAAGGCTTACCTACACTCATTTCTATGGTCATTCCCATGTTAAAATTATTTTAATAATCATAACAAAACTATAAGGCTCAAGACCTAAAAAAATAATTCCCAGGGAAAAAGCTAATAATGTTCAAATCACAATATATCCCTCAAAAGAAGGAGGTCAATGAAGATAGTCAACCATGAAAGCCTTTTCGTTTCAGGCATTTTAGTAAGCCAATCAGTACCTCAGCTACTAAGCTGATGGGGCTATTCTCACTTAGATACTCCTACTTCTGGCTCTGTAAATATAAAGTAGGGGATGCTGATATGGTCCCATGTGTCCACAAAATAATATGTCAATGCCTATATTTCTTGGCTTTTAGGACAAGTAAAAATACTCAGAAAAGCCCCAAACAATCTATCTCTTCTAAAATTAAAAAACTAAAGAATCATTGATAATGGAAATGAAATGACTATCACTTCTAATTTTCAATGTTAATTAATGATTAACATTGGAAATAAAATGGGAAAAAATACTGGCCAGGTTTACAGCAGGACAAGTTTCCATTATTTCTAAGAAAACATATATTTGTAGAAATTCACCTATGAAGAAAGCATACAAAATTTAATTTGGATGAATGAACAATGCATTTGACCCATCACATTTCCAGGCAGGATTCCATAGGTTTTCAATATTTAATATATAAAGCAAAGCATACATAGTTCTTTAAAAAATACTTTTGGAACTTCTCTATGAATAATTTCTGCGAGCCATGGTTAAATGTTCTAGTGTACCTAAAGTTTAATAAACTCCAGAGAGGTAGCACAGTATGGTGCATAGTAAATTCACTTTGAAGTTAAAATCTAACAAACACATTTAATTGGATATTAATTGAATTATGTAATAGGCACACTGAGAATAATGAAGCTGCTTGTTTAAACTACACATGTAAAACCAGTCTTTATATATTATTCATATTCCATAGTCATTTTTTCACCTATGACTTTTGGTAATTAAATCCTAAATCTTCACTTTAAATTGAAAGTACTGATGACCTGTTTTCAGGAACTTGGGGTTTGATTGTGACATGGGAGTTCTTATTAGAATTACTTGAAGAAAACTAAATAGATGGTACTTTTTGGTAGGGCTGTAGATGTAAAAGACTTTGAGCAATTTGTAGAATGAGTTGCATTTCTATGCTTGCTAAAGACTCCTTCTGATCTAACCAGGTACAGCAGATTGACCTATTATTTCCAGTAGTTTACTCTGAGAATGCAAGCATAAAGAAGACATTGGTTTCTTGCTCCTACTAGCACAAAACTTTCCCATCTCCTAACTCTAGGTATTTTCACCAGATGACCCCCATGCATGGAATTTCCCCCTCCCTCATCTCTATCTCTTGCCCTACCTAGATTACTCAAGTGCAGTTTAACTTCCCATTTTCTACAAGAAGCCTTTCTCAGTCCCCTTTCATGATGTCTTTCCAGTTTATCTTCTATGTAGTATCTAGTTTGTATTTAGGCATTTCCATGTTCTTTCCCCCTTTAGAATGTGAGCACCTTGAGAACACGGATTGTCTTGTTTTCCTTTGCTCTGAGCACAGGCATTTGTACATAGGAGGTCCTTAAGGAACATTTGTTGACTGACTGTTCCTCACACACACCACTCTATCTCCTGACACTAGGATCTTCTCTGGTTGTGTCCATGCCTTGAATGCTGTCCTTCCTCACCTCCACCTCCTAGTTTCTCTGGCTTCCTTTAATTCTCAGGAAAAGTCTCACCTTCTACAAGAAGCCTTTCTCCATCAAAATTAAATCTCCATGCCTTCCCACTGAGGCCCTTCAGTTTCCTTTGTATGTATCTTGTTTACACATACTTGTTTTCACTCATGTTGTCTCACAATCTTTCTTCCTCAAAGCAGCATACAAACTTCTTCCACATGTATAAATTCTCCCTCAAACACCTTCACTTCACACTCCCTCAGCTGATGGAATTCACATGATCTCCTTCTTCATTCTCCCCTCAAGCCACATCCAAAGATGGGTTATACCCTTGATCTCCCACACATTCACCACTTCCATGCTTATAAACTTTAAATTTCCCTTATCTGATCACAGTCCATTGTCATTCCAAGTCTTCCTCTGCCTAGGAAACTTACCCTGTTTCTCATCTACCCCCATGACCTCTAAGCCCAGGAACTCCTGTAAGAACTCCTGTTCTGACTACACTCTCTTTCTTTCTCCATCCTGACTTCTTGGTGAATCATTCAACATGTTTGTTCAACTCTTCAAGGTCTTCTTTCTCTTGAATCCTTTGTCCCCTCTTCATATTGCCAGTTGTGTCCTGCCAGCCTCATCCTTGGATTACCTCCATCATCTGCTATTGGTCCTTATACACAAACTGGTAAATGAAAGTGGATGAAAATCAAGCAACTGTGCTTACTTAGGGTTCACTAAAAATTTATGCTACCTAACCTCAACTGGGTTCTCACTACTAAAAGGCAATCTTTTTATATCTTTCTAATTAATTCACTGTTACTTAGCACCGTAGCTCTTCCAAACATTTTCATTCAAATATCTTCACTTCAGCTATCCATTCCCACTCTCATCCCACATTTCTCCTGCCCTTTATGCCATGAGGCCATTAGACAATATACATGCCTCTCTTGTCATTTTCTTCTCAAGCTCTCCAAAGTTACTAATGATCTCTGAATTGACAAATAATACTTTTTCTCAATCCTCATATGACTAGACCTTTCTGAAGCCTTTGACATTGTTCCTCTCTTCTTGGTACTCCCTTCTCCGTAGGTTTTGTGACACTACAAACTCCTGGTTCATATCGCCGGCATCTGAACCTCTCCTCAGGCTCCGTCGCTGATTAATTCCCCCATTCACTCACTTCCTAGGGTGAAGGGATCGTCCTCCCTTCCTCCATTTCCTCTTTCTGTGGCGGTTATTCAGATGCCTAGCATATAGAGAAGGTGCTTAATAAAAGTAGTAATTCATTCCCTGCCCGGACAGTGTTACATTTCATAAATGGGGCAGGATATAGCGGTCTTTGCTTCCATGTTACTGAGGAGAAAGAATTAGTGGGACCCTGGAAGGAAGACATTTTCCATTCGTTCAGAATGGACAAGCAGGACGGGGAGCAGACACCAACTTTAGTCACTTGGTATCCAATCTCTGGGAGGCAAAGCCTGACCCTGAGGCCAACCTGAGGCTCTGCGCTGTCCCAGGTACTCAAAGAATAGCGTTCCTGGGATTGGGGCCCACCAGGGACTCAGAGGGATGGAGGAGGGGCGTCGGCTTAGGTACCTCTAGGGGGCCCTCCCCCACCCCCTTCTCTTACCGATTCAATTTATCTGTTTCATTCACCCTCTGTTTTTTAAGGAGAAGCAGCCACTGAACCTTTGCGACATCTCCCTTAGACGCTGCTAAGTGAAGCTTCCCTACATCTTTCTTCCGAATGATATAACCACCAGAGGCAGATGCTCTATTCAACCCGCTATCCCTCCGCGGGGTGGTGGGGACACAAGCCTGAGGTTGGGTTTTTTGTTTCCCCAAATTAAATAAGTTTTTGAACATCTCTTCCAGAATCTCGCCTCTGCTCTGGAGGCCAAACGCTTAGGCCACGGTGACCCAGCAATGAAAACCATTTCAACATTCGAAACAATCGCAGCCCTGGCAACGCAGCCCTGGCAACGCAGGCAACAGGATTGAACTACGCGTGCGTTTATGGTTCACAGTTCCTGGGGTCCATGATAAAGTCAAACCGAAGTGCCCACTGGGTTCCTAACGCCCAGGCTGCTGAGGCCCGGAAATAGGACTGGTAGAAGCGGGCGGGGCCGGGCCAGTGACTTGCTCAATTGTTTACTTTTGTGATGATCTGCAGAGAACTTCTCCCAGCTTCAGTTTTTTTCTTCTGTATAATGAGCACGTTGAATAATAAATCTCTTCCAGCCCTTCATTATCCCGAGAGGCCAAAGGCCCTGAAAACAAGTACCCTGGGGGACGAGACAGACAGACAGACAGACAGACAGACAGACAGACAGACACAGAGAGACAGAGACAGAGAGAGACAGACAGAGAGACAGAGAGACAGACAGAGAGAAACAAGCTAAATCGATAAGCACACAGGCACCTGCTACATACCCGGAATTCTGCTTGATGGAAGTGTCCCTTCCTCCAAAGATGGTAGTGCATCCTCTCTGAGAAACAGTTCCCACACCTATACGGATATACAGACTATATAGAAAATGAGGACACGGTAGTTCTGAGGAAATTTCATGTAAGGCAGCGATTGGGTTGAGTGGGAGGAAAAAGATAAGAAATGCCTGTAAGAAGGGAATGTGCTCCAGGAAAGGTGGATAGAGAGAATAAAGAGGCAGGGGACCCGTTTATTGGATTTTCAGATGATGGAGAAGTTAGTAAGCATGACAATCAGAATCTAGAGGATGCTGACAGGCTAGACAAAATGCAACCTTGGCAAACCGAAAGTCCTGCATTTTAGTTCAAAAGTTCAATCCCACAAGTAAATAACAGGAGATATTACTAGATAGAAGATATTGTGAAAAATACCAGGACTTTTTAATAGAGCCAAAGTTTAATGTAAGTCAATATTTTCAGAGCAAACAAAAAAAGTAATATGATCTCTGACTGCACTAATAGAAGTATCATGGCCACAAGGGAAATGATATATAGAAAAAATAGATACATGTATATAAACTGCTTATGTACAACTACAAATAGAAAGCATATGCTCATATATAACCACACATATAACATATGAAAATAGTATAAACATAAAATTAACTAAATATAGAACTAGTTATAGGATTATATAATTATATATAAGCCATACTTGCATGTAAATAATGATAGTTTTTATGTATATGTAGTTATATATGTAACTATATAATGACAAATATAGTCATATAAACTTTATGATACACATGCTATACACATATATAACTCATTTTATACATATAATTATATATACCTAAATACTGTTATACATGGAACTACATAGGAAACATACATATGGTCTGATTAATAAAAGTCATATATATGTATATCACTTTCCTTCTCATGGCTAGGATACTTCTATTACTGAAATTGGAGATCATATCTTGTTTCTCTATATAAGCACATCCATGTATACACACAAATATGATAAACGGCATTTAAAATGATATAACTATGTACATATAGTAAATCATATAATTTTATGTAACATTTTATTTATATATGAATATCAATTCCTTAGCTGCTTTTTTGGCAGCAATTTTTTTTATTCCAAATTTTACAAACCAAACCAAACAAGCATTTCCATATAAAAAGAAAAAGATACAGAAATAAAACTACAAATCTCTTATGTGCTTAGCTTACTTCTCTTCATGTCTACATAATAAATCTCATCTACAAATGTCCCAACCCCTTCCTACTGTTGCCATATCATAGAAGAAATCTTAAGGGAGTAATTTGTGGACATTTAAGTCTTTCCTGTTCCAATTTATGTTTCTTTTGTAGAGGTAGCATTCAATTTCTTCTCCAGCATTAATTCTGTGGTGGTGTTTAATGTTCTCATTCTACTCACTTCACTATTCATTATCTCTTGTGTAGTTCTTTCCAAGTTTTTTTAAACAGTCTGCTCATCATTTCTATCACATACTCCAGTTAGTTTAGCCATTCACCATTTTCTGGGCTTCCCCTCAATTTCCAATTCTTTAGCACCACAAAGAGAGATGCTATAAATATTTTTGAACATCTATATTCTTTTTCTCCTTCCCTGATCTCCTTGGGGAACAGATACAGCTATGGTATTGCTAGATCTAAGGGTATGTACACATATATAGGTATATGTTTCTATGCATTGTCCTAATACTGATAAAGTTCTCAAGTACATTCAGTACCTTAAATATCCTAAGTACCCTAGACATCTTAAGTGCTCCCCATATCAGAGATATCTTAAGCATCTTAGTTATCATCTGTTTGCTAATAATGTAATCGGTTTAACTCCATTGTTTCCCTTGTTTACTCTGTATGTTCAGTACTTTGGACATCTCTTATATGACATAAATCATCATTATCCTAGTTGCCACTTTTTCCATGTAAGAATATGATTAGTTTAACCACAGTGATTCACTTGAAGTTTTTCTGTTAACCATTTAATGCTTCTTTTGATAGTCAAATCAGATCATCAACTTTTCTTTTTTGGCTCTGGTTGCTTAATTCCTTTATTTCATGAAATGTTCATTTCTTCCATTGGAGGATTATGATCAGTTTGGGGGCAGTATGTAGGCCTAGATCCTATACCATGCCTTCTGATCCTTTCATGTTGAAGCTTCTAGGTCCTGCTCAATCCTCATTGTGGTTCCAAAATATTTAAATTGGTGTTGATGGTTTTTTTTTTTTGGCTGTTTATAGTATTTTCTTCTTGGTTGGGAGTTATGGAATTTGACTGTTACAGTCCAGGAATTTTTAAATTTTGGATATCTCTCCTCATACCCCAGGGAGATGAGTCCTACTTTCTATTTCTAGTTTTGTTTTGTTTTTAGTTTCGTGCCCAATTCATCAGTCTTCATTCTCTCTATTTTATTGATATAAGCATTAAGGATATAAATTTCTCCCTAGGTACTGCTTTGGCTGTATCCCATAAATTTTGATATGTTGTCTCCTCATTGTCATTCTCTTTAATGAAGTCAGTGGTTATTTCTCTGATTTGTTCCTTTACCTACCTGTTTTGAAGAATTAGATTATTTTCCAATTAATTTTCAATTTGCCTTTATACAAACCCATATTGATAATAATTTTTTATTGCATTATGATCTGGAAAATTTACATTTATTACTTCTGCATTTCTGCATTTGGTTGTGAAGTCTTTATACCCTAGCACATGGTCAATTTTTGTGTAAGTACCATGTGCAGCTGAAAAGAAGGTATATTTCTTTTTATCTCCATTCAATTTTCTCTAGATAGCTATTAAATCTGGCTTTTCTAAAATATTATTCACTTCCTTTACTTCTTTCTTGTTTATTTTTTGGTTAGATTCATCTAGTTCTAATAGGAGAAATTTTAGTTCCCTCACTTGTATAGTTTTATTGTCTTTTACCTCCTTTAGCTACTTTAGTTTCTTCTTTCAAAATCTGGAGGTTATACCATTGGGTGCATATCTGTTAAGTTATGGTCTTACTTCATTGTCTAAACTACCTTTTATCAATATGTAATTACTTTCTTCATCTCTTTTAATCAGATCTATTTTTGCTTTAGCTTTGTCTGAGACCATGATTGCTATTCCTGCTTTCTAAAATCTCAGTTGAAGTCTACAAGATTGTGCTCCATCCCCTTACCTTTATTCTTTCTATGTCTACCCTGCCTCAAATGTGTTTCTTCTAACAATATATGATAGAATTCGGGTTTTTAATCCATTCAGTTATCTGCTTCCATTTTATGAGTGAATTAATTCCATTTATATACACAATTATGATTTTCATCTCTATATTTCTCTCCATCTTGTTTTCTTCTTTTAATCCTACACTTTCTCCTTCCTCTCTATCCTTCCACTCAAGGGTTTTGCTTTTAATCACTCCCCCCATTCCTTTTACTTTATATTATTCCTCTCCCCAGCAATTCCCTTCTTATTTGCCTTCTACTTCTCCATAGAGTAATATAGGATTCTATACCCCCCAAAATTTGGCTGTTATTCCCTCTCTGGGCCATCTTTAATGAGAGTAAAAGTTAAGTATTACCCATCCCACCCTCATCTTCCCCTCCATGGTAATGGATTTCCCCCCCATACCTTTATGTAATAAAATTTACTCCTCAAAATTTCACCAGATGTCTTGACCTTTTACACATCAGCTTCATGCTCAAGATTAGAATGAAATGGAAAAAAATATAGACTATTCAGCATAACAAAACTGAATGAAGGAATTTTTAAAGCATTTATTTAGTCCTTTGTGAGTATACAGTGATGAATGACTGGATCTGAGGGCCATTAAAGCCATGGAGAGAGAGAGAGGGTCAGCTTACTAAGGAGACTAGCTCCCAAAGAGAAAGAGTAAAACAAGAAGAAGGAAATGAAAGAGAGCAGCCAGCATGCCTGAGAAAGACCAAGCAGAAGAAACACAGTACCATGAATGGGAGCTATGATCTTCCTTTATTGTGACAAAAAGAAAGACTTTTATAGAGAGTAAAATACTAAGCATTACAACATTAATGAGGGGTGTTGCTTTCCCACAGGATATTGTTTACAAAATGACTTCACACAAGAATGTTACCATAGTTCCATTACAAATGTAAGCAAACTGAGAAAGAGTAACAGCTGATCTATCCTGTGTAACTCAGGGAAAGAAATATTTGGTTCTAACAGACATGATATTACAAGAATTTCTTTGTTTTTCAGAATGAGGAAAGGCTCAGGGTTTTGATGATGATCATATTGGGAGAAGAATTCTTTCTTATCTGAGTTACAGCTTGGAGAGCAGCCCATAGCTGAAAGGTAGAGACTGGCCTTGCTAAAGTCTCAGGTAAGCTCACAAGCTTGTCTCTCAAGGCTGCTTTTTCCTCAGTGGGCCTGATCTATCCTGGGCTCCTCCATAGCCTTTACCATGTTGTCAGTCACTGGGCTGAGAGCTAGGAATACATATTTTATTGTTTTGGTTTTTGGTTGTGCTTTCATCTTACTGGTGTTGATTGTGGTGGAAAGGCAGACTCTACTTTCTAAGAGTTTCCATTCTAGTGGGGGAAGACATCCCATAGAGGGAAGCTAGAGGTCAAAATGAGGGAGAGAGGAATTGCCCAAGGATACACATGGCAGTAGAGCTTGAAGCTGGAGTGGTCTAGATCTGGGAAGGAAAAAGGTGTAAAGGTCCATTTATCATACATGGACCAAATTCCCAGGGTTGGCCTCTGAGATCTTGTGGCATGAAAAGAATAGGAATGTAGCATTTTAAAAGGAAGGGAAAGGGGGAAAGTGTTAAAACTTTCCTTTATATTAGAATAGAATAGAAAAAAATTTTTTTGGTAAGAATATAGCCCTGATTCAGGTAATTCAATCCTCATCATCTCCATTTGGAAATTTTTCTGTTTGTGGGGGTATATTGATTCCCTGGGCAATGGGAAATCTCTTAAAAGAGTAAGAGGTACTTTGTGGTTATGAGCTGGGCTATGTAAATCTTAAAACAGGAAAAGCTAAGTCAACTACTCTACTCAAACTCTAGTCCTTTGAGCCAATCAAGTCTTTCCCTTTTAAGGGGGGAAAAATAACTAGCTCATCCAAATGTCAAACACACTAGTACCCATATACGCCATTTCTACCACAAGAAGAATAAAATAATTCTCAAACATTCAGATATTTAAGGTCAATGTTCCCCTAAAATCAGAGCAAGCCAGAATTTTATTTCAATTGCATATACATTATTATGTAAACATAAGTACTAAGAGTAAATGTAAATTTTACCAATGGTAGTAAATTGTTCCATAAGAAATGTTTTTAAAACCTTACAAAATGTAGGCAGAAAAATATTTTTAAAATGCTCTAATAGCTTTTATATAATTTTGATCTTTCTTATGTAATTCTAAAAGATCAAATGTGCACTCTATTCTGTAACTTTTTACTATGTTATTTTATAATAGGA
Organism: Monodelphis domestica; assembly: GCF_027887165.1. NCBI lineage: Eukaryota > Metazoa > Chordata > Mammalia > Didelphimorphia > Didelphidae > Monodelphis > Monodelphis domestica. The sequence goes on along the minus strand of NC_077231.1, from coordinate 186,289,559 downwards.
CACCTTTGCACCTGGCTTATGCTAATGAGTATCCAGATGTGAGTTCCTCTAGGTGGAGAGGAAATGCAAATTAAATATCCATGACAGTGAAAGAAGATCTCTTTTGATTAAGGTATCCATGCCTTATGTTGGGATATGAACTGTTGCCTTTTATATATTAAAAATTAAGTCTTTAGTGTATAAAGTCAAGTTGCAGAACTCTGTAGCAGTCCACCCCTAGCTATAGGCAAGGGAAACAGTTAGTATGTACAGATTGTCTTACAAGAGAGCATGCTCAGTCTTGAGCATGCTCAGTCTTGAGCATGCTCAGTCTTGCACTTGGCTAGGAAAACCTCTGACCCTTGACCCCAGCTTCCCCCAGGTTAGGCGGGAAAACAGGTTTCTTTGTGCTCACCTGGCTAAGAGAAACCACACCTATACCTTGTCATTAACCAATGATAATCATCCCTATGTATCATGTATATTTGCATATCAAAGACATTAAAAGCAGCCACAGCGATCTCCGCCCTCTCTCTTCCCTCTCTTCCTCTTGGATCTCAGCTCCAACTGATGTCTGTCCTTGCTGGAGCTTGGCCTCTGGCCAAGCTCCATCTTTAATTCCGTTCCTTCTCCATCTCTCTCACCTGGGACCTGGCCTTCGGCCAGGCACTTTCTTTTCTCTATCATCTCTCCAACCTGTGTGGTATTAAGTTTGGATCACTGGAAGGGTACAAGCCTTCTGAGTAGTCCACTGATTGGAGTTTTGCTGTGGCTCATTGATAATAATTGAAATAAGGCCGGCATTACTGACTCATTCCTGCCACTTCATATCTCTAATTTGGCTCTGCCACCCCCCTTGCGGTATCCAAAACTTCTATTCTTCCTCTATCTTCCTACCTTAAAGCTTCTCTCGACTTGGGAAGCTTTAAACTCACTCTTCTTCATATTGTATTCACAGATAGTAGAATGCCACTGTGAAGAATGTGCAACTGTTCTTCTAGAAAGTAAAGCAAAATTCAATTTGGGGGATATTAAAAAAATACTGTCTTTCACTATGCTGTTTGTGGGCATAATGTATCATTAGTGGTAAAAATGCTTGATAATAAAGCCAACATTGAAGCACAAACACCAAATACCTATTTTTCATCAGGAAAATCTATTTTTAAAAAATCATTACTTTGTAATCTATGTTAAAGTTTATGGTTGGATTTTATATATTTAATTAATTGGTGGTCCCCAGGGATTTAATTACTAAAACCCAAAATGAATTACTCAAGTAAACTGTAATTTATGGTAGTTTATTTTTACAATAGAGAGAAGATATTAAGGAAGAGAGAAAAGGGGAGAAAGAGAGAGAAAACTCTGTCTTCCTCTTAACTAGTTAGAAATTCTAAGGCACCAGTCAGGGGAAAGGAGTCTCAAGACAATGGGTCTTTCTCAGAGGTTCACACCTCCAGAAAGTACAAGGAAAGAAGTTAGCCTTTACACTCACCACAGTGATCATCTAAAAGGAGAGCAGTCTGAGGTCTCCTGCACGAGATCCTCCAGGGGTCCAGTTCCACAGTCACTTGTCTTCACTCCAAGTCCCAGTGTCTGTCCTCCAGTCCAACTCCAAGTGACTGATCCATCTCAGTCCAAGCCCAAGTGACTGATGATGGTCCCTGTGTGTCTCTGTTTCCACTATTTAAAAACCTTTTTCTCTTGTATCATCTCCCCTAAAATTTATGTCTACCCATCACAGCCAATGGTTCTCTTCAGGACTGCCCACTCTTTCACACATGGGTCACAGATCTACCACTCAATGTATGAAATGGGTGTTCATACATTTTTACCTGTTTGTAGTTAGTTCATACCTTTTTGTGGTTAAAATGGGTAGATCTATTTTAAATACTGGGTTTAAACTTTGGGGATTAAAAGTTAAAAATAGACAGGAGATTATGATTTAATCTTCACAATAAAGGAAGAGCTAAGTACCTTCATTGTTACAATCAGGGGATAGCAAAATCCAATCTTCACAAATCATAGTTACATAGATTTAGAGACAGATTCAACCTTATAGGATAGTAATAGAGAACCTTTTAGAGGAGTGCCAGGCCCCATCTGCTCAGTGCTATGTACCTCCCCCCTCCAACTGATTTTCACCTGCTGTCCTCCAAGATGGAGGGCCTCGCCCCTCCCTCCTTGTCCTCAACTTCCCCCTTACCCCAGATGGGAGGGACAAAGCACTCCCATTGGCTGCTGGGAAGAGGGGCAGGTGATGGCAAGAAGGTATAGAGAGGGAGAGAATAGCACTAGCACTCTGCTCCCCTCCAGCTATTTGCCACAGGATGAGCTCAGTTCCCCTCAAACCTACCTCCTCTCCAACCCATCCCCCAGCATCTTACCCCAGACAGGAGAGGGAGGAAGTGCTCCCATTGGCTGCTGGGAAGAGGGGTGGGGAAAGTGAGGAACATCCTCAGTTGTATGGAGAAGGGGAGGGGAATACCCTACCCAAATCCTTCTGGCTTTCAAATAAGGAACTCTGTCGGGGGACTGCAGACATGCCCACAGAGAGTGATCTGCACACCATCTTAGGCACGTGTGCAATAGGTTTGCCATTGTGGTTAAAGGAGACTTAGTCTATCTCTATCATGTTACATGTGAGAAAAGTAAAGATTAGAGAACCTGCCTAAGAGCTAAATATGAATCCCTATTCTCTGCTCTATCTACTATGCTACATACCTGTTCTTTTAAATAAAACGTAATGTTATCAATTACCAACTGTTAGCTTCTGTCAGTAACCTTTATAAAGAGTTAATATATACTGAATTCATTCATTTAGAGAAACTCATTTTATAGTAATACTTTTCACACTTTACTCTTTTCAACCTACAGTATTTGGGGACCCATAACACTATAAATGGAAGTTCTGTATGTTATGTAAATAATTACTTTCATTTTTATTTATTTTTAAGTTTTTGCCTTTGTAAATCATAGATTTTAAACCTGAATTCCCAAGTACAATTGTAGTTAGAATATGAGAAGTCTCCTGAGAACCATGTCAAATCAAATATTAATTATAAATAACTAGATTGTGAAAATCATAGAAGCAGCATTGCCTACTAGAAAATGAGCTGGTCTTCTAGGCAGAAAGAGACAAATTTAAGTTCTCATTGCAATTCACCCTGACTGCATGACATTGGGCAATGTCCTTAACCCCCCAGTGATCTAGGCACTTCTCTGAGAATATAGGTGACAGAGAAAACAGTTTTGTGTGTCATTTTAAAAAAAGTTTAAGTGTTTAGTAAGTAAAATCTCTTTTAAAAATCATTTCTTTGGTGATTTTTCTATATAAAGCCCAAATATCTTAACTTTAAGGACATATATCAAAATCTCAAAACTCAAAATTCAAAAAGACCTATCATTTCATTGGCATGAGTACTCCTTCCACCAAAGGAAAGTACAACTCTAGTCCTCTTTTACTATGCCTCATTCATGTGTTTGTTGGTATCTGTGGCCAAACATTTTGTCACCTTACGCCTAACGTGAAGAGCTTCTCCTCATTCAGGCTGATCTATGAATAATGGACATATGTACTTTCTCTCTCAGTGTGGAGCCCCTGCTATAGCTCATGTAGTTCTAATAAAGCTAAGGTGGAACAATGAAGGCTTATACTCAAGGCATCAACATTTAGAAGGCATGGACAATGCATGAACTCCTTCAGCAGGAAGAAATGGGGAAAGATTAGTTAGTGAGAATAATTAGCTAAGAAAATAGAAAGCTATTAGATAGCATGCACATCTCCCTCTCACATCCCAGGCAAGCTTCTCCCCTAGCTAATCCTACCTAGCTCCCTCCCCTCAGCAGCAACCTCACCAGTAGAGACTTTGTGGTATTCTAGGCTCTTAGGGGGTCCTTGAAAGTCTTCAGGGGCTTGTGTTCTAAGCTTTAGAGTCTCCCCTCCCTGTCCTACTCAACTTTGTCTTATGGCCAAGATATAGGTCAGTGTCCCTCCTTGGAACTCTGGAACATTTTCATAGTATGTGAGCCTCAGGAAGCTGTGCTCAGGAGAATGATTACCTGATCTTGAATGAACCTCCTTTCCCAGTTCTGAATGTCCTTTCTCTATGGCCAAGCAAATTATTTGGATTAGAAAGTGTCTGATTGCATTCCAGGGGACCATTAAGAGGGGACCATCATCCCTTGTCAGGTCCAATCCATTATAGTGACATTTGATTCAACCTTCTGTGGAGACATTATGGCATCATAACATTTCTCATGGCCTGTTTAAAGATTTGGCAGGATGGGCACACACCACTTTTACTTGCTATTACTGAAAATAACCCAGAAATGGTGGCCATTGTTCTGAAGAAAGGAGCAGACATGAATGCTGCAGATAAGTTTCAGAGGTAATTTTGTTAAATTTAAATAAGGTGACTGGGCACCTCAAATATAATTTTTTCTTCTTCCATATAATGAAAATTCTCTTTGGCAACACAACACCAATGTTAATTTCTTCATCCTGCTTCCTCTACCAGCTTTAGATATTAGATTTTGCTCATTTGCTACTACCCTTTCTATTTTCTCCAAATAAACAGGGAGAAAAAAATAAAGAGGAAAAGAGAGGACAATTCTGGAGTTTTTTTCTATACAGAATTTTTAAAAGCCTAAAAATTACATTATCTTTCTTGTTCCACTATAGCCATTATGCTTGCTATTGGCGAATCCACTGAAATAGTCAATCCCACAGCATGATGTTGATCCCTCTCTCTTACTATGTCTTCCTTATTTCTATTGGTAATTTGATTTTCTGGAGGTAGACATACAGAAGTAATACTTTCAAGAATAATTCTGTTGCTGCATATAACATTGCCTTGGTTCCATTTGCTTCAATCTTCATAATTTCATGTAGGTCTTTCCACATTATTTTTTTTTTCAAAATTACCCTGTCATTTCTTAAAGCTTGGAAGTATTCCATCACAATCATGTGCTACAGCTTCTTTAGCCATTCTCTAATTGATGGGCAAACTTTCAATTTCCTTCTTTGACACCTCAAAGAGCCACTATAAATAATATTACTGGGTGAAAAGCTACACAGTTTTATAACCCCGAGTAAAATTCCTAATAGTTCTCTAAAATGGTTGGGTCAGTTCACAGTTCCACCAACAATGTCCTAGTTCCCATTTTCCCACATCTCCAACATTATTTTGCTCTTTTATCATTTTAGCAAGTCTGATAGGTAAGATGATTTCTGATTTGCTTTGATTTGCATTTCTCTAATCAGTAATGACAAAGCATTTTCTCAATTATATATATATATTCATATGTTCATGTTTTGATAATTTATCAATTGAGAAAAAGCTCAAATATTTGACAATGTTCTTTTAGATATAAATCATCTGAGAAAACTGTCTATGAAAATTTTTTTCCCAACTTGCTTTCTTTTTATCTTGGCTACATTAGTTTTATTTAAAATTTTTAAAAAAACTTCAATTTAATGTACTCAAAATGATCTATTTTACATTTCACAATTCTTTCTATTCTTTATTCATAAATTCTTTTCTTATCCATAAACTTAATAGGTAATATTTCCCTATTCTTCCAGTTTGCTTATATCTTCCTTTATGCCTACTTCATGTATACATTTTGTTCTTATCTTAGTAAATGGTATAAGATATTGGTTCATATCAAGTTTCTGCCAAATTGCCATCCAGTTTTCCCAACAATTTTTTACCAAATACTGAACTTTTTCCAAAAAATTGGATCTTTACCTTTGTCAAACAAAGTTATTATAATCTTTTATGACTGTTTTGTATTTCTATTGTGGTCCACTGATCTACTTTTCTATTTCTTAGCCAGTAGCAGATAGTTTTGGTGATTACTGTTTTATAATAGTTTGTAACCTAGTAATACTAGACCTCATTCCTTAACATTTTTCATTACTTCCTTTGATATTCTTGAACTTTTGTTTTTCCAAAAGAATTTTATTATTTTTTCTAGTTCAATAAAATAATTTAAATATTTAAATATAATTTAGGTGGCATAGTGGGTAGAGTAGCTGGATCTGAAATCAAGAAAACAATTTTAAATTCATCTTCATGACATTATTATCTATGTGATCTTGGACAAGTTACAGCCTCCAACTTTTTAAGTTACTTCAAGTGCAAAACAGGATAAGAATTATACTGACTTCTCAGACCTGTGAGAAAAAAATGAAGCAAAATTTGTAAAGCACTCCACAAACTTTAATGCATTGTATGAGTGTTAGTTTCTTTAATGTTTTTGTAGATGTCATTTTTATATTCTGTAGTCATAGATACTGCTAACATGCTAGATCTTGAGAGGTTAAGAGATTGGTCCAAATCTAAGAAGATAAAATGTAATAAATATTAAATCTTGGGTTTCAGTTGGAGAAGGAATAATTAGAGAACAGATGGTCTTTTTAAAAATGAGGTTTTAACAGATTGCAAGCTCAAAATACTCAACAGTGTGAAATGGCAGCCTCAAAAAAGCTAATTTGAACTTGGGTTGAAATAAGAGAAGCATGAACATAAGTCCTTCTGTATGCTGCCTTGGTGAGTTCATATCTATTGCATTACATTCAGTTCTAGATGACAGTTTAAAATGAATGTTGTAGCTGCCACCTTATTTGATTTCCACTCAACAAAACAAAATGCCTTTCCAGGACAAATTCATCAATTCTAAACTCACCACTCTGCTGTTATCTCAAACCTTGATTGACACCAATTTTGAAGGTCACAAACATAATAAAATAAAAGTTGCAATAAAACAAACTAAAGTTTGATATCCAAAAAAAAGCTTACAAATATTTGGTGCTTTGCAAAAGTGGAATGGTAAATTTTCCCTCCTTTGAAGGATTTTAAGCAAAGATTGGAGGAGTGCTTAATAAATGTTATATTGGGGTGTCTTTCTGTATGGATGGGGATATATGGACACTGAGGTCTCATCCAACTCTGATATGCAAATTTGTGATATTGTTTGTGGAGGGTTGGAAGTTGTAATCAATAGATCACAAAATCATTGGTTTAGTATTGGAAACATGGGGGTCATTGAATCCAACCCCACCCCCATTTTACAGAGGAGAAAATTGAAGCATAAAAAGGTTAAGTGACTTGCTCAGTCATAGCTAGCAAGTGTCTGAAATAAGTTTTGAACCCAAGTCAAAAGTAGAGCGTCCAAGCTCTACTCACTAGTACACTGCTTTCAGCTATATACTCACTAGCATTGCCTTCAAAAGGTGAGATGCCTGAAGGAGGCAATAAAACAAATTTAAGTTTGATGTCCAGAAAAAACTTCCAAAAATTTCATATTTTGAAAAAGTGGAAGAGGGCGGCTCTTCATCAGGTGGGGAATTTTTAATGGTCTAAAAGAGACATAAAAATTAGGCCTAGAGGAGTAAAATCCTCCCAAGAGAACCCATCTTTCAACAAAGAAAGAATGCCTGGGAGAAGAGCCCAAACTTCCACACTGTTGCATCTGTTAGTGAGCTTAGCTGTTCTTAAAGATTTTCATTTAATATTCTTTAAATCTTGGAGAATATCTACCAAATGTAAGCAGGTGCCAAGCCACACTTTCTAATGATATCATCAATGAAGGCTACTACTTCTCATCTAGTGAGAAGCTGCTTATGTTATCAGCAAAGATAACATGCTTTTCCTCATTGTACTGTATGTGGAAGATGAACTCACATATAGCTGTGCCAAGTAGAGAGGGTACAGGTTCATCTCCAATGTGCTTCCTTGCTTTTAGAGGTGGAGAAGGATGTTTGCTATGGTGGAACCAGTTCTCATCAGTGAGCACCACTCCCCCAAACATGAACTTGAATGGTTCTCCCAGACCTTTTCCTGCCCCTCATGGACTGAGGCTATAGATTAACAGACATGGGCTGCCTCCCCTCCCCCCCCCCACCCGAATGTCTATTCTCCCAGAAACATTAAGATTGGGACGCCTTTCTAAGGCTAGTTCAACGAATTCATATTATTTCCATAGTTGAGGTGAGACAAGATCGCCGAGTTTCAGGAGCCCCAAACCAGCAACTTCTACCTAAAGCTTTAATGAAAGTATCAGGGTCTTTTGTCTCTACTTGCCTACGATAATCAAGACAAAGATTCTCCACATCTTGGACTGAGTGTAGAAATAACCCTCTTGATGGAAGTGCCACTTAATAGCCCTTTGGGGAAGACCACCACCAGAGGATACCACCTCCGAACCAAGGAGCTGGGGAAACTCCCCAGAGCGACATCTGTTGGAGACGTCAAAAAGGTGCAGTGGCTGCTCCTGCTGAAAAAGCACCAGGTCAACCAACGGGATAAAATGGAGGGCAAGAGAAGGAGCCGGAGAAGGGCCCTCTGGAGGAACCGAAGTCCACCGTCCTTCCTCACCCCTCCAAATCGGTCGCTGGGTGGTGACTAAGTCTCTGGTCTGGAGGAGGCAAAGAGAATAGACCCTTCCATATGTGAAAAACGGTTTTCGGTTTCAGCCCAAACAAAAGTCAGCTTCAGTATTGCGCCTCCTCCGCCCCGCGCAGGGACAGCGGGGTCCATGGAGCCCCTGCTGCTGCCGAAGGATACGACCTCCAAACCAAGGACTCTGGGAAGCTCCCAGAGCGACTTCTGTAGAAGTCCCGAAGTTGTAGTGGCTGCTGCTGCGGCGTCTGAAAAAGCACAAGGGTCTGGAGGAGGTAAAGAGGCTCTGGGAGGAGCCCCCACGAGTCCTCCTGGCTAGTCCTGGATCCCGAATCATCGCTATAATGGAAAAGATTTTCCGTTTCGGCCACAAGAAAAGTTAGACACCGACTTGCACCTCCACCACTGCGCTCAGGGGCAATGGAGCCCCAACTTCAGACGAGGAATTCCACCTCAGGAAAAAGGAAGCTCCCCAGAGCGGCTTGTCAGAAACTCCCGAAAGTGCACTGGCTGCTCCTACTGAAAAAGTAAGAGCTCAGCGAAGGGGATAAAATGAACCAGTAAGAGAAGGGAGTTGAAGGAGGGTCCCCAGGAGGAACCTAAGCCCACTATCCTTCCCCATCCCCAAATATGGGTCCGTGTGGTCCCCTAAACCTCAGAAAGCTATTCTATGAGTACCTAAGACAGCTCAGAGTCCCTGGTCCCGCTCAAGATCAGGCTTTACCTTCTGGGGATTGGATAGCAGCCCGGGGTTTAACTAGTCCTCGAGATCTAGATGTTTGGAACCAACCCGTCCTAGGCTAACAGGCCCAGCACTTCTGCTTATCTTAACCTTTGGGCCTATGCCCTGTGACCAGAGCATCTGACGAACTCACGTGTATTTCAATCCCTTTGCTGGAGTTGCTGGAGTTGCAATTGGCTCAGTACTGGGTCTCGCTGCCGAAGTCTCTAGCCTCCAGATCCGAGGTGAGGATCTAGAGGAAGCAAAGAGGCACAGGGAGGAGCCCCCTCCATATGCTGAAAAGGATTTTCGGTTTCGTCCCAAACAGAAGTCAGCTTCAGGCTTGCTCCTTCACCACCCCGTGTAGGGACAGCGGGGTTGACTGAGCCCCTGCCGCCGCAGAGGGATACCACCTCCGAAACAAGGACCTTGGGAAGCTCCCCAGAGAGGCTTTTGTTGGAGTCAAGAACGTGCAGCGACCGCTCCCGCTGAAAAAGCACCAGCTCAAAAAACACAATAAAATGAACCATAACAGAAGGGGAGAAGAGAGGACGGCATCGAGGAACCCAAGATCAGAGTTGAGAGTCTGGGGAGGAGGCAAAGAGGCTCAGGGAGGAGCCTCCACCAAATGTGGGAAATTATTTTGGTGTCGGCCCAAACAAAAGTCAGCTTTTAGTCTTCTGTCTTCACCACATTGCGCAGGGACGAGGGGGGAAGAGGGCTTGGGGGAGAGGGAGTTGAGGTCTATGGAGCTCCTGCCGCTGCCGAAGGAGATCACCTACAAAACAAGAATTTGGGGAAGCTCCCCAAAGTGGCCTCTCTCCGAGATGTCCGGAGGTTGCAGTGGCTGCTACTCCTGTAAAGCAAGAGCTTAAGGAACCACGTAAAATGAAAAGGAGAGAAAAGGGTGAAGGATGAGCCGCCTGGAGGAATCTAAGAGTGGAGGTGAAGGTCTCAGGATGGCAAAGAGGTTCAGGGAAGAGCCCCCACAAGACCTCCAGACTAGTCCTAGATGTTGAATCTTCAACTAGATGTACAAAGACTTTCTGTTTTGGCCACAACAAAAGTTAGCCTCAGGCTTGCGCCTTCAGCGGTTGTGCCTACTGAAAAAGCAGGAGCTCAAAAAAGGGGATAAAATGAACCTGTAAGCGAAGAGGGTTTCATGGAGGTTCCCTGGAAGAACCTAAGCCCACCATCCTTCCCCATCCCCAAACATGAGACCGTATGTGTCCCCTAAAGTTATTCTCTGAGCACCTGGAACAGCAGAAAGTCAATCCCCCTCCTCCTGGAGATTTGATAGCAGCCCCTCTGAGGGCTTAACCAGCCTTGGGGATCTAGAGGTTTGAGACCAATTCGCCAGTAGCTCTCAAACCCCGCTGTTCTGCATCACTTTACCGTTGGGCTTTTGAGCCTTGACCAAAGCCTCTGACAAACCCATGCGTAGTTCCATTCCCTGGCCAGTGTTGCCAGGACAGCCATTGTCTTCAATGTTGAATTGGTCTTAATTGCTGGACCCTCCCGGCTTAAGTGTGTGGTGCTCAGAGCGAAAGTGAGGGTCTGGAGGACATTCAGAGAGGAGCCCTCTCCAGTCGTTCCGCTTTTTCTACAGAATATTTAATTTTTTTTTTTTAAGCGAAATAAAACACAGCCTCAGGCTTGCTCCTCAACGAACCTGAGCAGGGACAGAGGGACAGATGGAGCATCCTCCTCTGAAGGATATAAGCTCAATAAAAAGGATCTGGGAAAGTTCCACAGAGCAACTTCTATGGGAGATATGGCAAATGTGCAGTAGCTGCTTCTGCTGAATAGTTGAGCACGAGCTCAACTAACGGAATAAAATGAACCGGTAAGAGAAGGAGGTGGGGGCAGGGTCCCCTGGAGGAATATAAGCCCAACCCGTTCACCCATCCTTTCACGTGGATTCCCTAATCCTGGGAAAGCTCTTCTCTGAGCACTTGGAAAGAGCACAGAACTTCAGGTCTGGCTCAGGCTCAGGCTTTACCACCAGGACTTTGAATAGTGGCAAAAGCTGGGGTCCCCTCACCCTCCTGGCTGTCCTTTTTTTTTCTTTTCAAATTGCTTTATGAACACAAAAACTGCAATTTGGATCAAATACACATTGTTCACAAAACTAGACCTGATTGGCAGAGACACTTTCCCAACACAAGCCCAGCAGGCAGGCATACACTCCATTTCCTACTCTCCCAAAACTGCAGAGAAGCTAGGATTCCCTCTCAAAATTCCTCACCTCTATTCCTCTGGTTTTGCCCTTCCCCATCAGTAAAAGTGCCATTAGATTTAAACTGGAGGCTACTTGGTATGGGATGCTCCAACATTCCCTCTCCCTGATCAATTATTTGCCCCCATTCTTCTTTTCTTCTCTGTAAACTCTAATAAAGAGGAGGGACTTTGCACTCTGGAGGAGGACCTCTGAAATCAGAGCAGCCCCAGGAACTTAAGCCTGAAAGGCTCCCTGCAACCCTGGATTTAGAGGGACATTTGGTATGAGTGCCTTTCCCCATAAGCTTCAGAACATACACCTGGGCGCTCTGACTGGGAAACTATGACAAATGCCTGGAAGCCCTAGGAAAGATCTCGATTTTGTCTCCTCTGGAGTGCAAAACTAGACATCTCTGCCATCAGATGGCATTCAGATTTAGCACAAGAGAAAAGTCAATGCCCTGTCTACTCCCCATGATTGGCTGACTACAGTTAGCTTGGGCAGAAGACCAAGCTGTCCAATGAATCCTGCCCCACCAATGACCCCTTTGGCTAGGGGGAACTTTTCCTTGCTCCTGCTTCTCTATTAGGCCAGCTACTCTCCAAGGCCTCTTATCTCTCACGACCACTGCTTGTCCATTTTTAATGAATAGGAAAAGCCTTACTTGTAACCAGGGTCTAACTTACTCTTTCTCCATGGAGAAAGCATGGATGCAAAAATTTCTATATGCTATAACAGTGAAATTAATTTCTCTACTAAAAGTATTATATTTTATAGGTTTATTAAAGATTATTAGAAATCAAGGAAATAAGAAAATACAAAATTAGAGAAGCACGTGTCTAGGGCTGAATAGTCCATTCACAGTAACTTACTCTACATCTTGAGAGGCACGTGTGCTTAGAATCTGAAGCAGAGAGAGAGTCCGTGGTACAGTTAGTTTAAATACAAATTTTGTTCTCCACCCAGGTGGGGATTTTGATGAGATTATAGGCAATTCTGGGAACTGCCAAGGACTTCTGGGGATTGAAGTCTGGGGTTCAAATCTCCATTTTAACATGTTCCCGTTTGATCGTTATTGGGAAAGGTTTCCCCAAAAAGGATCATGAAAACATAATCAACTTAAAGATTACAATAATTTGAGGTAAGAGGAAAAAAGAACAAAACCAATAATTGCTAGACGCATTGACAAAAAAAAAAACAGTTAGGGGGCAGTCCTCTTTGGCATGAAAGTATACATACAAATAAATGTTCAATCAACCACACCCAAAGTTCATTCTTGATCTTCTCATGCAGCCTGTGGTCTGGAGTCATCTTCATGGTGTCTTCTCCAAACAGTTCAGTTTCTGGATTTGGAGAGGTAGCATGTTTATTAACCTAAAATTTCTTCTCAAAAGGAATTTAAACTTTGCAATTTAAAATAATAATATTTTTACATTCCCCCCCCCCCGCCTTGAAAGAGGGTGATTGAAAAACACAGGGATCCTTTAGGGATGCATGGCTGAGTTATGAGGTATATGAATCAATTGGCAAGAGAAATTAAAAAGACATCAGAAAAAATCCAAATTAAAAAAGATAATTTCTGGATGAAATATAGACTATCAAAGTCTTATGTGTAAAAATTCCAAGTAAAGGAAAAATAAATCTATAACAATTCCTTGAATCAGGGTCCAATTAAAATGGTATAAGCAAGTAAGCATTTACCCAGTCAGTAGCCAGAACTACAGAAAGGTTTCCACACTATGAAAGACAGAAAAGGGACTATATTGTAGGAGCCAGATTAGGAGCCAAGTTTGGGATACTCATTTGTAAGTATTTTCACAAAGAGTATGGATACAAGGAAGGCCTACATCTTAATGTATGTTAAGTGGTGCAACCTTGAGTCTTCACACTAGGTTCAAGTCCTTTTTATTGGCTTAGAAGTACATCAATCCATCCTGGATTGGTTTATTTGTTGACCTGTGTGCTCTTTTGGCACAATTCAGGTTTAGCTTTGCTTCTTTGGCCCTGTGAAATGGCTCTTTTGTATATCTTGTCCTGGAATCAGACAGAATCATTAAGCAAAGTCCCATAATATTTTTTAAACAATTAGTGGCATCATTTTTACAGTCTCAAGCTTTTTGGTTATGGATTGATATTATAGCAAATGTATTTTAAACTTATATTACTGCTAAATTAAAAAAATTAAAGAAAATCTTAATACTGGAGTCATGTGCTTCAAATATAAAAAGGAGAGAAAAAACTGAAATAGTATTTTGCACGTGCAAGAAAAATATAATTAAAGTTTTAAAAATAAAAAAATACTTATAATCATTGACACACTGTGTCAGCTAAGAAAATATAGAATATAAGGCTTTCTCACCAAAAATGAGATCTATTTCCTCTTCATATCTGGCCATGATCCACTGTGAGTACAAGTAAATGAATATTACAAAGTAACAGTTATTTTTTTTTTTAAAGAACAGTACTACAAATATGTAGGTATCAATATACCCCAAATTCTCAATAGTCTGGTTAATTCCAATAGCAAACAAACCCACTATCATATTCCACATAAGTTTCTGTATGGCATTTTTAAAATCCTGTGAACTGATGGATATTTGTCATAATTTTTACAATGTAGCAAATCTTTCAACCTTGGAAAATGCCAGGAAGTATCTGAGACCAGATTTAAACCCAGGACCTCCCATCTCTAGGCCTGGCTCTCAATCCACTGAGCCACTGAATTGCACCCACCCCCCCCCCCCATAGTAAGGGTGGGTTTTTGGAATCTCAAATTTTGCCAAAGAATTGCAGGGAATTGAATTTTCCCCCTGACTCTCAGGTGATATAAATAAAAGTATCAACGCACTCAAAAGATATCCTTTTAAAGTAGTCATGCTTATAAGTTCCTGTTTGGAAACTTCTCTTCCTTCTCCTTTTTCTCCCTCCCCCCCCCCATGTGGCCCCTGCCCCTTGCCATGTGGATAATCATAGCCTAAGGAAAAATCACCCCTATTTTTACCAGGTGGTTTTTGATTCCTGAAGAAATTGAGTCTGTTACCAGCAGCCTGGGTCCTGGGGTGATGAGCCATCTGGGTCCAAGGCCAGAGTTTCTGGGGCCAGGGATCAACTGGGCCAGGTGAGAGAGAGAGACCACTGGAGTGGTCAGGGCCAGGACCAGGTGAGCACAATCTGGGTCCAGATTGCTGGCAGGAGAGAGATGAGTCAAGAGGCTTGCTAAAAAGCCTTGGAGAAAAGTGGCTTAGAAATCATTATCTAGGCTATCTTTTTTTTTTTTTAATTTGAGAGTTTTTCCCATTTGGTCACCATTAACTGTAACAGTGAAAATAGTTTCTCTACTAAAAGTATTATATTTTTATTGGTTTATTAAAGATTATTAGAAATCAAGGAAATAAGAAAATACAAAATAAGACAAGCACGTGTCTAGGGCTGAAAAGCCCATTCACAGTCACTTACTCTACATCTTGAGAGACTCGTGTGCTTAGAATCAGAAGCAGAGAGAGAGTCCATGGTACAGTCAGTTTAAATATAAATTTTGTTCTCTGCCCAGGTGGGGATTTTGGTGAAATTATAGGGAATTCTGGGAACTGCCAAGGACTTCTGGGGATTGAAGTCTGGGGTTCAAATCTCCATTTTTACAATGCTGCCCCATATATGAAGTGTAAGTGTTGTGTGGGATAAGATAACAAAATGAACAGGAACTCCACACTAACTAAAAACTGGATTTGGAGGAACATCAGCAGCCATCAAGTCCAGTCCATACCTGAAATGAATCCCATTATAAAATATCCAACAAGTGTTTAACTTCTGAAGACTTCCAGAAAGGCATCATTCCTTATATCAAATCTAAGCCTAACTGAAGCTTTTTAAATAGTGTTATCCAGAATGACTACAATATGCCAGTCTGCCTAGAGCAAATCCTGGAAGCTATCCTTCTAGTACAGCTCAATTCACATTAAATTTTTGACTGCAACAACACAATAAAGATATTGATTAACATCTTCAGGACTTTTTCAGACAACCTACGGCTTTCTAGGCCAGCGAGAAGCCACAAGGTAGAAAGATAGAAAAAGGATAGAAGTTTTGGATACTCCAAGGGGCATGGTAGAGCCAAGTTATAGATATGAGGTGGCAGAAATGAGTCAGAAACCAGTCCTTATTGATTATAATGGGGCCACAGCAGAACCCCGATCTTAGGATGTCACAGAGGCATGATCCATCCTGAGATCCACAATTAATACCACACAGGTCGGAGACATGATAGAGAAAAGAGAGTGCCTGGCCAAAAGCCAGGTCCCAGGTGGGAGAGGTAGATAAGGAAAGGAATTAAAGATGGAGCTTGGCCAGAGGCTAAGCTCCAGCAAGGACAGACATCAGTGAGAGCTAAGATCCAAGAGAGGGCGGAGCTTGCTGTGGCCCTGTATTTAATCTCTTTGATATGCAAATATACACAATACATAGGGATGATTATCATTGGTTAATGACAAGGTATAGGTGTGGTTTCTCTTAGCCAGGTGAACACAAAGAAACCTGTTTTCCCGCCTAACTTGGGGGAAGCTGGGGTCAGGGTCAGAGGCTTTCCTAGCCATGTGCAAGACTGAGCATGCTCTCTTCTAAGCCACTCTGTACATTCTGTTTCCCTTGCCCATAGCTAGGAGTGGACTGCTACACAACCTGATATCTAACCAGAGCTACCCTATCTTGTATTTATAAAGTTGTAAGCTCTACTGGGGCAGAGCCCTTTTCTTTATCTCCTTCAGTTCCCACTACTGTTCCCTACACAGAATTCATTCAATAAATAGATAGTGAAAGAATGTCAAATGAAATATACTGTCTCTGAGAAGGCAGTTCCTGCATTTGTATTACATGACATTTTAGTAAAAGCAGCAGGAGTATACACAGGACATCCAGGCTCTATTCTATGAGTCTTAACTAACCTGTTTTTAAATTTGGGTCAAGTTTTCTCTAGTCCATCGATTTTTTCAGCTGTAAAGTGAGCAAATCCTGTAGAAGAAATGAAAACAAGTAGGAAAGAGGCTATGAGACAGTGATGGACTCGGAGTCAATGATATCAAGTTCAACCATTTATAGCTTGTGACCTTGGGCAAGTCACTTAAATTTTCTTATATTTTATTTATAAAATGGAATGATGGTTCTAAATCTATGAGCGCCAGTGACCACTTATTATCTCATGAAAGCTTATGAAGACATCTTTTTCCCCTCCATTGTGACATGATATAACTGAAACAGGTGTTTAGTAAATGTTGGAAATGGACTAGGATGTGAGGAGGACACTGAGGAAACAGGATATAATCTTTCTGCCCCAGGAACCTGCTATTATGTCTTGCCTGAGCAGAGCTAAGGACTCATGGTCTCTGCATTTTGTCCTCATCTGTGTGGTACAAAGAGATTGAATTCAAGGAATTAAAAAAATCTCAGTTCAAATCTAACTTCAGACATTTACTACCTGAAGTTCCAAAGTGAGCCAGTTTCTTATCCTTTTAATCATTTTTAGTTTCCTTGAAATCTTTACATTAAAGCCACTTTAGCTACATCTTCTTTCTCACTAACCTCTGTCAATGGAACTAAGATATTAACTATTAGCAATAGATAGTCTATATTGGTACAGTCCTCTCCAGAAAACACAAAATTGAAGGAAAAAAATGTGAAAATTCCTCATCTTGAAAAAAAGAACAAACTCAAATGGTTTTTCTATTGAATATCAATGAAGAATAAATTTTTCTATCTTGTATATAAATGAGTATTTATTAAGAGCATACTATATAAAAGTTGAAGCATCTAGACTGCTCAGTGGATAGGGTGATGGGTCTAGTGTCAGAAAGAATTACATTCAAATCTGGTTTTAGATACTAGCTGTGTGACTTTGGGCAAGTAACTTAACTTCTCCTTGCCTAGGAGACAGCTAGGTTGCTCAATGGGTAGAGAACTGGATCTGGAGTCAGAAAGACAAGTTCAAACCTAGCTTCATACACAAACTAGCTTTGTGACCCTGGGCAAGTCACTTAACCTTTGACATAATCCACAGGAGAGGCAGTGGTAAACCCTTCCAGTATCTTTGACAGGTAAGTACCATGGACAAGAGGGTCTTAAAGTTCACAAGGAGTCAGACACAACTGAATGACTGAACAACAATATATGAAAGTAGCTGTGCCTGGTAAGGAAGATGAAAAAGTCAAGGACAAACTACATATCCCCCCACCCCCACCCCAAGGAGTTATCTATACATACTTCTTGCATTCCCCACTTTGGATCATTGATCTAGAGTTGGAAGGGATTTCAGAGGAATGGTAGTCCAATCACTTATTTTATAGATGAGGGAATTGCTTGCTTAAGGGCACACAAGTAGTGTCAGGCAGAATTTGAATGCAAATTTTCTGTCTCTTCAGCATGGGTTCTTTTCATTGTTGGAGAAACATCCTGTATGGTGAAGTGAATAACATTTCTGAATGATAGTGTGTTTATTACATCATGTCAGAAAGTTAATGAAGTAGAGGAACAGCAGAATGATATGTGTGGTCAGGTTAGACCTGCTGGGATTCATCAGGCCATGACGCCTTGACAGAGTCATGAGTGGTAGCTATGGAGACCACAGAGTGGCCCTTGGTAATATGTGATTGCCCACTCAGTCCCCCTTGCATGACCTCTCTCATCAATGCCCCTTACCTATGGAATTGGCATGATTACTATTCCCCCTAGTCTCAGAATGAGTAACGCAAGAGCAAAATATCTGTACCCTAATTCTCTAAAACATCACCAAAAGATCAGTCCCTCAAACCCTATCCCAAAAGACTATCATGGGTTAACTTTTACTTAGATGCATAATCCTCAGTGAAACCACAACTACAGGCCAAATCCAGAACTTTCCTACTCACAGAAAAATATTCTCATGAAGCCCAACTAATGGAATAAAATGAACCATTAATAGAAGGGCGTGGGGTCAGGATCCCCTGGAGGAACATAAACCCACCCCCTTCCCCTATCATTCCACGTGGGTTCCCTTATCCTGGGAAAGCTCTTCTCTGAGCACTTGGAACAGCTCAGAACTCCAGGTCAGGCTCAGGATCAGGTTTTGCCACCAGGACTTTGGATAATGGGAAACGCTGGTGTCCCCTCACCCTCTTAGCTGTCTTTTTTTTTTTTGCGTTTCAAATTGCTTTATGAACACAAAAACTGCAATTTGGATCAAATATACATTTTTCATAAAACTAGACCTGATTGGCAGAGGCACTTTTCTAAAATAAGCCCAGCAGGCAGGTACACACTCCATTTGCTACTCTCCCAAAGCTTCAGAGAAGCTAGGATTCCCTCTCAAATCCCTCACTTTTAGCCAGGGTCCACCTTACTCTTTCTCTAAAGCATGGAAGCAAAAATTACTATATGCTGCCCCAAATATATAAATTAAGTGTAACAGTGGTGTGTAGGATAAGATAACAAAATGAACAGGAACTCCATACTTACTAAAAACTAGATTTGGAGGGCCAGATTTTTAAAGGACACAGCATTTTTATTTCTTTTCATGAAAACGGACAGATGCCCTAACGGCAAGTGCCAAACAATTAAGCAAATAATATATATATATATATAGGCTCCCACTTCTTCCCTTTCTTATTACAGCTCCATTTGGGGAAGCTATGATGTACAGTCTTGAAAGACATGCAATCTTGAATGCAGAGGTTTCTAACTTAGAACAGCAAAGTAAAACAGAAAAGTTACATTCC
The DNA here is from genome assembly GCF_027887165.1 of Monodelphis domestica. Classification (NCBI taxonomy): domain Eukaryota; kingdom Metazoa; phylum Chordata; class Mammalia; order Didelphimorphia; family Didelphidae; genus Monodelphis; species Monodelphis domestica. Next base: position 186,270,494 of record NC_077231.1, on the reverse strand, counting down.
TCATTCCTTTAAGAGATAAAAGAGTAACCAAATTGCCAACTGCCCTTGAATTGGTGTCCTTTGTTCCTCATTATCAATCACTCTTTCCTGCCTTGTCTCCAGGACTTTTGTATAAAAGTCACCAAAAGCAACACACCAGACTGCTACATCCCATTCCCTAGGAAGGATAAAATTGGGTGTTAAAGTGTGTTTCAAGAAATGAGGTGCAAGCAAAATTCTCATTCTGAGAATAATATACTTAATTCTATCTCACTCAGTGTCAAGGCAGGAAAGTAATTACTACTTTTATTAAACTCCTACTCTATATGCTAGGCACCTGAATAGCCAAAACATATAAAGGGATTGGGGGAAGGGGGATGGCCCCTTCACTTTAGGAAGTTGGTGGAATGGGGGAGTTAATCAGCAAGGGAGTCTGAGGAGAGGATCAGATTTAGGGGTGAGATGAACCTGGAGACTGTAGTATCACAAAACCTAGAGAAAAGGGAGTACCAAGGAGAAGAGGGGTACGGTGTCAAAGGCTTCAGAAAGGTCTAACCATATGAGGATTGAGAAAAGATACTTTAAGAAAAAAATAGAATAATTTTTATCATACAAAGACACACTTGGGAAGGGGAGGGGGAGAATACTCTTATAAGGGGGAGAGGAAGAGAGTGCTAATAGGTGATACCCGAATATTACTCTCAGTGAAATCAATTCTAAGAGGGAAGAAGATCTAGACCCATTGGGATCTTAAAGTATATCTTATCCTACAGGGTAAGGAAGAAGGGGAAACTAAGGGGGCAAGGGGGAGGGGGAGGGAGCTCAAAAAATAAAAAAGGGGAGGGAAGGAGAGGGAGGAGGGTACCTAACAGACCCTAAACAACAAGAAGAAACAAAAAGGGAGGGGCCAGAAAGGGAAGCATATCAAGGGAAGGGAATAGGGGGACTGACCAAAAATAAACCACTGGACTAAAAGGACATAGCACAAGAAGAGAGGTCAGAACTAGGAGAGGATATCAAAATGCCAGGGAATTCAAAAGTGACAATCATAACTTTGAACGTGAATATGATGAACTCACCCATAAAATGTAGACGAATGGGAGAGTGGATTAGAATCCAAAATACTACCATATGTTGTCTATAAGAGACACACGTGAGGTGAGTAGATACTCACAAGGTCAGAATTAAAGGGTGGAGCAAGACCTATTGGGCCTCAACTGACAGAAAGAAGGCAGGAGTTGCAATCATGATATCTGACAAAGCCAAAGTAAAAATAGATCTGATTAAAAGGGATAGGGAAGGTAATTATATCCTGATAAAAGTGAGTATATATAATGAGGAAATCTCACTAATCAACATGTATGCACCAAATGGTATAGCACCCAAATTTCTAATGGAGAAACTAGGAGAATTGAAGGAAGAAATAGATAGTAAAACTATACTAGTGAGAGACCTGAACCACGATCAAATTTAGAGAAATCAAATCAAAAAATAAGTAAGAAAGAGGTAAAAGATGTGAACAAAATCTTAGAAAAATTAGAGTTAATAGATATATGGAGAAAAATAAATAGGGACAAAAAGGAATACACCTTTTCAGCAGCACATGGCACATTCGCAAAGATAGACCATACACTAGGTCATAAAAACATGGCATACAAATGCAAAAAAAGCAGAAATAATAAATGCAACCTTTTCAGATCATAAGGCAATAAAAATAATGATCAGCAAGGGTACATGGAGAGCAAAATTAAAAATCAATTCGAAATTAAATAATATGATACTCCAAAATCTATTAGAGAACAAATCATAGAAACAATAATTTCATTGAAGAAAATGACAATGGTGAAACATCCTTTCAGACCTTATGGGATGCAGCCAAAGCAGTACTCAGAGGAAAATTCATATCCCTGAGTGTATATATTAACAAATTAGGGAGGGCGGAGATCAATGAATTGGACATGCAACTCAAAAAACTTGAAAGCAAGCAAATTAAAAGCCCCCAAAAGAAAACCAAATCAGAGATCCTAAAAATTAAGGGAGAAATTAATAAAATCAAAAGTGATAGAACTATTGAACTAATAAATAAGACTAGAAGCTGGTACTTTGAAAAAACAAACAAAATAATCAAAGTACTGGTCAATCTAATTAAAAAAGAAGAAAAGCAAATTAACAGTATCATAGATGAAAAGGGGGATCTTACCTCCAATGAAGAGGAAATTAAGGCAATCATTAAAAACTTCTTTGCCCAAATATATGGCAATAAATATGCCAATATAGGAGATATGGAGGAATATTTACAAAAATACAAACTGCCTAGACTAACAGAAGAAGAAATAGAACTCTTAAATAATCCCATATCAGAAAAAGAAATTCAACAGGCCATCAAAGAACTCCCTAAGAAAAAATCCCCAGGGCCTGATGGATTCACAAGTGAATTCTATCAAACATTCAAAGAACAGCTAATCCCAATACTATTCAAACTATTTGACATAATAAGCAAAGAGGGAGTTCTACCAACTTCGTTTTATGACACAAACATGGTACTGATTCCAAAGCCAGGCAGGTCAAAAATGGAGAAAGAACTCTATAGACCAATCTCCCTAATGAATATAGATGCAAAAATCTTAAATAGCTACTAGCAAAAAGACTTCAGCAAGTGATCAGGAGGGTCATTCACTATGATCAAGTAGGATTTATACCAAAAATTCAGGGATGGTTCAATATTAGGAAAACCATCCACATAATTGACCATTTTAACAAGCAAACCAACAAAAATCACATGATTATCTCAATAGATGCAGAAAAAGCCTTTGATAAAAAATAACACCCATTTCTATTAAAAACACTAAAAAGCATAGGAATAGAAGGGTCTTTCCTAAAAATAATAAACAGTATATATCTAAAACCATCAGCAAACATCATCTGCAATGGGGATAAACTAGATGTATTCCCAATAAGATGAAGAGTGAAACAAGGTTGCCCATTATCACCTCTATTATTTAACATTGTACTTATAAACACTAGCAGTAGCAATTAGAGAAGAAAAAGAAATTGAAGGTATTAAAATTGGCAATGAGGAGACCAAGCTGTCACTCTTTGCAGATGATATGATGGTCTACTTAAAGAATCCTAGAGAATCAACTAAAAAGCTAGTGGAAATGATCAACAACTTTAGCAAAGTAGCAGGATACAAAATAAACCCACATAAGTCATCAGCATTTCTATATATCTCCAACACATCTCAGCAGCAAGAATTAGAAAGAGAAATTCCATTCAAAATCACCTTAGATAATATAAAATCCTTAGGAATCTATCTGCTGAGACAAACACAGGAAATATATGAGCACCACTACAAAACACTCTCCATACAACTAAAACTAGACTTGAGCAATTGGAAAAACATTAACTGCTCATGGGTAGAACAAGCTAATATAATAAAAATGACCATCAATTACTCAAACTTACAAAGAGCTAAATCAATTGTACAAAAAATCAAGCCATTCCCCAACTGATAAATTGGCTAGGGACAGGAATAGGCAATTTTCAGTTAAAGAAATCAAAACTATTAATAAGCACATGAAAAAGTGTTCTAAATCTCTTATAATCAGAGAGATGCAAATCAAAACAACTCTGAGGTATCACCTCACACCTAGCAGATTGGCTAACATAACAGCAAAGGAAAGTAATGAATGCTGGAGGGGATATGGCAAAGTAGGGACACTAATTCATTGCTGGTGGAGTTGTGAATTGATCCAACCATTCCAGAGGGCAATTTGGAACTATGCCCAAAGGGCAATAAAAACTGTCTGCCCTTTGATCCAGCCATAGCACTGCTGGGTTTGTACCCCAAAGAGATAATAAGGAAAAAGACTTGTACAAGAATATTCATAGCTGCACTCTTGGTGGTGGCCAAAAACTGGAAAATGAGGGGATGCCCTTTGATTGGGGAATGGCTGAACAAATTGTGGTATATGTTGGTGATGGAATACTATTGTGCTAAAAGGAATAATAAAGTGGAGGATTTCCATGGAGACTGGAACAACCTCCAGGAAGTGATGCAGAGCAGAACCAGGAAAACATTGTACACAGAGACTAATACACTGTGATACAATTGAACGTAATGGACTTCTCCATTAGTGTCAATGCAATGTCCCTGAATAATCTGCTAGGATCTAAAAAATACTATCCACATGCAGAGGATAAACTGTGGGAGTAAAAACACCGATGAAAAGCAACTGCTTGACTACAGGGGTGGAGGGGATATGACTGAGGAGAGACTCTAAATGAACACTCTGATGCAAATACCAACAACATGGAAATGGGTTTGAATCAAGAACACATGTGATACCCAGTGGAATTGTGCGTGGGCTATGGGAGAGGTGATGGGAGGGGGGAGGGAAGAAAAGAAAATGATTTTTGTTTCCAATAAATAATGTTTGGAAATGACCAAATAAAATAATGTTTAAAAAATTTTAAAAAATAAAATATAAATGACTATCCTACCCAAACTTATCTATTTAGTGCCATGCCCATTGAAATTCCAAAAAACTTTTTTTACTGAATTAGAAGAAACTATAACAAAGTTCATTTGGAAGAACAAAGGATCAAAGATATCCAGGGAAATAATGAAAAAAAATACAAAGGAAGGTGGACTAGCAGTCCCAGATCTCAAACTATATTATAAAGCAGTGGTCATCAAAACAATTTGGTATTGGCTAAGAGACAGAAAGGAGGATCAGTGGAATAGATTTGGGGTAAATGATCTCAGCAAGACAGTCTATGACAAACCCAAAGATCCAGATTTTGGGACAAAAATTCACTATTTGATAAAAACTGCTGGGAAAATTGAAAGATGGTGTGGGAGAGATTAGGTTTGGATCAACACCTCACACCCTACACCAAAATAAACTCAGAATGGGTGAATGACTTGACCATAAAGAAGAAAACTATAAGTAAATTGGTTGAACACAGAATAATATACATGTCAGACCTTTGGGAAGGGAAAGAATTTAAAACCAAGCAAGATTTAGAAAGAGTCACAAAATGTAAAATAAATAATTTCAACTACATCAAATTAAAAACTTTTTGAACAAACAAAACCAATGTAAATAGAATCAGAAGGGAAGCAACAAATTGGGAAACAATCTTCATAGCAAAAACCTCTGACAAAGGTCTAATTACTCAAATTTACAAAGAGCTAAATCAATTGTACAAAAAATCAAGCCATTCCCCAACTGATAAATTGGCTAGGGACAGGAATAGGCAATTTTCAGTTAAAGAAATCAAAACTATTAATAAGCACATGAAAAAAGTGTTCTAAATCTCTTATAATCAGAGAGATGCAAATCAAAACAACTGTGAGGTATCACCTCACACCTAGCAGAGGTGGCTAACATGGCTAACATGATAGCAAAGGAAAGTAATGAATGCTGGAGGGGGTGTGGCAAAGTTGGGACATTAATGCATTGCTGGTGGAGTTGTGAATTGATCCAATTGATTTCATTCTGGAGGGCAATTTGGAACTATTCCCAGAGGGCACTAAAAGACTGTCTGCCCTTTGATCCAGCCATAGCACTGCTGGGTTTGTACCCCAAAGGGATAATAAGAAAAAAGATATGTACAAGAATATTTATAGCTGTGTTCTTTGTGGTGGCAAAAAATTGGAAAATGAGGGGATGCCCTTCAATTGGGGAATGGCTGAACAAATTGTGGTATATGTTCGTGATGGAATATTATTGTGCTGAAAGGAATAATAAAGTGGAGGAATTCCATTGAGACTGGAACAACCTTCAGGAAGTGATGCAGAGCAAAAGGAACAGAACCAGTAAAACATTGTACACAGAGACTGATACACTGTGGTACAACCGAACGTAATGGACTTCTCCATTAGTGTCAATGCAATGTCCCTGAACAATCTGCAGGGATTTAGGAGAAAAATCACTACTCACAAGCAGAGGACAAAAGGTGGGAGTAAAAACACCGAGGAAAGGCAACTGCTTGACTACAGGGGTTGAGGGGACATGATTGAGGAGAGACTCTAAATGAACACCCTAAAGCAAATTCCAACAACATGGAAATGGGGTCGGATCAAGGACACCTGTGATATCCAGAGGAATCGCGCATCAGCTATGGGAGGGGTGGTGGGAGGGAGGGAGGAAAAGAAAATGATTTTTATTTCCAATGAATATTGTTTGAAAATGACCAAATAAAATAATGTTTAAAAAGTAAATAAATAAATAAAATCCTTCAGTGTTCCCAGGCAACTCTAACACCAAGCAGTTGCCAATATGCATTATTTCCTCTCTATAAAGTCCCTGTGTCTAGGAAATCACAAGTGGTGATTAGAATGAGCTCTAGAGTGAAATTCACTGAAAACAGAGTTCCAGTGATTGTACAGAAATGCTACTCATAAGAAAAAGACCCATCATTTCATTTCTTGTACACATGGATAAGCAGGTACATTTTTTAGTAATCTGCAGTGAGTTGTCTTCTCCTATGTGAGTCATGGAAGTCTTCGATAAGGAGATGAATTTTAAGGTAGATCTTAAAGGTAGTTCTTGAAGGGAGTGGTGCACAATGAATGTCAGCAAATAAGCAGACAGACATTCTAAATCAAGAAAACATCAAGAATATGTTTAAATTATTTTGCAAATACTTTCTACTCTGTTATATAGTATTATTTGGCAGATTTTCGTCAATGATTATATTGCATTGAAGAGTGTTTGTACTTTTAATGAGTTTATTAATTTTAATGAGTATTATTAATTTTCTGAAATTGTAATAAATTTTCTACTTATTTCCAGGTTGAAATCAGTTTAAGGCAACCTCAAGAAAGAGGAGATTTACTCTGAATTGTTTGGCAGAACACTTTAGTAAGGAAGGCACAGAGTACTGACATTGTACATATAACTGAGGTTTTTTTTTGGGTGTGTGATTATGATGTCCCATTGTCTTTATTTGTTAAGTTTGGAGGAATATAAAACAAGGAAGTGAGATTATTTGGGATAATAGACTTACTGATGGCATCTGCAACAATGTTTTCTTCTTTTCCCAATTGAATCATGGAGTAGAAATTGTTTTCATATTCTGCTCTATCCTTTGTAATGTTCCATCTAGTTGGAAAACACCTGGCAACAACTAAAAAGCCTTTTTATTGATTCTCTTCTGGAAATATAGTTACATATGTTTGTTTTCTTAAACAATTTTCTGATCAACCCTGATCTGATGATTGCTGGTTACCCTCAGATTAAGAAGAATTAGATTTTAGTATTCAGGTAAAGTATCCTTCAGAAATTTTCTAGGGGCATGGATACCTTCTCCTTACTCTTTCTAGCTTCCTTTTATGTTTTGTTTTCCCCCAAGCCAAACTCAAAGAAAATATATAAATATATAAACGCTTCCCAGCAAATAAGGAGACATCATATAAGCTATTTGTGTCATTTCCATTCTTGTATTATTTATCTCCTTGAAATGACTATTTTTCATGGACTCTTTATTTGTTTTTAATATTGTAGATGGGGAAAAAGTAGCAGTATTAATACAGAACCTAGAACTTTTCTTGGGCACAATCATTCAGATAACAAAAAAGATGTCATTGAATCCCTTCCCTGTCATCCTATCTCTCACCTGGCACCTTTTCAATGCCTGTCCAGAAGATGTCTGTTCCTCTGGGCATTAATAAGGTTATTATATTTGTTATGGTTCTTATCCTTCCTTCTATAGTTGTTCACCTTTTATTCTTTCCTCCCATTCTCATATAATGACTTTTTTTTTAAACCCTTACCTTCTGTCTTGGAATCAATATTATATATTGGCTCCAAGGCAGAAGAGTGGTAAGGGCTAGGTAATGGCAGTTAAGTGAATTGCCCTGGGTCACCCAGATGGGAAATGTCTGAGGCCAGATTTGAACCTAGGACCTCCCATCTCTAGGCCTGGTTCTCAATTCACTGAACCACCCAGCTGCCCCCCTCATATAACCACTTCATGAAGATGACAATAATTCTAGAAATTGAAGTCTTCAACAACTGTATCAAAAGAAAACTTACGAAACTTTAAATATTAAAGATCATAAAAGCACTGAAGGGTCCAAATAATTCATTCATGAACTATCAAGAAGACCCATTAGGAAGTAGCCAAGAAAAAGAACAATTAGCAGACTATGAAGATGAAGTGACAGAGGAAGAAGAAAGTGAGGAAGAGGAGAAAGGAGAAGAGGAGGAGGAATTCAGTCAAGATGACCAGGATGAAATAGATATGGAAGATGAACCAGAATATGTAGATTATTACTTACATTGTAAGAACCAGAATATTACTTAATTGTAAGCAATACCAAGTGAGGAGACTTCTATCAATGCAGACTGGCAACTGTTCTCTAGCCTACATTCTTATGGAGTTGCCTGGGGCATGAAGAAGTTCAGTGTCCTGCCCCTAGTCCCACTGTCAGTCTGTCAGCATTGGGACCTGAACCCTGGTCTCTTTAACTCCAAAGCTGGTCCTGTATCCACTATGTCACACTACTCTCTCAAGGGGTAGAATGTGTTTACAGAACTTTTCTTTGGCAAATTGCCATTATAAAGCAATAAATTTGATGTGTATTAACCTAACGATGAAGTATATTAAATATAAACATTCTTTCTGTTCTGACTCCTTTTTTTGTCACATTATTAAGAGTATTTTAGGAAAACAATTTTTGTTACATATTCTCATATAAAATTACCACTCATCCCCAACTTCTTTTTTTGAAGGCCCCTACTTTACCCACAATCCCTAAATCCAAATATTACTCTCTTAATCTACTATCTTCTCCTGAAAATTTTTCTAATAGTCCTTTAGTTTTTTCAGAAGTGATTATAACTACACATATGGTTGATGTTTCCATGTCCCCAGCAAGCATGTATTTTAATTATTAATGTGATTTTTTCATCTATATTTCATCTATATTTCACAGATATATTGTCAGCATTGCAATTGGAAGAGGAGGAAGATACAGACTCACCTTGGGATTCAGAGGTATTTTCTACTTAGTGATCTTGAAACTTCAGTATTGAGTGTGACTTTTAAAATTACACTTCAGATTTACTTATTTACTAATTAATATTTATTGTGAAAGGATGGAGAGGACAGGAAAAAACTGGGGATAAAGTAAGGTTTGTATGGGGGTATGGAGGAGTTGAGGAGAGAGAGGGAATATTGCTTGGTGAGGCTAAGGAGAGAGATGCCCCCTGCCAAGAGGAAGCAGCAGGGGTCCAATAAGGTCTGTTTGTCTTTAAATGAGTGAACTGATGTTCAGCTCCCTCTATGCCCAGAAAAGATAGTCCACTTATCTAACTGCGAATTCAAATAATATAAAGTTTATTAACCAGTTGGGATTGGAGTTTTTTCTCAGCTTCAGAGCTGAGGCCAGGCCCCAGAGGCTGGCAGAGGGTCTCTCCCATTCCCATCTACTCTATATCAGTCCTCGCTTTGTCTAATTCAGAATCTTAGCAGTAGACAGAAAGCAAACAAGAACAGGTCTGACCTTCAGAAGTGATTGGGCCTGAATCTTCGGGCTGAACCAAGAAGAAGCACACTACTCCAGACTGGGCTGAATGAGCTCCTCCCTCCTCCCACACCAGGGAGGAAGTAAAAAACCCAGCAGGAAGAAAGTGCTAATCACAAGACCCAACTGCCACTCCAGCAGGAAGGAAGTGCTAGTCACAAGACCCAACTACCACTCCCAGTTGGCCCTTCCCCCACCAACTGTCAGTCTTATTTCCTTTCCACACTACCAATCACAGCAGATGCTCCTCTCCAGGACTGTCTGCTCATTCACACATGGGTCACAGACCTCCCACTCAATGCATGAAATGGGTGTTCACACCTTTTTGTAGTTAGTTATACCTTTTATGATTAGTTAACACCTTTTTTGGTTAGTTCACCTTTTGAAGTTAGTTAACACCTTTTTGTAGTTAAAATGGGTAGATCTACTTCAAATACTGAGTTAACCCTTTTGTAGATTAAAATTGGTAGATCTACTTCAAATACTGAGTTACCACCTTTTGGGGATTAAAAATCTAAATACAGATTGTGAATTACAATTCAATCTTCCCAATAAAGGAAGAGCTAAGTATCTTCATTGTTACAATCAGGAGATAGCCAAATCCAATCTTCACATAAGGTAAGAGATATATTAGACAATTTGTCTATTTCTCTCTCTGGCCTGATGTACAAAACAATTTTAGCTAAATTGAGTGAGTGCAAAGATTTATCCAGGCTATCATTATAATACATACATTACTGATGCAGATGGAATAAATAAAAGGTAAGATATTGCATTTGTTGTGTTTTGGAAAAACCTGATTTAAGACTTCTTTCATTTTCTTATTATTATTGTGGCCTTGCATACAACCTAATTTATCCAATACTTTAAAATAGTTTTTTAATTTTAATTTATTTTTTAAATTTAATTTAATTTTTATTTTTTAAATTATTTAAATCATTGTTTTTAAAAGTTTTTCAAACCTTTTATTTAGGTTTATCTCTTTTAAAGCTAGAAGAGTAAACTGGAAAAGCATAAGCACAAGGTTGTCCTTTTGAAGCAAAAATGTCATTTTTTGGTCAGTATTTATAAATATTTGTCTTCCGTGAGTGTTGAGCTAAATCTGTTGAGTTTTATTTATTAATAATATTGAATGAATAATTCTGAGTTGATAAAAACTTTTGTTTCATTTAAAAAAACTTTCAGGATTAATAGTTTTGCACAGCATTTCTTAGATGTATTTCATATATACCTTCTTTCATAAATGGATCAAGAAACTTTAAGATGGATAAACTAAAAGATATAAGAAGAGTAGGCATGCCAGTAGGCAAAATGGATATGGAAAGAAATTAAAATATAATATATATACATATATAATACATTATTAACTATTATTCTACAAATGTACATCTAAGTAAATCTTTTCAGAACATTTGTTTCTAGCCCTTTAATTTCATGATAAGAAAATGCTATATAAATTGTTAACTATATTGACTGATATATAACTAATTAAAGAATCATTCAAATTGTAGCACTTGTAGTATAATTGCATTAATCACTCTCATTGCTGCCTCATAAGAGCATCAACTTTATCCACCTCTTATGAAGGATAATTTGTATGTGTCATTGATCAGCTTGCTTTTATATTAACAAATGTGCTTGTATGTATTTGAATCCCTTGAAATGTGATCTATTTCAAATATAAATTGTATGTTGTGCCAACACTATATTCTGTTGCATTTTGAATGCCAATCATGGATTCTAATGACTGTCATGTAAATGCCATAATCTGAATTATACCAAATCAAAGCATTCATTCTTTAAATCCTATAATAGGATGCAACAAGCCTATTCATTTTGCATAAAGTTGTCATAGAATTACACTATTATAAGTTAATAATAAAATTTTTATTATGTTTTTAGATTATCCTGAGAAATATCCTAATTTGGAGGCCATAACATTAATACTTTATTATCCAATATTTATTGAAAATATTAAGTTTAAGTCTATAATTAATTATCTTATTTCAAAGCTCACTCAATCTACTCTTGAAATGAAAGGTTCTTTCTAAAACCAAGAAACAGACAAAGGAATTGAGAAAAAACAAAAATCCGCCAAGTTTTATAATTCCATAATTTAGGGGAAAAGTATATTTTAAAGAATTTTCAATATTCATCTTTCTTTTTTCCCTTCCCTTTCTCCCCTTCCTGTATTGCAGATTTACTGGAAGAATTTGGTTTAGATGATGCAGATGGCATTGATGGTATTTTTCTTTTAATTCCTTCTTAACAAGTATGAGAATAAGTGAATTTGTAAAATCTCACCGAACAAAAGTCTTCAGGTTTTTACTTTTTATTTGGCATATTTATTTGGCAAATAATATGGGCATATTATTTCAAGTTTCATTTTTATATTTTCTTGTTTTTTTTTCTATATTGCATGAAGGAGCATATATTCTCCCAATTCAAGTTAACATATATTAAGGAACATTTAAGTATCACATGCCTACTCTTTACTTTCTATTCACTAGTGTGGTAGAGGCATGGAGAGAGAGGGGGCTTCATAAATTAAGCTGAGAGATCTTGCTGACTTTGTGAAGAAGAAAGAAGATCTTAAAAGGCTGTTGTCCTCCATCTCTGACTATCTCTCTGTCACACTTGTGACTTCCCAAACCCTCATAATCCTCATTTTAGATTAGGGACATCGTCATCCCTCTCACCTCAGTTTCCCAACCTGTTATCCCAATAAACCCCTTGACTTGAAAAAGGAAAGGAAAAGAATATCTTTATAGTTTACTCAATGGGGGGTGGGGTGGAGGGAAGAAGTTAAAAGCTTCAAGAAGAATTGGGAGGTGAGGGAGGCAAGGGCGGAGAGGGTTGAAGAAGAGGGGGAGTGAAGGGGGGAGGAGGTTAGAAAGATATACTGATCCATCAGCCATTAGTAGGGATCAGTAGGCAAACCCCAGAGCATTCCCCAGAGCAGTTCCCCTGTGTGGCAGCATCCCTGTACCAGCATCTCTGTGTATTAGCATCCCTCAACATTTCTCATTCCTACCTCCATTATAACCAAGCATCTTCAGGTTCCCTTAGCAGTTCTCTCTAGTCACAAGCCAGAGGACAGCAGTCATTGCAAAAGAAAGTTCCCTCAGTTTACCATTATTCTATTTCACTAGGATCCAAAGAGAAAAACAAACACTCCTTTGCCCCGTGGAATTTACAGATAAATATGTCCCAAAGTCTGGGGTAAAGGAGGCAAAGGAGAGATAAAAGAGATAAAGTATAGGAAAATTTGGGGAGAAGACAACATGAAAAAGGGTAATGGTTATGGAAGGAATAGTTCATAGCCTCACTGTCCCCTAAACTGAGGCAGCAGGGAGCCACAGAAGACTTTAGAACAAGAGAATTTGCTCTTTGTATGCCCTAAGAAGATTACTTGACAGCTTTATGTAGGACTGACCAGAGGAGGTAGAAATCAGAGATAAGGAGACCAGTTAGTCATTTATTTGAAAAGTCCAATAAAAGTTGATGAGAACATGAAGTAGGAGTGTAGCTTTGTGAATGAAGAAGAGGAAGAAGACAGATGTGGAGGTAGAATCAATAGGACTCCATAACTTTTGTGTGTGTATATGCATATATACATATATGAGCATGTATATTTAATATTCACATACACACATATATGGAAAAGAGAGAAGCGTCAAAGATGTGGACTCAGGTTCCTGAGAAGATGGGCTCACCTTTCACAAAAATAAAGAGTATAAAAGGAGTTTGCAGGTAGGGGATGTGTAAATATTGAATAGGCAATCGACTTAATTAAGAATAGATTTTAGCCAGAAGTAAGGTTAAAAGAAATAGTTTAAAATCTTTAATGGTTTCTTTAAACAGTCAGAGAATTCTGAGTAGGTCAGAGGTAGAAAATTCCCAGAGACCCTTAGGAAAACAGTTGGTCAATGGATCACTCACTCTCTAGATCTTCCTTGTTGAGGAAGGGCATGTAGGGAGCTGTTTATGAGAAATTTGGAAGATTTGGTGGTAGATAGCTTGGATAACATCTTGATATCTAAGAAGGTTTGGAGAGAAGGTTTTGAGAGAAGAGTGGTGGTGCAGTTCTCCGCAACTCCACCAGAGGGCAGCAGAGAGCAACAGCTGGGAAAGAAGCTGTCTGCTATATCTGACAGGTAGAGAGATCTCTAACTGAATAGAGAAAACAGTTGTTGGAACTACAGATAACTATAAGAAGATTTATAAATAGATTAGCTTAGGTAGTTAGTAATATATTTTAGAGAAATTAGAGAGTTTAGGTGAGGCCTGGTTTCAGGCAAGAAAAAAACTCCTTGCAGAGTAGTTTGGGAATTTGGATTTTAGGTAGAAATCTTTAGTTTAAGGAAATATATACATATCTCAAATTCAATATCTACATTTTCCCTTTCCTGTTCCTATTTTCCTTTTAGTAGTTCTAATAAATAAGTTTTTCTGACCTGTCTCTAGATGAATTTATCAAATATTAGTTGAACCATCTCCTCAACTGCCAACAATTTAGTCTCCTTATAAACAATAGCCTATCATTAACTATTGATAACAATTAATAATAGATCAAATTTATCATAACAGAGGAGGGGAACAGAAATAATGAGTTTGAGTTTGTTCATGTTGACTTTGAAGACCCAGGAGAACACTCAGGCTTGAGGAGTCCTGAGCCAGTCCTAAAGTGTGGGCTCCCAAACTAAGGAGTGGTCTTTCCAAGGCAGAGGTCAGCCGATGCACATCTCCCTTCCTCTGGACATTGTATCTCTTTTAAAGAAATATAAAATTGTCCTGGCTCTTCTGGCTGCTGTATTGACTAATATCGAGCACATAGTCCATAAAATCTGACAGGATACTACCTAGCCATACTTTTCCCTTTCTTGTGTTTGTACTTGCATTTGTCATTTTGAGCAAAAAGATGACATGGGAGAATTGTCAAGTGCTTTGGTGAAATCTAGGCAAACTATAATGAGAGTAATCCCCTCATATGTCAGCCTAGTAACCCTGTCAAAATGCAATGAAAGTCTGGTATGACCTCTTGTGATCATTTCCCATTGAACTCATGAGAGTGGATGAGATTGCCATTGAAGAGTGTCAAAAGAGATTATCCATGAAGTACCAGTGGTCAGAAGTATCTGAGGACCTGTACAGTCAAAGAAGATGAAGACTGAGAAAAGGTTGTCAATTTTAACAGTTTGAGTATCAGTGATAACCTTAGAGTAAGCAATTTCAGCAGAGTATTAGGTGTAAAGCCAGATTAAAAGTTCTGGGGAATGAATAATAATAACTCTAGTAATTAAACAGAAAAGGAAGGGAGATATTGGACAATAGCTTGAGGAGATGACATGATCAAGTGAAGGGTTTGTTTTTGAGAGGATGAGAGAAACTTTAAAAGACCCAGAAAACTAAATGTTCTTGTGTTTAGCCTTTTCACAGATCATTGTCCTTATATTTGTGCTCTTTGAAAATAACATAAACTTGTCATATTTTAAGAAGGAATACTTAAATTATCAACTGTCATTTTTATGCTAAATTTGTAATGAATGTGTATTGAAAATTAAAAGACAATCTTCAAGTAGTTCGTTTATTCTGAAAAAAATTATCTTCTAGTCAATGGTAATTCTAAAGAAAAAACCCTCCATTAAGGGACTCTAATTGAAAGCATTTTCTATGGAAAATATTTTAGCATATTGGATAAAATTGACTTCAAAGACAAAAAAGCATGGTTTCAAAGCTCATCTCTGATGTGTACTGGCTGTGTGAGCCTGGAAATGTCACTTAACCTCTAGGTGCCCTAGGCAACTGTCTTAGACTGTAAATTACGGAGAAAGTACCAACCTAGATTAGTAGAGGGAATTTCCTCACCTGGGAACCCTTTATAGAAATTAAGCCACAGGATCAGATTCTATTTCCTAATTCTAAATAATCTTAAAAGTCAAATGTAGATGTTATTTTAAAAGGATCTTTCAAAAGACCTTCTCTTTGAAAAGAGGAGGATTTCCCTTAGGACCTCAATAATACATTCTTTGGGACTACCCAGAGATAAAAGATTAATGAGGGTGTAAGAGCTGATAATCTAAGAAAGAGGATAGGCTGAAAAATTAATAAATGAAAGAAAAGTTGTTGTCCTATATCACCTGAGAGATAAAAAAATATATAGGATATATAAGTAAACAAAATAAAGACATAAATCTATTTGGTAATTTTTGATGATCTTGTGAAAAAATTAAAGAAATAATGTGTCTAGTAGATAACTGATATACTATTTAAATCCATCATTATCTTATTCTCTAAGTGCTTCCATGAAAAATGTGACTTATAGAAGTTCCAAGGATTTGAATTTTGATGGGAATTATCCTTGCAAAACAATACCATAAACAAAAAATCAGTTAAGATCCTTAGAGTTTGGAAAGGTTCCTTTAAGAGAAGATGAAATAACTGTAGCTATATCAGAAACTAGACCTGATTTAAGACTGTGATTCCAGTAGAAAAACCAGTCTTCCAGATGTGGTGTGAACCACAGCTCCCTCTAGGAAAAGAAGAAAGGAAAGGCAATGAAAATCATATGGAGCTATAAGTAAACAAAATAAATGATAAAGTCATGGGATGACAAAATTCACTACCTGTTTTTACTCCTCTCAGTGCAACCTAGAACCTAGCAAGTGTCTTTTTAACAAGTGTTTTGATTCTCTCCTCTAATCAGTATAACATTTTCCACAAACACTGAACAGGGGTAGTTTAGGTTTATGCTCTGAATTAGTCTGTTCCTGTCTAAATAAACTGTGAATTCTTAAGTCATTCTTTTTTTTTTAGCATTTCAAATGCTGAAATCATTTATTTACACATCTAAAACCTATGATTGGAGAAGCAGAGTCAAGATGGCAGCATAGAGGCAGAAAATGTTCAGACCTCTGAAAACCCTTCCTTACTGATTGCAAACTAAATGCTCGTAGGGGATTGAAAATCAAACCTAACAACAAGACAGAGCCCAGGAACCCTCCTGCTGGACTCAACTTAAAAGGTATGCCCCAAAAAACCGGAATTCAAGAACACTCCAATTTAAGGGAAAAGAAGAAGAAAGGTCCTGGGACCGTTCCCCCACCTAGAGTGCTAAGCCTCCAGCAGAGCTGGAACCTCTGGTAAGGCAAAGGTGCTGGTCTGGAGGGAGTATCTTGAAGGCAAAGCCAGGCTCAGAGTGTACAATACAGGCAGTGGGGAAGCTGATAGAGAAGAAACACAAAGCACAGAGTGGGAGGCATAGTTGCAGCAGCAGAAACACTCCATATTGCTCCCCCTCTTCCCAAGGTTTTGGCCCCAGGGTACATCCATCAACCTAGCCAGACTTAATCCCATCCAAGCCTCCAGAGGCCAGGGAAGCTCAAGTCAAAACCCATCCCCACAGATTGCTGGACTTAATCCCATCACAGGTTCCAGAGGCCAGAGAAGCTCAAGCTCCAATACTCCTCCCTCACAGACTGCATTGAGAGATTTACTGACAAAACTCTAAGAGTGAAGGCAGAAAGAAAAGCCAAAAACCACAAAAAAATGAGAGGAGCAAAAGCTCAGGCAACAACAGGGAGTAAAGAAGGAATAAATATGAGCAAACAACATAAAAATAAAAAAGAAATTACAATTGACAGCTTCTATAATGGCAATGAACAAAGAGCAAATGGAACAGAGAAGGATGAGAGAACTCCAAGCAAAAAAAAAAAATGGAAAACCCAGGGAATTAGATAAAGGCTCTGGAAGAACTCAAAATACAATTCAAAACACAATTAAGAGAGGCTGAAGAAAACTTTAAAAGCAAGATAAGTCATCTGGAAAAGGAAAACAGTGTCTTGAAGGCCAAAGTTAATCAGCTTGAAAATGAGGCAAAGGAAATGAAAGATGACCTCCAAAGAAAATCAGACCAGAAGGAAAAGCCAGGGATGAAATCCAGTCTTTACAAACCAGAATACAACAAATAGAAGCAAGTGACTACACAAGGTAGCAGGACACTATAAAACAATCAAAAGAATGAAAAAAATTGAGGAAAATATGAAGCATCTCATTCACAAAACAGAAGATTTAGAAAATTGTTCAAGGAGAGACAACTTAGGAATCATTGGTCTACCAGAAGACCATGACAAAAGAAAAAGTCTGAACATCATACTACAGGAAATTATCCAAGAAAACTGCCCCAATATTCTAGAACAAGAGGGAAAAGTGAAGATTGAAAGAATCCACAGATCACCTCCTATAGTTAATCCCTAACTGACAACACCCAGGAATGTTATAGTCAAATTCAAGAACTATTAGACCAAGGAAAAAATATTACAAGCTGCTAAGAAGAAGTCATTCAGATACCATGGAAGCACAGTGAGGATAACACATGATCTGGCTGGATCTACACTGAAGGACCAAAAGGCATATGGAATATGATATTCCAGAAAACAAGGGAACTAGGTCTACAATCAAGAATCAACTACTCAGCAAAACTGATGATATTCCTAGAGGAGAAAGTATGGTCATTTAACAAAACAGAAGAATTCTAAGCATTTGTAAAGAAAATACCAGACCTGAACAGAAAATTTGATGCCCAAGCACAGAACTCAAGAGAATCATCAAAAGGTAATTAAGAAAGAGGGGAAAAAAAAAACAAAACAAAAACTTTTTTTAAGAGACAGAATAAGTTAAAATATGTATCCCCATAATAAAAGAGGTCATTGGTAACTCTTAATAATTGTTATTATCACCTGGACAGCTAGAAGAATTACACTTAGAGGGAACAGTAACAAACTGCATAGGATGAAATGCTGAGACATAAATATGTATATAGATATATGTATGCATAAATACACACACACCCATATATATACAAACATATATATATACACATATATATATATACATATATATATATATACACAACTAGAGCTAAAAAGAAGAGGTTAAGACTAAAAGAAATGGGAAAAGAAATGAAAGAGGGTAAATTGATATGTCACAAAGCAGCTCATGGCATGAGGGGGGAGAAGGGTAAAAAGGTTGGAGATAGGAAATACTCAACTCTTACGTGCATTGAAATTGACTCAGAGAGGGAAGAACAATACAATCCATTGGGGAAGAAAATTGATTTGCTCCCTATAGGGAATTAGTAAGGTAACAAATAGATTGGTGGGGAAGGAAGCAATACAAGGGAGGGAGAAGGTGGGGAGAGTCATTTAAAAAGACTGTAAAAGAAAACAAACGGGGAATAAAGAGGGAGGGGGTAGAAAGGGAAGCAAAATAATGGTGGGAATTAGGGGGACTGATTAAAAACAAAACATTTGTGTAGAAGGAAATAGTGAGAAAAGAAAAGGCAAGACTAGGAGTAGAATTCAAAATGCTGGGAAACACACAGCTGGTTATCATAACTCTGAATGTGAATGGAATGAACCCACACATAAAATGCAAGTGAATAGCAGAGTGGATTAGAATCCAAAACCCTACCATATGCTGTCTACAAGAAATACACATGAGGAAGGTAGAGGTGCAAAGGGTGAAAGTAAAAGGATGGAGCCAAATCTATTGGGCATCAGCTGATAAAAAGAAGGCGGGAGTCGCAATCATGATATCTGACAAAGCCAAAGTAAAAATAGATCTAGTTAAAAGAGATAGGGAAAGTAATTACATCCTGACAAAAGGCAGTATAGACAATGAGGAAATGTCAGTACTCAACATATATGCACCAAATGGCATAGCATCCAAATTTCTAAAGGAGAAACTGGTAGAGCTCAAGGATGAAATAGATGGAAAAACTATACTAGTGGGAGACCTGAACCTTCCTCTATCTGAACTAGATGAATCAAACCAAAAAATAAATAAGAAAGAGGTAAGAGAAGTGAATGAAATCTTAGGAAAATTAGAGTTAGAAGATATGTGGAGAAAAATAAATAGGAACAAAAAGGAATATAACTTCTTTTCAGCAGCACATGATATATTCACAAAGATTGACCATGTATTAGGGCATAAAAACATTGCAAACAAATGCAAAAAAGCAGAAATAATAAATGTAACCTCATCAGATCACAATGCAAAGAAAATAATGATTAGTAAGGGTATATGGAGAGGCAAATCAAAAATTAATTGGAAATTAAACAATGTGATTCTCCAAAATTGGTTAAAGAACAAATCAGAGAAATAATTAATAACTTCATTGAAGAAAATGACAATGAGACATCCTTTTAAAATCTATGGGATGCAGCCAAAGCAGTACTCAGGGGGAAATTCATATCATTGAGTTCATATATTAACAAGTTAGAGAGGGCAGAGGTCAATGAATTGGGCATGCAAATTAAAAAACTAGAAAGTGAACAAATTAAAAATCCTCAGATGAAGACTAAATTAGAGATCCTAAAAGTCAAAGGAGAAATTAATAAAATCGAAAGTCTAAGAACTATTGATTTAATAAATAAGTCTAAAAGCTGGTACTTTGAAAAAACAAATAAAATAGACAAAGTACTGGTCAATCTAATTTAAAAAAGGAAAGAAGAAAACCAAATTGATAGTATCCAAGATGAAAATGGGGACCTCACCTCTAAGGAAGAGGAAATTAAGGCAATCACTAAAAATTATTATGTCCAATTATATGGCAATAAATATGGCAATCTAGGTGATATGGATGAATATTTACAAAAACATAAATTGCCTAGACTAACAGAGGAAGAAATAGAGTACCTAAATAATGCCATATCAGAAAAAGAAATTGAACAAACCATCAAAGAACTCCCTAAGAAAAAATCCCCAGGGCCAGATGGATTCACAAATGAATTCTATCAAACATTCAAAGAACAACTAATCCCAATATTATACAAACTATTTGACAGAATAAGCAAAGAAGGAATTCTACCAAATTCATTTTACAACACAAATATGGTACTGATTCCAAAGCCAGGCAGGTCAAAAACAGAGAAAGGAAACTATAGACCAATCTCCTTAATGAATATAGATGTAAAAATCTTAAATAGGATACTAGTAAAAAGATTCCAGCAAGTGATCACAAGGGTTATTCATTATTCCAGGTAGGATTCATATCAGGAATGCAAAGATTGTTCAATATTAGGAAAACCATCCACATAATTGACCATTTTAACAAGCAAACCAACAAAAATCACATGCTTATCTCAATAGATTCAGAAAAAGCCTTTGCAAAATAGAACCTTCATTCCTATTGAAAACACGAGAAAGCATAGGAATAGAAGGGCCTTTCCTAAAAATAATAAACAGTATATATCTAAAACCATCAGCAAACATCATCTGCAATGGGGACAAACTAGAAGCATTCCCAATAAGATCAGGAGTGAAACAAGGATGCCCATTATCACCTCTATTATTTAACATTGTGCTAGAAACACTAGCATTAGCAATTAGAGAAGAAAAAGAAATTGAAGGTATTAAAATTGGCAATGAGGAGACCAAGCTATTACTCTTTGCAAATGATATGATGATCTACTTAAAGAACCCCAGAGAATCAACCAAAAAGCTAGTGGAAATAATCAACAACTTTAGCAAAGTTTCAGGATACAAAAATAAACCCACATAAGTCATCAGCATTTCTATATCTCTCCAACACATATCAGCAGCAAGAGAAATTCAATTTAAAATCACCCTAGACAATATAAAATACCTAGGAATCGATCTGCTGAGACAAACACAGGAACTATATGAACACAACTACAAAACACTCTCCACACAATTAAAACTAGATCTAAACAATTGGAAAAACATTGACTGCTCATGGGTAGGATGAGCTAACATAATAAAAATGAGCATCCTACCCAAATTAATGTACTTATTTAGTACCATACCCATTGAACTACCAAAAAACTTTTTTACTGAATTAGAAAAAAAAACAAAACATAGCAAAGTTCATTTGGAAGAACAAAAGATCAAGGATATCCAAGAAATCATGAAAAAAAATGTGAAGGAAGGACGCCTTGCAGATCTCAAACTATACTATAAAGCAGTGGTTATCAAAACAATTTGGTACTGGCTAAGAGACAGAAAGGAGGATCAGTGGAATAGACTTGGGGTAAGTGACCTCAGCAAGATAGTCTATGACAAGTCCCAAGCTCCCAGCTTTTGAATCCAAAACCCACTATTTGATAAAAACTGCTAGGAAAATTGGAAGACAGTATGGGAGAGATTAGGTTTGGATCAACATCTCACACCCTACACAAACATAATCTTGGAATGGGTGAATGACTTGAATATAAAGAAGGAAACTATAAGCAAATTAGGTGAACACAGAATAGTATACATGTCAGATCTTTGGGAAAGGACTTTAAAACAAGGCAAAAGCTAGAAAAAAATCACCAAATGTAAAATCAATAATCTTGATTATATCAAATTAAAAAGGTTTTGTACAAACAAAGCTAATGCATCCAAAATTAGAAGGGAAGCAACAAATTGGGAAACAATCTTCATTACAAAAATGTCTGACAAAGGTCTAATTACTCAAATTTATAAAGAGCTTAACCAATTGTACACAAAATCAAGTCATTCTCCAATTGATAAATGGGCAAGAGACATGAATAGGCAATTTTCAATTAAAGAAATCAACACTTCTAATAAACACATGAAAAAGTGTTCTAAATCTCTTATACTCAGAGAAATGCAAATCAAAACAACTCTGAGGTATCACCTCACACCTAGCAAATTGGCTAACGTGACAGCAATGGAAAGCAAAGAATTCTGGAAGGTATATGGCAAAGTCGGGGCATTAATGCATTGCTGATGGAGTTGTGAATTGATCCAACCTTTCTGGAGGGTAATTTGGAACTATGCCCAAAGGGCACTAAAAGACTGTCTGCCCTTTGATCCAGCCATAGCATTGCTGGGTTTGTACCCCAAAGAGATAATAAGGAAAAAGACATATACAAGAATATTCATAGCTGTGCTCTTTGTGGTGGCAAAAAATTGGAAAATGAGGGGATGCCCTTTGATTGGGGAATGGCCGAACAAATTGTGGTATATGTTGGTGATGGAATACTATTGTGCTAAAAGGAATAATAAAGTGGAGGAATTCCATGTGAACTGGAATGACCTCCAGGAATTGATGCAGAGTGAAAGGAGCAGAACCAGGAGAACATTGTACACAGAGACCAATACACTGTGGTACAATAGAATGTAATGGACTTCTCCATTAGTGGCAATGCAGTGATCCTGAACAACTTGGAGGAATCTACAAGAAAAACCACTATCCACATTCAGAGGAAAAACTATGGGTGTAGAAACATAGAAGAAAAACAATGCTTGAATACATGGGTCTATGGGATATAGCTGGGGATGTAGACTCTAAATGAACATCCTAATGCCAACAGCATGGAAATAGGTTCCAATTAAGGATACATGTAATACCCAATGAAATTGCGCATTGGCTGTGGGAAGGCTGGGTGGAAGGGAGGGAGGGAAATAATGTGATTCTTGTAACCAAGGAATAATGTTCTAAATTGACTAAACAAATTAATTTTTAAAAAATAATAAAATTAAATTAAAGACAGCAAAAAATAAAAAAAAATAAAAAATAAAATGTATGACTGATTTTTTTTATCACTTTGGATTGTTTTAGCTTTCTTCCCCAAGCTAAATATAATCAATTTAATTTCCTCAAGTATTAAATTACCTAATTAGTTGATACTTCCTTGTAATTGCTTCCATGGTATAATTGGTTTTAACAGAATGCAATTACCATACAGTAATATTTTAGTGATATTAGAATATCCATAAATTAAAATAACTATCAAATTCAGGTTTAACTATATGTTGATTTTGTTTCAGTAGATTTGTTTGACTTGAGGCATATTCAGTCATCTCATAATCTTTTCACTTCTGTGAGTTTCCATGTTGTGCTCTAGCTTTCAGGTAACTAAAAGTTTTATACAGATCTTAAATTGCAAAGTTATATATTATATTCTTAACAATAAAAAATGCCTTTTATTGCAAATTTTCAAGAACTGTACCTGTTCCTTTTGTAATACCTATAAAGTTTTTATATGGTGAAGTGTTGCTTTGTTTGGTATCACAGTTTGGGTAAAAGTGAAGATATGGGATTGGATATTTACAGAAAATTGGTACTCAGGAAATGGATATAAACACGTGTCTTATTATTCTGTAAGACAGCAGGCTGAGGGAAACAAAGCTTCCATACAAATGATTTCTATGGCAATATATAGACAAGAGAGAGGTTCATCCCCAAGGAGGCAAGAAACTCACCCAGCTCACAAGAGAGGGAAATGTCAAAGCTGGGGTTCAAGTTAGGAAGTACCCTAAAAATAGTTTTGGTGAAGAAGAGGTAATTCAAGCCAAAATGTAGGAGGCATTCCAATGAAAGATCCAAATGGTGAAGTTCTTGGGGTTAGCTCTGGATACTAGGATGGAGTGAGGCTGAGGTAGAGGGAGTTCCTTTGCTGGACCCAGAAATCAGGAAAGAATTTATTTGAGTTGACTATCTATGATAGCAAAATAAAGAACTGAGACTGCTGTAGATGACCAGGAATTTTTTCCAGTAAGAAGTTGTGAACATTAGCTGCTGAGCCTGGGTTCCCATAGGTCAGAACAGTAGATAAATACAACCTTGACTGCTTTTGCCTATATGATTTGTGGGCAATTGGGATCACTTAACTTGTGACTCCATATTAGAATCTTATCATTATACATATATGAAACAAAGAAAAATTATAATATTTACAAGTTGCTATAGTAAAGTCCATTTCTAATTAAGCCAACATAAAGTCTAGAATTCTAAATATATAATACAAACATCTATATGCATATTTCAGCAGAAAAAAAATAATTGTTTTTGCTAGATTTGAAGTCAGGAAGACTTGGGTTCAAATATCACTATCTGTGCATCAAAGGCCTCTGAACATACATATATATACATGCATACAGATGTCCATACATATGTAGGTATTTACACATATGAGTCAGAGTGGGAGAGAAATTGCCCAAAGAAATACACCTAATTGGGTTAAAGAGTAAGACTTTTATTCTGACTTTGAAGATCTCCTCCCAGACATGTGAATGTGCCTGGTGACACCATATTTGGGTAATTGTTCATTATCTGAAAATTAAGGAATGTCTTTTTCCAGGATACTTGGTATTCTATTGATTCCACACTGACTGGTGGGGAGCTGGCTGGTGTGGATCTGAGCCATGCCCCTGAACTTGGACATTTGTCTTTTGTGATATTGAAATCACTTTAAAAGACTGATATATATTAATTTAAGGTCGCCAAGGAATTCACTTATGTAATTCCTAAATGAAACACTCAAGTCAGCTGCCAAATTTTTATGGTGTTTTAAGTACAACAGGAGGAAGAAAGTATTAAGAAGGAGAGGGAGAGAGAAGGAAAAGGGAGAGAAGTAAAGAAATTTAACTCAGAACCACTCTAGCTCAGGCTGAGCCAAAGCTGGCATTAAGGCCTTGGATAGCCAAGGCAGGGAAAGGGATAAGTCCTTATCACTCATGTGACCAATCTGAAGAAAAGCAGTCTGCGGGGCTCCTCCAACCCCAAGCACCAGCCTCGAACTCCCTCTAGCCCTCCTCACAGGAAGTCCCAAGAACTCCAGAGCAGAACTCTACCTCACTTACTGCATGTCACATGTGCCAATGATGGCTCTAGCTTGAACTAGGACCACCCAGAGGTCTGTCCTTTTTTTGCACATGTCTGTTGAAGGCCATATTCTCAAATAATTAAATCTTGAGTTTCCTGTAGCCCTTCCTAATCTTGTTACACTGAGTAGGGTGGAGAATGTAGTTTCCAAGACCTGATTCTGTTATTCCAAGTATCTCTATTGCTATTGATCAGGAAGTAGTTAAATCTGATCTTCTAAAGAATGGTCTGAATAGGGTGGCATAGTTTTGAAATTCACACTTTAATATATCACCTTTTTTTTTTTTTACTTACCATAGTACATGTGAATGTACCACTTAAAATCTTTTTGTTAAAGATTTTGTTCACTCTCACATTTTTATTATCCTGTTTGCCTCAGTTTCCTCATCTGTAAAATGAGTTGTAGAACTAATGGTAAAACCATTCCTGTATTTTTGCCAAGAAAACCTCAAATTAGTATAAGGTCACATGAAGAGTTTGATATGACTAAAATGACTAAACATGTCTAAATATGTAATATAAATGGAATTTTCCCTTCCTTTTTCTCTTAACTACTGCTGCAAACTTCATAGGATCTACTGATGAGTCCTAAAGAATTACAAATCTGACTCAGAATCCAGTTTCCAGAGGAATTCATTACATGCTTTAAAGGAATAATGTACATTTATGAAATGATCTATGTTTAATATTTAATGGCTTTCCATTAAATATATAAAGGTGAAAAAGGTAATGTATCAGAAAATATATCAAATTTTAATATAGATTATGTGTATATAAGTACATATATAGATTTGTATAGTTCTTTATTAACAACTTTCTTTGTAGCACTGCTCTCCCCATCATCAGTTGTTGTAGGTACTCTAGAAACACCATGTTGACTGTAACTCTTTAGTGAGCTATTCTTTGAAGGTTGTGCTTTGTTTTCTATTTCATATCATTGTATATTGACAAACATTTAGTAAGTTAAGGCAGACATTATTTTGATATATTGCTGCTATTGCTACTATCAGTATTTGAATTTTAATGTATCTATAATGGTGCAATAAAATTTATAGACTGTATTTTAAATTATATTTTAATTTTAAGTTCCAGGGCACTTAAACTTTTTTGTTTTTAAATTTTAAATGATTCAAATCATTGTTAATCTTGCAAGTTTAATGATAACAACACTTTCTTTTCTTTGTAAAGTCTCTAGTCACAAAACAAGGTTCATTCACATCTTATGCAGAGTTGGTTAACACCAGTACTTGAGGGTCAAATCTAGCTGCTGCTTTATTTTTTCTGAGAGCTAAGAATGGTTTTTACATTTTTAAATAAAGCTTTATTGTATTTATGACTATAAAAAGCATTCTTAACTCTCCCACTGAACAAAATCAGAAATGGTTGGTATTTGGCCAGTTTGCCTCCTTTTGCCAGCTCGAGTTAAATCATCCATAGAAGAAATTTCCATATCCAGTGTTTCTTACAATGTTGACTTCATGGGGTGGTCCAAGTTCTTTATGTAGATGTGCTCCCACAGAAATACACACACACATATGGACCCTTTTGGCAGTCTGATGTAAGGGAGGTAGAAATGTGAGGGGTTTTTATAAAAGGTTGGACTGGATTATTTAAGAATAGGGTCACCAGGAATTTAATTAATTCCAAAAAGATTTATTTTAATAATTTATTTATAAAATATAGAAAGAGTAAGAAAATCAGAGAGAGAATAGGGTAAGATATCTAGGCTATGCATTAAGTATTTTGTTCTGACCCTGGCTCAACCCAGGGAGGGTCTCTCAAAAGGGTAGGTCTCTCCTGAGGCTAGTCCCTTCAGAAAATCCAGGAAAGGGAGTCAGCCTTTTTCACCATGTGTCAGACCAAAGGGAAGCAGTCTGAGATCTCAAGCTCCTCCAAGTCAAGTGGAAGACCAAAGAGAGAAGAGAGAGCTCACAGGAAGTTTCTTGGCATTTTTAAAGACTGTTTCTTTTTGTCACTTCCTGTGACTTCCTTCATTTGACTTGTACCAATTATAGCTAAAGCTTTTGCTTAGTACTTCCCAGGTGGCAATCAGTAGATTCTGATTTGTCACCCACTATCACACAAATGGGACACAGACCTCCCCCACTCAAGTCTGAGTGGGGTGTATATGCTTTTGGTGATTAAATCTAAAAATGGGCAGGGGAGAGTTAATTTAATCTTCACAATCAGGGGAGAGTTAATTTCATTTTCACAATCAGGGGAGAATTAATTTAATCTTCATACTGGTGAAGTCATTGGACTCTTTCTCAGAATAATATTTTGAAGTGAATAAAATACAAAGGAGAAAGTTAACGAAAATATCTTACACATAATTCTTTTCCCATCCAAGTTCATAGAAACCCCAAGATCTAACCAAAAATGCATTGTAGAGCTATAGATCACAGATGATGGACCCCTGATCTATTTCAAACACTTTATTTTACTTCTTAGGAACTGAGACCCAGGTAGATTAAGTGAATTACCCAAGGTTACACAGGTAGGAACTGACAGAACTGAGATTCCAACTTAAGTCTCTGACTTCAGTTCTGCATTCTCTTGTTTATTATATTTTATTACAAATTGGAAACCCGTTAACATTTCCAGCTATAAAGAAAAAAAAAAGATTGTTTATTAAATTGAATATCATATACAGCTTTTTATGTTACATTTATTTTACTTTTTAGAGTATTACTGATGTATTTCTTTTTTTTTTTAAACCCTTACCTTCTGTCTTGGAGTCAATACTGTGTATTGGCTCCAAGGCAGAAGAGTGGTAAGGGCTAGGCAATGGTGGTCAAGTGACTTGCCCAGGGTCACACAGCTGGGAAGTGTCTGAGGCCAGATTTGAACCTAGGACCTCCAGTCTCTAGGCCTGGTTCTCAATCCACTGAGCTACCCAGCTGCCCCCTGATGTGTTTCATTTTTACATATACTTTCATACTGCCCCTAGTCCTTTAGAAGCCCCTTGCAATAAAGTAAAATAATTAAGCAAAACAATCTGGTGACTTCATCTAAAAGTGATTTCAATGTCTTTATCTGTAACTCCCTTCAACTCTTTATTCTTAATTAACAGATCCTGTTTTCTCTCCCTCATCCCTACTGAGAGAAAATTTCCTTGTAATAGTCAGAGGCATACAAAACAAACTCTCTCATTGATTGTATACAGAAATTCATTGGTCCAAAAGTCTTAGTGCAATTTTATTTTATTTTATTTATTTATTTATTTTTGAAAAAACACTTACCTTCCATCTTGGAGTCAATACTGTGTATTGGCTCCAAGGCAGAAGAGTGGTAAGGGCTAGGCAATGGGGGTCAAGTGACTTGCCCAAGGTCACACAGCTAGGAAGTGGCTGAGGTAAGATTTGAACCTAGGACCTCCCATCTGTAGGCTTGGTTCTCAATCCACTGAGCCACCCAGCTGCCCCCTCTTAGTGCCATTTTAAAGTTTTAATAACTTCACTTATGAATACCAAAAACTTACAAAAAACATTTTCAAAGTTTATTTAAATTTTTATACATATTTGGTTTTGAGAATTTTGAATAAACAATTTTAATTTTTTATAAGCCAGGGCACCTTGTCAATATGTATTTCCAGTGCAACAGTTTCTAGATGACACTTTCTCAAACTGACAGATCAGTCAGAAGAGGAAGTTCTCTTGCTTGGCCCTTTTTGTGACCCAGTCTCTGTTAGGTTTTTTTTCTTTTGTGATCCCATAAAAAATGCCTCAAGCCTCATTCTTTGGATAATCTTAAGGCTAGGTTTGCAAATTCAGTCCTTTTAGTCACTCAGCAGTAGATAAAGAAAGTTCATACTATAGCATGAGACAATGATTAATTTTAATAAGCATGTTGATATTTTAAGTTTTAAATATCTTTTAAGTGTTCATTTTGTAAGTTTTTAAACATTTATACTCTTGAAGTTATTAAAGTTTAAACCTGTATTAGGTATTTTGGCATATCTTGTATCCATCTCTCATTCTTCCCCTAAAGGTACTGCCTCTGTTAGAAGGCAGATGGCATGTCTCATCACGGATCCATTAGAATCAAGTGTATTGATCAAAGGTCAAGTAGTTTTCAGGTGGGTTTTTCTGCATATTTTTAAAAGCTCATCTCTTACAATTAAAATAGTCTCGAGAGGCTGATTTTGGAGTAAGAATATAAGTTTAACAACTCTATTCGGTTTATTGGTTAGGCCAGCATCATAACAGGTCTCCATGGTTGTCTCTCATGACAGGCAGCCTGATAGAGCTTTTAGAAGCTCATCATTCAGTCCCTCCCTTGACAATCCCAAGATGTCTTTAATTGATCATAGCAATTTAGAGGTGGTCCATCAATTTAACCACCCCTCCCCATACCTCATGGGAAACACACAAACAGGGAAAGAACTCCTGTCCCTTCCATTATTAAACAAATTCTGCTAAAAAGGAAGATATTCCTTTGGATTCCCAAGAACAAAGAAAATGCAAAACAAAGCAGCCAGGATGGTATCTCTGGGTCAGAAGAATACACCACAATTCCCCCTAATACACAGGAATGAATATAGTATATGAAAAGTGAATTCTCACAAATTGCACCCTTTTCCCCCTTCATTTTGAATTTGCTTTCACTACTCCCTTGTTTGTCCCTCTCCCCTCTCCCAAAAATATGTAAAAAAATGAAAGTCCTCCCTTTGTAACAAATTCATGCAAAACAAAATTACACATTAGTCAAAACTGAAGACATGTCCTTCTGCTCCTCTAGCTCACTAGCTTTCTGACAAGGCATCAGGATACTGTCATTCAGAAATCTTATTCAGTACACCATGCAGGATGCTTCTCCAACAGTGAAAAGAATCCTGACTCTTGAGTCAGAAGATCTGGGTTCAAATTCTGCCTCTGACATGACCGATGTGACCTTAGGCAAGCAGTTCTCACATTTATAAAGTATGGGACTGAACAAGCATCCCTCTGCAATCTCCCCTCTAGATCTATAATCTAGAGGAGGGGGAGAAATATGTATAGACAGCTCCTTGAGGGTAGGTATAGGTTGTCCTAATTGTCCAAGGGGCTTTCAAGGCAAAGATACTGGAGAGGTTTACCACTGCTTTCTCCAGTGGATTAAGGCAAACAGAGATTAAGTGACTTGCCAAGGATCATGCAGCTAGTGTTTGAGGCTAGATTTGAACTCAGGTCTTCCTGACTCCAGGCCCAGCTCTCTACCCACTGAGACACCTAGCTGCCTCTAGGCAGAGAGGTGAAGTGACTTCCCCAGGATCATACAGCCAGAAAGTGTTTGAGGCTAGGTTTGAACTCAGTTCTGACTCCAGACCCAGCTGTCTATCTACTGAGTCATCTAGATGCTCCAGCTTGGATATAGTATGTTCTTAATAAATGTTTGCTTACTTGAATAAAAGATAGATAAGTTTATTTATTGATATTCAACTGCTAACCCAGTCGATTTTTTTTTAATTTTCAGATTTTTTTTCTGTCATTTTGTGTTTGCTGGAAGACTGCAGTAACACTGAATGCCTATTGCATTGCTAGTGAAAAAGAAGATGCTGCTAAAGTGATGTCGCTAAAGCGGTTAGGGTTTCATGGAACCCTGTCTATGACTAAAAGGCAAAGTAAACTGGCGGCTCACTTTGGTAGCCAGGACGCTTAGTCAAAGGAACAGCTCTCACCTACAGGGTACTGGAGCCAGACATAGAGCTCTCTCATGGGCTCTCATCAATAAGGGTAGGCTCCCTCAGCTCTGGGAAAAGTGAAAGGGGAGAAAGGGAAAAAATATTACCTATATTTTGCCTTACGAGAGGAGGCTGCATGGATCAGAAACAAAAAAAAAAAATCCTGAGGAAGCAGAGGAAATTGAATGACAGTCACAGGCTCTGGAGGTAGCAAAGCATGCCAAGAGAAGAGGCCATTCTGACCAGAGGGAGCCATATAACAGGTGTCCCACAAAAGTAAATAAAACAGCAACACCCCATCCTCCACCTTACACTGAAAACTGGCAGGGCTAGCAATACAGCTTGGTCTGAGACATGGGATCTCAGCTCAGCAACCCTGTAGAAAACAAAGCATGTTGTCAGAGCCTTGTGCCCAAGAGCTTCCATACCCATCTCATGTAGGGTTTAGGAGCGAATTGGGAAAAGAATATAATGGTGCTTGTATGGGAAACACATTTTAAAACTGACTCTTTTAAGTATTATTTTGCTAAGTCTCTCAATAAGATTTATAAGTTGTATCTATTTGAAAAGTAAACAAAATGTCAACACATTACCTCTAGGCCGTGCATATTTGCTCAGTGAGTCAAACCCACTGGCTACATACTAAAATAATGTTGCCTGAATCCAGTAGTCCTTTGAAGCTGTGTGTCCTTCAGGCTTCCAAGTGTGAAAAACTATGTTATCAGTTCACATAGGAGAGATCTGGCACTGCAGTATTGGTTTCCATCAACCAACTGTCATGAGATTCATTTGGGAATTAGAGATCCAACTTTTAATTTAAAATCAAAGATATACCTGGGAAGATGCACCCTGGCGTAAGTGATAGAAAGCTAACCTTGGAGTCAGGAAGATGTGAGTTCAAGTACTACCTCTGATATATAGTATGGGACTGGAAGTTACAAAGAAGGGACTGCCCTGAATTGGTGGAGGGAGCACTTCAAGGGAATTATATCAATGAAATTATAAATCTGAAGGGAAAAAAGATAAACCAGGGTTCAGGACCTATCATCATTACAGTACAGTCATTCCTTGGCAGATCAATTCAAGAAATTAATCATAAGGCTCCTTGATGAAAACAGAATCAAATCAGATTATTCTTAATGCTATATATTCTTAGAAGCCATGTTTTATTACAAATGTGAATATGAAATATAGCTTATAATCATAATTTTATTTCCTAAGATGTTTGTTTTAGAAAGTTTTGTTGAAGTTAAAGCTTATGGAGAGTCATTCTACAGCTTTGATTGGAGTTTCAGTGCTAGAATCTCATTACTAAATAAAGAGTTCTAACACTATAAATCATATCACATATGTTACAAGTAAAGCACAATCACATCTCTGATTCAATCCAAATATTTACTAAAATATTTGTCAGAGTTCACTGAAATAATGAAAAATACAAAAGAAAAATAGAAAGGTATTTATACTATATTGGAAGATATCCTGAATCTATCTTAATTCCTAATATCTAAATTATGAAATTCAAAGCCCTCCTGCATACAGCTTGAGGCTGGTCAGATGGCTGATTCTCTTTTGTAAGGAGTCAGTTTTGATTCTTAACCTGCCTTCCTACTCCCCAAACACACACACACACACACACACACAGAGTTCAGTTGATGGAATGACAGATGATAAGTTTATTAATGTGTTAATGAAGTGTCAGAACTTGACTAGGATGAAAATTTGCTATTTTTCTGGGCTTTAAATAACTAAACCCTGGAAATAATATATCAATTAATTTATCAGTTCAGCACTTGCTTTAGCTGATAGATGAAAAGCATCCTGGCTGGAAGAGATTTCCTCCAAATCAGGATCATTCTGCTACTTTCATATTTTGTCAATTTCTCAGGTTATTTAAGCTGAGGTGCTTAACCTCACTTCCTTGCTCTTTCCTTTGGATTTTCTGTCTCAATTGACTGCTTGGCCTTTGACCAAAGCTTTCCTCTCAGTTTTGGGGTTTTTGTATCTCTATTTCCTTACTACCAATCTGGATTGGCCACCTGGAAAGTGAGCTTCCTTTTTGTGTATCAACTCTAGTTTTCTAAATTTACAGTGAATCAAGATGTAGGAGGAAGAAAAAGAACATTAGAACCATCCACTTCCCTCTAGAAACCATCACCTTTTTACTGCAAGTTCTATTGGCAGGAAGATAGCAGGGATGAACTTGGTATCATAATGAATTGAGCTTCCTGCTGCTCTGTTGCAGCTATGATAGGTAGGTCCTTTATCTCTTCCCTATATCTATCTGTCTTTGGGGGAGCTATATAAAGAACTTTTTTAAAAGTTAAATATAATCCAAAATTGAATAGCATGGACATGATGTGGTGTGAGAAAGAAAGACTTTGCAAAAGAAATAGCAATGCAAGAGTTTGCAAAGAGGGAACTTGCAGCATGCACAGAAATTTTATGGACTCTATTCTAGAGCCTGGGGAAGGGATAAAACTGGACACAAGGAGACAGTGCGGGAGCCATTGTTCCTGTATTTCAAGGAGATCGGAGAGGTTACTTCCTGTGGTTTGGTTTTGTCTGAGCCTAGTGAGAGTTGGCCTACCTGTCCCTGGGAAGCAGAAGGTTCCTGTGTTTCAAGGTTCCTGTTTTCCTGAGATCCAGTCAACCTTATCTCCACATTTTCATCTATCTGAATTCCTGTGAGATCCTGTGTCCTGAGGTTTTCCTGATGCTGAACTGCCAGTACCCAATAAAGTCTGTCTGTGTGAAAGGCTGGGAGCCATCTTTCACTTAGGCCTAGGAGGGTGAACTCACCAAGAGTTCAGAGCTTATCACAATTTTGCAACTTGTTTACTTACTTTGGAGGACCAGTTAGGTCAGAAAGCTGGAGAATGTTGGGTTTAAAGATAGAGAATAGTGAAAGGCAGCTGGGAGATCTTGCAAAACCCATAAAAACAGGAGGATGGAGTATCCAGAGTTTAGAGCTAGGGACCCCTTGGTTCCTGGTCTTCCCTTCCTCTTCTACATGAATATTAATAAATCTCATCTTTAATGTTTTTACCAATTTTCAACTAGTCAGATAGCGTTTTGACCTACACAGGCCCTGTCAGGCCTACCCTCTGGGTAGTATATCCAAACTTGATACATCACTTATACAACCTTTTCCATACATATTTTACCCACCTATTTCAGTGGTCATTATAAAAGGAGATATGAGAAATAATATGAGAAGGCAACTGTTTGCCAGTTTGAAGGACCATCAGTGTGGAACACGGCTAGAAATACTAGCTGTGGCAATTAAGATAAGAGAGAGAAATAAATATCTAAATTTGTAGATAACATGATGGTTTACCAATAAGGGCCCAGGGAATCAGGAAAGAAACATTAAAAAAAAAGTAGCATAATACAAAATAATTTTTAAAAACCATTATCTAAAAAAAATAATAAATGATAGAAATTCTATTCAAAATAATGATAAAGCATATAAAATATATAAGAATTAGCCTACTAATACACACTTGGGATTTACATAAATACAATCACAAAACATTCTTTACAGAAGTAAAGGAAGATAAATAATTGAATAGCTTAGTAATTTTCATGGCTGGCTACAGAAATATTTTTTAAAAGGTCATAGTTCCTAAATTAGATGATAAATTTAGTGCTATACCAAACAAGTGAAGTGATACTTTTCAAACTAGAAAAAGGTAATAAAATTCATTTGATGAAACATCAAACCTAGGATCTTAAGAGATTTCTTTTTTCCTCCTAAAGCAAAGATAAAAGAGGCCTACCATTAACAGATCTCAAATTATACTATAAAACAATAATCATCAAAAGTATTTCATATAGTTTGAAAAGTACATTAGTGGAATGGAGAAACCTTCTAGAAGCAATAAAATAGTTTTCTAGTGTTCAATAAACCACAAAGCAGAAACTGTCAAATAAAATTAGTCTTCAAATATGCCCCAATTTACAAAAAAGAACTTAGAAAGCTAGAGAACAATTTGATAGAAATTAGGTTTAGAATACCATTTTATATCATTTACCACAATCAAGCCACAATAGAATACATGACCTAAATTTAAAAGATCCATTAAAAAATTTTACAGGAAAATAGAAAGTAATTCTGTTAAGAAATAAATAACAACTAAGCTATAGGTGGGATTCTTTAAATAAACAAGGGATAGAGATTATCATAAAGGATAAAAAATCATTTTTACATTAAATTTTAAAAAGCTATAATAGGTACAGGATTAGCCTTGAAGTAAAAAAGACCTATATTATATGACAGAAACTAGCTATATTACCATGGGTAAATCATTTAACTCTTGGGGTCCCAGTCAACTCTGCAGTGAAATGCTCAGATGCTTATCTCCACTGATGGATGGAGTTTCTCCACTAGAATTTCCCCTTATACACAGGTGAGAAGTAGTGTAGAATACTCAATAGAAACTTGGTCTTAGAGACAGGAATATCTGAATTAAATTGTCACCTCTGAAACACACAGTCACAGAATGATCACAATTTCTGGCAGTAATTTTGCTTCTTAGTGCCTAGGCAACTCTCTGGCTAGAGAATGCAGTGGCCAAGTCATTTTTCACTAATGAAACACTTTTTGTGACCCCATTCAGGGTTTTCTTGGCAGACACTGGAGTGGTTTGCCATTTTTTCCCTCATGCTTATTTACAGATGAGGAAACCAAAATAAAGTTAAGTGACTTGCTCAGGGTCACACAGCTAATAAGTATCTGTGGCTGGACTTAAACTCAAAGTTGAGTCTTCCTGACTTCATGTAGGCATTCCATCCACTGCACTTACCTTCCTGTCCTAAATTTCAGAGAAGGGGCCAATCTACATTGGAAGTTCCCTGGCTTAGGTCAATGAGGTTTAGCAATATCAGATATCTATAATAAAATTCTGATATCTGAGATCTATAAGGAATGGAAATAAAGTCGTAAGAGGAGCCATTCCCAGTAGGATATGAAAAAGTAATTCTCAAAAGGATTGCAAACTACAACAAATATATGGAAAGATGCAACAAATCACCAAGAAGTGATATACAAATGAAAACGACTCTGGAGTTTTCCCTTACACCTTACAGACAGACCAGATTGGAGCAAAGATGGACATGTCAGTGGTGAAAAATATCGATATATGGAATGGCAACTATGCTAATCCTCTACTGATGAAGCCCTGAAGTGATCCTACTATTATGGGGGAAATGTTTTTGGAAGGATACAAGAAAATTCATTATATTTACTGGTAATAACCAGTGACCTCGGCATGAAACACTTCTTTCACCAGACATGTGGGACCATAGATACAGAAGGCTTCATATGCTGTCAAGAAGAGGTGCTATGTAATTTGACTTTGCCCATTTTCTTCCTCTTATTACAAGGGCAGGTTCAGTTGGCAGTGAAGGGGGGAGCATCATGAGGGGATTGATGTATGCCTAAAAGTATCAATAAAAATTAATTTTTGTTTTAAAATATTCTTAATACCCTTTCTAGCCCAGAAAGTGTACAAAGATGGGTATATACGTCACTGTTGGAGATGTAGCTATCATGTTAATTTTAGAATTTAAAATGTACAAGAGGACTTTGAAGAGATAATGTAGTCCAATCCTAGGGACTCATTTATAGATGAAACTGAGACGCAGGGCAGTTAAATGGGTTTGATCAGGGTTACACATTTAGTCCTTGATCTTAAAAGGGATTTATTCAACTTAAAAAGATATTTTGGATAGGGAGGCAGCTAGATGGTACAGCAGACAGCATACTAGATCTGGAAGTTTAGATTTTATAAGCTGTCATTGTTCAGTCCTTTGCAGTCATGTATGGCTCTTCATAACCCATTTGGGGTTTTCTTGGCAAAGTTACTGGCGTGGTTTACCATTTCCTTCTCCAGCTTATTTTACAGATGCAGAAACTGAGGCAAACAAGATTATGTGACTTGCCCAACAAGGCCAGATTTGAACTCAGATTTTTCCAAATTCCAGGCCTGGCAATTCAATCCACTGAGTCATCTAACTGGATAACTCTATTGTCATACTATACTAAGCTTACGAATATCTTCAATGGAAAAGGCATGCCATATGGTATACATGATCATAGAACTTTTGAAAACTTAGGTGGAAATTTGTTATTACATGTAGTTGGTAAAAAGCATGTCAACACAATGGAGACTACAAGCTTTTTAGGGTAGGCCAGCTTTTTATAATACAACTTTCATGACACTTTGCCCAGGTAGGATTTGGTGTCAATTACAACACAGGTGAGGTATGTGATGTCTACATGACAGATCGATGCCTCTCCCACAATGACCAGCAGGGCTAAGAATATAATGGGCCACTGAGTAAATTTATCTTTTAATATCTGACCCTGTGATGCAAATCTCCTTTTTTCTATGGCATTCCAGACTGAAATGAGGTATCATTTTAATTGCTTTGTAAATAAAGCATATGTTAAAAAAAATACACACACACACACACACATATATATATATATATTTGAATTTGACACTACTGGACTAGATAGGAAGGGCCTAAGGGTAGCAACCCAATGCATAAAAAGTCTCAGGTAGAGAAATTGGGGTAAAACCTCATCTAAACAATACCTATTTCTCCTTTGGGTGTGTTTTGTTGCCCTACTTAGAGTACAAAAGCAATTTTTGACTGTCCTAATCCTATGATTTGGTTACTTGGACCTCTGATTAGATCTTGGAATATTTTCTCTTTCATTCAGAAAGGGCTTGATGAAAGACCTCAGAAGGCCTCATTGCCATTCAAAGGCAGGGATCAAAAAACAACTATAATCACTAGTGTTGCACTGATGTGACTGCATGTTCCTCCCCTTACTAGTCCCACCAATCCTCACTGGAGGATTTGGTATTCAGGTCAAAGTACCCTAGGAGAACAATGGGAAGGCAAAAATGACTATGGTGATGCTTTCCACACCAGTCTCTGTTACAATCCTACCCTTCTTATCCACTCCAAAACACAATACCATCAGTAAAAACAGCAATAAAACCATAACTAATTTGCTGTTTAGAAAGAACTGAGTTGATGCTTGGTTTTGTTTTTTCCTCCCTGCTTTGGAAATTAACAAAAAAAATGAATTGAATTTTCTTTCATGTGGCTCAGTCACACTAATAGAAACTGCCCAAGGAATATATAGCATTTGTGAAATCTTTCTCTCTCCCTTTCCTTTTTCTTCTCCCTCTCTTGCCCTGTCCTATTTCTTTCCCCACTTTCAGCCCAAAATATTTTCCACATTTTGATGTATTTGAGTAATGCAATACATAGATCATCAATGTAACGTTTAACCCCATTTATCTCAGAAAAATCAGAGTATCTGAAATAAAGAAGAAATATAAATCAAACAAATTCTTAAGAAATGTGGGGGGAGAATAATTTGATTACCTTAAAAAATAGTAGGAAGAAGTCTGTCAACTAAACGTAACTGACTCCATTTTGTGAGTTATATTAAGCTGTTTTCCTACAAGTTGTTATGAAGAATAGTAAACCTCTTGTGTATGCTTGTGACAACTGATAACAATATGCAGAACCTCAGATAGGACAGACCACAAATGGTACGCTATTATAAACAATTTTATCAGTAGCTTATGTAAAGAATTACCAATCAAATTACATAGTACATTATTCATAGCAAGAAAGAAGAAACCACAGGAGACCACGGCCATTAGCCCACTCCTTGGTTGTGACTGGGACAAGCTCCTGGGATCTCTGCACATAGGACTGAACAGCTCCTATCTGTTTGAGGGCAGTGTTGACAGACTTGCTCAATAGGTGCCTAGGATGGAGATTGCCTAAGAGAGTGATCTTGTCATGAGAATCCCTATGAGAGACACTGGAGGATAGTGAGGCGGCACAGTGGAGAGAGTGCCAGAACTAGTCTGGAGGACCTGGATTCAAATCTGATCTCAGAAACTTCCTAGTTGGGTGTCCCTGGGCAAGTCATTTAACCCCATTTACCTACTCCCTGCCCTTCTGTCTTAAGATTGTTACTAGGACAGAAAGTAAAGATTTAAAAAAGACAGACCCTTCTTGGGGCCTCAAGAAAGTTAGTGGTCTGCTTTTAAAGGGGGTTGACAAGTTGTTTATCCAATATTTTCATAGGATCATAGATTTAGAACTGGGAGGACTTAACCTTAGAGGTTAAGTCCAAGACATTTCCAAAAGGAAACTGAGGGCGATAATACCTTTGTTAATGAAGGAAAGGCACATCCCCAAAACATCTCAGGTTACTGAAGCACTGACCTACACTCAAGTTTATACAGTCCTTAACAATTTTACAAAATGCTTTCCTCCCAACCCAAACTCAAAGGATAAGTAGTTCATCAAGCATTTTAAGGCTTATCCTACCTTTGCATTTTCTCTAACTCAAGGTGCAGGGTTAATCAGTATTCCCTGGTAGGATATGTACTTCACAGGGGCCAATTAGAACTCATTCATCCAGAGCTGCAATTGCAAGTGCACTCAGGTTCAGAAGTCTTACCTCTAGAGATTTCCTTGGCAGTTATTTTTAATTTATATTGCGGTTTAACAAGGATCATTGTCTCCCTGTGGCCCTGCACAGAGAATATAAATGTGTTCTCTGATAGTCAGTACTCTAGGGGCTACTTGGCTCCTTTTTTATACCCAGAGGGCTTTGTGCAAAATAACAGTTGCCCTAACTTTAAAATTTGACAGGTAAGATCTATATTGCTTAAAGAAGCATTAAGATGCATGAACTCGATTAAAGCTATTGATTGCATTTTTATTACTTGTCTCCTGGCACTCAGGGTAGACATTTCCAGATAAATTTTTCTAGACAGGGTATAATATCAAGACACAAGATCTGGAAGTGCTGACAAAGTTACCATCCCCAAACACAACCATTCTGTAGACCATTTCTTTCCTGTACAACCAAGCAAACCACAACCATTGACAATAATTGGGGTTGGTGACACTTGCTGATACTGTTACCAGAATATAAGAAATGGCATGGGGCTTAAAGCCTTGGTTCATCCAGTCTTCCACGTCCCATACTGCATTCTTGAAAATGAAACCCATATTCTCTTAGCTCAATTCTACTTTCTCATTTAAGGGTCAGTTTAACTTACCAACTCCAAGAAGCTTCATCTCTAGCCCTCTAACATCTCCTACTATTTGATCACTGCTATCTGTACTCATAATGTGATATTGTTCTTATGTTGCTATGTATTGTTAATTGAGAGATGTGACTGGAAAATAAAGTGGTTCTATTGTGAGCTAGAAAGCCTGATGGAACTGGAGAAGTATCACACTAGCTGGGATTGTCATAAAGTAAGAGAAATTATAGTGAAGATCTGGGACAGATGATATTACCACTGCCTCCAGGTGGCCTGAGGTAGTGTCCACTTATAGGGCCTTTGAGAAAAAT
Organism: Monodelphis domestica; assembly: GCF_027887165.1. Lineage (NCBI taxonomy): Eukaryota > Metazoa > Chordata > Mammalia > Didelphimorphia > Didelphidae > Monodelphis > Monodelphis domestica. The sequence goes on along the minus strand of NC_077231.1, from coordinate 186,230,266 downwards.
TAGTGAAAAATTGATTTTTGAGACTTTGGCAGGGACTTTCTGAGGCCTTAGGCAGACTCTCATTGACTGCTTCATTAACTTTCTTGCTCTTTTTTTGTAATCCTCTGGATTGCTTTTAAACTGCCTAAAGAATTGCTTCTCTATGTGAATATTAGAGTATTTTTTAGTGAAAAGACTGCTTAAGCCCTCTAGTTCTCAGTAATACATTGTATTATATGCAGAATAGTGATCTTGACATCAGTTACACGATAGGAGCAAAGAAAAGCCAAAGAACAGATCTTTGTTCTACTGCCAAGAGAACCAGAGGGAGATTCATTTTAGATAGACCTCCTGGAAATGAGAGGAAGAGCATGAACAGATTACAATCTGCATCATGAAGGGAGTACTCAATCGCTAAACTTTTATTAAAGATCTGTTAAATTCCAGGCACTGTAATCACAACCATAAAATCATAGACCCTTTAACTCAAGAATTCCCAAAGGATTCTAGCTTCATCAAGTAGAAGTCTAATACTATGGACTTGATTCCAAAGGATTGGTTTTGTTCTTTGGCTCTTTGTCCACAACATAATCCAAGAAAAATTTCAAAATGTAGTTTGTAGTTTAGGCTTCTCCAAATGTGGATAATAGGGAGCTCCAACTCACTCTCACACACACACACACACACACACACACACACACACACACACACACACACACATTAAGCATGCTTGGATAATGAGTATGGCATAGCCCAGAGAAAATGCATAAGACATTAGGCACTGGCATGAGCCTGTTAATGAGTATAGAAAGATAAAAACACTCAAATGGCCTAGGAACTACCTCTAGAACTTCAGGATGCTATCAGAGCAATACTTCATCATGCTAACCAATCCCTCTTTTCCACAGAGTTCCACATAATCTCCCCAAGCCCTCTCTTTTCATTAGACCAACTAAGAAAGTCACTGATTTTGCTCTACTCTCCTTGGAGTTCCAAATGAAACAACTACCAGTAAATCTCCCCTCTCTGGCAAGAATGTGAGGTCATGTTGCTCATTGAATTCAAACTCTTCCCTTTCTCTAAAAAAATAGTTTGGGGTTCAAGAACAGACCATCAGCTTCTTTCTCAAATCTTATACAATCACATGAGCATCTGTTAAAGTTGCCATTCCTGTTCTTTGAGGGAGAAGGAAAGGAGGAAATTCAGGACACATTAGTCCAGAAAATTTTTGGTCTCAGGACCTTTATTGTTTTTTAGTCATTTCAGTCATGTCAGAATATGATCTCATTTTGTGATTTTCTTGATAAAGATAAGAGAGCAGTTTGCTGTTTCCTTCTCCATCTCATTTTATAGATGAGAAAAACAAGGCAAACAGTGATAAGTAGCTTGCCCAGGGTCACACAACTAGAGTCTGAAGACAGATTTGAATTCACTAAGCTGCCCCATAGAAAGCCATTTCAGCAACAAAAATTTCAATTAGCTTCCTTAAAACCTTACCTTGAGCAGGTTCCCTGCTTCTTGGATAAATGAAGTTGCTTTAGTTGTGTAGTTCTGTTTAACAGCTAACAACTCTAAATATTTGCATTTTTCTACTTATTTAATAATCTTTGATAGCCTACCTCACTGTCCACCTAATTAATATAACATTTGACCAGTCTCATGAAATTTACTAAAGCCAAACTTCCCATTAACTTTTTGTTGATTGGTCCAGTCTAAGTTTTCAGTTACCTATGGGGCAGTTCCCAAGATACAAGGTATATCATTGTATTACAATGCATTACCCTTGCCCCCAACCATGAACTAACACCTAGCATATGATCTTACAGATTATGGTGACCAATTTGTCCAGATTATGGGCAGTTTCTTATCTCAAGCACCTGGTTCACTATCTGACCTTATGTGAGTCTGAGAACCCCTAACCTCTACCATCTCCTTCTTAAAGATTAATAATGAAAATTTCTCACAATTCTCTTTTGGGGCTCACAGAACAGTTCATGATACTGAAAACTATCTTTTTTGAAATACGTATATTTCCTTCTAGTTTCCTGCTTACATCTGCAAAAATATCTCTGCTCTTTGTTCCACTTGTGATCTAAAGTAACAAAAGTCTTGCTCCAAAGACTTATTTTGGTATGGAGATTGGCCTAGTTCCTCAGACCCTCTGGTAGCAAAGTATAAGCTTCAACAATTCTTACCAAGATAGAAAACTTATTATGGGCTCAGCTTAACCTAGTTAGCTGTGACACATTAATAGGTTAAGTTCTAGCAACTGGATATTAGTTTGTACTCTGAAAAAATTACAGGTTCTTGGGGAGTCAATGTACAAAGACAACTTGTACCAAAGGTTAGGAAAAGCAAAATTATACAATCATTGTTACCATCCTCTAAAGCTCTTAAAAATGTTCAAGGGGGCAGCTGGGTAGCTCAGTGGATTGAGAGCCAGGCCTAGAGATGGGAGGTCCTAGGTTCAAATCTGACCTCAGACACTTCCCAGCTGTGTGACCCTGGGCAAATCACTTGACTCCCATTGCCTAGCCCTTACCACTCTTCTGCCTTGGAACCAATACACAGTATTGATTCTAAGATGGAAGGCAAGGGTTTTTATAAAAAAAAAATGTTCAAAAAATCCTTTATACTCATCCTCAAAGACTTTTTCTTTAAGATACAATGTAATACTCTTTTCTATTTTTCCACTGAAAAATATCAACTATATTATGGGCATTTATAAACTAACTTAGAAATACAATCACTTTTTATATCCATAATTACTATGACAAAAGGTATTTAAAACTTTAAAACACTAACTTTTTACATTACTAAAAGAACTTTCATATGATAATCCAATTTATAAGTTGGAGATTTTTTGTATTTCAAATGATTAATTTTCACATAGATTGCTTAATAGAAATAATGTGCTTATACAGAAAATTAACCATTTTTTAAATAATCCTTTGACATTCTAATATATCAGAGAAAATTGTTTACAAGTTATATAATGATAGTAAGCTTTGGCTAAATAGAAACAAATTTTCAATTACTAACATTTATAAAGTGATATTTGCCAAGTTGGATGGATATTATTCATATCAAGATAATTTAACATGGTACGGTCACATTAAAAATATACTTCAAGCAAGTTATTCACATTCAGTTTACCAATTCTTGTACTTTGTCTCTACTACTCTCTGTTCTATGAGAATATTCTCTCTTCCATCATCATTTTCCCTTTCATTTAAAGCCAGATTGACTCATAACTCTTAGAGGAAACTGTTAGAACTATCAAAAAATAGCAATCATAGAAATAAACTAATGCCAACAGTACTAAGAAATTTCATTTGAGACGTTCCAGATAGATTTGTTTCCTCAATTATGAGCCAATTTGTCATTGCCCAGTATTAACATTAACACTGATTTAAATGGTACATAAATTTCTGTTTACAACTTCATTTTAAAATGTCAAAGGTATCATTTGTTTATAAAATTATTCAAATTATGCATATTAGTCGCTGCTAGATGTTTATACAATTTAATATAGAAAACAAAATCTTACAATAAAATGTAAAATGTAGAAATGTTTTAATTTACATATCAAATGACAACACTCACAAAATGAGTAAAAATGTAATTAGTTATCACAATATGTAAAAATCCTGCACATTATCCTCAGAATAAGGAAATCTATACAGTCAAAAGATTTACAAAGTCCAAAGTTTCTAATATATCAGTGTGCTACTGAGTTCAGAGGTTCTGCTCGAATATTACCCAAATCAAGTGCAGAGTCTGTCTCTTCATCAATCTCTCCAATAACTGCACTGAAATGAAAAGTAACAAAGAAAAGAGAATGAATAAAATTCTAATGGAGATATTTAGATTTTTTTAAAAGTTGGGAGTAAAATACTAAAGTCTTTCAAAATAGAAAGCAAATACAGGGGAAAGGAGATGAGGTTTAGAACAAATTTAATATTTTAATAAAACAATTATTTTTATACCTAAGTTAAAAAAATGGGAGTCATATTATAGTAGGAATTCTGGACTAAAAATAAAGATCCTACCTAAAAATTAAAATCAAGTTCTTTCCTAGATGAAGTAAAATTTTAAAATAATGTAATTATCAGTCAGACTATGTTGTCAGATTATATGTCAAACCCTATAGATATTATAACATATTAAAGGATGTGATACAACAAAAACTTAGTCTACCACTTATGATTCAAAGTTTGCATAAACATTACTGTTTTTATAATAATAGACAACTAAAATGACTTCTAAATTAATTTCAATTATGGATTTTTCTGCTATGACAAAATATTGCAAAAGTTAATATTTTTATCAAGACTCATTTATGGTATTACTTACAAAGCAATTCATTTTTTCCTCTTTTACTGACTGATATCATTCTTATATAGAATATATGTGAAGCTAAAGTGAAGGTCCAGCATCCTAATATACTATAGGAAATATAAGCCTAAGAAGGATGGGTAGCTTTTAATAGTTTAGTTTTGAAAACAAAAACAGAATGGATTCCTTCTAGCTCTAAATCTTTTGTATGATGTATCATGGCAGGTTGCTTACATCTTTTTTATGAATTTATCTTAAAGAATTCACCCATTAAGGATAAGGGGAGGAGCAGCTAGTTAGCACAAAAGATAAAGCCAGGCCTAGAGTTGGGAAGACCTGGGTTCAAATCTGACCTCAGACACTTCCTAGCTTTGTGAACATAGGCAAGTCACTTAACCCTACTGCTTAGTCCTTTCCACTCTCCTGCTTTAGAATCAATACTCGGTATCAATTCTAAGACAGAAGGTAAGGGTTAAAAAAAAAAAAAGATAAGGGGTATTGTCTAAAGAAAGTGATAAAGGCAACTCTTCAACCAAATCAGATTTTTAAAAGACTTGCAAAGAAAGGTAACTAAGGATCAACAAAACTAGTATAATTGTATAAGAATAATTTCAGCAATGCTAAAGGCCAAAAAGAGGTGTGGCTTGTAATTAATGCTAAGATTGCCTAAAAGAGTTTTTAATTTTTGCTTATTTTAGGGGAAGAAAAGTATCATAGAAAGGACAGGAAAACTGTTTGGCATGGAAGGAATGCTGACAGACAAAATTGTAAGCAGGCTGAACTACTCCATTTTGCCTCATTTTTTTTTTAAATCCAAGGGGAATAATGGGAAGGATAGATAAAACAAAATGGTTAAAAATTGAATTGAAAATCAGGGCAACTAAGGTGATAAAGCAACACGAAACATTCCATAAAATGAATACCAGTCTATAGGCTGTGTAAATCATATGGCAAGATACTGGTATAGATCCTTTTTGAGCCACAGCTGATCTTTGAAAAATCATGGAAATGGGAAAGGTGTTACAAAATGAGGGAAGGACAAATGTGCTTTATCCTTAAAAAAAAATGATAGCTAGATGGCTCACTGTTGTGTTTAGATTCAGAAGAAGTCTGAATCCTGCCATAGTTTACCAGCTATGTGACCCTGAGAATGGATCTGAACTCGACTTTATGACTAGACCCATAACTCTCCACTGGGTGATCTAGCTGTCAGAAGCAGCCTGATAACAAGCACACACTCACAGGGGCTTACTCCATATTGGTGCTGAACTTAGTGTGAAAACTCTATTGCTGCTCAGAACTCTCTAGTTCAGGAGATCTACTTGCTTCAGCCTCTCCAGTAGCAGAAGGATTACAGACATACACTACTAAGCCCAGGTCTAATTCATCTTAAGTGAGGATAATATGTAAAAGTCCACAATTATAAAAATGATTTGGGGATAATTATTCACTTTGCCAAAGAATTCACTATGAGATTCCTTTTAAGAGAAAACTTCCCTTTTGGGAAAAACAAAATATCTACATTAATAGCTATAATAAGTATTATGGATAACATAATTTATAAATGTAATCATATTATCTATTATGTATACTTAAAGCTTGCATTTGCCCAAATAAAAAAAAAAACATACTCACACATTATCACCTCTGACAATGTATAATCCTAACACCACTTGCTCTACTCCCTGAGAAGAGCTGAATACCCGTTCATGGCTTTCATCCAAAATCAAATTAATGGTCTGATCAAAACCTTTTAGTGTTCCCTGTGAAGTATACATTCAAAAGAATAATGAAATGTTTTTAAGTTATCTTAGTTTTAAGTTTATCTTACGTTCAAAATATAACATATAATAATTCTAGAAAAATGTCTCTAATGCACGTTAGCCACTTTAAAAAGTCTAATTCTAAAATTAAAAAACAAAAAGGCAAAAATCTAACCCTCTGTAAATGCCATTATTTTAGATTATAAAACCCATTTTTGAATAATGGGGAAAAAATACACTTGTGTGTCAAATGCAGAAAGCTACGGAGTCTTAGAAGGTACTCCAGAAAATATTTTTTGCACCAATTATTGTGAACTTACAAAAGGAAGGTAGGCAGCTAATATTAAGTTCAATAAACACTTACATTATATTGTGGAGTAGCTAGAGAGATAAAGACAAAATACAAACCCTTTAATTTGAAGAACTTCTAAAGAAAGTAGACAAAGGAAAGTTAATAAAAATATTAAATAGAAAACTTTTTAAGATATTAAGTATAACTTTTCAAGTGGAAAAAAGGTACTATTTTATGAAAATAACTGGAACCTGATGGGATTAATTAGAGCACATTTTATGGAAAAAATAGATTTTGAATGAGGGAAGAATTGGCTGAATTTCTGAGGAAATCTAAATTTAAATGACTCTGGTTAAAATGTTTCCATTTTTAATTAATTTTCTGTATATTCAGCTTTCCTCACCTGAATAAAAGCAATGACAAAAGAAGTAAACTAAATCTGGGGTTTGGAGAAATCTTATTTTAAAAAGGAACTAACAAGTAACCAATTCTCACATAGACTATATATATATATATATATATATATATATATATATATATATATATATATAAAACACATAGATTTATAACAAACAAAAAGAGTCAACTGGGAGAAGCATAACTTTGAAAACACAGCATGTAGGCATGTTTTAGATGTATCAAGTAATGAACCATTTCCACAGATAGGCTTAAGCTTTTTTATGTTGTTTGTGTGTAAAAACTTCTAGAAAAAAATATTTTTCCTTTAAATTTACTCATTTAAGATAGAACTATTTTTATCTTGGACTTTTATAAGATAAAAAATAAATCACTTTACATAGTTTTATATAACTGCTTTACCTTTTTCAAAGCACTTTTCATATTCATGATATTACAAATAATTCCATAATACAAACATGGATTATTATCATTATTAGTTTCCATTTTATAGATCAGAAAACAGAGGCTTACAAAAATTAATCAATTTGCCCAAGGTTGTATACTTCTTATAACCCAAATCTGATTCCCAATCTGCTTTCTCTATACCCTTTCAAAACAAAACACCAATCAAAGCAATGTCATCTGCTCCATAACAGCAGCTGTCATACTCTACTGAGAAAAGAAACCACATAAATTCCTTATCTGTAAAAAGGGGATGAAAGGACCAAAGGAGGCAAAGGGTTTTTGCAAACCTTAAAGCACTATAAGAATATTAGCTTTTATTATTATTTTTATGACCAGAGGGTTAAACTAGATCCATAGTTTATGGCACACACACATAGGGGGTACTTAGATCCCTTTTAGTGGGTATATGCACCATCGCCCCAGCACAGACTTCATCAGAGCTTGTTACAAGAAAGCCAGAGGGATGCAGGAAGGCAGCTCCCCTCCTAATCTCCACAGGTGCTTGATGACATTTCTCATATCACCTACCCTTCTAAAAGTTTCACCATCACCAGACTAGATGATCTCTAAGGTCCTTTACAACACTGAAAACCTATGAAGATATACATTCTCCACTGAGGTTTCTTACCTGAACTAGAGGTCATATAAATTAACAGATTTTCATATTTATATAGTATCTTTATGATGTTTATGTACAAATCTCAATGACTTACTTAAAGCTTTTTCATGTCAACTATGGCCCCCTCCATTGCTCTTTAACCAAACCCCAAGTGAGACAACTCCAAAAAATGTATGACCAGAGGAGGAGGGGGACTATTTGTATTGAGTGATGCTTAAAGATCTGGAGCCCTTAGCATACTGAAATGCCTATATAGGGCTGAAAGGAGGACAAACACAAGAGTTGCACAGAATGAGAAAATGTGAATGTGTTGTGATCTATATGTAGTCTATAATCAAAGGCCTGGAGGAGTCATTGGAATTTACCAAGAAGCCAGAAGGTGATAATGCTGCAAAAGCAGTCTGAATGAAGGGAGAGCTGGGAGTTGGAGGGAAATGTAATGAGTTGTGTTTTACACAAGTTGAGTTTCAGAAGCCTGGAGAATGGATTGGTGATGTGGGGCTAGATCTCAGAAGAGAGATCACACAGAGACCTGGGAATCATTGCATCTAGAAAATAACAAGAAGTGAGATGGGGAAGAAATGATAAAAAGAAGAAATGATAAAGGAAAAAGAGAAGAAAATCCAGGAGAGATGGGGAATACACTTATTTAATATAACAGAGATGAAGATCCAGTGAAGGACTACAAAGCAGGAGGAAAATAAAGAGAATAATGTCATAAATCCTAGAGAGGGGGAATATCCAGAGGAAAAAAAATGATCATCAGTGTCATATGTGGTATAAGTCAGAAAGGACAAGGATCGAACAAAAGCCATTAGATTTGGCAATTAAAAGTTTCCTGACAACTTTGGAGAGGGCAATTCCAGTTATTGGGTTCAAATTCAGATTGTGGAAAGTTGAAAGGGAGAAGAATGGAGAAGGCAAGTATTCTAATAATTTATGTGGTCTATGAGAAAAGTGGTGATAACTAACATTCATACAGATTCTAAAGGTTTGCAAAGACATCTCCTTTTATACATTAGAGAACTGAAATTTAGAGAGGAACTTTTCTATGGACCAACAGCTAATAGCGATTAGAGGAGAGGTAGGGTTTGAATCTAATTCTTTCTGATACCATTACAACATTCTAGCTACAATGTTAAAATGTAAAAATATCCTGCCATCTTACAATGAAAAGGTATTCTACAAATAAAACATTATGAGCTGATAAAATAGAGTAAATTGAATACTTACCACAATCATTCTGCCATCAGATGTAATTACAGCAACTGTACCTGATTAAAATAGGATTAAGGAAGTATTTCTTTAGGCAAGTCTGTATTTTGTAACTTTAAGCCTTGATGAAAAAACCTATTTTGTTAGAAAATCTTAAGTATTACTGTCACAGTAATTCCAAATTCTCTACATAAAAAGTAGATTACAAAAGTCTGAAAACTGTAAAAGAGATCATGTTAAAAAACAAAACCTTGGTGCTTATAACATTTCCAAAATCATATCTTCAGGATCTTGGGAGGGAGAAAATTACCCTTTCATCTATGTAACTATTCTGCTCTTAAAACAGCTATAGTTTTACAATTCTTACAGATAAGATTTTTAGCAACGTTTGATACTATGCTAACTTAAAACAACTTTTCTCATATAACTTCCACTAAGGTGTCCAACTACAAATTACCAAAAAACGGAAACTCCCAAATATGATAATTTGCTTCCTCTCAACTCTCTCACCCCTTCATAAACAAGAATGAATGGTTTCCTTCTGGGGTCTAAAAGTAGGGCCTTTCTTGTTTTTAGCATAGGCGAGAACCTTCCTAGTTCTGCTAAGGGCAGCCACGCGCTTGGCCCATATTTGTCCCGCATTCAAGCTCTCCGCTCTAGCTTGGGGGGGGGGGGGGAGGGAGGGAAGGCCAGCTCGCATCTGGAGGATGAACAGCGGAGGGAGTTGGGCTCAGGACGGAGGAAAACTAAAGAACAGAAGGCAGAAAAGAACACCACAATCGAGATCTACCAGGAAGCTGGGGGAGGAATAGGCCCATGATCCCCAGGATACGAAAGCGCCTTCCCAAGGACCCCGAGTCTCAGCAGGCGGGTCCGGATCTAATCGCTCCTCCCCTTCCCGGCAGGCACGCGCCAGGCCCGTTCGGCTCCCATGGTCCGCGGGCACGGTGCAGCTAACGCTCCCTAACGCGACCATAGAGGGGATCTTTCTCCGGGGAAGGGGAAGAGGGAGACGCGAGAAAGGATACGGTTGATGTAGTTCTCCAATGCCGACGTCATGATGCGTTGGCCCTGTTTTCCAGAGTCTGCGCCAAAGGCCGAGAAAAAAAGGGAATGAGGAAAAAAGGAACACAACCTGATAACGACAAACACCTAAGTGCTCTTCGCCTTCTAGGAAGGAAATATCGCGAGACTGGAGGCTACCTCCGCTACCTTTTCCCCCATCCCCTGGCCGATGCCTCTACTCTGAGCAGGGGGTGGTGGTGAGAGAGGATTGGCGCGCGTGCGCCCTTTGCGTGGTCCGTCCAGGATGTTGTGCATCACGTGGACGGAAAGAAGGCGGAGTAGAGCTAGGCTAGAGAGGTATGAAGAGGGAAGGACCTGAAATTCGGGAAAAGATGGAAGGAAGTAGAAAGACAGAGCAATGAGTTTTTCATTGCATTTAAAGTATAAAAGGTTAGAAGTTTATTCATTTAGAATGCAAAAGGACTTTATTGATGCCTGTCTCCATCTATGGTTTTCTTAGCAAAGATATTGGAATGGCTTGCCATTTCTTTTCCCAGTTCATTTTACAAATGAGGAAACGGAGGCACACGGGATTACTTGACTTGCCCAGGGTCACACACAGTCAGTAAATTTATGAGTCTATATTTAAACTCATAAAGATGAGACTTTATGACTTCTTGGCCCCTTGCTCTACCCACTGCACCCAAATATAGAGTTTAATAGGCTAAAACACTTTAAGGCTTGCAAAGCACTTTAAAAATAGCATGTTATCTCTCTCTTCCCCCCCTCCCACAACCTTGGGAGATAGTTGCTATTATTTTTCCCTATTTTATTGATGAGGAAACCAAGAATGAAAGAAGTTGAGGGATTTGCCTGAAGTTTCATAGGTAGTAAATGCCTGAAGTTGGGTTTGAACTCACATTTTTCTAATTCCTATGATTCACTCTATTTGCACCATACAGATATGGAGGACAAAATGCAGAAACCATGAGTCCCCAGCTCTGCTCAGCAAAAGGGCATAATGGCAGGCTTTTGGGACACAAGGATTATGTTCTATTTCCTTGGTATTCTCCTCAGGTCCTAGTGCATTTCCACCATTTACTAAATACCTGGTTCATTTATATCATATCACAATGGGGGGGGGGGAAGCTCTTCATAAGCTTTCATGGGGTAATAAGTGATCATTTGAACTCAGATTTAGAACTGAGACAGAGAAATCTGAGTGTAGCCCTTCAGTTTTATAGATTATGGGAAATTGAGGTTAAGTGACTTGTCCAAGGTCACAGACAGTAAATGGCACAGACTTTGAATCTCTCACTCTCATAAGCCTACTTCCTAATTTTCATTTCTTCTAAAAGAGCTGCTTATTTTATAGCTGAATGAACAGATGGACTAGAGCAAACTTCACCAAAACTCCAAAGCAAATTAGTCAAGATTCCTGTGTGTCCTCTTGGTGCTTTTACTAAGTTACCATGTAACATAACTGCAGGAGCTGGCTTCTCAAAGATAGTATATTTTCATTTGACATTCTTTCACCTTGTATGAATTCCAGGTAAGGCACAGAAGTAGGAACTGAAGGCAATAAAGAAGAAAAGGGCTCTTCCCTAATAGAGCTTAGAACTTCACAAACATAAGATAGAGTAGCTCTGGTTAGATAGCAGGTTGTCTGAAAAAGATCTGGGGGGGAGGGGTCGGGCAACTGGGTCGCTCAGTGGGGTGGCAGCTGGGTGGCTCAGTGGATTGAGAGCCAGGCCTAGAGACCAGAGGTCCTAGGTTCAAATCTGGCCTCAGATACTTCCCAGCTATGTGACCCTGGGCAAGTCACTTGACCCCCATTGCCTAGCCCTTACCACTCTTCTGCCTTAGAGCCAATACACAGTATTGACTCCAAGATGGAAGGTAAGGGTTTAAAAAAAAAGAAAAGAAAAAAAAAGATCTGCGGATTTTAATATCTTCATTGTGTTGTTGAAGCCAAAAACTTAATGTAAATTGGGCTACACCAGAGCTTCCAGGAATAAGGAGATGATAGTCCTGTACTTTGCTCTAGGCAGACTGCTTATTGTAGTCAGTTCTGGATAACACCATTTAAAAAATTTCAGTTAGGCTTAGACTTGATATAAGGCAGTGGTTCTCAACCTTTCTAATGCTGTGACCCTGCAATACAGTTTCTTAGGTTGCAGTGACCCCAAACAAAAAAATTATTTTGGTGGCTACTTCAAAACTGTAATTTTGCTACAGTTATGATTCAGAATGTAAATAGCTGATATGCATTATGTATTCTCATTGCTACAAATTGAGAGGTTGAAAACCGCTGATATAAGGAATGATTCCTTCCTGGAAGTCTTCAGAAGTTAAACACTTGTTAGGTATTTTATAATGGGATTCATTTCAGGTATGGACTGGACTTGATGGCTGCTGATGTTCCTTAAAACTATGTAGTTATGTCTTAAAGAGGAGAAAAGCATTTAACCAACTAGAGAATAAGATAGGACATAAGTACTCATTGTAGGTATTTAACCAATATTTATAAACTGACTAACATGAATTGCTATAAGAGAAGTACAACTCAAAGAGAAGACCAATTGTGCTTAGGTCAATGAAAAGTGGTTATGGTTTCAGTGAGTGTTGTGGTTTGGAAGTCAAGATTTGAAATTTCTCTAAAACCAGCAGTTTCTCTTTCCAGAGAATACTAGCCCTATTATCAACAGACAGCTCCCAGATGACTAAATAAGAAGTCCCCCCGCCCCAGACAAAACACAGAAAGTTTCTTTGAAACCAAAGAAATCAGCAAAATCCTATAGAGAATAAGATTGGTTAATAAAGGTGGTTTTGCAGGGGAGGGAAACAATTTGGATCTTATCATTTTAGGAAATGTATGCATTTGGGAAATAAGGTATCTTTGAATTAAAAAATAGAGGTAGTTTAAAATTTAGTGCTTTTAAGTTTGATTTGATGTTCCCTCGGTATAATAGCCTCAGGATTCCTCAATCTTCTTCACTTTCATGATCCTCTTCACTTCCACTCTACTTCAGACAGAGGGACAGTTACATCCTTAATAGCCCCAATAACCCATGTTCCACCTGAATGATCAAGATATGTGAAATTCATTTATCTGAACTTACCTACCATTCTAACCCAGTGCCTTACTAGAATAATTTTGGTTCCTCACAGACTCATTTTAGAGGTGGCAAGGTACAATGTGTAAAAAAGGTAGGAAATCCCTGGGTTGTTGTAAATGAGTGGTCAGTTGGTTTGGGTAAACTGACTGTCAGGGTGTTTCCCAGCTTTAGATAGAGAGCAAATGGCTGCTCTCTATCCCTGGCCAGATCAGAATTGTGGGAAGATGTTGCAGTCTGTACCAGAATAGAGATAACCTCAGGAAGGAAGGTATTGGCATTTAGCTAGGATGTTTTACTTAACTTACCTAACCTAGCTTTTCTTTGGAGACCTTTCTGAACAGAATCTGCTGGAGGGAGACAGTAATTTTCAGACCAGGACTTGGCTTAACCTGGGCCCTATAAAGCTCTGCCTCCAAATAACCCCTTCACCTACCAATCTCCCTGTGATCTTCTTTATAAATTAATCTAACTGCTTGCCTAAAATTTGAAGATGCTTATTAAAAAGGAACAAGGATTGATGTTCAGGAAAGAGGATAATAGGAATCCCTATCTATTCCCCAATGGCTGACAGTCTTCTGCCCTCCATCCAGCTGAGAGCAATCCACAAAACTCCTCACTGAACTAGATGGTATTTATTTATTGGATAACTCTAGACTGATATATCAATAAGTCTCTAAGATATTAGGAGTTCAAGGTTGAGATTCAGTGCTGTCTCAGAGCAGCTACCCTCAAGGTGAACCCTTAAGGGAGCTTGCTGGTTCACTGAGATCACACAGTTGAAGGTGTGCGGCTTCCTGGAACAGACACAGGAGTATCAAAGATCTTTCCAAAAGATCACTTTTGCTCAGGAAATGCTGAAAAGGTGCCAGAGGAAAGGTTCAGAGCTCCCTCCTCTCAAAGAGTTCAAACTCCAAACCCCTCCTCTCCAACAGTCCTTCCTGGAGTTCAATTGACCATAGAATCCTCCTGTCATTCAATATTCCATGCTTTTTCTCCTGCTTTGCTCTGTTTTTATACCTTTCTTGCATCATTAACAAATCCATCTTCTCAAATGGAAAGAGTTGTGGATTTGGAACATGATAATCTTTGTGTGCAGCTCATCTCTGCTACTTTTTAATCTGTGTAAAATCGGGGCAAATTACTTCACTTCTCTGTCCTTTAATTCCTTATCTGCAAAATGAGGTAGTTGGGACTAGGTGGCCTCTAGAACCTCTTGATCAACTCTAGTTTCATGATTCTGGGATCTTAATCCTTTTCTTTGTTTTCACCATGATCCCTAGGCTATGTCTTCCCTGACTGCATGGTCCTCCTTTCCTAATCTATAATCTAGAGTTAACTAGCTCAACGTTATTACTCCCTATTCTGTAATCCCTTGTTTCCTTTCCCATTGATGCCAATACCTTGCTAAACCTCAAACTTGTATTATCCCTACTTTCTGTTCTTTGCTTCCCATCTGCTACTGAATAGAACTGGAGAAATCCACTCAATTGTGCAAACAGAATTCAATGTGGATTTAAATTATCTAATCAACACTTAGCCCTCACCTACATCAGAATAATCATTTTACTCATTAATTGAATCCCAATGGCAATCTCCACAGAAGCTGTTCCAAAATCTCTGATCTGTTTTCATGACATCATGAGTTTCCCTTACTTCTTGTTCCTGACTGTTCCTTTGTTAGATTCTCATCCATATCCTGCTCTCCCAACTGGGCTTCTCTCCTCATTCACTTGTGACCTCATCAGCATCTACGGTTAAAGTATTTCTGCCTAGGTGATTCTCAAATCGATTTACCTATATATCTAGCCCTGAACACCAAGCACATATCACAAACTGCCCATGAGACCTTTCAAATTCATCATGTCTAAAATTAAACTCATTACCATTTCCCCCTTTTGATACTTATTTATTTCTGTTATGGATACCATCCTCTTTCTAGTCCACTAAGGTTTACAGTCTTAGAGTCACCATCACCTCCCTGCTCTGTCTCTCCCCATATGGCCAATCATGAACAAGATTCTGCAAATGTATTGCAACTATATCCATGTGTAATTTATCTAAATAAGGTTTGGAGCCTTGGGAATAAAGGAAAAAATTCAGAAACTATAAAAACTTGTAAGGGTAAGTAAGAAGGGAAAATACTGAAGAGGAAAAAAATTTAAAGCTTACAAAGTTCCAAAAAGTTTATGTATTCTTTAAAAATTAAGGAAAGTAAATGTGACGTGATGAAATCAATATCCTTTATAAATTGGGATTAAGAGAAATAATATAATACATGTATCACATTAGATTGAAAAAACTTATAAAGTATCACATTTATTCAATAATTATTGTTTAGTGCATATACCAGGGAAATCATTGATTACACCAAATGGAGAAATTTTGAATGATTTAAGTTTACTTACCTTGAGAATAGACTTTCCAGGGATGTACACATAAATGATGAAGTTGATGCATGTCTTGCCAGAGGTGACCCAATATTTGGGAGTCTCCAAAGGAAAGTGTGAGAAATAAGAGATATTAACCAGCCTATCAAACTAAAGATGGACAGAGTCATTGCAACTCATTGTTGAATGTTGTAATATTTATTGGGAAAGGATGGGTAGGATATGAAAAATGGGAAAAAATGGGAGGTTTGTATGGGGGTATGGAGGAGTGAGGGGAGAGAGGGAATATTGCTTGGTGAGGCAAAGGAGAGAGATGCCCCCTGCTCAGAAGAAGCAGCAGGGGTCTGATAAGGACTGTTTGTCCTGAAATGACTGAACTGAAGTTCAACTCCCTCTATGACCAGAAAAGATAGTCCACTTATCTGACTACAAATTCAAATAATATAAAATTTAATAACCAGTTGGAATTGGAATTTTTTTTCTCAACTTCAGAGTTGAGGCCAGGCCCCAAGGCTGGCGGAGGGTTCTCCCACTCCTGTCTACTCTATATCAGTCCTGCGTTGTCTAATTCAGAATGTTAGCAGTAGACAAAAAAGCAAACAAGAACAGTTCTGACCTTCAGAAGTAATTGGGCCTAAATCTTTGGACTAAACCAAGAAGAGACACACCACTCCAGACTGGGCTGAACAAGCTCCTCTCTCATCCAACACCAGGAAGCAAGTCCAACCCCAGTTGGAAGGAAGTGCTAATCACAAGATCCAACTGCCACTCCCAGTTGCCCCTTCCCCCACAAACTGTCAGACTTGTTTCCTTTCTACAATGTCTATGAAACATGGACAATCTATCAGCTTCATGCCTGGAAATTGAATCACTTATATTTGAATTCTTTTAGGAAAATTCTGAAGATCACCCAGAAAGATGAGATACCAGAAACCAAGGTCCTTTCTCTAGCTGATCTGCCAGACATTCAAAGTCTACTGCAGACAGTTTAGCTCCAATGGGCGAGCCATTTTGTTAATCAAAAATATGTTTGCTTAAAAGATTATTTTACAGAGGACTTATACATGGCAAGCACTCACCTGGAAAATCAGAAAAAGCCATACAAGGATATCCTCAAGGTTTCTCAGAACTTTGGTATTGTGGAAAGGAAACTAGACTGATAGTTTGTGGGGGAAGGGGACAACTGGGAGTGGCAGTTGGGTCTTGTGACTAGCACTTCCTTCCTTCCAGGAGTGGCAGTGGGTTCTTGTGACTAGCACTTCCACTCTGCTGGGTTGGGACTTGCTTCCTGGTGGTGGAGGAGGTAGGAGCTTATTCAGCCCTGTCTGGAGCGGCATGCTCTTCTTGGTTCAGCCGGAAATCACAGGCTTGTGAAAGTTAGACCAGTTCTTGTTTGCTTTCTACCTACTGCTAAGATTCTGAATTATACGAAACTGGACTGATATAGAGTAGACGGGAGTGGGATGAACCCTCCTCCAGCCTCTGGGGCCTGACCTCAGATCTGAAGCTGAGAAAAACTCCAATTCCAACTGGTTATTAAACTTTATATTATTTGAATTTGCAGTCAGATAAGTGGACTATCTTTTCTGGTCATAGAGAGAGCTGAACTTCAGTTCAGTCATTCTACAACAAACAATCCTTATTGGACCCCTGCTGTTTCCTCTCAGCAGGGGGCATCTCCCTCCTCTGCTTCATCAAGCAATATACCCTCTCTCCTCCATACCCTGCTACAAACCTCCCATTATCCCCATTTTTCCAATCCTATTTCCTTTCCCAATAAATATTACAGATTTTGGCAGAGCCAGTTAGGTTTTCCGACCTAGTTTGTCAAGAATTTGAAAAAATCAGGCCTGCATACATTTCAAAAGCCTGTGTGATTTGAGCTCCGCCCCCCAGGTTGTCAGCTGCATCTGCAGCCCTGTCCCCTCGGCAACTCCACCTTCTGACACAACATGGCAGTATTGGCAGCGAAAGCAGGAGTGGCGGGGTTGAGGCGGGCGGCCTCACCGATATGCCTGGGCACTCGGTGGCCTACCTGCCGGGAGCTCTCAGCCCCGGCCTGACTGTACCACAAGAAGGTAGTTGATCATTATGAAAATCCCAGAAATGTAGGGTCCTTTGACAAGACATCCAAGAATGTTGGCACTGGATTGGTTGGAGCAACAGCTTGTGGGGATGTTATGAAATTACAGATCCAAGTGGATGAAAAAGGGAAGATTGTGGATGCCAGATTCAAGACATTTGGCTGTGGCTCTGCCATTGCTTCGTGTTCCCTGGCAACTGAGTGGGTTAAAGGGAAAACGGTTGAAGAAGCCTTAACGATCAAAAATACTGACGTTGCCAAGGAGTTTTGCCTCCCTCCTATTAAGCTTCACTGCTCTATGCTTGCCGAAGATGCAATCAAGGCAGCCCTGGCCAACTACAGGCTGAAGCAGGACCCCCCTAAAAAAGAGGAGCCCAAGGAGAAGTGACCACTTGTGCCTTCCAGGCTCCACTGTGCGTCATGGGCTGGCCAAGCCATCCAGTCTTCCTTTACAGTGCAATCCATCTCACCTCAAAGGTTAGGTGACTCCTGTACCCCAATAAAAGATCTATGTAATAATCACACACAATGTCCTCCTGTTCTCATAGCAGCTCTCATTGAATATCCAGGAAAGGCACAGCTTGTGTTCCATCTTCCAACTTATTTCTGTACCAGTCGCCCCCTCAAGGCCTGCTGTAGCTGTGTATTGTGAATTGTGTGACCTGTATTGCCTTGTCTGTTCCCAAAATGCAAACAAATGATGGAACCCCAACATGCCTTTCATCCGAAGGGTGAATTTCATTGAGTAGCACTTAATTTCACCTGAGTCGGGTGTGGGGAAAAAAGTTAATTATTAGAGATTGCCTTGGTATAACTATTTGAGAGAACCAATTATTGTACATAAAGCAGATCTTAATATATATATATATATATATATATATAAATGTGACATAATAAAACTATAAGAATTAATCCGTAAAAAAAAAAAGCCTGTGTGATTGTGAAAAGTAACCATTTTGAGAACAGTGCTGAGTAAACTAATCTGCCTAGTGATACCATGCCCAAAAGAAGCCACTCCTCCTGAAGGGAGGAGGTGACTCTTAAAGGGCCAGACTTAAAAATATTTTTCTGTTACAAAAGGCTTTTCAAGATACAAGATGTCAAAGAAACTATTACTTGCCATGGGTTATCTAGCCTGGATTGGATATTTCTTGTATATGTTTTACAACTTATTTTTTGTCACAATTCCAGATTATATTTATTTTCTGCTTAGCATCTATGAAACTTTGCAATGGCTGAATATAAGTATGTATCGCTTGATTTCATTCATTCCCACATATGCTGGAGCATTATTCCTCGTAACCCAATTATACTATGCCCTAAAAAAAGGTGTGCATCTAATTTTTGGGGAAAAAAGCAAAGGATAATGAAATGACTGTGACGATTTTAGCTATGAAGGAGGAGATAATGCAAATAAAGGAAATGATGAAGCAACTGAAGGAAGAGAAACAATGTGGCAAAGGTATTAATACACAACAAGACATACCTAAAAATAACAATGTAGTTCAGCAAGAAAATACAGATGGGGCTGAAGGTGGAATACCAATATTGCCACTAAGAGATCAAACAATCCTACAACCAGATAGTGGCATAATTCATATTAAAACACATAAGCCATTTACAATAGCTGACCTTGAAAGTATGAAAAAACAAATGCCTTCCTGGTTTTCAGAACTGATGAGATATTTAAAAGAATTTAAAAGAGCAATTAGGCTTTATGATCCAGATTTCCAGGACACTGAAATTCTTCTCTCAGAATTATTTTCAAAAAGGGAAAAACAGCAATTCATTGATGAAACAAGAAACAATCCAAATTTAACATCATGGCCAGAGGAAGGAACAGACTTCGAGTTATCTAATAATGAAAATCTACGTTATCTAAGAAAGGCCAGAGAAGACTTATTAGAGGCAATGAAAAGTTTTTCAAAAAGACCAGATACTTGGGGAAAATTTGAGAAATTGAGATAGGAAAGTGGAGAACATCCATCAAAGTTTCTTGATAGAGTGATTGAAGTAGCAGAGGATGTGCTTGGATTTGAAAATTTAACTGAACAAAATCTCCAACACATAAGGAGACAATTTGTGAAAGGCAGTAACACACCTATTAGATCATATTTTAAACTTCAGTGCCCAGATTGGGAAACACTAAGTCTGGAAGATTTAAGAAAAACTGCAACTTACATATTTTCAGGTCATAAAGAAATGCTAGAGGAAAAGGATGAAATAATAAAAGAGCTTAAAGTCAAGCTCAAGGAGGCAAATAGCTCAAGTAAATATAAAGAAATTGAAGAAATAAAAAATCTAGCCACTCTGCAATCATATCAAAGTAATCAAAGGAGAAATTTACCCAGATGTTTCTTCTGTGGAAAAATGGGTCACATGGTTCGAGACTGTTATTTAAAGGCACAAATATTCCAAGCTAATAACAAACAAAGGTCTTGGAAAAGCAATGTAAAATATAGCAGTAATAATATACAAACAAATACAAAATGTTGTGATTGTAATTGCAAGAAATCATTGCAAGCACCAAATTTAGAAACCATGAAGAGGTACATCCAATAA
Organism: Monodelphis domestica; assembly: GCF_027887165.1. Taxonomy (NCBI): domain Eukaryota; kingdom Metazoa; phylum Chordata; class Mammalia; order Didelphimorphia; family Didelphidae; genus Monodelphis; species Monodelphis domestica. Next base: position 186,210,040 of record NC_077231.1, on the reverse strand, counting down.
GGAGCAAAACCACGTTATTCGCAAGTAGTCTCAGGTGCTGCCAAACAAAGTCAGTTATGAAGCCAGGTACATGGGGTAACATTAAAAAGGAAAAATGGGAAAGGAAAAGGGAAAAATTAAAAGGAAGGAGACTGCATGCAAATAGAACTTAAGGTTGCAAAAGCACAAAATAAAACTAAAGAACAGATAGAGGAAGAACTCCAATTAGATAATGATGTAACAGAGATTAAAGAGAAAATTTTGCAACAGTGGAACAATCTACAAAGAAAGAGGAAGTAACAAAAGTGGCAACAGTCTGTAATACACAAACTGCAAATGAATTAAGCGAAGCACATGAGCTAACAACAGAAGGATCCAATGGGGAGGAAAATGCAATAACAGAAAACATTCAAATTAGCAAACCTCCTGGAGACAATGACTCTGAAAGCAGGGAAGATATTACAAAAGAAAATACCAATGACATAATAGAAAAGTCATCCTTAAATCCTTATGCAGAAGAATTCCAACCAATAGTAACTGCACAAGAAAAAGCAAACCCAAACATTGTTATGCCATCCTTAAGTCTCCATGATAATGCAATTCCCTTGCAAACTGATGGTGAATTGCAAAATGAATGTTCAAAGCAACAAGAAAAGTCTGAAGATGAAGAACAAAACTGGGATTTGAACAACATAGAAATAGAGGCACCTATGGTCCAAGTGTGCCAACAAAATGAGAACACAGAACCAAGGGTCATGATAAAAGTGGGTAATGAGATCTACCCAGCTCTTATTGATACAGGAGCAACTAAATCTGTTTTAAAAACATCTCCTGAAAACAGCCAAATCACAAGTTACATCCAAGTTAAAGAGCTTGCAAAAGACTTGGGAAATATAGAAATCACCAAGCAAGAGTCAATGCAAGACACGAATCACACAGAATCACTATATTCAATAATGTTTGATTCAGAAAATTAAGAAGACCAAGAACCTTATGAATATATCAAACCTTACAATAAAGATCATAATGCTTTACAAGAGGAGGAGAAGCATGATTTCATTAACAACTCAAATCAAGAACAAGAGATCCAGTCAGAAGAGTTAGTTAAGGAAATAAACTACACAATCTCATTAGAAGAAATGCTGGCAGCATTGGGAGTCAAGAATTACCAAGAACTTTGTGAAAAGTATGTGGAAGTGGATAAAGTGGATAGAGACACTAAATTTGCAGTACAAGAAAATCATATACCTGATCCAAAAACAAAAGGAAGAAGAAGGAAACAATGTAATGCTCCTATCACATCTTCCTTTCTCTGACGTAGAACTTCTCACAAACTAGACTGTCAATTAAGGAAATATATACGAGCTTTACAGACAAGAAGAGCAGAATTACATGAAATGGGCTTAATACAACAAACAGTACCCCTGGATTACAATTTGCAATATCAAACCAGGAGACATAGTATACTTAAAAAATTTCAATAGAAAATTGGCTACAGACATAAAATGGACTGGACCACATGAAGTATTGCTTACTACCCCAACAGCTATAAAAGTTGCAGGTAAAAACTCATGGTTTCACTGTTCCCACGTGAAACCAGAAAAAGTTCAACATCACTGTAACAGACACAGAAGATAATTAGACAAAGGATAGGGCTGAGAAACAAAAACAAAAACTGATTAACATAAAAAGTACACCACAAAGAAATAATAGTGAAACATAATGTTCGAGATAATTTCCCAGCCCAGAGGAAAAGCAACCCAGAGGAAAAGCAACCCAGAGGAAAAGCATCCCAGAGGAAAAGCAACCCAGAGGAAAAGCAACCCAGAGGAAAAGCATCCCAGAAGAAAAGATTTTAAACCAGCCCAGAGGAAAAGCATCAGGAAAAGATGCTAGAGACAAGAAACAAACAAACAAACAAACAAAAAAAAGCTGAAATGAACAGCTAAGACTTTGAACTTTGTAAATTTGTTTATATAAGAAGAGGACAGATCAAAAACAAGACTTATATGTAAGACTGAGTGTGTTGAAATAATAAAACAAAAGTAATTTCACATATTAGGGAAATAGCATGCCTCACTACATAACATGGAAGAAAGAAGAGATCCATCAGTCAACATGAGAAGTGGAAATCTGAAGAAACTTGATAAGTATTAATTCAACACAACACTATTAGACACAAAACACAAAATCACAAACTGACATATTGAGAGACTTTGTTTATATAAACAAGTGTCTGAAATTGTATTTATGCAAAATGTAAATATGTATATAGTTAGTTCCATAAGGTCTTAGGCAAACAGAAAGATCAAGAGATATTTCCATTTGACTGACATCATGATGTGGAACAATGTATATTGTTGTATTATATGTAAATAATTTCTATAAATAATGTATTAGTTTTAGTTAGCTTAGAGTAAGTAGTATTAGCATTAAGATTCAAATTTCTTGTAATAGTTTTGTTTAAAAATTTATTGTACTGAATTTATTGTAAAACCCCAAAACTACCCTTGCCCAAACTTTCCTGCTAAAATTTCCTTAGAGTAGATTTAGTAAATTGGTAACTATGTGGTATTGGTAAATATGTGGCTTTGGGAAGGTCACAACAAAAAAGGGGACGATTGTGGAAAGGAAACTAGACTGATAGTTTGTAGGGGAAGGGGCCAACTGGGAGTGGCAGTTGGGTCTTGTGACTAGCACTTCCTTCCTGCCAGGTGTGGCAGTGGGATCTTGTGACTAGCACTTCCACTCTGCCGGGTTGGGACTTGCTTCCTGGTGGTGGAGGAGGTAGGAGCTTATTCAGCCCTGTCTGGAGCGGCATGCTCTTCTTGGTTCAGCCAGAAGACATAGGCTTGTGAAGGTTAGACTGGTTCTTGTTTGCTTTCTACCTACTGCTAAGATTCTGAATTATACAAAACTGGACTGATATAGAGTAGACGGGAGTGGGATGAACCCTCCTCCAGCCTCTGGGGCCTGACCTCAGATCTGAAGCTGAGAAAAACTCCAATTCCAACTGGTTATTAAACTTTATATTATTTGAATTTGCAGTCAGATAAGTGGACTATCTTTTCTGGTCATAGAGAGAGCTGAGCTTCAGTTCAGTCATTCTACAATCAAAAATCCTTATCAGACCCCTGATGTTTCCTCTCAGTAGGGGGCATCTCCCTCCCTTGACTCACCAAGCAATATTCTCTCTCTCCCCTTAACTCCTCCATACCCCATACAAACCTCCCCAAATCCCCATTTTTCCAATCCCATTTTCTTTCCCAATAAATATTACAGTATTGATTATGAATCATGGGAGACACTGGCATAGGACCATCCAGCATGGTGTGCCCACATCAAAGATGTTATGTGCTATGAACCAAACAGAATTGCAGTGAGATGAACACATTTAAAGACATCTCCATCCCAAATGTTTATATGGACTAGATGTTCCTGGCCTGTGGTAGAACCTTCTGAGCTCATATTAGTCTGATCAGATTCAGTTGAACACACTGTCCATTAACCTCCAATTTAGTAATGTCCTTTTGGTCCTCTTCAACTATGAAGGACAACAACCATTATCTTCCCATACATGGATGTAAATAGTTTAAGGCTTTTTTTTTTTTTTGGTTCTCTGTGGCATTTTGCTGTGAGCCGCCCCCTCTGCACAAGCTCTGCACCCTATCTCCATGTTTCCTCAGCCTCCTGGGGACCCTACTCTTTTGCTCTCTTATGATCTCCATCTATATTACCACTCAGAAGCCCTTTATTCCTTGTGACCAAAATGTCTCTTTTCTGCCCTGGAACTTCAAATTGGAAGTGGGTATAGACAATAGAGATGCTCAAACAGTCACTGGTCCTGCACCCAGTGCCAGGAAGGGATCTCCTGTAATCTTTTTTTTTCCTGACCAGTTGCTTGATACCCTTATGATCTTCAATGGTAAAGGGATCTTCAAGCTGCCGCTGCTGTTGCTCCCTCCAAGGCCTATCATTGATGCTTCTACTATGTGGACTCTGGGGCAGTCCCTATGCCAGTGTGACAGACCTATCCTTCTGACCCCCAAAGTTGTCTTGTATGGAAAATCTTTCATACCAATCTTTTGTTGGCTCTGCCACCCCAGAATTTTATTTGAGGCATTATTCTTGTTTGTTGAGGAATGTTGGGAGAGTTTAGATGTAATGATTCCTTTACCATTTAATCTTGGCTATACTTCCTTTATTCCATCATTGCCATAGTTTCTTTTAGTCCATCTGCCACCAATGAGTTCTTTGTTTCCACAAAAATGCCAATTTGAATACTTTTTTTGTATAGGAGGTCTATCTTGCAATCATTGATCTTGTTGTATATGAAGGTAGTAAAATGTCTGCTTCAAAGGTTTTGAACATTTTAGGAACTTTGTGTGATTACAAATTGTTTTCCAAAATGAGTGTACCTATTCACAACTATAATCCCAAAGCTTCTCCAATAGGTTTTGAGGTAAAATTTTAAGGTTGTTTTGATTTGCATTTCTCTTGTTAGTGATTTGGAACATTCTTTTATATGGTTTTAATAGTTTGAAGTTCTTTTGAAAAATGGTTTGCTAATCAAGTGCTAAGAATACTTAAGTCTTTAGGTTAAGGGTAGGGATAAGGCCTGAACCTTTGGTTTAATCAGTATAGGGAACTCCAAGGTAGAGAAAATCTCTCTTCCAGTACATGGTAGTGACTTCTTTATAACTTTTAATCTGAGAGTTGTCTTGAATATTGAGAAATTAAATAAATTTCCCTGGGTCACATAACCAGTAAGTGATAGAACTTGAACTCAGGGCTTCCTAGTTTTGAGGTCCACATTCTATTCACTATGTAATTCTGCCTTTCATTTAGAGCATATGGCAGTCAAGTTTAATTATAACCTAATACATTTTAAAAGAGCCCTATTAAAATATCAAAGTCAGTGTCTTTACTGATTTTTTCTAAATACAATAATTGTGGAAGGAAAAACCAAAAATGTTCCTCTATTTTATAAAGGTAAAACCCAATAAAATAGGTAGATTCTTTATCAATCTATAAGAAATTATAATTTAAAAAATAAATTTTGATTACAAATAGTTAGACATAGTTCTAAAGATGACAGGAAAATTAGAAATCTTTTAGCAGTCAAACTTAAAGAAACATAGCTAAAGATGCAACTGTAGACTTACTTTTGTTTTAGGTGATTAGGAGACCACTCAGGTTCTTTCTCACATTCCAAAATTGCTGATGCTGTAGTTGAAAGGGTGGAGGTAGAAATTAACAATTGAACAAAAGGTATATATAAAAATGAGAATGTTTGAGAAATTTTGTTGAAACCAGTTCAGCAAATAATCATTGAATATTTAAATACTAGCATTTACAATTTTTTCCCTTTGGAAATTATATGAACCTATGCAAAGTGAAGTGAGCAGAACTAGGAGAACACTGTACACAGTAATAGTAGTATCATTTCTAGTGTGATCAACTGTGGATGATTTAGCTATTAGTACTATAATGATCTATGACAACTCCAAAAGACTCATGATGAAAAATTCTATCCACTGCCAGAGAAAGAACTGATGGAATCTGAATGAAGATCAAAGGATACCATTTTTCACTTTTTCTTCAAGAGTTTTTTCTTGTACATGTGCTACATCTTCTTTCAGAAGATGATATAAATGGAAATATGTACTGCATGATAGCATATATATGTGTGTGTGTGTGTGTATATATATATATATATATATATATATATATATATAAAACCTATGTCAAATTGTTTACCATCTCAGGGAAAGGGGAGAAAGGGAGAAGAGAAAATCTGGATCTCCAAAATGTCAGAAAACAAATGTTTAATATTGTCTTTACATATAATTAGAGAAAATACAATAAAATATTACTGGAGAAAAAATTTTCCCTTTGGGAAAGTAACATGTACAATGGAACTAACTCTTTGTTTGGAGTCAAAGTACTTGGATTCACTTTTTCTCCTAATCTACTTGTGTAGTCTTTGGCTAGTTACTTAAAATCTTTAGCTTTTAGCTTTTTAATTTTTATGTATTAAGACTTTGTGCTTATCCTCCCAATTAGTATGCATTCTATTAACTAGTATTTTTATAGTACTTTAAGCTTCACAAAGTGCATCCCCCATCACTCATCTGGAAGCTAGGATGTACCAGTCAACCCAAGGACTTGCTGACACATGGGCAATTTATACTGCAAAATATATGCCATGGCCAAAGTCACCCTGCCAGTTAAGTGTCTGAGGCAGGCAGGATTCAAATGCATGTCTCCCCAATATTCATATTGAGTTCTGAAATCACAGTGCTACTTACCTGCTACTATCAGGCAAGGTCCCAGAAAATGGCTAGCTATATACCCCTGTGAAGGATAGAAATTATTCTCCTGGGAAGGACTAGAGACCACATACTATGCTCTCCCAAATATCAATCCACAGTTAGGGCTATTAGTTTCTTTATATTATATATAATCTCTAGTTCAGAAGTTCTCAACCTTTTCCTGTGTTATCATTTTGGTAGAATGATAAAGCCTATGCATAAAACATAGAGAATTACATTGATTTTTTAATTATTTTGAAATACAGTTTTTTTTAAAGTTAATGAACTCTGGGTTAAGAGCCTGTATTCTAGTTATTAGTTTCCAAATATCCTTTTTTTTAAAGCATTTTATTATTTTTTAAAGTACAGAGACTGTTTTATTCTTTTTTTATTCCAAATTTTCTACCTCTTTCTACCTGCCTTTCTAAGGGGCTATTATAATTTGCACTTTTCTATAATTATTGTTGATTTAGAGTATTTTGTCATTTGGATCTTGATAGCCTCTTTCTCTGATTTCTTCCTCTGAAAAGTGCCCTTTCAAATCCTCTCACCATTTATCAATCAGGAAATGACTCTAATTCTTATAGATTTGGTTCAGTTCCCTATATATTTTAGAAATGAAACCTTTATCAGATAAACTTGCAACAAAGATTTTTCTCTGTTTCCTGATTTTCTGTAAATTACATGTAGATGACTTATGAAAGGTAGTTAGGATGGGACCTGATTATGAAGGTCACTGAAAGCCAAATAAAGGAATCAACTTAAATGATGTACATGGCTTCTAGGGAACCTTCAGAGACTATTTTATTTCTCCCCAATTGCATATAAAAACAGTTTCCAACAGTTTTTTTAAACCTTTACCTTCTGTCTTGGAGCCAATGACTCCAAGGCAGAAGAGTGGTGGTAAGGGCTAGGCAATGGGGGTCAAATGACTTGCCCAGGGTCACACAGCTGAGAAGTGTCTGAGGCCAGATTTGAACCTAGGACCTCCCATCTCTAGGCCTGATTCTCAATCCACTGAGCCACCCAGCTGCCCCCAGTTTCCAACATTTTAAATAGAATTGTGTCTCAAATTCTTTTCTGCTGTCCCCATCACCCACAACTAAGACAGTAAGCAATCCCATTTATATTTTACATATGTGATTGTGTAAAAACATTTTTTCATATTCATACTTTTGTGGAAGGAAACTCTAACAAAAGAAAATTAATAAACAAAGTGAAAAAGTTTGCTTTGATCTGGATTCAGACTCTATCAGTTCTTTCTCTGGAAGCAGGTAGTATTTTTTTTATCATGAGTCTTATGGGGATTGTTTTGGATCATATTATTGAAGAGAATAGCTAAATTATTCAAAGTTGTTGATTGTCAAGTATTGCTATCACTGTGTGTGATCTCCTAGTTTTGGTTACTTTATTTTGTTTCAGTTCATGTAAGCCTTTCCAGGTTTTAAAGAGCTATTCTTGCTTTTAATTTTTTAATAGCATAATAATAGTCCATTGCAATCATATACAGTAGCATACTCAGATGTTCGCTAATTGATGGGTATCCCCTCACTTTCCAATTCTTTATCCCCACAAAAAGAACTTGAAGTTCTTTAAGTATTAAGTATTTTTGTACATATGGATCCTTCCCCCTTTTAAAAATCTCTTTGGGATACAAACTTAGTAAGGATATTGCTGGATTAAAAGGTATGTTTTGTTTTATAGCCTTTTGGGCAGAGGTCTAAATTGCTCTCCAGAATGACTGAATCAAGTCACAATTCCCCCAACAGTCTCAATTTTCCCACCTCATGTTTTATCATTTTCCTCTTCTGTCATAATAGCCAATCTCATAGGTGTGGGGTTTAATGTGCTTTTTGCTAATTAATAGCGATTGAGAGCATTTTTCTATGTGACTATAGAGAGATTTAATTATTTTATCTTAGACCTGCCTGTTCATATCCTTTGACCCTCTATCAATTGTGAAATGACTTGTATCCTTATGTATTTGACTCATTTCTCCATGTATTTGAGAAATGAGGCCTTTATTAGAGAGACTTGTAAAAATTTTTTTACCATTATGTTTGTCGTGTATCACTCTCCCCCTCTTCTTGTGTCCCTATCCCCTCCTACTTTTCTACAGAGTAAGATAGATGTCTAAATCCAATGTATTGAGTATGTTCTTTCCTTTCAGCTAATTCTGATAACAGTAACATTTAAGCATTCCCTTCCTCACCTCCCCCATCTTCCTCTACCTATAAAAGCTCTTTCATGACCTTTTTTATGTGAGATAATTATCCCATTCTATTTCTCCTTTTTCTCATCTCTTAATTTTATTTTTTTTGTATATGATCCCATCATATTCAATTCACACCTTGCCCGCTGTGTATGTATACTACTAACTACCCTAATAATGATTAAGTACTTGGGAATTATAGAATCATCTCCCCATGTCAGAAAGTAACCAGTTTAACCTTATTCAATGTCTTTTGATTTCTCTTTCCTGCTTACCTTCTTATGCTTCTCTTGAATCTTGTATTGAAGAGACAGATTTTCCATTCAGCTTTGGTGTTTTCATCAGGAGTGTTTGAAAGTCCCCCCTATTTCATTGAATATCCATTATTTCCTCTTAAAGTATTATGCCAAGTTCTGCTAGGTAAGTCATTCTTGGTTGAAGTCCTAGCTCCTCTGACCATTAGAATATCATATTCCAGGCCCTCTGATGCTTTAATGTAGAAGCTATAAAATCTTATGTTATCCTAATCATGGCTCTATAATATTTGAATTGTTTATTTTTAATTGATTGAGATATTTTTTTCTTTGACCTGGGAATTCTGAAATTTGGCTATCATATTCCTGGGGAGTCATCCTTTTGTGATATCTTTCAGGAGTTGATTGGTTGATTCTTTCAATGTCTATTTTAATCTCTTGTTCTAGAATATCAACAGTTTTCCTTGATATTTTTTGAAAGATGATTTCTTTCTCTTTTTTATCATCACTTTTAGGTGGTTCAATAATTCTTAGTTTATTTTCCCTAGATTTATTTTCAATATCAGTTGTTTTTCCCATAATGTATTTCACATTTTCTTCAACTTTTTCATTCTTTGCTCCTTGGTGTCTCGTTGAGTCATTATTTTCCATTTGCACAATTCTAATTTTTAAGACATGATGTTCTTGATTGAGCTTTTGTACCTCCTTTTTCATTTGTCCAATTCTACTTTTTATAAAGTTTTTTCCCTCAGTGAATTTTTGTACCTCTTTTTTTCCATATGACCAATTTTGCCTTTGAGGAAGTTCTTCTCTCTAGTGTATTTGTGTATATCTTTTTTTTTTCCATTTGGCCAATTCTGCTTTTTAAAAAAATTCTTCTCTTCAGTGTATTTTTGTGTCTCTTTTACCAATTGGCTTATTCTGGTTTTTTTAAGACATTGTTTTCTTCAGAATTTTTTATGCCTTCTCTACCAAGGACTTGACTCTTTTTCCATATTTTCTGATGTTACTCTCATTTCTTTTCCCAATTTTTCATCCTCCTCTCTTATTTGATTTAAAAAAAATTTATCTACTTCATTAATCCTTTTTTGGACTTGAGACAAATTCATGTTTTTGTTGGAGGCTTTAGCATCAATATTGACTTTGTTTTAATTTTGTATTTTGATCTTCCCTGTCATAAAAATAATTTTCTATGTTGTTTCTTTTTGTTGTTATTGTTTGATAATTTTCAAATCTTTTTCTTTTCTTTTAACTTAAAAAAAAACACTTCTTACAGTTGGACTATGTACTTGTTGAAATGAACACTGTTCTAAGCTTTAGGTTCTTTGGGTAGCTGCCTTCAGAGCTGGCCCTAGAGATCCATCTGTTTTAACTCCTCCCAAGACTGCATGATGTAAGGAGAGGCAAGTTTAATACTCTCCCAGTTTGTGCTCTTGTCTGTGAGCAACCACAAGTACTCTTTTCCACCTTGGAACTGTGACTAAGGTCCCTTGCTTCACTATGGCTATAAGCATTGGCGTGGGGTATTGCTCCTCCTTACCTGGAGACCACAACACATGAGTATGACCTGGATCTGCTTCTGGCCTATATGACAAAAGTCCTGCACCCAGAGCCAGTAAAGGGATCCCTCTAAGCTCCTTCCAAATACTTGTTCAACCCTCCTTAATGTCTGTGAGTGAGAGCTTCAGAAGCCTTTGGTGTTGATTCAGACACTTCAAAATCCTATTTCCATGGTGGGGCCTGCCTTGGAATGCTGCTTTATGCTCCTTTTTCTACTCAGGTGCAGTAGATCTTTTGTGTCCACCTTCTAAATTATTTGGGGCTGAAAAATCATTTCATTCTGTCTTTTTGTGGGTTATATTGCTTCAGAATTTGTTTGGGGCCATTATATCATGGTAGTTTGAAAGGTAATTTGGCACAGATCAGGACAGTCTGTTTATCTTCTCCATCATCTTGGCTTTACCCCCAACCCTCAAAGATTCTTGCTCTTGCAATGATATTCTAGATTAAGTGAAGATAGACTACTTTCTGAGATGATCTGTGAGGTTGCCTTTTGAAGTAATTGAGTGTCACAAAATTATTTTTTCAAAAAGTGAATTGGAGGACACTGCAAATGATGAGCACTTGAAATCACACACACACACATGATTTTTATTATGAAATAAGACTATATATGATTCTAGACATTTTAATCATTTTCAGAATCAGTTATATATAAAAGTTTCTGAAAGTCTTACTATAACTTAAAGCTTTAGTAAGTTTTAATGAGCTTGAAACTATGCTTTTTTGGGATGACTTATATGTATATCCAGACCATCATGCCATTAAAATAAGGGTTAACATAATTACCCAATGACAATAAAGTATGATGGTCAAAATAGTCTTCATGAGTCTATATGAACTTCAGCTTGACTTATGAGGGAAAAAGGAAACATTAACTATGGCCATTTCTTTAAAAGTTTGACCAATGAAAAAGTATTACCACAAAACGGAGACCAGAGAGCCTTCCTTGAACCCAAGAAACCATCTTCATTCAAAGTATAAGGACATGACAGCTAAGAACAACATTGACTTAGAAGAATTTTGAAGAAAACTGTGAAAATACCCATTTAATAAAAAATAGCAAAAAGTAGTTGAGGTACAAACAAATTGGCAAAAAGATTGGCATGTAATCTAAGACATATTATTCCAAAAGGGTATTTTTTTAATGAAAAGGGAAGGAGGGCAAGAAATATAATTTGGAACATCTCCTAGTATTTCTATTATATTCTCACAACTGTAATGGAATTAGGGTACTTGACTACCCTAGATATAGTAAATATAAGATCTGTTAGATTTAAAATGGTTGAGGTCTTAAACTGTAGTGATTAAAATAGTGGAAGATATAAATTGTGATAGATATAAGAGAGGGTGAGTAAATTTTGACCACAGAAATATGTTTCACTACAGTGTCTTGGTTTTTAAATCAACTATAAGGTGGTCACCAGGGAAATATTCCCAATTATTCAAATACCCAAGTCAACTGGGTTTATAAAGATTTTAATTAATACAAATGTGGAATTAAAGAAAAGAGAGAAAGAGAGAAAAAGGAAATAAGTATGAATGGCCTTAAGCCAACATGGCCTAGACCTGAGTCTTAAGAGAGAGAGATTAGTCAGTCAATCTTTTAACCCTCACCACAAGGTCTGCCTAAGCAAGGATTCTAGTGACACCAGGCCAGCATCATCTCAGCTGCTTTCACCAGCTCCCTCCTCCATCTGAATGTTTCAGAATCAGTCTTCCTCAATCTGAATGTTTCAGAATGAGTCCTCCTCAATCTTAATGTTTCAGAATGACCTCTTCTTCTCTGAGCTCTTATTTTTAAGGGCAAAATCTCCTATGTCACCTCCCCTAAGTTCTTCCATTTACCAATCACTGTAGATGTTTTCCAAAAGACAGCCCATTTTGAATTCACAGCTGAGTAGATTAATCTCTTTAGTAAGTCAGAAAAAAAACTGCTGCTGTCTTGACTAATTTCATTAAGAGAAAACCTCTGAGTAAGTTTTAACCTTTTAGGTCTAAGTAGTTTACAAGTTGCCCCACCTTTATAGGCACCTAGCATCCCATTGTATTAATTCCAAAAACAGGCATGGCTCAAAGAACTCCTTTCCTTTATAAGTATGGTTTTCAAGTACTTTCATTGTTTAGCAAGGAGTTTCTGCCCTAAAGCAGTCTTAAGTAGGGGTGGAGTAGGGATACTCCCATAGCAAGGAGTTTTCACATTCAAGTAGAGTTCTCACTATCTGGTAGGGAATTATTTCAAGTAGGGAATTGGAGGATTCCTCAATGTGGAGTAAATTTTTTAACATTCATAAGTCTGTGAAATATTAAGGTTTACATGTTATTTAAAAATATATATTTTGCTCAGTAGACAAAAATTCACTTTCAATATCCTCTTCAAACAAAATGTCTCCCACACATACATTAAAATCAAGCTGGCTTTTATGATGAAAATAAAACTATATTATTAAACTTTCAACCTGCAGAAAATTAACATGATTTAAAGCATAAAACACACACACACACACACACACACACACACACAAACACAAAACCATAAAAAAAGACATTTGTTTTATATGTTTTTTTTTAAGCCTTACCTTCTGTCCTGGAGTCAATACTGTGTATTGGCTCCAAGGCAGAAGAGTGGTAAGTGTGACAAGGAAATCACTTTAAAAGACTGATATATATATATATATATATATATATATATATTAATTTAAGGTCGCCAAGGAATTCAGTTATGTAATTCCTAAATGAAAACTCAAATCAGCCATCAGCCTTTTATAGAGTTTAATTTCAAACAGGAGGAAGAAAGGAATTAGAGAGAGAGAGAGAGAGAGAGAGAGAGAGAGAGAGAGAGAGCTAAAGGGGAGAGAAGGGAATAGGGCTTAAATACCCCCTCTGTTTAGGCTGGGCCAAAAGACCCAAGCCCTTAGATAGCTGGGGCAAAGAAAAGAGATCAGTCCCTATTACTCACGTGACCAAAATGGAGAAACAGTCTCAAAGGCCCCCACCTTCAGTTTCCTTCAGAGCAAGCTTCTCAGAGCACACTCCAACCACTCAGACAAACTCCTCAACCACCACCCTGAGTCTTCAGACCCCTCTATCTTTAAGGAAACCATCTCAGTTCCCTCCCCTCAGTTCTCACATCTACCAATCACTGTCCATCAATTTCCCTGTGCCAATGGAGGCTCTAGCTTAACCCAGGACCGCCCAGAGGTCTCTGGCTTTGCACATGTCTGTTGAAGGTCATATTTTCAAATAATTAAATCTTTGATCCTTTGCTACAGCCCTTCCTAAATCCTGTTACCCTGAGTAGGGTAGAGATTGGAATAATTAAATTTTGATCTATGCTGCAGCCCTTCCTCAATCCTGTTAGGACTGAGTAGGGTGGAGATTGATTCCAAGTATCTCCATTGTATCAATTCTAAAATCAATCATGACTCAAAGAAATTCCTGTTCTATGCTTAAGCATAGGTCAAAGTTCTTTCCATTGTTCAGCAAAAGGTTTCTGTCCTAAAGTAATCTTAAGAAGGGAGGAGGAGGAACCTCCCATGCCAATGGGGTTCACATTCCAATAGACTATCAGTAAGAAATTTTCCAAGTATGAAATTTCCCAATGGTGAAATTTCCAACATTTATAAGTCTAAGGAATTTTAAGGTTTACATAAGGGCAAAGCAATGAGGGTTACGTGACTTGCCCAGGGTCACACAGCTGGGAAGTCTCTGAGGCCAGATTTGAAACTAGGACCTCCCTTCTCTAGGCCTGGCTCTCAATCCACTGAGCTACCCAGCTACCCTCTATGTTTTCCATTATAAAGGTGGATATCCTGTATAGAGTCAACTGGTAAGTATAAAAAGATCTCTACTCATGGACAGAAGCTACAAATATAATAAACAGAGATTAGAATTGAGTAGTAGGAAGAAATCAAGTTGGATTATGTTTGGAAATTTTTTTCTTCTTTTAATTGCCCTAAACTTCTCATATTTAAATAAACTCATTTGTCAGACCACTAAGCTCAAACTAAAATTATAAGTGACCCAAAGAATCATGGAATACACCATGATGGGCACTGTAGATATAAGTAAGCTGTAGTAAATGACCCATAAGGATTTACCTAGGAAGTAGTATAAAAATATCAGTGAAAGCATCTGTATAACATCTGCACACATCCTCCCCACCTGAACTTCCCCAGGGGACCCTTAGAAAACAACCCAGGTTTCAAATCACTCCCCTGGTTTCAAATTACTCCTTGTACTTTTTATAATTATAAAAATAATTTGCTGTAGAATAGCATCTGAAAAAGACCTACCAGTTCTCTTGTGTTTTCATGTGAAAATCATTCAGATCCTCTCAAAATTATTATTCTCTTCCTCTAAGTGTTCCTTTCACTGGTAATCAGGAAGGACATGGTTCAAAACAAAAAGAAAGATTTAATCACATAACATTGCAAATTAAATAATAATCTCTATGCATACATATGATACACAGTCTCTCACAACTCTAAAAGAGGGCATATAGGTAACAATAGAAGAGATACCTGGCCAAGGAAAATAAATTAAGAGAAGCTTATCCTAGATTTATGTGTGAATAGCACATACTCTTGGCCATAGCATATGGTTGGGGTACATGTGGCCAATGTACCTTCATGGTCAAGCCAACACACTTTTAATGCTACTAAACAGTCTTGCTTGTCTTGTGGTCACTGCTATTCTCTGCTACTATCTATTGGTCTTCATGCTTTTCAGGGCCATCTCATACTCTTTGTAATCAACTACTGAATCATAAACATTAGTAAGCTTCAGTCTGGGAAGGGAGTGGGATTTGAGTGGAGCTCTTAGTACCTAAATGAAGACTATGAATCACTATACTGAACCAGGCAAGTAGCAAAAAACAACAGAAGACCCCACACTAAAATAATTATTTTTGCCTATGGTGCCAGCTTAATTCCTGGCTCAAGTTAACTCTCTGACTTGATGTGGGAAAATTCCCTTAAGTTTCTTTTAAGTGCATTTTTTCTAGCCTATAGCCCTCAAACTGATTTCAGAGGCCCAGCAAAATGCTATAAAAAGCTGCAATGGGACTAAAAGTTATCTCCAATAACAATCCCTGATTAGGGAGGCAAGACCAAATTTAGATCATGACTAAAAATCATTAGCATAGGGGACTATGCTTTTTCCTTTGTTCTGCATTTCTATTTTAATCATATGGGCCTGGTAGCAACAACTTTGCTGGCTTTTTAGTACTGTAACCAGAACAACAACAACAACAACAACAAAAACGGTAGTCTTTCTACACCAGGAAAAGTAGATTATTCAAAGAAAAGACAGCTATTCATACTTTGACTGGATTCTTTGTGGAGGATTTATGGAAGGAGGGTGAAATAACTATCTTAAAAATACTAGGTAGAACAATGTAATATCGAGCTAACAGTTTATTTAAGCTAAAGGAAGGAAGGGAAGGGAATTGGAAAAATCTAAACTTACTCCCCACAGTCAATGTACTAAACCTCACTAACTAATGATTTTCACTACCTACACAGCTATCTAACTATAACTAATTAATCCCCCCCCCCCTTAGTTAGTCTTGAAGGTTACAGGAACAGGGTTCAGAAGAAAATCTCACTGACAGTTGTCCTCAGGAGTCTTGAGCAGCTCTGTTGAAAATCACTCTGCAGCAGCAGCAGGAATAGGCAAAATCTCAAGAAAAGTCACAGGAGAGGGAATATTTGGCTCTCTAAGTCTACCCAAGAAAAGCCAGACAGAAAACCCTTCTGGTTCTTCTGACTGTTAGGGAAAGTAACAGCCTATCACTCCCCAACATTCTGGAGTCTTTCCACTCTAAAGCACTTCCTTCTCCTGCCTTGTAGGACTTCCTCCTGTTTTGCAACAAAGAGCTAAATCCTATATTCTTCCAATAGTCCCCACCTTTGCACAAAGCCTAAATTGTGTTGAAAACACTATTTTGGTATTTGTGTACTAACAAACTTATATTTTCCTTAAACTAAAATTTTTACACAAAATAATAAACAACCTACACTTATCTATCTTATCCTATCTAATACTATCCTGTTCCAGGGATTTTAATCAAGGAAAGGAAAAAGGAAAGTATACAATGAACAATTACAAAGTTCAAAATACAGATCAAACATATGCAAAAGCAAAACATGCAAATAGCATAAAAATCAAAATACAAACACAAATCCCATGCAAAACATTAAAATCATAAAATACTACTCATATCAACTAATACAGAAAATTCTATTACTATTGCAATGCATACAGTAAACTTTGACACAATTTTTGAAAAAAATACAATGAACACAACATTGCATAAGTTTTACAAAAAATTAAACCAAGCCATCAAACTTACTTATGCGAAATACATTTAACAATAGATGAAAATAAAACATAATCCTATTCTATGTTAAGAACTTAGCAAATATGATTTATTTACATAATATTTACACACATTCACATATAATGCACACATATAATATATACATGTATGTCATACACATACACTTCATATTTAGATGTGTATTATATATAAATATAGTTAATATGTATATATTATATATATATCTATAATATAATTAATTCTACAATCCTAAATATAATACACATTATCTACATATATCTACACATATATTTACAATTTTGTGTGATATGTGATCTGTTATATGTCACATGTGCTATGTAATGTCATTCCGTCTTACCTTATCTTATCGATCTTAAATTCCAGTCTATCAATTTATAGCCCTATTTCAATAAAGTCTCCTATATTCCTATGCGAATTCCATACTAAGTAGCTAAGTATTTTTGTTAGTAACTAACTGCTTTAAAACTTATTATAACATTGTTAGTACCTAGCTATATATTGTTTCACTCATTCAACTAGTGAATCAATGTATCCTAACCATGTTTATGTTTTTGTGTATATATTGTTATTCTTGCTATGTTATGTTGTTATGTTAGTGTTATGTCAGTGTAACTGTTGTGTTACTATTGCATTACTGTTGTATGCAATATACTTACCAAACTTCAGATTTCTCCTCTTCTCATCTTGTTTGAAGAATTCTTCCTCTCCAAAATTCATGGTAGTAATATGTATTGATGAAAGCTTATGAATATATGTTGTGATATGTTATATTACATTACTCAAATTCCTTAGAATCCTTAGTCCATCAATCACTTGATCTTCATTAAAAATTCTCTTCAAAGTCTTTATCTGCTTAATATTTATAAGTCATTCAGTCTTTGTACAATGCCCATCAATTTTTTTAATCTTCCTCTTCAACTGCAATGTCTTCTTCCATCCAAATGTCCTCTTCCTCTTGAATGGTCCGCCCCTTACTGATCTTTCTTACTGCAGACTCTATTTGACTGATGAATCTCAGCTTTACACAAACTCTTCTTCATTTTCTTCTTTAAAAATTTCTACATTTTCATTATCAATTCCATGAACTAATTTAATATGTGAACAATGAATCTCTTCCTAATACTTTCACTGAAGATGGTGAAACTAATGCAATTGCATAAGGACCTACCCAACTCTCTTGTGTTGCTAAAGTTTTTGCAAAAATTTTCACATATACTACATCACCTGGTTGAAAATTATGAAGAGAATAATCACAGAAGTAATTGGTGGGCTCATGATCTATATAGAAAGAGGGAATATACACACTAATAAGACTGAGGCTTTATTTAAGTATATCTATTTCAAATGACATAGTTTCAAAAAACTTGTTCTATTTTTTGGCAGTTCAAATTATTATTCAATCAAAGAATAAAAGATGGCATGTTTAATATGTGTATAATGTCATATTTATATGAATGGTACAATTTTTAGTTTAATGAAAGTGCTATATGACTGACATTTTGTAAATATGAGAAATGATTTCTCAAAAGCTCTATAGCATTTTAATTCTAAAAATACATCTGAAAGGATGAACACAGAAAACTGTCAGGCATTATATTTATTTGATACATACAAATACAATTAAAAAGTAATCTGAATTATTTTTAAGGGTTTCTAAAATCATTGATATAGTCAAGTCTATCCAGGTAAAAGTACTTCATACTCTTAATTCTTTACAAATTTTATATGGTCTTGTTAGGGGAAAAGTTAATAGAAACCCTTTCACACACACAATACTGAAATATTGCTTCTCTATCCCCAAATCAGTTTCTGAGGGTGCCAAGTTCTTCGAATATTGATGCCAGTATTCCTTATTTGAAAAAAAAAATGGATGAGTGCCCCACTGAGGTAAGAGATATTTATTACCTTTACACACATTGATCTAGGCTAGCAGAGAACATTCCACAAATTGTTCTAATATATCATGGAAAAGTAAGTTCAGGAGTAATCATAGATTTCTTCTTTCAGAGATCATGAAAATGTCAGTACCCTCATAATTTTTCTGCTTTATTTAAAAAAAAAAAGCCAAACAGATAGTAATTCTAGTAGAGGCTTTGGAAGCAAACCAGAATTAAGGAATACTGTGAGTCTCATAATTTTATGGAATGTTTTCTGTATTTTCAGAAAGACTCAAATGATAAAAAATAGATTATAGTGTGTTATCATCTAGTGAGGACTTCTACTTTTTTGTTTTATTAGGGGCAAAATGAATGGTAGGGAGCTTTAAAAATCAATTACTGATTATCCAAATGAAGAAAGTTGCCCAAGTCTTAAAATTATTCTGAGGCAACATCCATGGAGTCTGCTTTTGCTTAATAATTTGGCAGAATAGACTTTCTTGAAGCAGCATCCTTTAGATCTCAACCTTCCTACATTGCTCATGGACTAAAATTTTGTAGTGGAATTCAGTCCTAGAAGAGCGGAAAGTTCTTAAAACACAATTCTGATGAGTAAGAAAAGAACAATGGTTTAAAAGAGAAATATAGATGAATAAGAGGATATTTGTCAATAGATTAAAAAAAACATGAAGAAGGATGCAAGGGTTTGGAAAATGAATATAAAATTGGGGTTCAGTACAACTAGAAGAGTATTAAGAAGGCTAAAACTAATAATGAATTGAAGCTGGCAAAGAAAACGGAGGCAAAGAGGATTTTTTTTCTTTATCTTGGTTTTAAGAAAACAATTAAGAACAAGAGAGTTGCTTAGGGGTAGACTGAATGTCATTGGGTGGCCAAAAGTAAGTATGTGAAGTAAAATACCTCCAACCTAGGGCACCCCAGCAGTAGGACAAAGAGTCATGTGTCATGTCTGACAATCCAACAACCTGACATGAGGCAAGACGGCCCGGCATAACATCACCACAGAAGGACAGACAGCATGACAATTGAAGGCTATTGACCAAAGAAAGGAAGGAGGAACTAAAGGTTTAAAAAATCATCCTGAGAAGCAGAGAGGTCTCTTGGCTTCTGTACCTGTTTCTGAGCTGCCATTTTTCCTCTGAGTTCTTACCTTATCTCTTGATCTTTGGCAAGCAATGGCTTGGCTCTGAGCTGTAAAGGAGGACTATTTCTTTACCCAAAGTTAGACTATTTTCTCTCCCTCTTTGCTAATAAATGCTTATAAATGTAGTAATAGGCATCCAGATTAATTTTTATTTATAACAAAAGCAAGAGTGCTTAATTCTTATTTCAATTCTATTTTCACTAACAAGAATTATCTCTGTACTAGAAAGGACAAAACAAATATGTCTTCTAGGGAGTTGATACCCCTTGATAAACTTTATTCATCAAGCTGTAGTGAAGAGTTAAAGAAATGGCTGATGTTCTGGCTCAGTTACTGTCTGTCATTTTTGAAAGGGCCAAGAGAACAGGAGAGGCACCATATGCCTGGAGAAAGGCAAAAAAAAAATTGTAGTTCTTTTTTTTAAAGGAAAGATTTCATAAACTGTAGGACAAAGGGCTTAATTGACTTCTGGCAAAATTCTAGAACAGATTATTAAATGGATGACCAGTTATCATCTAGAAAGAAAGCAGCAATTACAAAGTTCTAGAAAGCATGACTTTATCAAGAATGTCATATCAGACTAATCTCACTTCCTGTTTTGAAATGATTCCTAGGCTGACAGATCATAGGAATAATATAGGTAGATTACCAAATTTTAACAAACCATTTGACAATGTCTCTTCCATAATTTTGTGGAGAAGTTGGTGAGAACTGGCCTAGTGGATTTAGAGAACAGATAAGTGGATTTAGAACTGGTTGGCCCTTGATCTTTAATATAGGTTAAAAAATGAAGTAGATTAAAAACATAATGATCAGAAGTTGAAACTGAATATAGTCACACATATTGCCTTCCTTGGGTAACTCTTTTTCCAAAATAGAAGCTTGAGTAAGGTTGCAGTTATAGTTAGTTCCCCTGTGTTTATTCTATTATTTATCTGTATAATCTCATTAAAAAGAGGAGATGTTATGTAAATATAGCAATTTTTAAGCATCTTTTCTCACACCCAAAAGTGAAGAAAGCAATAATAAATTGCAAGTCACCAATCTTTGCCTTGGCTAATGGATTAAATGCCAAGACACTCTTCTATTATTTCTAACTTTCTTGTCTGGTTATGTAAAGGATAATTTTAGTGTTGTGACTTAAAATCTATTTAATTGGTCACCAGGGAAAATGCCAAATAATAAAATTTCCAAGTCAGCTGGAAATTATGGTGATTTTAATTAATATAGAGAGAAGGAATTAAGGAGAAGAAAGAGAGAGGAAAGAGTTAATTTAAACTGCTCTGCCTCAGGTTGAGCCAGGCAGGAGTTAAAGGCCTTGGCCAAAGTGGGCTCCCTGAGCCCAAAGGAAAGGAAGTCAGTCTTACCCAAGTCACTATGAGACTGTCTCAAGGAAGCTGTCTGAAGGAGTTCCTCCAGGCTGAGTTCCACATCTGAACTCAACCGTATGTCCGAATGTCTGAATCTCAACTTTTCATCCTCTTTTATAGACCTTTCACTCTTGTGTCTCCTCCTCTAAATTTTCACATTTACAAATCACAGCAGACACTTTTCTCCAGGACTGCCCATTCTTTAGTTCTCACCTTATTTGGTTAGATTTTCTGCAGGACTGTCCACTCTTTAGTTCTCACCTTCTCTGGTTAGATTATATCTTTTGAGCTACTTCACACTTCTTTGTTAAGTTCACCTTTTGTTATTTACTTGACCTTTTTGAGATTAATTTAAACTTTATAGGTACTTAACATCTTTTTGTATTAGATCTAAAATAGATTTAGCTTAACAGTTCTAGCTTTACAATAAGTACCTTCATTGTTCAATCAGGAGATTATGACTTTATCTTCCCCTAAAGTAGGGTCTCAGTAGGGTGGAGTAATTTAAAGTTTACAGTTATCATGTAGTCAGTTACTTAACCAACATAAACCAAATTTTCTAAGAATTTGATATATTTTTTAGCTGTTATTGAAGTTAACAATTGTATAATAAGGTGATGTTTAGTTGTAACAGAGGGGTTCAGTCTTTCCATATAGAGAGGGGAAAAGAGAGGAGAACCCCCCCCTTCTCAAATGAGGGTTCAGGGGAGACAGCTGATGTTTAGGGTTGGCTCAGAGAGAGGAGAGGGAGGGTTGAAAATTTCCCTCTTCTGCTGTCCCTCCTTAGCTAAAGCTGCTCTCCCAGATTTGCTCTTGTCCCTCTTATCCCCCCTCAACTACCTGAGACCAAAGGGTCTCCTCTTGATCTGTTCACTCACACTTGTTCACAGCTTGGGGAACAGATAACTATTTTAATGTCCTCTCAATCAGGATAATACAAAGGAATAACTGACATTAAAGAATGGGAAAAGGAAAGTGGGAAAAAGGGGTCCCTGTCTCTATCTAAAACCCTTTTCCTCCCTCCTTGAGTTTAGGGGGAACTCAGGCCTTGGCAGCCTGAACCCACTGAGAGAAAGTCAGGTTGACTCACCCTGGGTTTGGCCCCTTGGCCACAGTTCAGACTTAGGACAACAGGAGCTGAAGTAAAATCTGACAGAGATTTAAAATGTCTTTCTCAGGCTTCCTTTTCAGAAAGTCCCTTCAATTGGGAAGTATTAGGAGGAAAGATTTCCAGTCACCAGCAGGAAAAGTGACTAACATTCAGGAGAAAGTCATTTCCCACCTTCTGTCTTCAGCTTCTCAAGATTGAGAGCGACCAACTCCTCTACCAGATGGAGTCTTCACCTCCTCAAGATTCCACTCTCTTCCCTCCCTGTAAAGGTGATCAGTTTCACACACTCTTCAGCCTGGCACTTTTCTTATGTGCCAGCCTTTGTCACACAACCAAGTTGTGGCAAAACTCATAGGATATTGTCAACATTATTATCTTTCTGGAGTTCTCTACTATCTCTGTTATGTCCACTCCAAATTCAATCTTTTTTAAAATTTCTGAGTTTTTCTTTGATTATATTTAGCAAAGTTCCAAATGATGTCAATAAACTTGAACCTATGTTAGTAGCAAGATAAGAAAAAAATATCCAGTAGTAGGTCTAGAAAATGGAGGACAGAAAGATCTTGATAATCAGATAATATCATTGTTTATTTCAAGCACATTAGAGAATCCAAGGCAAAAAAAAAAATTAAGCAGGTTGCTTCAATAAAGATAGAGTTAATAAAATGAACCAATACATGCCAACTGAATTTTACTAATGTAAACATTAAATCTCTAATAAAAATATTATATTTTAAGAGATTTATTAATGATCATCAGAAATCAAAGAACAAAGAGAGTACAAAATAAAAACCATGGCTGATCAGCCAGTTCAAACACCTGCCTTACCACAACCAAGCTTGGGACCAGAAGTAAAGAGCTGGGTCCTTCCACATCCCTGCCTAATATCCCCAAGCTACAGGAAGTGCATAATGACAGGAAGTCAGTGGGCTCCTAGGAAATGTAGTTCTTTTGTAGGGTAATGGCTTTTCAATTATACTTTCCCCCCTGAGACCCATGGAACACTAGTCTGTCCAGTGGGTCTTGTAAACATACCAACTTTGAAATTACTATAATTTGAGGATAAGAGGAAAAGAGAACAAAACCAATAGTTGCTAGGCTCATTGACAAAAAGGCAGTTGAGGGCAGTCCCCTTTGGCATAAGAGTATACATACAAAACAAATGCATCCAATCCCACACAGTTCAAATCACCACATCCCAAAGTATACTCTGGATCTTCTGGTGCAGTGTGTGGTCTGTGGAGGCATCTTCATGGTGCCTTCTCCAAACAGTTCACTTTCTGGATTTGGAGAGGTAACATGTTCCATAACCTAAAATTACTCTCAAAAATAATTTAAACTTTGCAATTTAAAATAATGATAATTATGCATACTCCCCTGAAGAGGGTGATTGAAAAACTCAGGGATCACTTATGGATGCATGGTTCACTTATGAGGTATATGAATCAATTGGCAAGAGAAATAGAAAATATTTTTTAAAAATCCAAATAAAAAAGAATTTCTGGATGAAATATAGACTATCAAAGTCTTTTGTGTAAAAATTCTAAGTAAAGAAAAAACAAATCTATACCAGGTTCTTGAATCAGGGCCCAATTAAAATGATTTAAGCAATTATTCATTTACCCAGTCAGTAGCCAGGACTATAGAAAGTTTGCTACACCATGAAAGACAGAAAAGGGACTAGATTATAGGAGCTAGATAGGAGTCAAATTTGAGATACTTGGTAGAATGTGGGACAAGGAAGACCTATCTTTAACACATGTTAAACAGCTGCATTCTTGAACTCCAAACAAG
The DNA here is from genome assembly GCF_027887165.1 of Monodelphis domestica. Taxonomy (NCBI): domain Eukaryota; kingdom Metazoa; phylum Chordata; class Mammalia; order Didelphimorphia; family Didelphidae; genus Monodelphis; species Monodelphis domestica. The sequence continues at coordinate 186,186,040 of NC_077231.1, read as the reverse complement.
TTCAAGTCTTCTTGTCTTGGCTCAAAAATTTCATCAATTCCATTGGGATTGGTTGGTCTCTTTGACCTTGTGTTCGATTGGCACTATGCAGTTTTAGCTTGGTGCTTCTTTGGCACTGTGCAATGGCTCCTTTTGTATTCTCTTGTCCTGGAATCAGACAGAATCATTAAGCAAAGTCCCATAATTTTTTAAAACAATCAATGACATCCTTTTTATAGTCTGAAGCTTTTTGGGAATGCATTGACATTGTAGCAATGTATTTTAAACTTATATTACTGCAAAATAAAAAAAAGTTAAAGAAAAATATTCTCACCAAAAAAATGATATCCATTTCCTTTTTAAGTTAACCACTGTGTTAGTATAAATGATTTTCAGAATAAAACAGTAATGCAGTAGATAATGCACACTCAAAGGAGTACCAAAATCTCCAAAGTTCCCAATAGCCCAGTTAACTACAATAGCAATCAAACCTACGATCATATTTCATATAAGTTGCTGTATGACAAAAAAAACCCTATGAGCTGATGGATATTTGTCACAATTTTTACAGTCATAGTAAATCTTTCAACCTTGGCAAATATATTTTTAAATAAAGTAAAATTTATTTGGATCTAGAACATCACCAAGAAATCTAGATTGTTCTGGTGAAAGTAAATTAACTTGAAGAGGTTTTTCAGGACCTCTTTTTCAGCTTCTTGATTTATATAAACACCTTGGAAGGAACATTTCTTTGTTTCTCTACCTTTAATACAGCATTCTTTAAAATAGAAATATTTTTTTAAATAATCCATTCAGAAACCACCAGTTAATTAAAATTATTTCTGAAGACCCCTTAGAATCACCATTAAATCCTTAGCTTATTAAATTCTCTAAAGGTTGTTAGACAGGTTGAGTTCATCCATCATATATGTGACACAACAAATGCAAAATGGAAGAAAAATCTGTTTATGGTCTTTATAATATTTTACAACATTTTGTTTAGTAGTCATAGGGGAAAGGTAACAGAATATACCTAATAGTTAAAACACAGTAGATTAAAATTATTCAGTGTAACAGAACAGTATTGAATACATTAATATATGAACTTAAAATAACAAAATTAATTCTTAAACAGAACAATAAGTAAAATATAATAAAATACAGAGACTTTAATAAAACATTGGAGTCTGAAAAGGCTCAAAAATTTAACCTCCAGTCTCTTTAAAGTTCTTTTTAATCTCAGGTAAGATAAGTAAAAGGATCAGTGCACTCATGAATGGTAGAAGCTGTTTGAAATAGGCAATGCACTGTTCTTTCATAGAATATGCCATGCTTGTAATCAATTTCCTGTTTGGAAGAGTCTCTTCCTTCTCATTGTCCCCGCTGAGGTAAAATGTTTGATATTGAAATCACTTTAAAAGACTGATATATATTAATTTAAGGTCACCAAGGAATTCACTTTTTATGGTGTTTTAATTACAAACAGGAGGAAGAAAGTATTAGAGGGAAGGAGACACACACACACACACACACACAGAGAGAGAGAGAGAGAGAGAGAGAGAGAGAGAGAGAGAGAGAGAGAGAGAGAAGAAGAAAAGAAGTTTAACCCAGACCCACTCTGGCTCAGGCTGAGCCAAAGTGGGCTTTAAGGCCTTGGATAGCCAAGGCAAGGAAAGGGATTGGTCCTTATCACTCATGTGACCAATCTGAAGGAAAGCAGTCCACAGGGCTCCTCCAACTCCAAGCACCAGCCTCCAACTGACTCTAGGCCTCCTCACAGGAAGTCCTGAGAACTCCAGAGGCTGTTCTCTACCTCACTTCCTGCATCTCACATGTGCCAATGGTGGCTCTAGCTTGACCTAGGACCACCCAGAGGACTGTCCTTTTTTTGCACATGTCTGTTGAAGGCCATATTCTCAAATAATTAAATCTTGAGTTTGCTGCAGCCCTTCCTAATTTTGTTACACTGAGTAGGGTGGAGGTTGTAGTTTCCAACACCTGATTCTATTATTCCAAGTATCTCTATTGTTATTGATCAGGAAATAGCTAAATCACATCCTCTAAAGAATGGTCTGAATATGGTGGAGTAGTTTTGAAATTCACAAATGCTAGTTTCCCCAGAGGGAGCTAGAAGGCTAATCTTTGCCTAAGGAAAAATACACCCTGGGTTTTTTTGTTTGTTTGTTTTTTACCATCTTCCCTGAGGAGAGACTCCAAGGACTCCTAGCTTCTTGGTGGCAGCAATCAGCCCAGCAGGGGCAGCAACAACAGTCAGGGATGGGGTGGAGGCCAATTTAGGAGTGGATCAGGAGATCAGGAGGATGATTTCTGGAGACTGGGGCCTGGGACCAGGCCTGATGAGTGATTGGGATCAGGAGCTGGAGGAAGCAGTATCAGCAATGCCAGAGTCAGCAGCAAGGAATGAGGAATGAAGGAGGAATGGGGACTCAAGCAGTTGGGTGAGAGAAGTGGTTTATCTCTTCTTTGCCAAGAGTGCCCTGGCTAAAAATAGCCTGGCCAGTAGGAATAGCAAGCAACTGGGCAAAAAGTAGGAAAAGAAAAACGCAGCAACTTCAAAGAGAGTTGGAGTTTACAAGTGTGTGTGGAATGGGCAAAAAGCCGTGGCAGGAGAAATGTGGATTAAAAAATTATCTAGTCTATCTTTAAAAAAATTGAGTTTCTTGTTCCTTTTGGTCACTAACTGTAAAAATTAAATCTCTAATTAAAATATTATATTTTAAGAGATTTAATTAATGATCATTAGAAATCAAGGAATAAAGAGGGTATAAAATAAAAACCACATGACCATGGCTGATCAGCCAGTTCAAACACCCATCTTACCACCACCAAGCTTGGGACCAGGAGTAAAGAGCTGGGACCTTCCATGTCCCCACCTAATATCCTCTATCTACAAGAAGTATGTAATGACAGGAAGTGAGTGGGCTCCTGGGAAATGTGGTTCTTTTTTAGGGTAACAGATTTTCAATTGTACACTAACATAGTCCAGGAGGAACTTCTTGGAAGAGAAATTCCATTTAACTTAGACACATACTTTAAGTATCTGAAATTTTCTAAACAGAAATATTTGTATGGATTACCTGCAAAGATATTCCACAAATAAAAGACCTACAAAGTTAGAGAGACTTTCAATTTGCTTATCTGGGGCACAATAACAGGAGTAAAAATGACAATACTAACCAATTTACAGATGAAATAATATCCTAGTCAAACTACCAAGAGAAAATTATATAGAATTAGATAAAATAAGATTTGCAATAATAAAAATATTAAAGGTATCAAGACATATGAAAAAGTAGGAATGAAAAGTGTTTAGTATTACCAGATTTAAACTAGACTCTAATTCAGTAATCCTCAAAACTACTTGATATTTGATTCAAAACAATAAAGTACATTAGATAAGAAAGATATAAAAATATGCGAAAGCTTAATTTATAATCATAAACTACTGGGGAAGGATGTCTATAACAAAGACTACTGGGAAAATTAGAAAAAGCTATGTTAAAATTTGTATATTCATATCAACATCTTTTCCTTAAACTATGACAAATTCCAATTTGATAAATACTTTAAAAAAATTTTAAAATACTTCAGAAAGAAATGAAGGCTAAAGGGAACTATGAATAGGGGAAAATTCATAACCAGACACAAAATAGGAGATCATGAAAAGCAAAATAGACAAAATTATACAAAATTTTAACTTTTCCAAAAATAAACCCATTCATCAAAATCAGAATAAAATATAAATATATTTGCATTAAATATTTGAGATAAAAATTTGATGTGTAAAATCTATTGAGAACTGAGCAAACCTTTGGAACATAGATTTAGAGCAGAAAAATGAACTTATTGAATCTAATTCCCTTATTTTTCCTGGTGAGAAGTCTGAACCCTAAAGTCATTAAGTGACATTAAGTGCTTATGGTGACTAAGTAGTAACCCAAGTTCTCTATGATTCCATATTCATCTAGTTTTCCATTGAACCATGTCAATCCATGTAGGTTATTCCTAAATAGAGGAGTGAACAAAGGATATTACAAATAACTTTTAAAAAATCAATTAACTTGAAAAAATATTTAAAAGCACTAAATAAGGTGATAAATGCAAATTAAAGTGACTGTAGTATCTTCAATTCATATCCAATTAAAGAGATGCTGAAATATGGGAGAACTCATTGTTGGCAGAGCTATAGGAACATGGGAATCTTAATTTAATTGGTGAAATTGTAAATTGGCCCAGACATTTTGGAAAACAATTTGAAATTATGCAAAAAAGTTAAAGATGTTTATAATCTTCGATGCAGAGATTCTAGGATACAATCTAAAAATTTTATTGAGGAGAAGAAAAAAATATGTATATATATATTTATATAATCTACCTTTCCTCATGGCATTATTAATATTCCATTATGTTGATATTATAATTTATTCAGTTATTCATAGCACAATTATTTCTGATAAATTATTAAAAAGAAAATATTCAAAAATTGAGGAATAGCTGAATAAATTATAATATTAATGTAATGAATATTAACTATATCAGAAGAAATTATAGATATTTGGAAATCCAAGAAATATACAAAGATTTTTATGGAATGATACACAGTAAAGAAAGCAAAACTACAGTATACATAGTGACTACATCAAAATTGATATGGAAAGGAAACAAAATTTTTGTCAATTACAGGAATTTATGTTAAGGAGGAGAGGGCATATTTCCCTTTCTCAGTATTCACTTAACTCTGGTGAGAAGAATATATTTTAAATGGTTTGGATTTTTATTGGGAAATGTTTGTTGTATTAATAATTAAAACACCAGGTAGTTACTCAATAGATGGCCAACAAGGTGTCACACAAAAGGGATAGAATACCAATAAAGTACACTGTGTGAACAAAAAAAAAAATCAAGCAAAATTATCATGACCAGAATGATAGAAAAATAGTCTTTACTATTTCTCTTGAATAGAGATAGGTACATAATTGAATGGATGAATGAATGAAAGAATATTTATAACTATGTGCTAAGTGTTGGGGATTGATAGAGAAAAGGCAAGATACTTCCAGTTCCCAAAGAACTCAAACTCTAGTTGAAGAAGATAATACATAAAAGAAAGCACAGCTGTAAGGTAAATGGAAAGTTCTGAAAATACTAAAAGTTCAGGAAAGGGGCAGATGGCAAGGGCCAAGGATCCTGTTACATTAGCAGAGGTAGAATTATTCAAAAGACAACTTCTGAGAATTTTTAGGATATAGAAGTAAGGTAGGTGCTAAGGCTTAGAACAAAAGATGAACTCCCTGTGGTATATTGACTAAAAAACTGCTGATGTTATGAATATTGTAAGTCATAAATTTTACACCTCTATCCTAGACCATTAAAGATAATGCAAGTCCAATAAGTCCTGGTGGTAGTTTATTTCACTGGAAAGAATAGAATTGATGATTCCTATCTCATCTAAGCTGTGTGAGCAGGGAGGGAACTTCTTTAGGTTCTAGGCAGTCCCCTAGAATAGAATAATAAAGGGATGAAAGAAAATGTTTGAGAGTGACCCATAACATTAATAGGTCTTTTCTCTGCCCAACCAACCCTGATGAGTTCTAAGATAGCCCTGGAGAGGGAAGAGGGGACAAAGTAGAAATGTAAATAGGAAAGGGCATCCTGGTGGTAGCAAGACTGTACAGCAATAATTTTTTAAATCTGTATATATCTCAGGTTTAATTGTAGAAACTGCCTTAATTTTTGGTTGTGTTCAAAATTTGAACATACAGGGGAAATTTCCAAGTTATCATGCTCTATTGTAAGAAAAAAAGACAAGTGTCTTAAATTATTCAACCTCCTAGATCATTTTTATTTTTCACATAATAACTCTTTTAATGGAGTTTTCATGAGGGTAGCATGATACAAAAGGAAAGGATGATTTGCATTATAACTTAAGTACAAGAATGTTAAATAATAAATCACAGATCTGTCGTAAAAATGAAGTAGAGAAAAAGACATTCTTGGCAGTGAGTTTCATTAAATCAAGACATCTTGCAAAGCAATGTTGGAATCAAAAATGAATTGGTAGCATAATATTTGGTTTTCAAAAAACAGTATTCTGAATAGATTGAATATTAACTCAAAGTGGTGGTAGTGGTCCACTCAACAGTGAGTTCAGGAGAATACTTCAGCCTTCATGATTTAATGCTCTAATACGTTAATGAATCTGATTTCAACATTTTGGGAACTGTTTTCAACAGGATAGATCACAAATTATCTATATTTTCTCTTGCTTTTATCCTCCATGTTTGATTTTACCCAACATATTGAAAGGTTTTTTTTTAGTACTTGAGATATTATAGATAGAATGTCACAATAGAACTTGGACTAATAGCTGTCTCCTGTTCTCACTATCTGACTAGACCACCACATTTTCATACAATTCCTGGATAATATGCTTTGTGCTACTTTAGGTACATTTTCACTTGCAATATGCTTTGATCTTCTAGGATCCACACCATGGATCTCTATGTTACCTTTGATTCATTAAGTTTTGATTCCATAATCACTAGAGTGTCATTTTATATGTTTCCTTCAAAACCATTTTTACTACTTTGAAAAATTCAGCCTATACCTCTCCCTACATATCCTGATTTTATTAAAAAATATTAACAAAACCATATAATATAGAAATAGTGACTGAGAAACATAAATATTCAGTATTGCTAGATTACCAGGTTTGTTCAATATTATTTACAATTACAAATCATCATTGGGAAGAAATTACTATTAGAAATATGAATCTTCTGTCAGAGAATTTGGGATAATTGAAATTATTATGTTCTTTCTTAAAAGTAATCCAGACTATTCTCTTCCTTCTATTCAGTTCTAGGCCTAGTTCATTGTTCATCTGCAGTATAGATCTTGATTTTGGTGCTGAGGGGATAGCACAGTCTGAGCAAGAGACCCTTTTTTTCTCGTGTGTAGGATTGTCTCAATTGGTTATGGATATCACTGAGGAGACCCTGTAGTATTTAGGGGCTTAGTGTGATTATCACCCTGTCACTCACAAACATTAACATCTAAAAGATCTTTCTATTCATAAGGAATCTCATTCATCTGGGCTCTGCCTTCGACATTTTCCATGTTAGTGTAGAATCTTTATGTTATAAAATTAGGCTTTGTGGTCTTAAGATCACCATGATAGTTTCCACCTAAGGGAGATAGTAGCTTATAGAATTTATGCATGGAAACTGTTGCTATAAGTTTAAGCTTGATAGTTTTGAGGTCATTATGATCATCTTCCCCCATAAGGGAAGCTATAAATTTATAGAACATACACATGGAAAAATATTGACAATAATATTTTTTTCAAAACTTAGTACAACTATATGCCTGAAATAATATTTTGTCTACTACTAGTTTGTTTTTCTCCCTGGTATCAAATATCCAAAACAATATTTTGCCTACTACCTCTAATGTGCAAATTGGACAGTTCTAGGGGCACCCCACAAAATCAAAGTAGAAGAGCTCCATTTTCATAAGAGCACTTTGGAACACATTCTTCCCTCCAGTAGGAGCATGGCTTTCTGCAGGTGAATGCCCTCTGTATTACAGAAGAGAAAAGACTGCATTTTGATTGACAGAGCTATGTGACCCAGAATCACATGGGACCCTGGGTCAAGACTCCAAGCAAGGAGGTTGGGGGAGGTTTGCCTCAACTGCCAAGAATCTTTCTTTGTGGACCAGAAGTAGGAGCAGGAAGTTTGACTAGAAGCTGCATTTCAACCGTACAAAAATACAACTGGCCCTGGAAGACATCAGCTGTGGAGACATTACTTGAGCCAGAATACAGGTCAGTTGGACTGGAGAATATAAGAAAGATTCATCTACTTGGCTGGGAGCTGTTGTTACCTTTCCTCTTGGACCTTATCCCATCTTGGACTCAACTTTGTGAAATACTATTTATGTGGGACTTAACTTATTTAACTTAGGAAGTTAGCCAATAGGATAGTTATTAGGGGATTAGTTTGGGGGATACGATTTAGAAATTTCCCTTCTCTTTGTTACTCTCATTCCTATCCCATTTCCCATTAATAAAATCAAAATATTTATATGTTTACTTCTTCTTTCTTCCCCTTAAACTTCCCATAATAACACCTCCCTGCTGAGAGGACCCAGGACTCTATGCTCCTAAAAATATTGCTGGCCTTATATGAGTTATATAGACTCTGTTAGTATATGTGTCTGAGTTGTGCATCAGTTCCCCTTTTCTCTCTCCCCCTTTTCTCTTTCCCATTGCTTGCAACAAGGCTTTGCATTGAACTGATTCCCATTCTTTTACATGTTATTCTGAGTTTCCAAACTCATTAAGGCCACATTTTCCCTAATGTCTCTGACATGGGCCTTCTCAGAAACTGGATGCCCAGAAAAGGATTTAACCTGTTTATCACTGTACCTACTGCAGGGGAATATAGGACCATAAGTCTAGTTGAGGAAAGTACAGGTCAATAGTGGAATCCTACATCCTTTTGGGAGGGATTCCTTTATGCCAGCAGACTGTCACAAAGTATTCTCTTTATATTTCAGCTGATACTGATAATAAAAGGATCACTGAACAGTTTCCTGTGATTGTAGCTCTTGAGAAATTTTTATTATTTTAACCTAAAAATCAGACTGCTTATGTTCTATATAAATAACATACTTCTGTGTAATCCACAATTTACACAGTTGAATAGATTTCTGACCTTATAAAGGTAGGTCTTCCCTCTCCATCAGGGCAGATTACAATTAAACTATGCCTTCATATCCTCTGTGCCTCTTGTCTATGTTTTCCCATAAATTTTCCACAGGAGGTCCATTCAGCATGTTGGGGTCTTTCCTCTAGACTTGTTGACACTATTTGAATATCAGACTAGAGCATGTAAAAGCTTCCTTCATTTTCTGGTTATGTATCTTTTTAATTCATTCCTATATTTTTAGCATATTCATGGGACATATCTTGTTGGAGAGCTAGACCAAAAGCTTTTTTTTTTAAATAGTCAAATAATAAGCACAATGAGGTTTTGTACCTTTTGGTCAAACTTTTTGACTGACAATATGGTCTACTTTTAGCCATTGTTTGCAAAATCCTGCCTCTTCCCTCCTCAGACCATCATTAAGGGATGCCCTCATTATATGTATAGATTATTCACAAATATTTTTGGAGACAGGAAAGTGATTAGAAAAAATAATAGGTCATAGAAATTTAAAAAGGCAGTCATGGCATATCATTAAATATACTGACCCAATTTCTATAAAAAGTTTTGAGATCCATCTCCATGTGTATTAAAGACTTGTTTGATGAAAATGAATATAACAGAAAGACTTCAGCAGGCACTTTTCTATAACAGAAGCATGTTCATAGACATACAAGAGAGGATATGAGATTCTTATATAGTTAATGCTTATCAATTATATAAAACTCTCCAAAGACAAAGTGGTCCAGTACCATTAGGTTGGTCATTTGGTGATGAATTTTTTGACAGTTGGCAATTTATGAAGCAAAGACAAATACAAAATGGCCTTTCCTCTTGAGCTTCTTCCACCGGAGTAATGATGATAAAATGACCAAAATGCAGGCAAAGGGTACTAAGAATAAAATAATTTCCATTTGATTTATTACAATTTATTTTCCTCTTGTGAATTACCTTTTTTGTTTTATATGGAAATATTGCTCAAACAAGGTTACATATTAAGCCATTTTATCATTGGAGGTCATGTATCTCCATATGACATCAGAAGAGGTTGAACTTTTTTGATAGCATGCAATGATTTCTTACTTTTGCTCTTTCTAATTTGTTATCAATTTTAACATTTACTCTGACTAGTTTGGTGATCTGCCTACATGCAGATGGTTGATTTGGGAATGCAACCCACACCTTAGTATCACAGGATTTATATAGCTGAAAAGGACCATAGACACTGTCTATCCTAAATTTTTCATTTTATATAAAGCAGCAGCCAGGCCCTCTGACTTATAGAAGAGGTCTTTTTGAAAATGACTACCCTATTTTAAAAGTTCTATATTTTCATTCAGAACAATAGATCATGAGCCCCCACAAATTAGCCTCCTTTTTCTCTCATCACCTACTGGATACTTTCAATCCAAAGCCAGGGCATTTATCAAAATCATACAATGAGATTTATAATAGAGTGTCCTGCATATAATCTTAGGCCATATGCTCCCACAAATATATGCACCATCAGTGGGGAAAGCAAACTAATATAAAGATTGTTTGTGAGGGACCAGTTTATACTTCTAATGCCAAACGGACCTTGATGTCTTTTAGGAACTTGCTCTTGATATGACATTTTGAGCAAGGAATCTCTTCAGAGTCTACTCTTCATTGTGAGGCGTTTCTCTACTAGACATTGGTAGAAGTCCCAGTTGTCTCTAATTTTTGGCTAAACCAAAATCCTTAGATATGGAACTCCTGTGCTTTTTGGGGACATTCAGGCTATAGCACTGGGAAGTAAAGGATGCAAGGGATGATTGACAGGGGCTTGAGACCAGAATCTTCTTGAGCCTGGTTGAGGCAGAATTCCTAGGAATGATTCCCCAACTGTCACTCTGAACCTGGGAGGTGAAGGAGAAAAGGTGTGTGGCTGAGACATCTTGAAACCCATCCATTAAGCTACTGGGCTTTTGAATATCTATTGGCTGTGGTGAGAAGTTATCTTCAGTCTTCTGCTGGACATTGACTGGAGAGCTGACCTTCCTACTTTGATGAGACCATCTGTGGACATCACACCTGGGACTTCAGTATCTGACTTACCAAAGACTCTCTATTTGTGAGATTTTGATTCCCTGTTGGATTTTCCCTTAGGAACTTAGGTTTCAGTGTAGTGTGAGTTAGATAGTGTTGATTTAGTGGATAAAACATTTAGATTTCACCCTTTCCCACTCTCCTTCCCTTCATCCCTTCTCTGTTAAATAAATTCAACAATTTTATTATTGTTGTTTTGTTTTGTTGAATGTTTTCCCACTGTATTACTTTCCTTCCCCTTTCCAAATTATATATATATTTTAACAAAGGATCCTATCCTTGGGACCATCAGGGAAACCTCCTCAACAAGTTTGGATATCTCAATTTTGTATTTGAAGTCTCTCAAAGAGCTTTCTGTGGGTTATACCTATCAATATTTACCATATTAGAGATTAAAATATCTTAGAAGTATAATGAAAATAATTTTGACCTCATGGACTCTCAGAAGGGGTCTTGGGGGGATTCCAAGTGGCCTCTGGACTGAACTTTGAAAAATGCTTTTGTCCACTATATACATGTGGTAAATGTTTATAAAATTAAATACTTTTGTGTGACCTATTCTGGCACTTTTTAAATAAGGGTTTTTAGTAGCTACTTACATTTTTCAAGTAGGAAATCATAAACAATAGGGAGAGATCATCTATTACTTTCCAAAGCTCTTCGTTATGCCTTTACTGTGTGCTAAGAAGCCAGAAGTTGAAAAATATGAATTATTATAGGAAATAAAGGAATACATCTAGCATATTTTCTATAAAACTTTTAAAACATTTTGACAATTAAAATTAATATTAATAATAGAATACAACAAGGAATAGAATAATAATAGAATATTTAAGTCTCAGTAGTTAATTCATTTACTGCACAAACATGCACACTTATTTTAAAACAGTCAAAATTCTGGACCTTGTAGTAGAGACCTAGGTAGAAGAACCTGCTCTGAATTAACTAAAGTAGAAGTTTAGAAGTTGCACCTGTGAAAATTAAATTGAATCTCTCCCCTGATTGTGAAGATTAAATTAACTCCCCTGTCCATTTTTTAGATCTAATCACCAAAAGTATAAATACCTCATTCACACTTGAGTGGGGGAGGTCTGTGCCCCACTTGTGTGATAGTGAGTGATGAATCATAATCAAACTGACTGCCCCTGGGTAATCCTAAGCAAAGCTTCAACTATAATTGGTAGACATGAAAGTGGAGGAAGGCACAGGAAGTGACACAAAGGAAACTGTCTTTAAAAGGGAGTGACAACTTCCTGTTAGAAGAACTTCATCTTCTTCTGGAGTTCTGAGTTCAAGTTGGAGGCTGATGAAGAATCTGCTCACTGGACCTGAGATCCTATACTTGGTGAGACGGTTCTTAAATCCCTTTGGACTGACATGTGATGAGTGAAAAGAGCTGACTCCTTTCCTGCATTTTCTAGCATGGAGAATCTTATCCTCTTGAAAAAGGCTCCCTGCATCTGCAGGTCCTCAGCTCAAAAAGTCAAGGCCTCTCCAGCTAAGGACTAAATTCCCCTGCCTGGGTTGAGTCAGGGGTTGGAGCAAAATACTTAGAGCTTAGGTTAGATATCTTATCCTATCCTCTCTCTGATTTCCTACTTCACTTTTTTTGTATTTTGTAAATAAATTTTAAATAAATCTTTTTGGAATTTCATAAAATTCCTGGCGAGCGACCCTATATTCTTAAATAATCAAGTCAAACCTTTTTTTTACAAAAAACAAAAACAAAAACAACTCTATTTCCCCCTCACACACCCATATTTGTCTACTCATTTATCTGAGAGTATATTCAGAGAATTACATTAGTTAATTTCTTGTCTAACTTAAAAGGTAGAAACATTTTCAAGATAAAGCTTAAATATGCAAGAAAAGGGAGGCATTGTAATTCTTTTTTGAATTTTTCCCTGTATATATGTCACATATTTAAGATAAAAGCTGATTTTTCTTTCCTACTCAAACATATATGACTATTTTCAACTGAAATAGAAGATTGTGTGTTTCTGTATCAATACCAGACTGGACTCTTTAATAACCATTTTTCCCTTATTTACCAATATAACTTGTAATCAAGGACAAAGTTTGCTCAATTATAAATGCAGTATGTTAAAAATTCCAGGATCTATCTAGATTTAGAACATGCAGTCTTATGAAACCAAATTAGAAAAAAAGTAGGTCATTCAAAAGATTTTAGCTAATTTCATTGAGCTTTAATAAAAAGGTCTTGTTTATCACATAATGATATCTGATTTTTAAAACTCTTTCACCCTTAGAATGTATTTTACATATTCCTAATTGTATTTGCTCCACCATTTGCAATATATGGGGGTGATATTAATCTGAAATAAAGAAGATATTGATAGTGACCATTACCAATGTGCATAGGCTGACTGCAACACCTCTGGTTAAACTGTGGGAAGTGTTTCTGCAATTGAATGACCCTTTTCTTTTATTTGGTGTGTATATATCTTCTGGGAACACAAATTAGGGACAGGCAAGAGTTGAGGTGTGATGGATATCTGCCCTGGAATAGAAGTGTTCAACTTACTGAAAGGTTTAAGCTTATGATGAAACTTTAATTCAAGTTCAGCTCTCAGTTACATGCCTGAACAATGTTCCCTAAGATACTTCTGCCCATCTTGCTAGAGGCAAGTTTGAAAGAATTTGAAATGTTCTAGTCATTTTCTTTTGGAATGTTTGGGAACTAATTGTTTAAGGCAGCTCTGATCTCAGTTCTTTCCCCAACTCTGCTATTTCTGACAGAAACAGATGATAGTTGTACTCTAGATACTCTGCAACTCTTGGGGCCAGTGCTCTATGGTAGAGATTAGGGATTTGGGAGACTTGAATACTAGTCCTAGACTTAATGTTGATTCCTTGCATAGCCAATTTAAGTGATGGATCTGGAAGCCTGACTTGCCTTCAAGATTTGAACTAGCCTCTAATTATAGATCAGAATTTTGTTCATGCATCTGGCTCATCTTCACACACTATGGGTCTAGGTTATTGCAAGCTTTTCTTTGGTTTCTCATTTAACAGTTTAATTCTCAGCACAGTTATCAAAATCATTTTCTCTGTACATCACTTGGATCATATCATTCTTTTCCTAAGGCCCTATTATCCTAAAATTTCTTATCACAAGGACACTTTACTTTTTCGCCCATGTAAAGAAGCCTTAACCTATTTCATGTCTACTTGTCATATCATTTTTTTACCCAATTTGCACAATGATTCCTTGTTTTCAATTTGCATTTTAGTGTAAATCTCCAAGTTTATATCTTATGAACAAGAATGTGTGGGAGGAAAGGAAGATAGGGAACAGATGAAAGGAAAAGGAGGAGAGACAATAGCTTCAAAGATGATTTCCCCTTTTATAAAGGAAAGGCTCCATCTTGGCATGTGATAACCAATTTTTCTTGTTTCCCACCAGCTGTAGTGCTATGATTAGTGAAAATTTGCTCCTGAAATCCTGTTTCCTCTAGGATGATTTCCTAGGTTGATCAGAAGTGAACTGATTATACCTCTGGATTTGTCCATCCTGGACTCATAATTTCTGTAGCAGTTAATTCCCACCATAATCATCTGCTATACATTTTATTTAATCTTTATGTATACTCATTGATAATAATAATAATGGTAATAGCATTTATATGGTATCTTAAGGTTCATAAAGCACTTTACAAGTGTTATCTTATTTAATCTTCACACAACACTGAAAGGTAGATGCTATTATTAGCCCAACTTTATAGATGAGGAAACTGAGGCAATCAGAAATTAAGCAATTTGCCTGAGGTCACACAGTTTGCCAATGTTGAAGACTAGATTTATATTTAATTCTTTTAGACTAAACCCAGATTCCCATTTACTCTATTTACTTTACAATCTTTCTGGCATTAGTATTAAAATACTCATAGTCTATTACAAGTGAAAAAGATGAATTTAGATCCTGTCCTTCTTTATGTCATCTTTTAGTCTACTCTCCATGATAATAAATGTCACAAATATGGAAGGTCTATAACAAGAGTTTTAATTTCAACACTGACATCTTAGGAGCCTTGAATTTAAAATTTTTTCTTTTGTTTTTACAATTATATATATATATATATATATATATATATTTAAAGGAACATTGAATTGTAGATCTACAAGGATATTTAGAAGTTATCCAGTTCAATGTCACCATACAGAAGAGGGAGCTAAAAGCCAGAAATGAAATGATTTGCTCAAGATCACATAGTGACAAGAGTTGATATTGTAACCCAAAATTTCTCACACTAGAATCTAATCTTTCCAATCTACCACATTACCTATAATGTTACAACAAGGTTCTCTGTACTTAATTTGTGTCCATTGATTTGTCTATTCATTTTCCTCTTGAGTGAAGAGTGTGGCTGAATATAGACAGATACACCTTTTATTCATTCCTGTATATTTCATCTGTGTGAGATAGCACATGTTGCAGGAGGGGTAGAGTGCTGAGTGGAATCAGGAAGACCAGAGTTCAAATTCAGGCACAGAGTTCAAATTCAGGCACAGATATTTACTAACTGTATGATCCTGGACAGGTCACTTATTCTCTGATTGCCTCAGTTTTCTCAGTTTGCCTCAACTCTACATTGGGGAATTTAACAATCCCTACCTCCCAGGGTTGTTATGAAAAGCAAATAAAATAAGATTCATAAAATGCTTAGGGCAATGCCTAGCATAGTACATTCTTACTAGATACTTGTTCCCTTCTTTCATTCATTTTGAATTGTAAATTGCCTTTTCTAGTATCTAGCACAGGTACCTCATGTTAATAGTCACTGAATAAATGTTTTCTGATAAGGATGAAGAAAAAAAGGACATAGATTTTGTCTAATAAGATTGGAAAAGTTAATCATGTTATCTGTGGCCTGAGCTCACAGCTTTGGCAGATTAAGAAGTCTAACTTGATGTGGGTTTATAGAAAATGAATGAGAAGAAAGTAATGGATCCCATTACAAAGATACAAATCTTCCTGGTGTGCTTTGAGGCTGCAGATACATACATCAAGATGAATGAGCATAGAGTATAGATATGGTGTTAGGGCCAATTCGAGCTCCCAAGCAATTCCTTGTTTTATGATACAAGACATTCCAACACATTAAGTATTTAACAAAAAGCCTTCAATGTATTATCTGCTCTAGAATCTAGAGACTGAATTAAAGGAGTTGAGTTAAATAAAAAGTTAACACTTTTTTTTTAATTGGCACCCTTGTTCTTCATAGGCTGGATTTGTACTTAAATATTTTAGACTAAGCTTATCATTCTGTTTGCAATATGAACTCTGAATCACCTGGGCTCTAGGAAAATCTCTAGGTGCCTATTCAAGACCATGAGAGCCGTGGCTCATTAAGGACATGTAATTAGGCTCAAAGTCAACCACTCAGTAACTAAAACATTCTCTTCCACCTTCTATATAGCCCCCTGCATCCCATTAAACAGTTTTAATGCTTAGGTATAAGAACAGAGGTAACATCATCTTTTATTTTCCCTTGAATCAATGCCCTGTAATTTCTTAGAAAGGAAGGAAAATGAAAGATGGAGCCTTTCCTATACAAAAGCAAAAAAAGAGGGCAGCTGGGTAGCTCAGTGGATTGAGAGCCAGGCCTAGAGATGGGAGGTCCTAGGTTTAAATCTGGCCTCAGAATTCCTAGCTATGTGACCCTGGGCAAGTCACTTAACACCCATTGCCTAACCCTTACCACTTTTCTGTGTTGGAATCATTGATTCCAAGATGGACAGTAAAGGTTTAAAAAAAAAAAAGCAAAAAAGCTGAGAGATCTGTGAAGCTATTGTCCCATCCCTCACCTCTCACATATGATCTCACCTGCTGATCTGATATATATATATATATATATATATATATATATATATATGTATTTCTTCTGGATATGTAAATTCTTTGCATGGACTCTTTTACTTTCTTTTACTAGAATGGATACTAATTTATCACTATCACCTTTGGAACAAATGACATCTCTAACAATTTTACCCCCCCCCCCATAAGAATTCAAAAGCTGGTTTGGTGCTCATAAGGGGTCAGTGTTTCTCTGGTTCTCTGACCCTACCTTGTATTAATCCAGGAAATTAAATCTTAGGTATGACTCATGTCCAGATTTCCACAGATGTGGGAAACAGTTTTCCTCCCACAAAACTACTCAATGTATCATATAAATATTGGATATGGATCAGTTTTTCTTTCCCCACAAAAAATCAAAATCTACAAGATGCAAAAGACTCACATGAACCTATGAACAAATCACAGAAAAATGAAATGCTCAAATAGCCCATTAGATTTCCTATAGATGTTCAAGATAATCTGTAAAACAAATACTTCTCACTCACTTCAGACCTATACCATCCAAGCAACCCACAGTAATTTCATGGAGGACAGGCAAGTTCCAAATCTCTTGGTCTCTCATGTCATAAGTTTAGTCCTTTGGTTATAGATATATCCTATTTAGAGTATCTTCTCCAAGAAACATCTTGATTTATTCACTATTTATATATTTAGAGAGTTGAAAGGTTAGAGCCCTGAAAAATGAATGACTGCTTTGGATCATGTCATACTGGAAGTCCAAAGGGAATAATATAGGCTAAAAAATGAGGGGGGGGGATGAACAGACCCTGTAGCTATTCAATGGTTCAACTCTTTTTCTTTCTTTGTCTATGTTCTTTCCCTTAGACTTCCAGAATAATGTTCCTCAAGGGATGAGAGACACAAAGGGACAGCACTGCTCTACCACCAATCCTGACTTCGAAGTTTGCAAATGGAGGAGGAGGTGCATATGTTTTCCTAAATCAGTTTGAGAAGAGAGTTCTTAGATCTCTAACTCTTGGCTTCTTTTTTCTGCCTTTCCCTTTCTGAATTCAGTTAAAAGATAAGCAATCCTGAAAGTAATTATTATAGGATTTGAGAGTGAATGTCCCAGGAGAAGAGATTTTCTTAGCTGTTTTTTCTTGGAGCACTTTAATCAAAAGCAATTTCTTTTTCATTTAAGTTAGCTAATATGATAATTATGGTAGATCTCACCTAAATGTTAAAAATGGCTTTTTTTCTTTAGATTTTTAACATCTCTTTTGGTGTCTTTCTTAAGTAAAATACAAGAAAGTTCATTTTTGGAAAGGATATTATAGAAAGTACTGAGTGGCAGGATGGCCGACTGAATAGAGAGTTGACCTCAGAACCAGGAAGCTGTGGGTTCATATTTCCCCTCTGTAGGCAAGTTGATTAGCTTCTCAGATATCTTAGACTACTCTTTTAAAATTCTAAGTTATGAGGACCTTTAGAACAGAGAATGTCAGAGCTGGGAGGACCCTTAGAACAGAGGATGTCAGAGCTGGGAGGGAGCTTAGAACAGAGAATGTCAGAGCTGGGAGAGAGCTTAGAACAGAGGATGTCAGAGCTGGGAGGACCCTTAGAACAGAGTATGTCAGAGCTGAGAGGGAGCTTAGAACAGAGAATGTCAGATCTGGGAGAGTCCTTAGCACAGAGAATGGCAGAGCTGTGAAGGGCTCTTAGAGCACAGAAAGGAAGAACTGAGAAGGACCTCTACAATCATGTAGTCCAATCTTCCCATTTTACTGAGGACCAATAAGAGGAAATAAGTAAGAGAATAAAGTTAGACAACTCTCCAGGAACCTAGTAGTCATAAACAAATAAACATTACAACATGCAAAGAGGAACAAAAGAGGATTTTATATGAGATTATCAACTTTTGTTACATTGTTGATTTTTTTAAAGTTCATGTTAAATTTACCAATTACCAAAGTAGTAATAAAATTACCTTGTTCATGTCCCTTTCTGCAAAAAAAAAAAAAATCTAAGTTATGGAGAAGGTGCCAATTTGCATTGGAAGATCATGTTTCTTGCACCAATGAAATAATAGATCCAGATCAGATCTCTTGCCCTTTATGATGTTTGGGATGTATAATTCTGTCTTCTTAAAGTAAAATTCTCATGTTTAAATTAAAGAATACAAGATTGACTTTTTAGAGTATTGTTTAAATTCTAGTGACCTCAGGAGATGCAATCAGTCACAAATCAACTTTCTAGAAGTATCATCCCCAGCAAGCTGAATTAACTCAAATGCTAGAAGCTATTTGCAAAGCTTCTATTTCTATTCTTGTCTCAGCTTCATATATGGTTTATTTAGATTCAGATGTCCTCTAATATATATACCCTTTTACTTTTCCCCAACAAACAACCTAATTTTTTAGTCATTTTCCTTTCCTTTCAAAATTACATCTTAAACTTGTTAGCACATCTTGTAGGGCAACTTAGGAGGAATATACTGCTCTAAATATTTTTTAATTTCCAAAAGAATGGTATTATTTTAGGATTCAGAAACTGTTTTAAAACTCACCACCCACATAAGAATAAATGGTTTAATGAGAACCTTTACAGTACACTGAACATTCTTTTCTAGAATTTCATGAAATATACAATAAATTGGCCACAAAGCATTAGCCTCACTCTTTAAGAAAATTTCCTTAGGGCACTTTCCATACAAGGGAATTTTTTTTTCCTGCAGAGTTCCTTGAAAATTTATCTAAAGTGTTGGGCTAGCACTCACATTAAGGTTTGACAAATCAGAGCAGATCAAAATCAATATATTGTCACAGAGTAACAGAATGTAATTTAATTGACTAGATTAGACTCAGCATGAAACAGTACATTGTATTTTGGCATCTGAGAAGATAAGCTGTCACATTTATCTGTGTATAGGCATTTGTGATAGACAAGAAGTTTTGACCTTGTTCTGAGCATTTATTATCAGATATGTCAAAAACAATAGCTCCTATTTGCATTACACTTTCTGGTTCATGATGCCCAGTTATTTAACCTTAAAGTGTTATGCAAAGGAGAGGATAGGAATATCTTAGTATATTAGTACACTGGGGGGGGGGAAGGGATGCATTTGAATCTGAGTTAATATTTTCAGTTTTCCTTTATATCAGGATATAGTGTAAACAAGGAATTTGCCAAGAATAAGGGAGACCTGCAAAGGTTGAAGAAAATGTGTCTGGAAGGGCAATGGAACTCAGGAGCCAGCTAGGGAAGGTAGAATTCCATGGAAAATTCAAAAAAGGAGAAACTGTTGGCCAGAGGAGTTTCTAGTCAGTCTCTTACCTAAGACTCTGGAAATAGCTGGTCAGGAGATTATCTCTTCTAATACCCTTTTTGTCTGGCTGAGCTGAAGGAGTGTTTTGCCCTAAACTGAAAATCATCCTGGATCACCATTTCCCCCCAAGGGAACTATATTCCTTAAAAGACAGCTTTGATCCCACCATCAAAAGTAGCTATAGGGAATAGTTGGCAGGGTCTACTTGGTCCCTCTGCCCTCTCTGCTATCTCTCTCTCTCTCTCTCTCTCTCTCTCTCTCTCTCTCTCTCTCTCTCTCTCTCTCTCTCTCTCACTCACTCTCTCTCTCTCTCTTCTTTTCAAGAAATAAATTAGATAATTTAGATTACAGAAGAACTGTCTCAAAGTTTGTGTAACAGGAGGGAGGAGTTGCAAATCGAAGAAGAAAGCTGGGAAGGGATGACTCACCCTCTGGTCAGGTCAGGGTTGAGTCCATTAAAGCTGTCCAACCTAGTGGAGGAAGAGGGAAGGTGCTACCCAGAAATCAGTCCCCAACAGCATCTGGTTTTCTAGAAGCCTGTGGTTTGTTAATGAGTTTTTATCATTAAGTTTTTCCAAAATGTTATAACTATCTACACATTTTGTAAGTTAATTCATTAAACAGAAGATTGTTAGGAAAAAGGGAAAAATTCTGAGAGTTTAGACATCTGGTACATTTGGCTTCAAGAATATTAATAATGTTCAGAACCCATATAAAGTGTCTGAACAAGTCATTGTGTATTAGAGACATTCTGCTGTGCTGTCCTACTAGCAAGAACATTTTGTTACATATAAATATGGTCTGGTAACAAATACTGTGGTCTTTCAAATAATGACTAAAAATGGAAATTGATTCTCTCTGCCTACTCTCTTCCTTTTCCCTTTCCCCAAAGTGAACACTTGGAGATCTAGTTCTTCTGAAGATTGTTCATGTTTTCTCTTGGAAAGATCCTTCAGAAAGGATCCTGCCTCTTCCTTGAGGGACCCACATGTCATGATGCCAAGCAGAGCTCCAAGGAAGCAAAGTTTGAAAGAGCTAAGCAAGTGAA
This sequence comes from Monodelphis domestica, assembly GCF_027887165.1. NCBI lineage: Eukaryota > Metazoa > Chordata > Mammalia > Didelphimorphia > Didelphidae > Monodelphis > Monodelphis domestica. The sequence goes on along the minus strand of NC_077231.1, from coordinate 186,165,065 downwards.
TTAGGAAATCAAGGTGCCAGTAGAAGGTAGCACAGATCTAACATTGTCCACCTGAAGATGCAAATACAGTGTGAAACTGTAAAGTCTGCAGGCTAAATTTTGGGAAATTCAGCAACTTGTCAGCAAGTAGTGAAGTGAGCAGAGGATTGATTTCAGGAAACTGTTTGGAACCAGGAAGAAGGATAGAGCCCTAAGTTACAAGTCTAGATCTTCTAGCTGATGGATAAGAGATCAAGAAATCTGAGAGAATAGGGTATGAAAAACAAAAGATGCCAAATAAGCACCTGCTTCTCTCTGAAATCTCCCACATATAGTGGCTTCTGCTTTCCCTTTTGGCCCCAGATATTTTCCAGACAGATAGGAAAAGTGTCAAATTTTTTAAAGTTGGATATACATTACAAATTTATATCTGATTTAAAAAGCATAATGTTTAAAATCTCAGAACTTTGACTTTGAGCAAAGGGCTGTATGAGTTAGTTTAAAAAAAACATACCTTTTATATAATATTTCATAGTTGAAAAATATTCATGAATATAAGGTTCATAAGCTTGTATGAGAAATGGTTTTGCCAATTTTAAGATTTGATGTGACTCTATAGATGTGTTTACAAAGTTAGAAACTTGTTTCCTTCTGTGTTCTGGGTAGATGCCTCTGCTCTCCTATGATGCTTCTAAATTCCAGAGACTAGTTATCCCATATCTAAAGATGTCTAAGAGTGGGAGTATATTTCTTTCCTATGTATTTTTGCTTATTGAACAAATATATAATAAAAATGACATTAAATGGAGATTTGTTCCTTATTTGATGGTGATAATAAAATTATTGCAGATTAATGTTATTTTGTGTACAACATGATGAACATGTAAATATTATATAACATATGCATTACTTATCTCATATTATCTGTCATCATGGGGAAGAGGGAGAGTTGGGAGGAAGGAAGAGAAAATGTACTGCAAAATGTCAGAAAGTAAGTATCAAAAATTGTACCAACATGTAATCTGGAAAAAAATTTCAGTTATTTCTGTGGTTTTATCAATAGATTTTTATAGGATCTTAACATATGCACAAATAGCTTTCCCACAACTTAAGGGGAAAGAACTTTTAAAGCATTATTTTATTTAGCCAATTTTTAAAATAATTGACAAATGCATTTTTATATTTTTAACCATTGCATGCCAGGAAATTGTTTGCAAAAGTCCATCTCTTTCCTTCTAATATTTTCATGAAGATTTAAAATACATTCAGAGAACATTCTAAAAGATTTTATAAAGATAAGAATGTAGTAATATGATTATGTAGTTTGTTGTATTTTTCTATTGTCTTTGTGGGTAATATTTCCATCTACTTATTTTTCCTTCTTTGGTAATCTTTCTATCTTTCAGATAATTTGAAAATGACCCCCATATGTCTTTTTCAATTGTACTTCTGTTGTGGATTATCTCTAATTAAATTTATTCATGTCTAACAACCCATCCCAACTTCTTTTTCTTTATTGCAATTTCTATTTCTTGAGCAGACAAATTGAGTACTTAAGTTTATATTATTGCTTATGTATGGTGATTCCATAGTCTTCCTATAATATTTTATGCATAAGAGGAATAAAGATTGCTAGAAAATCTGTTCCATTCCACATTTATGCACTATGCTCTCACAAGCTTATATACAAGTATTCTCAGGATAATCTATCTGACTTATTTGGTACTTATGCCAAACTTTTGGCAGGCTCATTTTCCCTTCCACTACTTATTACTACTTTTTAAAGTGATAATTTTCTTCCTCCGTAATGTTTTGTAAACTAGCCTGTTTTCAAAATCAGTTAATAAACATTTTTTTAAACACCTACTGTTAGGCACTGAGTTTAGCATTGGGAATATGAAATTGGTATTGCTTTTGACTATCATGTCTCACTGCTTGGCATGGAATGCCAAATTTAATTAGGTCATTTCTGGACTATTTTGACACTTTGTTGTAGTGATTATTTCATACAAGTTAAACCTCTCTATGAAATCATGGGAATTAGAGCCTAGAGTTTTATTTGTTTTTCACAATCAGTAGATTTTTGAACTAAAATAATTTACTTGTTTGTAGAGGAAATAGAGATGATATAGTGGAGAGATAAATAGACTTATTTAATCTCTACCAAATTACCCTTCAAAAAACTTTGTTATAGCATCTTGGCATGAATTCTTGAGCATCATAGTCCACAAAAGAGATGGGGCAAAGCAATTTTTCAGTCCAAAACAACTTAGAAGCCTGGTGCAAGAGATTTAATACACTAAGTGAAAGTGGAGTGCAAAGTAGCATCCCAGAGCAGGCCCCACTGAAGCAATGAGCCCTGGATGCAGCTGAATGATCAGAAAAGGCTTCAGGACCTCTCAGCCACAAAGAGTAGGGATGGGGGTCAAAAGTCAGAGAATTGTCCAGAAGGAGATTGCAGAAGTTCTTCTGCTGGATCTGGGTACAAGACTTTTGCCACATTGCCCATATTCAAAACCAGGTTGCAGTCTGGGATCTGAATCTCAGCACAAGGAGGAGCACTAAAATACATCAGCATTTGTAGCCATAGAGTATCAGAGAGGACCCTGGTCACAGTGATGAGGCAGAAAAGAGACTTGTGGTTACAGACCACAGCATACCACCTTAGAAGAACTGAAAGCAATTAGTTTCCCAGAGTCAGCTCTGAAGGCAGCTATATAATGAACTTGAAGCTTAGAACTCTGTTCTCTTTATCACAGTTACAGAGTCCAAAATTAATATTTTTTAATTAAAAGAAAAGAAAAAGGCTGAAAAATAAGCAAACAACAAAAATAGAAATTTAACATAGAATATTTTTTAGTGACAGAGAACAAAAAACAAACTCAGAAGACAACGAAGTCAAAAGCATCCAAAACCACCAAGAGAAATATGAATTGTTCTTAAACATAAAAAGAATTCCTGGAAGAGCTCAAATTTTTTTTAAATCAAATAAGAGAAGCAGAGGAAAAACTGGTAAACAAAATGCGAGTGACAACAGAAAATATGAAAAAAATGAGTCAACAGCTAGGTAAAAGAGGAACAAAAAATTCTGAAAAAATTAATATCTTAAAAAACAGAATATGCCTATTGGTAAAAGAGGCATAAAAATCTACTGAAAAAAAAAAACACTTTCTAAAAGGCAGAATTGGCATATGGAAAAAGAAGTACAAGAATTCACTCAGGAAAATATCTCTTTATAAAGTAGAATTGGCCAAATGGAAACAGAAATTTACTCATGAAAATTATATTTAAAAAATTAGGATTGGGCAAGTGGAAGTTAATGATTTTGTGAGACACCAAGAAACAAACAAAGTCAAAACAATGAAAAAATAAAAACAAATGTCAAATATATCATAGGAAAAACAACTGACTTGGAAAATAAATTCAAGAGAAATAATCTAAGAATCATTGGACTATCTGAAAGCTATGATCAAGAAATGAGTTTAGATATTTTTTAAGAAATTATCAAGGATTAGAAAGCACTGAAAAAGATGCCTTGTGGGAAGATGGTGGAGTAGAGCATGAAGCTTTCTCCCCCTCCTAATAGCTCCTACAAACAACCAAAATGAACTTTACAAAATCAAAGCTAAAAGCAGCAAAACCAGAAAGGAGTCCAGAGAAAGGCTGAACAGCCTGGGAACATAAGGGTAAGTTTCTGTCTTCCCTAGCCAGCTTCATATCCACCACCAGAGACCCTGGGGGAAGGAACAGAGTAAACAGAGGAGAATCAACAAGGTAATGCTTGGGGTCAAGATTAGCAATCTCACCTTGTTTGCTGTATCCCCTAGCATACCACTGAAAACTTCAGATAGAAGGTCCTGGGAGCTGCTGTTTAGCTGTGACTTCAAATCCACAGAACCTGAGTGTCTCACAACTAGGAACTGAATAAACAGAAACCATGGAGCCTATGGGGACCAGGCCCTGAGGAGAGGAACTCAGACCTCAGTGATAGAGAACAAGTGACCTTGGAGGCCCCAGAAATGGGGACTAGATACCTGGGGCCATTACGTCAAGATAGGAAGAGTGAGGAAGGAGTGTGCACTTAGGTGTGAGATTAGTAAGGGACTGGGACTCAGGGAATCTGTGGTGATTCCCTGCAGAGTGGAGTCTCTGGCTGCTGCCACACAGGGAGGCCAAATGGCTGCTTACAGTAGCAGTGGCAGAACTGCCTGCTGGCTCTACTAGCCCTTGGGCTTGTCCATTAGCCCTAAGACTACTTGATTAGCCCCCAGACCACTTCACCAGCTATTGGGCTCTTATACCACCAAAAACTACCCCATCTTCAAATAAAATTCTTTTCTTATTTCTGGACTAAACAAAGTTCAAGTCTCCCATTCTTAGGGTGAGACCCTGCTACAAATTTGAGTGTGTTTCTCTCATATCAGTAGCAATCATGATATCTAACAGAGTTGGGACTAAAGTGGATATAAATGGAAGGGATGATCAGGGTAACTATATTATGTTGGATGGAGTGGGTTACTATGCATAATGAAGCATTATCAATATCAGACCTTTATGTACCAAGTGTTATAGTATGCAGATTTTTAAAGCAAAAACTAAATGACATATAGATGAAAATAGATAATAAAATAATAACAGTGTACTTTAATTTTCCCCTCTCAAAACTAGATAATTATAACCAAAAATCAAAATGAGAAAGAACTTGAGGAGATGAATAGAACCTTAGATAAGCTAAATATGATAGCTATCTGAAAAGCTGCCATATAACTGCTTGAGGATAGTGTAAGATTTATGCCTGAGAATATACATAATCTAAATATAATTTCTGATAGGATAACAATAGTTTAGGGAACATAAACATTATGGAAAAGTCTTACTTATAGGGTGCTAGTTGCTAAAAATATAAAGACAAAAATAATGCAGTCTCTGAGGGCAGAGGCATGAAAACTACTTCCTAACTCCTAGTACTGAGTTCTGGGAACTGAATTAGAGGGTTGGTTTGGTATAATGGAGAAAGAGTTGATGATAAATGCCCAGAAGGTAGAAAGAGAGTGAGATGGATTCCACCCTTCAGTCTTCTTCAAATATGTCTCCCCACTAATACTTTATTGATTTAATATGTGCACCTCTTCCCTTGGGGAAAGAGAGAGAAATCAGCTCTCTCCTTCTTCCACTATGACAAGGAAGTCAATTTAGGATAAATGACAACTTTATTCTAATAATTGTAGTTAGGGATAAAATAAAAAAAGATGTCTGAAGGTTGGGGTCTAGAGGAAAGAGGATAAAGGAAGTCCCTGTCTGTCTAAAATATCCCTTTCCCTCCCTCCAAAGTTGAGACTCAGGCTTGGTCTCTGAGAGGTTCAGATTTGTCATAGCAGAGCCAATGCCCAGACCAAGGATGTCACAGGAGCTGTGTGAGATCTTGTTATGCTGTTTTTATTCTTCTCAGGTTTCTGCCACACTTCTTGGTATCTTTGGGAGAAATGGTGAATTAAGTTCAATGAGAGATTTTGAATAGCTCAGGAGATAATCTCTGATCAGACCATCACCTTTGCTGTCTCAAGATAGAGAGAGTGATCAACTGTGTCTCCTTGGAATCTCCTCTTCCCTCAAGATTCCAAGTCTCCTCAACCATCCCCTGCTGTGGATGGAAACCTTTGCATTTTTTCCAGTCTCTGTCATTCAAAGTCTCAGGATTATTCCTCTATCACAGAACACTAGGTGTTTGATGAAAGTTTCTTGAATTAAATCCACAAGAGTCTTCTTTCTTCTACTTAAAACCTTTTAGTGATTAGAAATTCATTACATGTTGAAGCATCTTATTTTAATATTGATCAATCCTAATTTTTAGAAGATATAAAAAATTATATTAAGCTAAAATCTACTTCTCTGTAACTTCTTCCCACTGCTCTTAGTTCTGTTTTCTAAGGTTAAGCAAAACAAACAAACAAAAAAAAAAACAAAGTCTATTTCCTCTTCCACCAAAAGTACTTCAAGTCCTTAAAGATGGATTTCAAGTCCCTCCACTTTTCTTTTTTTTTAACTTGTCTTTTCATATAGTTTGACCTCAGTATCTTTCACTGTCCTGGCTACATTTCTCAGAACACTCAACAGATTTTGTAGCAATCCAGCCCATAGACATTATGGGGAGACAAAGAATGTGAGTGAGCACATGGCCATCCTGTGCATGGCAATAAATTTTATTGCCAGCGTGGCTGAAGTTTAGGCGCGAAACCTGGCTTTCCTTTGTCTCACTCTCCCGGGGATAATAACCCCACCTTCACCTTGTCATAAGTTGCATTATCCAATGGGAATACCCCAGGTAACTCATCCATATGTATTGAGGTATCATATAACTGTTCAATATGTATTGAGCTGTCAAGACTATAAATAAACGAGCCCCAGTAATCTCCGCCCACTTGAAGAGCATCCACAGGTTTGATAAGGAACATCTTCTCCCCTGTCTCTCTCCTCTCTATCTTTCTCACTAAGGCCTGGTCTTTAGGCCAGGCCTGCCTTACTTCCTCTCTTTCTCCTAATGCTACCTAGCATTATCTACCTCCTTTAGTTTCTGATCTCCTTTCCATCTGAGCTAGCTTTATCCTCTGACCAGTATGGTGTTAAATTGAGATCATTGGGTGGTTTTAGCCTGAATAATTACACTCAGTGGTCGGAGCTTAGCTGTGGCTCATACAAATAATATTTGTCTACTGACTCGGTTATTCACATCTCTAAAGTCGGCTCGTTCACGCCCTTCGCGGGATCAAAACTTCTACTCTATCTCTATCCTCTCTTTCTCACCCTTGCAGCCTCTCGCAGGCCGGGAGGCTACAGATTTTCACTGTCATTCTTCCAATGTATTTTCTAGAATTCAGTACGATACTCTAGATGTGATATGATCAGATCAAAAAATATATATCTCCATCACTCTGAATACGATACACATAGGAATGAAGTCTAAGATTACATTAGTTTTACTGATTGTCATATCAAATGATCTACTCATGTGGAGTTATTTCCTGGTGTTGTCTTCCCCTTTCTATACTTGTACAAATGATATTCTAGAGACTTTAAATGTTAGGTTTTTCAATGTATTACTGTTGGGATAGAAATTGTTTAAGAATCCATTGATTGGTATTGATGATAATTTTAACCACTAGCAACACAGACATATGATTAAAAACCAGTTTATTGTACTTAAAACATAAATTCACTATTCACAAAAATCATTAAGCTCTGAGCAATAGTTTCAGCAACCTTACATAAACTTTAATTACAAAAAGGATAGTCACAAAGTAATTTTACAGAAAGTAGAAGGGGGTGGTAATGATTTACATATCAAAGAACACATGGTAGAAAGAGAAGATCTGTATCAGGTAAAACAGAATACTAGACAATAAACATTGGAGGTATCAAACTAATCATTTAACATTAGAGCTAGAGTTTGATGTCTCAGGTTGATTCTGCAGGCAGAGTTATGTGTTCTGCTCATTTTAACTAATGGACAAAGAAAGTTAAACTGGAAATTTTCTTTTCACAGTTCTCACTTTTTAAATTAGATCATCTTATATATGTATCTCAGCCACAATATCTTCTCTCTGGATGCTTTAATGTAAGTTTTCCAACAAGTATTTCCACAGATAGATAGAACTATTAGTAAACTATCAGCAAAGCAAAGGGAATGCAACTGTAATCAACAAACTCTTAAATGTATTAGTTAGATATCGCTTCATATTTAATCTCCTCTAGAGCCTTCCGTTCTAACTCCTCAATGTACTTCAGGTGCTGGGTAAACATACATATATGAACCGTTCAGTTAACATTCATTAAAACAGCACATTTCTTATCCTTGTCTTGCGTTTAGTTATCTACCACATGAAGTTGTTTGCTTCTAGATATTTTCCCTTTGAAATTTTGTTTCAAAAGGTATCTGTCCTTAAGCACTGTCCACAAAGTATCTAGTTGAATATAATTAAACCCAGAGACATTCATTTGAATCAATATCTTGAGTGTCTTTAACTGAGGTGTCAGTTGTTAATAGCACCTGGAATGGGCTATATTTCCTGTAAAATTTTGGAGAAATGTTTTTCCTAGAAGATCCACTTTCCAGGTTCCAAGTTGTTATAAGGAATTTATTTAATGTTCACTCTGTCTCTTTAGGAGCAGAATTTTTAGATTAGAAGGAGTTAAGTTATCTCATTCTGTTTGCTTTAAGATACAGAGCAGATAGCTCTTACCCTCCATCACTTTAAGAGGCCTATCATAAAAAAAGAGAATTCAGTTCATTCTAGGCTCCAATCTCCCTGATTTCCTTGGGAGCAGGTTGATGGATCATTCTCTCAGATTAAAAAGATTCATTAGTGATTTGTGAAACAGTTAATTTTGAGAGTTTGATATCTGAAGCTGAGAAAGATTGTTTTTACTGAGAGCTTTTCTCCTGATGGGTGAAGGAGCTGCCAGAGGAGGCTCTGTCCACTCTCTCTGACCAGGGAGCAGGGCCTGGATCAGTGTCTCTCTGCCAAGAGATTCTGACAATTGACTTTAGGTAGCTTTTGGTTTTTCATATATTACTTTAAGGAGTTCATTATCAATTTAAGGTTCATCATTTAGCATAGGTGTGGTTAGATAGATCTTAATCTTAGTTTAGTGAGAATAGTTTAAGGAAGCCTGCTTGCAAGCAAGAAAAATCTGAAAAAAAGCAGTGAGATTTGGGGGTTTTATTTAAATATTCTAGTATAAGATCAAGAGATTTCCTATCCTATTCCTAACTCTTGTTCCTATCTCACCTCTACTATAGATAATTGAGGGTTATATCCAATTGTTTTAGGATATTTATCAACCACCTTTGTAATAGTTAGCCCCCTACCAACTGTCAAGAAAATTGGTTTAATATAACAGCTTTAGCTGATTAATAACAGCTTCAGTTTACAAAGTCATATGTGGAGGTTTACTAGGTAATGCTATTTAAAAGCTGCTAGTGATAAGATTCAGTATAATTTATTGGGGCCTGCTTTTTGACCTTCTAATATCTAGTTTATGTGATGAAAGCCAGGTCAGACCTTATCAAATTAATCTTACAAGCATTAGAGCTATAAGAAGAACATCAAATTAGGCTACCTGTAATTCACATGAAAGTTTAGAGAATATCAGTCTTCACATATTACTTGTTCTATCATGGATACTTCTATAAAGGATAGAGGATCTTTTTTTATAAAAAGGAAAGAAAAAAAATTCTTGAGGATAAAATCATTCTCCCACTTCAGTAAAGTTCACAAAATAAGATACAAAGATGGCTCTTTTTGAAATTACTCAGAGCTTAAAAAAATTTTGGTTACAATGTTAAAACTCATTCTTTATTATTAGTAACTGCCCATTGTTGTCCTAATTTGAAAATTGGCTTTTTTAAATGTAATAGTGGGATTTGGTAGGGGAATGAACAAGAAGGAAACATAAAAATCAGGTTTATTTTTGGGAAGGCAAGAAGTAATAGGGGTAAGGAGAACTATTACAATTGACCTTAAACCCTAATTTCTATAAACCTATCTTAACCTAACTTAGCTAAGCTAAAACAATAAGTTTCCCCAACACCAAATCTCACAAGTGGAGTCCAATCAAATGGGCTAGGATCCTCAGATGAAAACTGTCCAAAGCAGGTCCAGTGGAGAAGTAGGTCTTCACTCCTCTGTTCTAGCTGCCAGCAGCCAGTTCAAAAGATTCCTCTCTTCAGCTGGTATCACCAAAAGCCAGAACCTGTTGTCAAACCTTCAACCCCAAGATCCTTCAGGAGAGAAGCGCCAAGACTGTTGGGACCTTAGAATCTTTACTCAGATCTTGACCCTTAGGTTCCCATGTGACTCTCTGTCACATGCTCCTGTCAATCACTCTAACATTTGCCTTATACAGTTCTTTTGCAAACATCCTCTTCTTATTACATAACCAAGCAATTAGACCACACACTACAGATATTTTCCCCTTCAGTTTTTATATTCATTTAACTATTTTAGCAACCTCTAAAGTACCTTCTAATTCTAAATCTACAAGTTTTCTTTTAGTCCCAAATGTTTTTACTTTACATTGAATCTTTTTTGGTCTGTAGCAACAAGACCAATACAGTAGCCATTTCTGTCAGGTTTGAAAAATCTTTCCTCCAGAAGGGTTTAAAGGACTTTTTAAAAAAATTGTTAGCTGGTATCCAACTTTCATTCTCTTTGAAATGAAGACACTGGCTTTTTACTTCACATTCAAAAGCCAAAAATTTAGGAACTACATTTTCTGTACATTTGTGTTTATTTTAGTGGCAAGTATTGTGATGATCAGTTCTTCCAATGAGAAAACATTAATTTTCCTTTTTTGAAGGTAGAACAGGGCTTTCCTCTTCCTGCGAGGTATTTAGCTGCTAAGTGTTTATTCATTACTTGCATCTACAGTAAAACCTTAGTAATTTGTAGTCAGCCTTCTGCGATCTTCAAGTATCTTGAATTATTCTGAAAATAGAAAGAAGATAAAAAAGAATTTTTTACAGTGCAGAAATTGTTCTCGAGAACACAATATCAAATATTCCAAAGCAAGCCACTTTGAATTCTGATTTCTTCTCTATCTCTAATTTATTTTATTTTATTTTTAAACCCTTACTTCCATCTTGTAATCAATACTGTGTATTGGTTCCAAGGCAGAAGAGTGGTAAGAGCTAGGCAATGGGGGTCAAGTGACTTGCCCAGGGTCACATAGCTGGGAGGTGTCTGAGGCCAGATTTGAACCTGGGACCACCCGTCTCTAGGCCTGGCTCTCAATCCACTGAGCTACCCAGTTGCCCCCTAAAAACAAAGACCTAGAGACAAAATCTAGCATAATCTATTAAGTATATATGTGTGTATGTATGTGTCTATAAAAATCATATATGTTACATATATCATATGCCTATGCATTATATATTTTATATACCAAGAAGAATAAAAGTAACACTTCATTGAGGGTCAAGTGTAAGGATTAAAATTTAGGGAGAGGAAGCTCTTAGGAGCTCCTAGCCCGCAAAAATCAGCTGAATACAGCTAGGGAGCTAACTTAAAAACCATTTTTTTTTCTGTTTCCTGGCCTTTCTAGTCTTAAAAATTTAAGTGGGCTTTGCTCAAGGAAGATAGCACATGGTCCTAGCGGCTTTAGCCTGAGGGCCAAAGAAGATTGCTGGGACCCACCCACATACACTTTGTAAAGAAGGAGAATTTACAATACAATAGGCCCTTAGCCTGTATAGGGTTGTAGACTCAGAGCCACCTACTGTAAAAAGAAAAAGCCTGTGGAAAGTTTGCTGCTTTGCCCTGCTCCCCACTTGCTTTGTGAAATTACAAAATATACATATAAAAATGAGTACTATATCCTTTGACAATTATAAGACAGCTGAAGAAGTAGGGGCATTGAGGAATGAAGGATACCTCCAAATTTTTATATTAATAGGTACTGTCATTTTTGTACTCCTCAATACTATATTTAGAGATGAAAAAATAAAAAAAAATTGAGGATAAAATAAAACAAAATGAGGAGAAAATAAAACAAAATGAGGAGGAAATAAAGCAAAATGAGGATAAAATAGAAAATATTGAGGATAAAATAGAAAATGTTGAGGATAAAATAGAAAAAATTGAGGATACAATAGAAAAAATTGAGGATAAAATAGGAAATATTGAGAATAAAATAGAAAAAATTGAGGATAAAATAGGAAATATTGAGAATAAAATAGGAAATATTGAGGATAAAATGGGAAATATGGAAGATAAAATAGGAAAAATTGAGGATAAAATGCAAGCCCAATTAGAAGATCTAAAAAGTTTCTTACAGGATCAATTGACAAACAACTACTCTACCAGAAATAGACCTGTTTCTGAACCTTTGAATGAGGAAATTTCCTTCCCTGAAATAGAGATGGAAAGCACCTTTCCTATAGCCAAGTTAACAGACTGCTTCTCTCGTGTAGTGCAAATCTTGTCTGAATTTAATCCCCATAACCCTTCCCCGGCAATCCCAGATTCTCATGTTCCTTCTCCTACAGAAAACCAAATTCCAATGCAAGAGAGATCTTGTCCCCCTAGAAAAACCTGTCCTTGTCAAACTGACCCACAGGTGCAAAATCCAACTAGAGGCCTGTTTCCTCTAAGAGAAGTACCTGAAATAGGACGAAATGGGGATGTGGTGACTTTAAGACATAGGATACCGTTTACTCCCCAAGAAATAAATGAATTTACACAAAATATCCCCACATATGAACAAGATCCTTTTCTAGTAACAAAAAAGATGGGAGACATATTTTTTCAGTATAATCCGTCTTACAAGGACGTTGAGAGCTTACTCCAGGCTTTTTTAAGTGAACGTGAAAAAAATAAAATAATTGCTCATGTCAACAAAACCCGGGGGCGTAATGCAGCACATTGGCCATCTCAGGATCCCGAATGGGACTATAACAATCCTGAGGATTATCTACAACTATACCGTTGTAGAGAGGCCATCCTCACGTCCATGAAGGAATGTGCGGACAGTACAGATAAGTGGATGGAACTGGAAAAAATTAAGCAAAAGGAAAACGAAACACCCTCCAGATTTATGGACAGAATTATCGAGTTTGGGGACAGATACTTAGATTGGGACTTAACTAAAGAGAGTAGTTTAAGACAAGTTAGGAGAATCTTTGTAAACAATTCTTGCAAAGTAATTAAGAATTATTTTAAAACACAATGCCCAAGATGGTCAGATATGGACCTTGAAGAATTGCGAAAAACAGCTATATATGTTTTAAAGGGAAACGAAGAAAAGGAGAAAGAAAATGATGATGACATGGAGGAAATGAAGAAAAAAATGAGATATTTAATAGATAGGATAACTAAATTAGAAAGTGGGCAGGGTAATGAACCAACGACAATTGCCCCTCTCCAGAAATCCAATTATCAATCCATTACTTGCCACTTCTGTGAGAAGAAGGGCCACAAAATGATGGAATGTAGAATCTTTCTTAAGATGATTGGAAGAAATACACAGTCTAATAATAGCTTTAGAAATAATAACTATAATGAATATAGAAATAAGAGCTTTAGAAACCAGAATTATAGAAATAGGAATTGGGAAATCAATGACAATGCTCAAATTGAAGAAAATTTTAATGATAATACTCAACAATATATGAGAAATGGCGCTCGTCCAAAAATTACTCGAGGTACTAATGACTCTCAGAGAGGTGCCCTTCAGGGGGGTGCCCAAGGAATATCCCAAAAACAATGATGGTGCCCGGGGGGGGCTGGGGCACAGGAATCAGAGGATACAACCTTTGATTTCCCGGACCCTGATGTCCTACTACCCGTTGTCCCTATCCACTGCCCTCCCCATACTAATGAACCCCATGTTACCTTAAAGGTGGGTAACACCTATTATGATTGTCTATTAGACACCGGAGCTTCCTGGTCTGTATTGAAGAGAAAACCTGATTTACAATGTTATTCTATTGGCTCAGAGAATGTAATGGGAGTATCAGGAATAACCCAAAGAGTTAAAAGACTTCCTCCTAGAATGGTGTCTGTAGGACCCCTAGAGGTACAACACTCTTTCCTTTTGATGCCTGACTCCCCTTTAAATTTGCTGGGGAGGGACCTTCTATGCAAACTCAGAGCCACAATAACCTGCTCCCCAGATGGCTCATTATCATTAGAAGTACCAGAGGAATCTTTAAATTTACTCCCTGTACTTCTCTCGGAAAACCAGGACGAAAAAGAGCCTTCCATTTTTGAAATACCTAAAGATATACCTGAGTCTCTTTGGGCCACATCTTCTTCTGATGTAGGCTTGCTTAAATCTGCTGTTCCTGTGCAGATAAAAACTAAATCTAGCCCACCTCCTTCTATCCCTCAGTATCCCCTCTCAAAGGAGGCAATTGAGGGTATTACACCAGTTATTAACTCATTAATAGAACAGGGAATAATAATCCCTTGCAAATCTGAATACAACACGCCCATCCTACCAATTAAAAAACCAAAAAAAGGGCCCGATGGCAAGCACATCTATAGATTTATACAGGATCTAAGGGCAGTAAATAATCACGTTATAAAGAGACACTCCGTAGTTTCTAACATACATACTATTATTTCATCTATTCCTAGCACAGCTACATACTTTACAGTAGTAGACTTGTGTTCAGCCTTTTTTTCCATACCAATACATGAAAACTCCAGACATATTTTTGCTTTCACCTGGAAGGGCTCACAATATACCTGGTGTCAGCTGCCACAGGGTTATGTCGAAAGTCCGAGCTTATTTGAGCAAATTTTGAGCCAAGACACAGACAATATAACATTTAAAAATAGCAAATTAATCAAATATGTAGATGATCTACTCTTGGCTTCAACAGATGCAAAAACATGTCAAGAAGATAGCAAACACCTTCTTTTGGAATTGCACAAAAGAGGTCATAAGATCTCGAAGGACAAAGTTCAGTGGTGTCTCCCCAAAGTAGAATATTTGGGGTTCATTCTGACATCTGGTGCCCGCTCTATTTCTCCCAAGCGAATTGAGAATATTCAAAAATTGAGTGCTCCTACCACTAAAAAACAGTTAAGAGCAATTCTGGGAGCAACAGGGTTTTGCAGACAATGGATTCCTTGTTATGGGGAAATTACTAAACCTCTTATAGCACTAACAAGGGATGTAGTCCCTGAACCCCTCAAATTAGAGCCTGAACACCTGTCAGCTCTATCAGAGCTAAAAAAGGCTATCTTATCTGCCCCTGCTCTAGGCATCCCAAATTACAACAAGCCATTTACTTTATATGTACATGAGCGAAGAGGAGTAGCCTCAGGCGTTTTAACTCAGACTTTGGGACCTTCTCAGCGCCCAATTGCCTATTATTCTGCCCAACTAGACCCAGTAGCAGCAGGAGCACCACCATGCCTTAGAGGAGTAGCTGCTACAGCCTTACTAGTAACAAAAACCGTTGATTTAGTATTGGGATGTCCATTAACAATAATGTGCCCACATGAAATTGAAGCATTATTGGTAAAACATAGAACACAGGCATTCTCGGATCAGAGAATTACAAGGTATGAAATAACCTTATTAAATAGTGAAAATATTACCTTGAAACGCTGTTCAACTCTTAACCCTGCCACCTTGCTTCCAGATTTACCTACTTCAGGAGAACCACTACATAACTGTGAAACATTAGTGTCCATGGCAGAAAAGCCTCGAGATAATCTCTTGGACACTCCCTTAGACAATGCAGATCTGATTTTATTTACCGATGGTTCCTCTTTTATGAGGGATGGCATACGTTACACTGGAGCGGCCGTAGTCTCAGAATTTGCCACTGAATGGTCAGCTTCACTACCTTCTAACATTAGCGCTCAAGGAGCAGAGCTCATAGCTCTGAAACATGCCTGTATAATTGCCAAGGATAAAAAGGCAAAAATTTATACGGATTCTAGATATGCTTTTGGCATTTGTCACTCAGTCGGAATGCTATGGCTCCAGAGAGGATTTTTAACCTCAGCTGGAAAATCCATAGCTAATGCAGAAATTATTAATGAAGTTCTTTCTGCTCTCAAACTGCCTAAAGCCCTAGCTGTAGTTCATTGCTCTGCCCATACAGGTGGCTCAGACCCTGTCTCTAGAGGAAATGACCGAGCAGATGCCGCTGCAAAACTAGCAGCCATAGAAGGACCTGGATTAATTTTAACATTAACAACCACTGATAATTTAAATTTATCACTTTCCTATAATGAAAAGGAAGTGGAAAAATGGAAACAAAAATTTAAAGCAAAACAAATTAATGGAGTATGGGTGTCATCTGAAGGAAAACCCCTGCTCCCTAGAAGTTTCTATAACCAAATTTGCCAATCTATTCATAAAAATGGTCATTTTGGTACCCAGGGCATCGTGGACTCTGTTAAAAGAGTATTGATAGCCCCTGGTATAACTACCATAGCCTCTAAAGTGTGTTCATCCTGCCCTACCTGCCAGGCATATAACCAACATGCCTTTCGTGGTAAAGCTTTTGGTGGACGTCCTCTGGCTTACACACCTTTTGAGCACCTGCAGATAGATTTTATAACGATGCCAAAGGCTGGACAATATAAATTTTGTTTGGTCATAGTAGACCAACTGACCAGATGGCCAGAAGCATTTCCTACAGCCCGAGCCACAGCAGCTTTTGTTGCTAAGGTGCTTTTAAAAGAAATTATTCCTCGCTTTGGCCTACCAGCACGTATTGACTCCGATAGAGGGAGTCATTTTACCGATTCTGTTTTAAATCAAATATATTCTTGCTTGGGGATAACTCCAAAATTCCATGTTCCATATCATCCCCAGAGTTCAGGCCAAGTTGAGAGGATGAACAAAGAACTTAAAACTATGATTGGAAAATTATGCACTGAGACCCATTTAAAATGGCCTGAAATTCTCCCTTTGGCCCTATTTTATCTTAGAAGCAGGCCTAGAGGAGACTTACATATTTCACCATTTGAGATGCTTTTTGGACATCCGCCTATACAGGCTAAGCCTTTCTCCCCGGCTTATACATCGCTATTAGGGGGAGATACTACTATTGCTTCCTATATACAGGAATTACAGCACAAACTGCGTGAGCTACATGAATCCGGAGCTGCAGTACAAGCTGGACCACTAGACTTCTCACTTCACGACCTGAACCCAGGAGACAACGTGTATATAAAGAATTTCAAGCGTACTGGAGCAACTGAACCTTCATGGGAAGGACCATTCCAAATATTGTTAACTACTCCAACATCTATAAAGGTTGGAGAAAAGGACTCTTGGATTCACTGTTCTCATGTAAAGAGAGCATCTTCTGTTGAGACTGATTGACTCTATCCTATACATGCATTGGAGATAACTATACATTGACAAGTGGAACTGTTTTTATTCTGCTTTTGACACATTGAATTCCTAAATTTAATTTTTTTTCCTTTTTTCCTTTTTTTCTCTTTTCCTTATTTTATTATTATTATTATTTTTACATTATTTTATTTTTTTCCCTTTTTCTCATTTCTATGTACTTAAGGTACATATGATCAATATTAATTTTTATTCTACAATATTAGTTTAAATATATATACTTGTTGTTATTATTAATACGCACCCAAACAGCTTTAGACTATGGGAACCTGCCATTTATTGATAATTGTTGTGGGACTATGATTAATGTTTGTGTCTGATTCTAGGAACGAGATCAAACAAGGAGCACAGAGATAACCTGGATAATGCCAAAAGAGCTCACAGGTCTAAAAATCAAAGACCAATCCAGGAAGACTTAATGCATTTCTAAGCCAATACTAAGGACTTGAACCTAGTGTGAGACTCGGGGTTGCGACACTTGACAGACGTTAAGATGTAGGCCTTCCCTGTATCCACACTCTTCATGAAAATACCTACAGACAAGTACCTAAGGTTGGCTACCATCCTGGCTCCATCCATCCCTGAGAACGAAGGTAAAAATCAGACAAGGGGATAACACTTCCCTAGATATAAAATAAAAATCTGGTCCTCTTTTTTCTCCCCTATAGTATGGCAACTTCCTGTAGCCTGGGCTGCAAATGGGGAAGTAAAATATACTGCATTCTGTCCTACAGACTTGTGGGATTAGAAATTACTTAACTGGACCCTAATACAGAGGCCTGTGGGGGAAAAAAAAATTTTTTTATTCTTGCTTTCTCAAATTTTGTATACATAGATTTTTTGATTTTGATACTGATTTTGAATTCTTTAATGTAAATATGCATATACAAAGGGTTATATTTTTTTCCCTTAATTTTTTCCCCTTTTCTTCTTTTGATTTTGATTTTTGATTTTATTTTCATATTGTTTTGTTTTTCGTTTGGATTAACTCACACACCCCCACAACTAAAACTTGAATCCTCAGCTGGACTCAGTGTTTTTTCAACACTTTCTTCAGGGGGGATTGTATTTCATCAAATCCAAGATTTAAATTTTGTTCTAGAGAAATCTTCAGAGAAGAAGCTTGCTAACTAACTGAATCCAGAGAATGAACTGTTTGCAGAAAGATATCTAAACCTTTTCACTACAGGAAGATCCAGAATGAACCTTGGGGTGTGGTTGATTGAACATTCTTTGAATGTACACTCTTATGCCAAAGGGGACTGCCCCCTAATTGGCTTTTGTCAATGCGCCCAGCAAAACATTGGTTTGCTGTCCTTCTCTCTCCTCTATTTCCCCATATTTACAACTATTATAATTTTCCTCTTAGTGGGTAAAAAAAAATTTTTGTATATACTTATAGTTAGAAATTTTTGGGGTGCAGTATGCTTATGTTTAGTGATCAATTGGAGAGACTAGTCTCCCAATCATCATCAGGGGGGATTGTGAATTTTAAAAGTCTCCATCTTGGTCTAGCACCCAAAAATTGTGCACACCCACACTACACGGGCATGCGCTAGTCAATGACAAATCAGAAATAACTAACTGCCCACCTGGGCTGTCCTAAGCCAAGCTAGAGCCAACCATTGATTTTGTGAGACACAGGAAGTGAGGTAGGGAACAGCCTCTGGAATTCGCTCACTTCCTGTGGAGAGAGCGAGAGAGGGAGTTGGTGTTAGGAGCTTGGACAGAGAGGACGCCCGCAGACAGCTTTCCTTCAGATCGGTCACGTGAGTTAAGGACTGATTCTTTCCACCTGGGCCTTTGGGCCTAAAACTCCCCCTGCCTTGGTCAGAGGTTGAGTAGCCTCTTTCCCTTTTCTCTTCTCTCCTTCTCTCCCTAACCTTTTCCCTACTCCCAGTGTGATTAAACCTCCATAAACCTCATTCTGACTTGAGTGTTTCATTTTAGGAATTTCATAAGTAAATTCCTTGGCGGCCATTGTTAAATATTATATAAATCTTGTAGCCACATTTGTAACCATTACTATATTATAACCTTCTCCCAGAAGCCTTAAATTTCCACATTACACAAGATCCATGGAAACCCAACCTTTTCACCCAAAAACCAAGGACTGTGGGAGAAAAAGCAAAAGAGAAACAATATGAGAAAAAGTCAAAAGAAAAAACTAGGAAAGCAGTGGCCAGGTTTGGAAGTCATGGCAGTGACAATAGCAGCAGTGGAGGTAGATATTATATATAATGATGAGAGGTGATGAGCTACAGACACTTTTGACAGTATGCAAGTGAGCCACAGATATAGAGCAAAGATAGAACAGATTCACTGTCTGGTCCCTTACTGGATTAAAATCAGTCATGGTTTCCTTCCTCATTAATTTACATTAATATTAGACCTACAAGTTACAACTAGGTCTAGTTCTCATAAATAGTACTTGTATAGCCAGGCATCACTGATGAATACTTGTCACACCATAAATTTTAAAATTGTTTTCATTATTTGCATTTTCTACTTTATGGTTTGCCAATCATCATTTTCTTTTAAAATTCTCTGCTCTCTTTCCCCTACATTCTCTGTAAAACTCGGTGATCAGAGCCCCATATTTACATTTCTTTCTTTTTCTATTTCTTTCAATAAATATCCTCAAACTTTCCTTCTTTTCTCCAATTTAATTGCTACTTGTTGTAAATATATTTTGGTTTCTAATTTTCTTTTTCATTCAGAATTTAATGAGCACAAAAAAGAGGTCTTATATAAAGAACAGAAAAATAAATCCCTATTATGTATAGCTTACTTAGAAGTAAAGTATAAAATAAATTTGCCATTTTTGAAGTTGTCCTAATGTCTATTCCCCTCTGAACCTCTTTCTGTTCTCTCTTATTCATTAAAAAAGTTTAAATGACATGTTTCTCTTCCTCCTTCTCTTCTTCCTCTTCCCTACACTCATGCTAGCTCCTCTCTTCTTTCCAAATCTTTCCCAACTCCAAATTAGGAGATAAATCAGAAGAGCTTTCTGTCTCAATAATATTATGCCTAGAAGAGGATGAAGGCAATAAAAAGGGGGAATTAGACATGATTTGGAAGGAAGAAGAAAAGAAAAGAAAAAATAGAATTTTAGAACAAATATGCATAGTCAAGCAAAGCAAATGCATATGTTCCTTGCAATATATTTAGTTCCCTGTTCCTTTCATTCCTTAGAATGCTGAATCAAAGATCCTTCTAACTCTACCAGGCTCTGGTTCCGCACTGCTCAACTGAGTTTTTTGTCTGTGGTGCACTTTACCCAAGGATTCCTTCCTTGCCTCTCATTCTCTTTCTCATAGCCAATGTCACTAACTATATTTTTCCCGCTCCCCAGATTTCTTCATTTTTGTCAACTCTCAGCATGAATCCTTCTCTGTTGCTACTTCTCTCAGAAGGTACTCATTTATTTATTACTCCTCATAGTTCCCAGGATATTTCTCTGATTTTCTTTGCCTTAAAAAATGAAAACAAAACAGTAACCATTAGCCATTCTATATTTCACCCTGTATCTTTTCCTTCAAAGAAAACAAAACTAAAACAAAAGCTCCCTTCTCTTTCAGAGTGGTCAGTACATATTATATTCAGTTCTAAGCACCCAAGGTAAGAAGGTAGCAATGAGCTCCCAAACAAGAGTCTAAGTACAACAGACAGAGTATTACTATGGTGGGTTGCTTTGAGCATTAATGAATCATATGCTTTTAAGTCATCAGTCAAGAAATTATTCTTTGGAATGAAAGTTTTTGCAATAGTATACATTGATAGCATTGGTATTTTTAGTTTGGATATATCTGGGACAGTCACAGGCTTCTCAAGGAAATTCAGAAAATTGACCTACCTATAAAATCTTTCTGGAATTAGCATATTTGGGCTACAGAGTAGGGAGGGAAGTTAAATTCCTTTGAGAATAAAATTTAAGACATCTTTCTGGGTTTGACTGTCCATGACTATATAGCCCAGATCTTGGCTTTCCTAAGGAAATAAGAGGTAAAAAACCTAGATCCTTTAGTGTCATGGATCTTTTGATGAGTTAAGTAAGGGAGAGTAAAAAATTAAAAGAAACCCCTGAAACCCCTTATAATGTATTCAATGCAGTCCATAGATTTTGATGTGGAAGGGACTTCAGAGGTCATGGAGTCCCACCTTTTCACAGATGAAGAGACAAGCTCAAAGAGGAGAAATGACTTGCCCAGGGCAACACAAACTGTAAGTAGGAGAGGTAGGATTTGAACCATAGTCTTCTAACTCTTTCCATGGCACCACAATCCAACAAACATTAAATGCCTCCTATGAATTGGATATTGCGCTAGCAAACAACATGAGAAATAGTCACTGATCTCAAGGAGTTTCCATTCTATTGAGGAAATACAGCATGTTAACAAATAAGTTTATACATGATGATTTAAAGAGAAAGTCTTAACAACTATGGGAACAAAAACTTTTTTTTTTCATAAGAATTGGTGGATGAACTAAATTTTGAATGAAGCTAGGGATTTTAAGAGACTAAAATGAAGAGAGATTATATTCCAGGGATAGCCTATATAAGTGTTTGGAGGTGGTAGATGAAATATTCAACTCAGGGCTTTCTTTAATAGGACTTATGGTCAGACATGACCTAAGATTTTTTTTCTTCTAATGAGAAAGAGACCTTTCAGTTCTTTTGAGAAATAAGTGAATCTTACTTCATATACCAAAGATCTATAATTAGTATGTATTTATGCCTTTTCCAATAGTACCTAATACACCATATTTGGTAGAGAGGATAAAACCCAACTGTGACTTCTTTACTGAAGTAATGGAAAACTAAAGAATACCAGTATTGAAAATAAAAGAGGGTTTGGATATTTTTGGCTTTCTGAAGAAGAATGATGACTAAATTAAAGTCTCAAGAAAGCGATAAGAGAAACTGGGCCTAGCTTTCCCTACAAAATCTCAAAAAAAAAAAAGAGATGGGACAGAAAAATAAGGAAGAAATCATGAAATTGCATCTCTATTCTGTAGGTAGGAAGTTTAAAAAGGAATTATTTATTCTTTTTTTTAATTTAACGGGGGACCTGGAGGTCTTCTTACCATAGAAATATGTAGGAGTTAACCAGCCCACAGTGACAGAAAGTAGAAACCATAGAGACGGGAAGGAGAAACCATAGAGACAGGAAGGATGAACCAGAGAGGCAGGAAGTGAGTTAGGAAAAGGTTATAAAAGGGGCCAGTGTGAGTTGGTCAGGAAGTCAGGTGCCTAAAGGGCATTGCCAGTTGCTGACAGGGCTGGCAGTTGTGGGGAAGTTGGCTGCTGGGCATGAGTTGGTCATTGGGGTTTGATGATTAGTTAGTGGTTGGGAGGATATATATATATATATATATATATATATATATATATATATATATATCCATATTGATTCTGCCCGGTGAGCTGAGCTGAAGTGTGACCAGCTGGACTTTCTCTAATGATAGTTATAGGCAGTTTTAGGTAGTAATTATAAGTAGTTATAGGATAACTAGTATAGACATTAGGAAATTTTCTTTCTCTACCTCTTTCCTATATGTCTCTACTATATTCATTTTATTAAATTCTTTTACTATCTCTATTTTAATTAACTAAATTGTTAATTGTTAAAAGCTCCTAGAAGTTTTCTTTTTTCTGGTATAAAGGGATAATATTAATTTGCAACTCTACTATATTCTCATTAAGCTAAAATTATTAAAAGCTGCTCTATTATTTTGTCAAAACTCCTAATTTAACCCTTACATAAGGGACAGATATATGAATGAACTATGTGAATGAAATAACATTTATTAAATACTTGTTATGTGCCAAGCACTGTGGTGATCAATACAAAAAATGAGGTAGTTTCTGGTCTCGAGGAGCTTTATACTGATAAGAGAACAGATTTTTCAGTGCTTTCTCTTCTATGACCTATATTTCACACTTTGATAATAGAATGGGTTATATAAGGTTGTCTTTCATGCCTTATAAATAGCCCCAAGTATTTATTATCAGTGGTTAAGAGACTATTGGTTGAAACATTAAAAACTGATATATGAATTGTTGGCATTTAAATGAAATAGAATAATTATGACTGAAATATATACAAAGCAAGCTATAGACAGGATAAATAAGAAATAATTAAGAGATAGAACCTTGAAATTAAGAGAAGTTAGGAAAGGCTGATTGTAGAAGGTGGAATTTTAATTGGAACTCAAAGTAAGCCATAGAGGTTAGTAGTCAGGGCCAAAGAGAGAAAGCATTCAAAGAAAGGAATTATTTTAATTCAATGTAAGGAAGGACTTCCTAACAACTAGAATGATATCCACATGAAATAGAGTGTCTTGTGTAGTAGAGAGTTTCTCATTCCAGAAGTTTTTAAGAAGCTATGCCTTTTTTGGTAGGGTTTTCAAAGAGGGTACTCATAATTTAAATAGTTCTTAGACTAGATGATACCTAAAGTCCCTTCTACTTCTAATATCCCTGAGTTCCTTACAGCTTCTAAGTATAAGATTTTACTGAATTTTTTCTCATTAATTAGTAAATAAAATATTTTTAAATATTTGTTTCTTCTAATGCCTTCTTATAAAGAAAATTATCATAGGGTCATAAATCTAGAGCTAGAAAAAAACTCATAGACCTTCTTTTATGCATGAGGAACTGAGGCCCAGGAAAGTTAATGAATTGTCTGAGGTAACCCAAGTGGTGAGCAGGAACTCTGATTCTGAAATTGGTCTTTCCACTGTCCTGCACTGCCTATTCTGTAAAAACAGGTCCCCAATACAGAATATATTTTGAATAATCAAAATTAACTGGGAAATTAAATTCAAGCACATGAAATTATCAGTTGCTTTTATACCCTTTTAAAGCCTTGTGGCAGGAATTAGTCATCTATTTTGTTCTCATGGAAGTCACACTCTAGCGTTCTTTATTAATAATATAAGGTGAGACAGAGAGTGAAAAATAGATATTTTTCTGCATAGGTTTCCAATTTGGAAAGTGTGCTTGAGCATCTAGAAGAAATAAATAGGACTGTGATTAGACAAAATAATTAGGGCAGTGAGCAATCAAAAAGAATTTTTGAAGTTGAAAATGCAAAGGTCAAGTTACCTGTAATTGTAAAGTAAAATGCATTAACTTTGTAAAATGCTTAACAGAAAATTTCAGAATAAGGGCTTTATGGTATTGACCATGAATAACATTCTTCCAGGAAGTAGGAACCCCACACATAGGAACTCTTTTTTTTTTTTTAATCAGAAATCATGTTTGAAATTTAAGATTTGAACCTAAATTGGAGTGGCTTTTCTTGGAAGGGGTATTGAGAGTAAGGTAGGGAGGGGGAAAAGAGAAGCTGGGAGAAACAGTGACAAATTTCTAGGTATCCTCTTAAAAATATTTAGGATGGATATATAATTTAGGAATAGAGTGATACCATACACAAATTAGGGGAACACAAAATAGTTTACCCATCAAGGGAAGAATTTAGATCAAAACAAAACATAGAGAACATTATAAGATGTAAAACAGATATTTTTTACAACATTAAATTAAAAAGTTTCTGCCCAACTAAAAGCAATGCAACCAAGATTAAAAGACAAACAACAAACTGGGGAAAATCTTTTTAACAAGTGTTCTAACAAAGTCTTCATTTCTCTAATATATAGAGAACAGAATCAAATTTATAAGACTATACAGCATTTCCCAACTGCCAAATGGTCAAAGTATATGAACAAGCAATTCCCAGATGAAGAGATTAAAATTATCTTTAGATATATGAAAAAATGCTCCAAACCACTATTGATTAGAGAATGCTTAGTTTGCATTAACACTGAGATACGACCTCACAGCTATCAGAATGGTTAACAAAACAAAAAAAGAAAAATGATAAATATTGGAGAGGATGTGGAAAAATTTGGACACTAATATACCACTGGTGGAGTAATGAATTGATTCAACCAAACAGGAGAATAATCTAGAACCATGCCCAAAGGGTGATCAAATTGTGAATATTCTTTGACCCAACAATACAACTAGTAGGACTGTATGCCAAAGAGATTAAAGATAGGGGGAAAGAATCTACTTGTACAAAAATATTTATAGCAGCTCTTTTTGTTGTGGCAAAGAACTGGAAACTGAAGATTTGTTCATTAATTAGGGAATGGCTGAACAAGTTGTGGTCTGTGATTGTAATGGAATATACTACAGAATGATCACAAACACACACAAAACTGGAAAGAGATGTGAAGTGATGCAAAGTGAAGTGAGCAGAAGGAGAGTATTGAATACAATAAAAATAATTAATATATAATGTAAATAACTATTATCAATTCAAGATAAAGGAAAGATCAAGAGACTCATGACAAAAAAAAGGATATTCATTGACATAGATGAAACAGATTAGTCTGAATAGAAAATTGGAACAAACCATTCCTTACTTCATTTTTCTCCATGAATATTTGCCTAGTGTAAGCAATATATGTATTCTTTCACAAGATGAACAAGAATTATGTATCATATGAAAATAGATGTACAACCTATATCATATTACCTACTTTCTTGGAGAGACGGGAGTAGGAAGGCCAGAGAGACTATGAATTGCAAAATATCAGAAAATAAATATTAAAAATTATACTGACATAATCTAGAAAAAATTAAAATGTATTATAATAAAATGTTCAGAAAGTTTATATTTGTCCTTTTCAAAATTGAAATGTAACTTTCCTCCCTAGAGTATAAAACATATTTAGAGAAGACAAATTACTAGAAGACCATTTATATATGTAGAGAGGATACATATATTTGTATTTAACACTGTCAGATAAAATGTTTTTATATGATGGGTTTTGTTCTTTTGCCTCGTTTTTATGAAAAGCAACATGGCATTGTGGATAAAATATTAGACTTGCGACAGGAAGACTTGTATTCAAATCTTTCTTAGACATTTACCAGCTGTGTAATCCTGGGAAGGTCACAAAAGAGAGCTGGACTAAGCAGTCTTTAATTTCCTTACAGCTCTAAATCATAATTCTATGAGTGCTGTACTAGATACTCAAGTGTCCTTACCCAGCTATATCAGTGGCATTTTTGGCTTAGGCAATTTGATAAATACAAAGTTGTGGTCAAACCAGTTTTGTTAAAATAACAAAATGGATTAGGCATGGAGAAACCTGACAGTGAAAGGATCTCACCTGGAAAAACTTCCCTAGAACATACCTAAAATGAAGTCTTTTGGTTTTTTCCTTGAAAATCTTTAGTGAAAGAATACCTAGTATTATCTGAGACAGCCACTTCTTTTGTATAGCTATAAGTATTAAGAGCCTTTTTTTAATATCAAGCCTAAGATGGACTCTGCATCTTCAATTTATTTCTTATACTTCTTTTATCTGGGGACAATTAGAACAAAGTTAACCTGTCTTCTAAGTAATATCACTTCAATTCCTTAAAGAGAGCTATTTTGTTCTCTTAGGTCTTCTCTTCTCCAGACTAAACATGCCCAGCTCCTTCAACTGCTCCTCAAATGGTATGTGTTCAGGATTCTTTGTCATCTTAGTTACCTTCCTCTTACCACTCTCTAGCTTATTTACATATTTCCTAAAATATGCCACTCAGAGCTGAATCTATTGTTCCAGGTATAGTGTGACCAGATAGAAATATAGTGACAACTGCCTATTTGTTCTTGTAATGTTGGTAATATAATTTTTGTTATGTTGGTTGTCACAGACCACCATGAACATTGACTATCTCTCTAATTAGTTCTTCTTTTATTTCTCTGAAAAATGTTTTATAGCTTTATATAAATCCTTTGCCTGACTTAGTATATTAACTCCTAGATTTTAAAGTGTATCTTTTTCTTTCCTTCTTGGCTTTTGCCAATAATATACAACATAGAGGTGATGATTCTTGGAGCTGGGTTTAAGACTACATTTATCTTTTCCAATGAACCCTCTTTCCTTAATTGGTTGGAGGGAAGAGGGAAAGGGGAAGAATGGAAAACAATTTTTTAAATCAGAGAATAGCTTTTTTTTTCAGGACCAGAGATGGGTGGATAGTGTGCCCCAGCTCATTTGGCTTCCCTTCTTTCCAGTATCCATTTGCATCAGTTTAAAGACAAGGCTATAGGCATAGGAGACTCTTTCCTACATTCCTTAGCAAACTAACTGTACTAGATGTTAGGCATCTGTTCTTCCATAGTATTCCCACTAGTTGGTAGTAGTGAGAGGGTGTGACAAGGAAATCACTTTTAAAAGACTGATATATATTAATTTAAGGTCGCCAAGGAATTCAGCTATGTAATTCCTTAATGAAAACTCAAGTCAGCCGTCAACCTTTTATGGAGTTTTAATTACAAACAGGAGGAAGAAAGGAATTAGAGATAGAGAGATAGAGGGAGAGAGAAAGGGGAGAGAAGGGAATAGGGCTTAAATACCCCTTCTGTTTAGGCTGGGCCAAAAGGCCCAAGCCCTTAGATAGCTGGGGCAATGAAAGGAGATCAGTCCCTATTACTCACGTGACCAAAAATGGAGAAACAGTCTCCGGGGCCCCCACCTTCAGCTTCCTTCAGAGCCAGCTTCCTTCAGAGCAAGCTTCTCAGAGCACACTGCAACCACTCCGACAAACTCCTCAACCACCTCGAGTCTTCCGACCCCCCTATCCTTCAGGAAACCCTCCAAGTTCCCTCCCCTCAGTCCTCACATCTACCAATCACCTGTCCATCAATTTCCCTGTGCCAATGGAGGCTCTAGCTTAACCCAGGACCGCCCAGAGGTCTCTGGCTTTGCACATGTCTGTTGAAGGTCATATTTTCAAATAATTAAATCTTTGATCCTTTGCTACAGCCCTTTCTAAATCCTGTTAACCTGAGTAGGGTAGAGATTGGAATAATTAAATTTTGATCTAGGCTGCAGCCCTTACTCAATCCTGTTAGGACTGAATAGGGTGGAGATTGATTCCAAGTATCTCCATTGTATCAATTCTAAAATCAATCATGACTCAAAGAAATTCCTGTTCTATGCTTAAGCATAGGTCAAAGTCCTTTCCATTGTTCAGCAAAAGGTTTTTGTCCTAAAGTAATCTTAAGAAGGGAAGAGAAGGAACCTCCCATGCCAATGGGGTTCACATTCCAATAGTCAAGACCCACTATCAATAGGAAATTTTTCAAGTATGAAATTTCCCAATGGTGAAATTTCCAACATTTATAAGTCTAAGAAATTTTGAGGTTTACAAGGGCCATCACCTAGATATGAGGAGAGAGGAAAATATATCCTGATACAATAACATGAATATAAGTTTCATGGATATAATGAAATCCACTTTCTTCTAGCTGCATCATTAACTCCTTTTACATTTTTGAGAAGACATTTCTCTGTGGCCCAAGTGATTCTCACAGCCCAGTGTAACAAGCTTTCTATTTTGAAAGTCTTAAGGTATAATTGAGAGTCAGACTGACAACGAATTTCCTTTACAGATTCTGTTACAAAGGAAGAGTCCTAGCAATAGGTTTTCCCTGAAAATGAAGGTGTGTAATAAACCATTGTCAAAAAAAAATCCCTGTCAAAAAATCCAAAGCCTTTAGCACCCAGTAAAAGCTAGGTGGAGTGTGTGTACCTCTGTTGGCTATTTCTCTCTCTCTCTCTCTCCTTTTTGCTCTTGATGCTGAGGATACAAAAAAAAATTCTTCCAACTTCTTAGCTTCCTCAAATCTAGGCCCTTCTTTTAGGATCTAAAGGTAAGGTGAAGAAAACTCCCAAAAGAGCATCAGAGATATATAACTTAACAGCTGCCTCATCATAAAAATGGAGCCAGGTTACTGATGTACCTCCTAGATTCTGAATTAAGGAAACTTCTGCTTATATGTTGTTCTTGAGTTGTAAAGGGTACTCACCCCTAGAGATCCAGGGTTCTATTTTTTTTTGTATGGTCCCCTGTTAGTATGGACTCTTTCTCAGAATAATGTTTTTAAATGTGTAAAATATAGAAGTTATAAAGGAAACTGATTGTACTGAAATATAGTTATTGAGATACTTCAAAAACAAAGTCATGTGACTCAGGTTAAGAACCCCTGCTACAGAAATTTAGATATGCAAAATAATGAAAATCTTCAAAGTCATCGAAAAATACTCTATAAATTCCACCCCCCATATGTATGCTATGGATAACAACTTTTAAGATGAACCTCACCCTGGTCAACCACCCTTACACCTTCTAGATTTAGAATTTAAATTTAAAATTTAATTATTAATTAATTAAAATTACATTTAGCATTTAAAAAAATTATCTTCTATCTTAGAATCAATACTAAGCATCATTTCCAAGGCAGAAGAGCAGTAGGGACTAGGCAATTGGGGTTAAGAGTCTTGCTCAGGGTCATTGTTAAACATTGTTTAACATGGTTAAAACAAACAAAATAACAAGTTTTAGCTCTAATTCGTTATGACTTTCACTTCCAGATATCTTTCCAATCCCCAGATAGCGGTTTCTTGTAGCAAATAAAAAAGACAAGAAAAATAAGCTCAGAAAAATTAGACTGAATGTGACAGAATATGCAATGTTCTAGACTCATAGTCCTTCACTTATGCAAAAAATAGAGGGAGGTACACATTTTCTTTTTTTCTTTGTGGCTGTGCTTGGACATGACAGTGTTTTCCATGCCTTACAGATTCTGGACTCCTAGGAAGGAATTACTTGGCCTTTGTTGTTTAATGGAGGCTTGCTTCCTTGAATAAATTGGAACAACAGTCTCTTGAAAGCCCAGAATAGACTGTTAAGAAGTTTAACCTTCAGACAAATTTGGGATGTAGGTAAAAATATTTATGATACCTTTTTTTTCTCACTCTGTAGGTTCTAGATATTTCAGTGGCACTAATCAGTCTTGCAAAAGCAAGTACCTAAAAATGAAATAGCTGGCCTGTGTAATGATGGGGAGTAGGACAAAAGAATTGTTGGGGGAAATTAGAATGTACGAATGGCAGTTGGAAACTGAACAAGGACTTCTGGGAAATTCTCCTGAAGAGAGGGGTTTTGGGTGTTGAGATGCAGAAGAAAATGGAAGGAGGACCTGTTTCTCTGGGCCATTTCAAGACACCTGTGGAGATTTCTGTCACTGACAGAAATCCTATCATCAAGGGTTCCTGATTAAAACATCACTGGTTCCTGTCAAGAAACCTAATTTCTTCAAAAACTTTCATTCCATGAACTTTTGAGATACTGGATTCAAAGCAGTGAGCAATGTTCTCCCCTTTTTCTACCTCTCCCTGGCTATAAGAAAACCTTGTACTTCAGTAATTAATTTTATTTAGAAAGAGACTTAGGATGACCCACAATCCTATTTAACTTCTACCCTTTGCATCAACAGAATATCAATAGAATCATGGGGGCAGAGGAGGGGGGAAGCCTAGCAGTACCAAATTTCAAACTATATTACAAAGAATAACCATCAAAATAATCTGGTACTAGATAAGAAATAAAGTGATTGATCAATGATTAGGATTATATAGTAGCAAATGACCACTGTAATCTAGTATAGATTCAAGCTTTTCAAGCAAGAATTCATATCTGACAAAACCTGTTGGGAAAACTGAAAAGGTCTAGTAGAAATTTTGTATAGACCAACATTTCACACTGTATATTAAATCATAATATCATAAGCAAATTAGGGGAACATGGGAAAAATTACCTGTCAGATCTATGTATAAGGGAAGAATTTATGATCAAACAAGATAGAAGATCACAGTAGGTAAAGTAGATAATTTTGATTCCACAAAATTAATTTTTTTTTTGCAGAAAAAAAACCAGCAAAACCAAAATTAGAAGAAAAGCCAGAAACTAGAAAAAATTTTATAGCAAGTTTCTCTTATAAAAGCCCTTTTTCTCAATTATATTGGGAACTGGGCTAAATTTATAAAAGTAAGAGCCATTCTCCAATTGATAAATGGTCAAAGGATATGAAAAGGGAATTCTCAAAAAAGGAAACCAAAGCTATTTATCTAGTCACATGAAAGAATGCTCTAAATCACTATTGATTAGAGAAATGCAAATTAAAACAACTCTGAGGTACCACCTCACAACTATCAGATTGGCTAACATGACAGAAAAGGAAAATGAGAAATGCTGAAGAAAACATGGAAAAATGGAGATACTAACACTATTGATGGAGCTATAAATTGGACCAACCATTCTGGAGAACAATTTGAAACTATTTTTCAAAAGGCAAAAATATTTTGTCCACTGGGAGTAAAATGTCTGGACATTTTCCCTTGATAACTTCTTTTTGTTCATTAACATTTAAAATTCTTTTTTCCAGATTGCATGTTGATAAAATTTTTAATATTCATTTTCTGACATTTTACTGTCAATGTTCTCTCCCTTCCATCCCTTCCCTTTCACAAGCAGGCAGATAATATGACATAAGTTGTACATATATTATCATTTAATACATATTTCCCTGTTTGTCATTTTAT
The DNA here is from genome assembly GCF_027887165.1 of Monodelphis domestica. Lineage (NCBI taxonomy): Eukaryota > Metazoa > Chordata > Mammalia > Didelphimorphia > Didelphidae > Monodelphis > Monodelphis domestica. The sequence continues at coordinate 186,133,748 of NC_077231.1, read as the reverse complement.
AAATGAGACACATATTGTTTACACTAGAAGAAATTCATAGAGGAAATAAAGTAAAGAATGGAATGTTTCAGCCTGCATTTGGACTCTATCTGTTACTTCTATGACGATGGATATCTTTCTTGTCATAAATCCCTTGGAGTTGTCCTGGATCTTGCCTTATTGATAAAAAATAAGTTGTTCACAGTTGATCATCATACAGTATTTTTGTTACTATATACAATGTTCTCCTTTTTCAGTTCACTTCACTTTCCACCATTTCATATGTATTTACAGGTTTTTTGTGATAATATCGTTTGTCATTTTTTTATGGTACAATAGTATTCCATTATACTTATATGCCACAATTTGTTCAGCCATTCTCCAACTTATGAAAATCCCTTCAGTTTTTAAGTTCATTACTACCACAAAAAGAGCTGCTATATATATTTTGGAACATATTGTTGTTTTTCCTTTTTCCTTGATCTTTTTAGGAAACAAAATCTAATACTGGAATTGCTGGGTCAAAAGGTATACACAGCTTTGTTAACTTTGATCATAATTCCAGATTGCTCTCCAAAGTGGTTGGATAAGTTTATAGTTCCACCAATAATTACTAATATTAGAGCCCTTATTTTTCTGCATACCCTCCAAAATTTGTCATTTTGCCTTTTTTATAATTTTAGTCAATCTGATAGATGAAGTGACATTTTAGAATTATTTTGGTGTGCATTGCTCTAATCAATAATAACTTAGAGCAGTTTTTCATATAGTTACATATGGTTTTATTTTCTTCATCCAAAAAATGTCTGTTCATTTCTTTTGACCATTTATCATCTGGAGAATGGCTCATATTCTTATATATTTGAAAATGTACTCTATGTATTTTAGGTATGAGACCTCTATCCAAGAAACTGTCTATAAGAGTTTTTCCCAATTTACTGATTTCCTTCTAATCTTGGCTACATTAGTTTTATTTGCATAAAAACTTTTCAATTTTATGTATTCAAAATTATCCATTTTATAATGGTTTTTATTTCTTGTTTATTCATAAATTATTCTCCTATCCACAAATCTGATAGATAATATTTTCTCTTTTCTTCTAATTTGCTTATAGTATCTCCTTTTATGTCTAGGTTTATATCTGATCTATCCCTCAAGCCACAAAGTAGCTTGTGGCTTGAGGGATAGATTTTTTTTGGTTTATATTAAAAAAAAAAAAACCATAAAGCAGAAGAAGAAAAGGTGTTTGGGAGGATGAAGGCTTCCTAGGTGCTCGTTTTTATTTATTTTGATTTTGAATTTTCCTTGAGCAAGGCATTGGAGGCCCTTGGTTCAGCCAGCCAGCCAGGAGGGCCCCCAGACGCCCACTCTCCTTATTGCTCCCACAGCTGCCTCCCCACCTTCCAGAGAGCTTGCTCCAAACCTGGGGCAGACTGGCTCCATGGAGGCCTCCACAAGTCTCTCTTAATAACTTCTTGTGCAAGGTGTGCGACATGCAGAGACTGAGAAATAAGGAAAAGTAAACTTTCCGTTTCTTTAGCCTTTGGCCAAGAGGAACGCTGACTGGTCTGGAGGTTGTCCATGCTTCCTGTCAGATATTCTGACACACAGACACACACCCAGCATTGCCTGGAAGATGTACAGATTCCTGACTTTTCTTGATGGGGTGAAGATTGGGAGAAGCCTTCTTTTTCCAGCTCTCACTTGGGAAATAAGAGATGGCTCTTTCTCCAGAGAGAGAGAGAGACGAGTCTTCCCAGCACAGTGAGAACTCCTGGGGTGTGTGTGTGTTTGGGGTAGGGTCGAGGAGGATCTTTTCAAGCCACAAAGGCTTTGAATATTACTCCTCTGACTAAATACAAATACTTAGGTACCATCTTTCTTAGATCCCTAGATTTGGAATGTCACCATTGAATGTATTTAAATATTTATGTCTTCATTGACTATAGCTAAAGGGGACTAGCAAGTGAGACCCCAAAACCTATCAGCACCTGAACTGTAACACATTAAAACCAAAGAAAAAGTTCCTGCAAATTCAATTTTATATTTGCTATTTTAAAAATAACAGAATAATTCCAATTGAGACATGTGTGGATACCAATGAATTAAAACCAAAGTGGGAAATCCTAAAAATTGAAATTTGTTTTTGTTATTTGATAAATGATAGCACAATTCCAATTGAGAAATATATGGATAATAAAGAACTAGTTTCCAAAGCAACAGTAACTAAGAGAAACTCTTAGAAATGAGACACATGATTTGTTTATTTCTTAGATGTTTGACAGTAGAGATAATAAAAGCAAGTACATAGTAACCTCCCTATGTTAACAGCAGACTCCACTAAAAGAGAGAGTAATGTTAGTGACAGAAGGAATAAATATTTTGAGTTCCCATGTATATGTATCATTCTTCTCATTTACCTGATCATTACATGGAAAAAATAGATTTTCTGTAATTACAGAAATAAATTCAGAGCCACAAAATGTTAATTACAATTTGGCTGAGCACAATAAGGGATATGCAGCTCAATGAATAAAATAAAAACCAGAATTCAAGAACTCTTTTAAAATACTGAGTCTATCACCACCTTCCCATGACACTGATAAATTTATGTCTCTAGAACCAAAGAGAGCTGGAACAGTGTCCTTGGACCTCTGCTCCTGAGAATTTTAAATGAAACTCATGGAGTCTATACAATGTTGATCTCCATCAAAGAAGGGATTGGGTCATTTCTAAACTATTTTTTGTGTGATGATAGTTATTAAAATATTAATAAAAATTTCACATATCATTATTTCATTCTGGTAATTATAGACAACATTTCTATGTCTGTGATGCCCCAATTCCAGTATTGGTTATTTATTGAGTTCTCATGGATATTCTGAAGTCTGTGTTTTTAGTTTATTCAATTCAAGACTATGAGTTTCTTTAGGATTGCTTTAGCTTCCAGGTAACATCCTATTAGGTATTCAGAAGGTGCTAAATTTTGAGGGACCTGCAGTGGTACATTTCACAGTTTCTATCAATATTTTTTATTTGATTATTACATTAAAGTTCCCAGGGAATTTCCTATCCCCCTCCTCTTGATAACTAAGTATAGACTCCTTAATTCTTTAATTTTTGGTTGTTATCACCTGATCTAGAATTGCTTTTATAGATGCCTCTGTTTCATAGACAAATCTGTAGGACTAAAACATTTTAAAAATGCTTCTTTGTTAATGATAGTTAAATTGATATAGATGTTTTCTCATGGGTTTGCTTTTAATTTTTTTCTTCTATCTTTGCAATTTCATAGTTTCCACCTAACAAACTCAATTTTGTATGCCAATTACCAACCTTCAATATTGTTCAATAAACTGATTGTTTCAAAGATATTTTTGATCTGCTTAACACAGGGTCTGACAATGTCATGTCTCTTCCACATTTTTTGTAAATAAGCATTCATCTTTCTATGAGTATGATGAACTCTATGGTTAATAATATATGAATTTTTATTAGGATGTTTTTCAAATTTATATTTTATTTTAAAATTATGAAGTATACATTAAGATTAACATTCTTTAGCTATTAACTGTTCAAAATATATTCTTCCCATTGAACTTTGGGATGGCATTAAGTCTCTTGATGTTTTCAGTCACAGCTTTCTCTTTGGTCACTTTATTCTCCAGTCATTGTGCCTGAGAAGGAAAGGTATTCAATTTATAAATATTACCTTTCTTCATTGGCTCAATTTGACCTCCAAATTGTGAATCTTAAAACTGCTCAGACTCTACTTCAGAAGATTTGATTAAGCTATTCCCCATTTTTAACAATGGAGGTAGTTGGTCAGGAATGTATTGAGAACTTTTAAAATTATTCCACCCTACTCAGACAGTACCTTAGGGGAAGATAAAGTTGAAAACTCCTTATTGAAAAATGAAAAGTCCCTAACTCATACTTTTAGTAAAGCTAGAACCTTAAGCTAGGTCTATTTTTAGATCTAATACAAAAGGGTGCTAAGTACCTATAAAGGTTAAATTAATCGCTAAAAGGTTAAGCAACTTACAAAAGGCAAGCTTAACCAGAGGTGTGAAATACTCAGAGGTTTTACTCTAACCAGAGAAGGTGAGAACCAAAGATGAGAACTAAGAATGGGCAGTCCTGGGAAAAGGTGTCTACTGTGATTGGTAGATGTGAAAATTTAGGGGAGGTGACATAAGAGAAAAATTTTTTTAAAAGGAGGTCAATTGAATTCAGTTGGAACTCTGAACTCAGTTCAGGAGTTCAGGAGTTCAGTGGAGGACTGAAACTTGCTTGAGACAATCTTGTGGTGAGTGATAAAGACTGACTCACTCTCCCTTAGGATCAGGCCTAGGCCATTTGGCCTAGGCCCTTTCTACTATTTTCTCTTTCTCTTTCTCTCCTTCCCTTAATTCCTTCATTTATATTAATTAAAATCTCCATAAAACCCAGCTGACTTGGGTATTTTCATATTTGGGAACTTTCCCATGGTGACCACTTAATTTTAGATTTTAAATCAAGACACTAAAAATTATCTTTACAGTTTTGGCAATTCACAGTCTTGGCAAACCACATTTTCGTGGTTACAAAATTCGTTTGTTCCTTGCTTCCTTCCTTCCTTGCTTCCTTCCTTTCTCTCTCTCTTTCTTTCTCTATCTCTCTTTCTTGCTTGCTTTCTTTCTCTCTTTCTCTGTGTATCTCTCTGTCTCTACCTCTGTTTCCCTCTGTCTCTCTCTATCTTTGTATCTGTCTCTGTCTCTCTGTCTCTGTCTATCTGTCTGTCTCTCCCTCTCCCTCTCTTTAATAATTTTTACTGTCCCAGGATAAAGACTGGCCAGAGGGAGGAGAAATATTTAAATGCGTGCATATGGGCTATAGGGGAACCTTTTAGTATGGTGAAAAGAACACTGAATTTGTTTTAGCCTGGATTTTAATTTTAATTTTTCTGTAACTCTCTGAACCTTAGTTCTCTTATGTAAAAAACAAAGAAGTTGAATGAACTTCATGACTTCTGGGTTTAATTTGTACTCTAAATCTATAATCCTATGATATAGCTCCTGAATAGCATCCAACCCCTTGAGAGGGGAAGAATATCTCTTCTACAGCCTTCAGAAACTGAAGTACTTAAGCCATGTTGTGGGTAGAAGTAGGATGGGGTGGCAATAATGGATGTAGGGAATGAAATGATCAGAACCACCCTCAATAATTACAGTGAATTATTGGACATGGTATATCTAATGATACAGAGTATTTCCATTTATCTAAAAACCCAAAGGGAGTTGAACACTACTGAAAACAACTGAACAACAAGCCTGATGAGCTATTAGGAAGACCTAGGTTCAAATCTTGTATCTGATATATACAGCAATAGCTATGTTATTATTGGGGGTAGCTAGGTGACTCAGTGGATAGAACACTGGACGTTGAGTAGGAAAAACCTAAGTTCAAATGTGTCCTCAAACACTGACTAGCTATATGACTCTTGGCAAATCACTTAACCTCTATTTGCTTTAATCCAATAGAGAAGGGAATAGCAAGCTAGTCTACTATTTTTACCAAGAAAATAGAGCCATGAAGAAGTGAACACAAATCAACTACAATAACTGATCTGACAGGAAGGAATATTGTCATTTTGTAGATCTAAAAATGTTTCTCTTTCTAAGAAAGGCTAAGTTCTCAGAAGGATTTTGTAGGGATAAGGTAGAATTTGCTGGAGTGTTTAAATTACTATGAGTGCTTTGAGTTTTCTCTGTCTAGATTTGGCCTTTTTTGAACCCTTTGAATCTTCTACATTCTCTGGACTGTAAAATGAAAGTTATCCTACCCAATATGCAGTTATTACACTGATTTTTTAAAAACGTGACTTTGGCACACCACTAACCACATTTACAGAAACCTAGACAAATATAAATTGTAACGTTTTTCTTTTGTAATTTTTCCTGAGTTCCTAGTAGCAGCATCACAAGCCAAAGAGCAAAATGATCTCTTCCAAGGTGACAGGCCATATGAACACAGGGTCTTGGGGTAGGAAGGGGAAGAGGTTGGAGTCTTAAGGAATGGATCATACTATATTTTAAAAATATTTTCCATGGTTACATGATTCATGTTCTCTCCCTTCCCTCTACACACCCTTCTCCCTGAGTTGGCAAGCAATTCCACTGGGTTATACCTGTATTATCACTCACAACCTATTTCCATATTATTTATTTTTGTAATAGAGTAATCTTTTAAAACCAAAACCCCAAATCATATACCCAAATATACAAGAAATAAATCATATGTTTTTCTTCTGTGTTTTTACTCTAACAGTTCCTTCTCTACAAGTAGATAGCATATGGGTTATACTATATATACTATAATCACCAAGGAAATGAGGTTGTCCTTGCTTCTACACATCTTAGGCTAATTTTTTAGAAATTATTTTCCTCTTTAAGATGACCCTGATGTACTTTTAAAACTTATAAATTTCAGTACAAATATTGGAGCATGAGATGTGAGGGTAAATTACAATCTGATTTGCTCTAAATCTGTTCCCCTCTAAGGATGGTTATAAGCCAGGGATTCTTATTTTTGTGTGTGTGTTATGAACCCATTTGGTTGTTTGCTGAAACCTAAAGATCCCTCCTTGGAATCATGTTTTTAAAAAATTGACAATGATACCAAATTCCAATTTAAGGTAAGTGAAATAAAGATCTCAGTTTTTCTTATTTAAGTTCTAAAACACCCAGAACTCTATTTCCCAGAACACATAGTTCCCAGATTAGGAGACTCTGTTCCAGGCTCTGTAGAAGTTCTCTCTATATATCCTACTCTCCATTAAAAACTCCCCTCCTATGCTAAGTGACAAATTTAAATCTTGAGTGATTTTTTTTTTGTAACTGGTTTTCCTTAAGAAATAAAGTCAATCTCATATTTCAGCTAAAACTTTTTTCTGTTCCCAAAAAGGTTGGGGTCTCAGGGGAATGTATATAATGAGATTTTTAATGCATATTTCAACAAGTTTTATGGGTCTGTAGCAATCCAGCAAAGCTGAGGAAAGCAAAGGGACATTATATGCAATCTCCTTTCTTGATCAGAGATTTGGTCATATATGTTTTATACCTTTATCCTCATCATGACTTGATCTTCTAAATGAGACTCTGGAAATCTTTCTGTAATTCCCTTATACATATCAAGTCATAATGATTGCTTTTAGTTTTTCCCCTTTCCTGTATATTTGGACATTTCATCAGGACACAGTTACCTATATCCTATCTACAATAATCCTATATACTATCTCAAGCCATTTCTATATGGTTTGAACATCTTACTGAAGTAATCTATTTCCTGTTCTCTTAATTGAATTGGTTCCTTCCACAATAAAAGATCTTTGTACATAAATGTATCCAAATTTTTCCCTGTTAAGTGTATATGTTAGTTTAACATACAACATAGCATTTTGGGATTTTTCATTTTTTGCAATGAACCTGTGATTTTATTGATATACAAAAATTCCAGTGAAACTTCTATCAATGCATATCAGAATCTATTCTGAAATTAAAATTTAGAGCTTTGTCTGAAGTACTGAAAAGCTGTGCATTTGTATATACTCATAATTTGTATTTGTGTGTATGTGTGTGTGTGTGTGTGTGTGTGTGTGTGTGTGTGTGTGTATGAAGCACGTACTGTAAGGGGTAGAAAAATGTGAGGGGTTTTTATAAAAGGTTGGACTGGATTTTTTGAGAATAGGGTCACCAGGAATTTTAATTAATTCCAAAGAGATTTATTTTAACAATTTATTTAAAAGTATAGAAAGAGTGAAAGTAAGAAAAATCAGAGAGAGGATAGGATAAGATATCTAGCCTGAGTATTAAGTATTTTGCTCTGTCCTGGGGCTCAAACCAGGCAGGGCTAATTAGTCCTTAGCCAGAGAGCAGAGGACCTGGGGATACAGGGAGCCTTTCTCAAGAGGGTAGGTCTCTTCTGAGGCTAGTCTTTTCAGAAAATCCAAGTCATCTTTTTTTACTCACCACATGTCAGTCCAAAGGGAGAGATTTAAGAACAGTCACACCAAGTCCAAGGTCTCATGTCCAGTAAGCAGATTCTTCACCAGCCTCCAACTCAAAACTCAGAACTCTGAAAAATGAGAGAACTCCCTTCACAGGAAGTTGTAACTCCTTTTAAAGATGCTTCTTTGCATCACTTCCTGTGCCTTCCTTTACTTTTTATGTGGACAAATTATAGTCTATAGTTTTGCTCAGGGCTGCCCAGGGGAAAGTCAGTCAATTCTGATTCATCACCCACTATCACACACGGGTCACAGACCTCTCCCACTTAAAGATTAAGTGGGATGTGTCACTTTTGGTAATTAAATCTAAAAATGGGCATGGGAATTAATTTAATGTTCACAATCAGGGGAGAGTTAATTTAATCTTCATAATACATATGTATATATGAATTCATATTTTTGTGAATTTGAGGTATTTTTATTTTTTAAGAAATTAATTTTTATTAAACTGTTCCTCTCCTTATGCTAGTAAAAAATTTTTTTTAAATAAAGTAAACCTCATGATAGTGTAACAAAAAAAATTTCACATTACCTATTTCCAAAGAATATAACCTTTCTGTATTTCAAGTTCATCACTGTTAATCATCTCTATCATTAAGTGAATGATATTTTTCATCTTCATCTTCTCAGACTCACAGTTTATCATTCTGTTGATGAGTTCTAAAGACTTTGAAAGGTTTTTTTTTCTCTATTAGGTTGTTATCCTTATATAAATTGTTCTAGTTTTGTTCATCGGAGATCAAATCATAAAGATTTTCCCAATTTTTTCCTAAACCTTCTATTTATTTATTTTTTGTGACCCACCCAACATTTGATTGTATTTTTACCACAATCGATTTTCCTTAATAGGAGAATATTCCCTTTAGTTTTCAGTTCTTTACTATTGCAAAAAAAGAGCAGCTAATGAAGTAGTCCCAATAATGGAAGATAACAAAATTGAAGAAGATAAAGCAGATCAATCCCTTCCTGCATTTTTAAGGAACAGATGTAAACCTCAAAATTCCTTAGACTTATAAATGTTGGAAATTTCACCATTGGGATATTTCATACTTGGAAAATTTCTTACTGATAGTCTATTGGAATGGGAACTCCATTGGCATGGGAGGTTCCTTCTCTTCCCTTCTTAAGATTACTTTAGGACAGAAACCCTTTGCTGAACAATGGAAAGGACTTTGACCTATGCTTGAGCATAGAACAGGAATTTCTTTGAGTCTTGATTGATTTTAGAATTGATACAATGGAGATACTCCACCCTATTCAGTCCTAATAAGATTGAGTAAGGGCTGCAGCCTAGATCAAAATTTAATTATTCCAATCTCTACCATACTCAAGTTAACAGGATTTAGAAAGGGCTGTAACAAAAGAGTAAAGATTTAATCATTTGAAAAATATGACCTTCAACAGACATGTGCAAAAGCCAGAAACCTCTGGGTGGTCCTGGGTTAAGCGAGAGCCTCCATTGACAGGGAAATTGATGAAGAGTGATTGGTAGATGTGAGGACTGAGGGGAGGCAACTTGGATGGTGTCCTTAAAGATAGGAGGGTCTGGAGACTGAAGAGGGAGGATTGAGTTTTTGGTCGGTGTGGTTCCTGGGCTCTGAGGAAGCTTGCTCTGAAGGAAGCTGAAGGTGGGGGCCTCTGAGACTGTTTCTCCATTTTGGACACGTGAGTGAAAGGGACTGATCTCTTTTCTTTGCCCCAGCTATCTAAGGGCTTGGGCCTTTTGGCCCAGCCTAAACAGAAGGGGTATTTAAGCCCTATTCCCTTCTCTCCCCTTTCTCTCTCTATATATATCTCTAATTCCTTTCTTGCTCCTATTGTAATTAAACTCCAAAAAAAGGCTGACGGCTGACTTGAGTTTTTCATTTAGGAATTACATAGCTGATTCCTTGGCGACCTTAAATTAATATATATCAGTCTTTAAAGTGATTCCCTTGTAACACAGACCCAGCTTCCCTCACCCCAGGAGGTCAAGCTGCTTATGCAGGCAGCAGACCAGACTCTACTTAGCTTGGGGATGAGAATTAGGAAGGTCAAGAAACAAAAGAATTTCAGGAGGTCAGGATGGAAGCAAGATAACATATGGCTGACTAGGTCTAAGTGACTAAGTGCATGTGAAAATAAACAACCCCTAAAAAACAGCCCCCACATAAATCTGAGGATTGCCCCCACCAACCCCCCCGCATCACTGAGCTCACATTCCTGTGTTAAGATTTGCTTGACTTTCAGATAAGAACCTATATGTGAAAGGAAATAGCTTTGTATATTGTAACCTATATAAGCTATCCTGTAATGTCAGTCTGATGCAGCTTCCACTAGGGAAGGCTGTCCCAGCTGGTAGGTTCTTTATTTGTACTTTTATTAATAAATTGTGGTTCCAATTATTGAATTATGGGTGTTTGAACTCAATTTGTGAAGTGCACCACTTCACTATGAATATTTTTGTTCATATAGATCCTTTTTCTCTCTTTAATCTCTTTGAGAGATAGGTCTAATAGGCATATAGCTGTGTCAAACAGAATTCATAGTTTGGTAACTAACTAGGGCATAGTTCCAAATTGCTTTATTTAAGATTAAAATTTAGTTTCTCTGCTAAAAGTATTATATTTTTGTGAGGTTTATTAAAGATTAAGAAATAAAGAAAATACAAAATAAGAAAACACGTGCAACCTACATTTTGTTGGCTAGGTAGAGAGCTGCCTGTCTCTAGAAGAGGAAGCCAAGAGAGAGAGCCACGTGTATAGTCAGTTTAAATATCCCATTGTTGATTTTTCTCTTCCCAGGTGAGGACTCAGAGATTAGAGGGAATTCTGGGAGCTAGCAAAAGTTCCAAGGACTTCTGGGAATTGAAGTCTGGGGTTCAAATCTCTATTTTTACATTTCGCCATTTGATCGTTGTTGGGAAAGATTTTCCCCAAAAGGATCATGAAAACATAATCAACTTAAAGATTACAATACTTTGAGGATAAGAGGAAAAAAATAAAACTAATAATTGTTAGACGCATTGACAAAAAACCAGTTAGGGGGCAGTCCCCTTTGGCATGAAAGTATGCATACAAAAAAATGTTCAATCAACCACACCCAAAGTTCATTCTTGATCTTCTCGTGCAGCTTGTGGTCTGGAGGTATCTTCATGGTGTCTTCTCCAAACAGTTCAGTTTCTGGATTCAGAGAGGTATCATGTTTCTTAACCTAAAATTCTTCTCAAAAGGAATTTAAACTTTGTAATTTAAAATAATAATATTTTTACATTTCCCCATGAAGAGGGTGATTTAAAAACACAGGGATCACTTAGGGATGCATGGCTGAGATATGAGGTATATGAATCAATTGGCAAGAGAAATTAAAAAGATGTCATAAAAATCCAAATAAAAAAGATAATTTCTGGATGAAAATATAGACTATTAAAGTCTTATGTGTAAAAAGTTTAAGTAAAGGAAAAATAAATCTACAACCTTGAATCAGGGCCCAATTTAAATGATCTAAGCAATGATGCATTTACCCAGTCAGTAGCCAGGACTACAGAAAGTTTGCCACACTTTGAAAGATAGAAAAGGGACTAGATTATAGAAGCCACATAGGAGCCAAGTTTGGGATACTCATCTGTAAGTATTTTCAGAGTGAGTGTGGATACAAGGAAGGCCTAAGTCTTAACATATGTTAAGCATAGCAACCTTGAGTCTTCACACTAGGTTCAAGTCCTTTGTATAGACTTAGAAGTACATCAAACCTTCCTGGATTGGTTTCTCTTTGGCCCTGTGCAATGGCTCTTTTGTGTATCTTGTCCTGGAATCAAACAGAATCATTAAGCAAAGTCCCATAATTTTGTTTAAACAATTAGTGACATCATTTTTATAGTCTCAAGCTTTGGGGCATGCATTGACCTTATAGCAAATGTATTTTAAACTTATATTACTGCAAAATCAAAAAAGTTAAAGAAAATCTTAATACTGGTGACATGTGCTTCAAATATAAAACAGAGAGAAAAAACTGACATTGTATATTGCACATACAAGAAAAATATAATAATAGAAGAGTTTTGTAAAAATTTCAGAAATATAGCTTATAATCATTGACACTCTGTGTCAGCTAAGAAAATATAGAACACAAGGCTTTCTCACAAAAATGAGATCCATTTCCTCTTCATATCTGGCCATGATCCACCGTAAGTACAATCAAATGAATTGAACAGTAGTACAATTATGTAGTTATCAATATCCCCCAAATTCTCAATAGCCCAGTTAATTATAATAGCAAATAAACCCACTATCATTTTTTTCACATAAGTCTGCTGTATGACATTTAAAGAAAATGGATACTTGTCACAAGTTTTTATAGACATAGCAAATCATTCAACATTGGTAAACATATTTGTAAACAAACTAAAACTTATTTTGGGTTTTGAACATCAAGAATTCTAGATATAATTCTGGTGGAAGGTAAGTAGTGAGCTAAAGAGTTATAAATGAGAGATTCCCCATTTTGGGGGGGAGGCTTCTAGGGTACAATGCCCTGGGATTAACTTCCAAACTTCCATTCACATTCTTATAAATGTGGGAGTTGGGGTTTATAATTGTATTTCATTTCAGCTACTAAATGGGCCTTACCTGGTGGTAGGGGAAGGTAAAATGACCAGAGATTGTTAAGAAAAATTCTAAAAATCATGTCTAAAGAACCCTTAAAATCAATTGGAGATATTTGGCTCATTAAATTTTCCAAAGGTTGTTATATGTAATTTTCTGATGGAGTCTATCTATCTTCTATGTGACAATTTACAATGTCAAAAATAGATAAGCTGTTTTTATATGGGCCTACTCAATAATGTTTGTTCAATATGGTTATAGGGAAAACCAACAGAATTTAACAGTAGTTAAAACTCAGTACATTAAAATGATTCAGTGTAACAGAATAGTATTGAATGCAGTAATATATGAACTTAAATCACAAAGTTAAACCTTAAACAAAACAATCAGTAAACAATGCAATAGAATACAGAGATTTTTATAGAAAATGGAGTCTGAAATGCCTTAAAAATATAACCTCCAGTCTCTTTAAAGTTCCTTGTTTTTTTTTTTTTAATCCATTTAGATGCCTATTGTCAGAAGGCAAAAAATTGGTAATGGGTAGGCAATGGGGGTTTAGCGACCCGTCCAGGGCCACACCACCAGGAAGTGTCTGAGGCCAGCTTTCAACCAAGGGCCTCCTATCTCTAGGCCTGGCTCTCAATTCACTGAGTCGCTGATCTGCCTCCGCATAGTGAGGGTGGATTTTAGGAATCTCAAATTTGGCTAAAGAGTTGCAGGGAGATGAATTTTTCCCCTGGCACTCAGGTGAGATAAATGAAAGTATCAGTATCAAAAGATATCCTCTTAAATACCCCATGCTTGTAAGTTCCTGTTTGGAAAAGCCTCTTCCTTCTTTTCTTTCTTTCTCCCTCCCTGTGATTCCCTGCCCCCCAGGCCACATGGAGGCTGATTGTAGCCTAAGGGAAAAAAATCCCCATTTTTACCAGCTGGTGGAAGTGAGTCCTAGGCCTGGGGCAATGAGTGATCTGCTCCGAGGCTACAGTCTGCTGCAGCCAGGTGAGCGAGAGAGAGAGACCAGGAGCAGGAGCTGCCGGGTTCACAGAAACAGACAGGCAGCAGCCAGGAGGGTGGGGTTGGGACCAGGTGAGAGGCAATAGCCAGGAGCAGGAGCCAGAACCGGGGTCAGAGCTGGGATGAGCCAAGAGGCTTTTCTGAAAATTCTTGGAGGAAGTTGGCTTAAAAAAATCACTATCTAGGCACTAGCTATTAAAAAAGATTGAGGGTATTTCATCACAACCCATGTGGTTCGCCATAAACTGTTAAATGGGGAAATGTAAAACTATTATTATTTTAAATTGCAAAGTTTAATTTCCTTTTGAGAAGAATTTTAGGTTAAGAAACATGATACCTCTCTGAATCCAGAAACTGAACTGTTTGGAGAAGACACCATGAAGATACCTCCAGACCACAAGCTGCACGAGAAGATCAAGAATGAACTTTGGGTGTGGTTGATTGAACATTTTTTTTGTATGCATACTTTCATGCTAAAGGGGACTTCCCCCTAACTGGTTTTTTGTCAATGTGTCTAACAATTATTGGTTTTGTTTTTTTCCTCTTATCCTCAAAGTATTGTAATCTTTAAGTTGATTATGTTTTCATGATCCTTTTGGGGAAAATCTTTCCCAACAATGATCAAATGGTGAAATGCAAAAATGGAGATTTGAACCCCAGACTTCAATTCCCAGAAGTCCTTGGAACTTTTGCTAGCTCCCAGAATTCCCTCTAATCTCCCTGAGTCCTCACCCAGGATGAGAAAAATCAACAATGGGGTATTTAAACTGACTGTACACGTGACTCTCTCTCTTGGCTTCCTCTTCTAGAGACAGGCGGCTCTCTCCCTAGCCAGCAAAATGTAGGTTGCACGTGTTTTCTTATTTTGTATTTTCTTTATTTCTTAATCTTTAATAAACCTCATAAAAATATAATACTTTTATTACTAGAAACTAAATTTTAATCTTAACACTTTCCAGAATACCTGGATGAACTCATAAATTCATCACGTAATGTACTTTTTTGTTTTTCTCTTAGTCCCTCCAATGTTTGTGATTTTTTTTCATTCATCATCATTGCCAGTCTGATAGGTGACATTAATAATCTCAGTTATTTTATTTGCATTTCTCTAATTATTAGTAATTTAGAGAATTTTTCATATGATTATTGATAGCTTAGATTTCTTCCTTTGAAAATTATGCATATTTATAATGCTTTGATCATTTGTCTATTGGGGCACACTGTTTCTTGCAATGTTATATAGTATGAATTTAGCAATATCATGCAAATATGACTTTAACAAATACATCTGACAATTAATTTGATACAGAATGTATTCCTCTTAATCAAACTCATCAAGTCTTATTATAAATAGAAATAAAGAACAGGAAGAAACTATTTCCCCAAACTTCCTTGCTACTTTACCCATGCCAAAAAAAAAAAAAAGTAGCTTGACTTACAATACAATCTTCTCAAACTTCACAGCAAACCCCTAGAAAATAAATTCCCTAATGCCCAACAATCTCCTGACCTCCTATAACAAACATAGACCTGATGCAAATGACTTGACCAGAATTCTCACAAAGAAACAAATATGGTTGATTGCTATGATGTTTCTTGTAGCTCTGAAGGTTCTGGGATTTCTCTTTAATGATTAATTGCTATCCCATTACAATGGAAAACTGCAAATAACCTACTTCTTGACTCTCTTCCTTTGGACCCAAGAAAGCAAAGGATAATGAGAACAAAATAAAGTCAAACACTCAAATTGTGCGGAGTGCTCCAGGTGCTACAACCAGAGCCTATAAGTAATTTTGCCACTGCAAGCAGCCAATCTCCAATCCCACATCCCCCAGCCCAGGAACCAAGGACTTCACTTTTCTAGGAAAGACCACAACCAATGGGCTCCAGGCCCTCAACAACCATACTCACCAATGCATGCTTCTTCCTCATTCTTTGTCTCCTATTACTACAGCCTGTGACAGAGCAGTACCCATTTCTTTGGTCTCCAAAGTCTCTCCTTTACTAGCAGCAAGAGTTGAGCTCCCACCTTCAGGGCCTGGTGTCTTCAGATTCCATGGGGTCCACTCCTTCAGATCCCCAGTTGAAGGCCAGCAGGAGTCTTTAGAACCATGGTCCACAGCAGACACAGCTTCTCCCATGGCTTTCCCCTTGAATATTCCAATGGTATTCTTGGAGGTGAAGCCTCTGGGGATTAGCAAACAAAGTAAGGTTGCCAACCATGCCCCAAGGGATTACTTTGTTGTAAAAACAAACAAAAAAAAAACCCCTTCATTAGGTTTGCTCTGTTCCTGACCCCAGAAACTGTGGTAGTGGGAAGTAAAAAAAATTCTTCCCTAGTTTTCTAAAGTTGTTCAGTTTCACTAGCTTTGGCCTTGTGGAATTGTTTTTGGTTGTTTGTGGGGTTTTTTAGGAAGGTGAGATGTGCTTTATGTCCTACTCCACCATTTTACAGCCAATATTTCATATTTCAAATGCATTTATGGTGATTTTAGGAAAGAAAACAATAGAAAACCCAAGGAATCTGCCTTTGAAAAGTGGAATAATTACTTGGACAGTGCATCTTAGAAGCATGAAACATAACAATAGTCAACATGGGAATCTTTCATTGTTCATCCAGAGATCCCAAGGCAAATGTTTAAAATTAATTCATCCCCCTCCCCAAAATCCAGATAGGAGCAGACAACTGTCATTCCTTAAGTGAGGTCAGAGTCATATAAACCTTAAAATTTCTTAGACTTATGAATGTTGGAAATTTCCCCATTGGGAAATTTCATACTTGAAAAAATTTCCTACTGATAGTAAGAACTCTATTGGAATATGAAACTCCTTGGCATGGGAGGATCCTTCTCCTCCCTACTTAAGACTACTTTAGGACAGAAATCTTTTTGCTAAACAATGGAAAGGGCTTTGACATATGCTTAAGCATAGAACAGGAAGTTCTTTGAGTCATGATTGATTTTATAATTGATACAATAGAGATACTTGGAATGATAGAACCAGGTCTTGGAAACTACAATCTCCACCCTACTCAGAGTAACAGGATTTAGGAAGGGCTGCAGCAAAGATCAAGATTTAATTATTTGAGAATATGACCTTCAACAGACATGTGCAAAAAGGACAGACCTCTGGGTGGTCCTGGGTTAAGCTAGAGCCACCATTGGCACAGGGGAGACATTGACAGTGATTGGTAGATGTGAGAACTGAGGGGAGGGAACTTAGATTGTTTCCTTAAAGATAGCAGGGTCTGAGGACTGATGGTTGATGCTCTGAAGGAGGTCTGAGAGGAGAGAGGTCCTGGAGGGAGAGCTCCTGGAGAGGTCTTGAAGGAGGCTGTGGAAGGAGAACTCAGGAGGAGTCAGGAGGAGAATTCTCTGGAAACATTTCTTGAAAGGAGGCTCTCTTGAAGGTGGATCCTGAGGTTGGGCAGGGGTCAGATGGACTGTGATCCTAGAGCTGGGAGGCACATTTTAGATGGGAATGACTACTATTTATATAAAAGTTGAAAAAGTTTTCAAAGATGAGAGTGGTTTGTGCATCGGACCTTGTTTAGTGACTGGTTAGGAAGGCATTTCCTAGATGGATAGATACAAAACCAGGAGCCACCAATTATTATTACTGGTTTATTTATTTTCTTGAGAGCTTTAAACATTAACAGGTCCACAGTCCCCTTATCCACCCAGGTTGTTGCAGGGCTTGGGAACCCAAGGTCTGATGACTGTGACATAAATGTATTCTGCCACTAGGAAGCTCAGGGAAGAGCTGGGAAGTCATTCTGAAACATTAAGATTGGAGAGACTCATTCTGAGGAGACAGATTCTGAAACATTCAGATGGAGGAGGGAGCTGGTGAAAGCAGTTGAGATGCTGCTGGCCTGGTGTCATTAGAAATTCTAACTTAGACAGATCTTATGGTGAGTTATAAAAAACTGACTGATTTCTCTTTTTAAGACTCAGGTCTAGGCCATATTGGCTTGAGGCTCTTCATACTTATTCCTTTCTTACTCTCTCTCTCTTTCTTTGATTACTCATTGTATTGTTAATTAAAATCTCTATAAAACCCAATTGACTTGGGTATTTGAATAATTGGGAATATTTCCCTGGCGACCACCTTATATATTTGATTTTAAACCCAAGACGCTGTAGTGAAACATATTTCTGCGGTCAAATTTACTCACACTTATATCTATCACAATTTATATTTTCCACTATTTTAATCACTACAGTTTAAGACCTCGACTATTTTAAATCTCACAGTCAGCAGGTTTTACCTTAAATCCATGGATTCCAATTAATTTTTCAAAGCATATTTATTGATCTTTAGTAGTTATGTAATGAGTGCATGCTTGTTTAGTTGCTAATCCTACAAACATGATGTTAAGTAATTATTCTTTATATAGTATGCACTGACAGTCCCATTCCATCTAAATTATACGTCTGAGACACTTAATTAGCAGGCAGCAAAAGGGCTGTCATCTAACCGCTTGCTCAGCATACCCAAAATTAAGAACTTTTCTCACTTTCCTTAGTCTGTTTTAACTTCCTGTGTTAAATTCCTATGGAACTTCACAATATATAACTTTGACTTTGAGATTTAAAATAGCAACCCTCATCTATACCTACCTAGAGGATCCTGTTGTATTGCTCCAGCAAACGCATTGTAGGGCATTCAGGAAGAACTAGCTCCTCTGATATGAGGGCTTGCTGAGCCTTTTTTCTGAGTTGCTCATCTACCTTTGGTGTCCACTTTTCACATAACTCTCACTAATGGCCCTAAGAAACTGTAGCAGATGTGCTCAGCTAGATTGAGTATAACCAACAGGCTTTAAACCCATCAGTGAGTTAGGGAGAATGTCTAATCAAAGAATCTGAGGACTTCCCCTGAGGGAATATCAGATGGCTCTACTGAAAGGTTTTTCCCCACCCCCACCCCCATTTTCTGCCTTCCTTCTAATCTTGGTAACAAAAGCAGGTATTGTGGCATGTTTGGAGCTTGGTCAGATTTGGAAAATGCTGGTCATTCACTGCATCCTAGGTCATCACCAATTGCCCTGATGTTTGTGTTGTCACCGGAAGTCAATGACCCTAGAAGAGAGAGTAAGACATATTGGATTCAGATTGCGTGTGTGTGTGTGTGTGTGTGTGTGTGTGTGTGTGTGTGTATGTGTGATATTCACTTTATTGTGGTGGTCTGGAACTGAACCCACAATTATCTCTGAGGTATTCCTGTATTGTGTTTGTTCTGAGTGTCATATTATAAGAAGGACACTGATAAGCTATAGTGTCAAGAAGGTGACAACCAAGAGGCTCAAAGCATTCCAGATTTTGCATATATCTCTTTTGTGGTGGCAAAGAACTGGAAGTTGAGGCACTGTCCATCAGTTGAGGAATGGCTGAACAAGTTGTGGTATACAACTGTGTTGGAACACAACTGTAAGACAAGAAATCACTAGCAGGATAAACTCAGAAAAACCTGAAAAGAATTATAGGAATTGATACATGAAGGGTGAAGAACCAAGAGAATACTGTACATAGCAAAAGAAATAAATTATAATGATCAACTATGAATGACCTTTTTTTTTAAAATGACTTTTCCCCCTTAATTACATGTAAAAACAACTTTTAAAATTTGCTTTTTAAAAATAATTTTTAGTCTCTCCCTCCTTCTTTATCAAGATGATAAGCAGTCTGATATAGATTTTATATGTCCAGTCATGTAAAATATTTTTCCATATTAATCCTATTGTGGAAGGAAACTCAGACCAAAAAAAAATAAGAAAAGAAGAGGAAAAAGTATGCTTTGGTTACAGGTTTAGACTCCATTAGTTTTTTCTCTGGATGCAGATGATGTTTTTATCATGAACCCGTTAGGACTATTTTGGATCATTGCATTACTGAGATTAGCTAAATAATCCACAGTTGTTCATCATACAATATTGTTGTCACTGTATACAGTGCTCTCCTAGTTTCACCTGGCTCATTCTGCAGTTTGTGTAAATCCCTCCATGTTCCTCTGAAGACCTCCTGTTCATTATTTCATACAGAACAACAGTATTCCACCACAATCACACACCATAACCTACCTAGCCATTCCCCAATTTATGAGTATCATGTCACCTTCCAATTCTTTGCCACCACAAAGAGTTGCTTTAAATATTTTTGTATATATAGGTTCTTCCCTTTTTGGTTTCTCATCTTTTTTAGATACCAACCTGCTAATGGTATTGCTGGGCAAAAGAGTTTATACTGTTTCATAGCTCTTTTGGGCATAGATCCAAATTGCTCTTCAGAATGGCAAATGAGCTTAGAACTCCCCCCAAATGCATTAGTGTTTCAATTTTTCCATATCCCCTCCAAGTTTTATCATTTTCTTTTTCTGTCAAAATAGCCAATCTGGTAGCTGTTGGACAGTGCCTCTGTGCTATTTAAATTTGCATTTCTCTAATTAATAGTGATTTAGAGCATTTTTCCACATGACTATAGGCAGCTTTAATTATTTTGTCTGAGAACTACGGGTTCATATCCATCAGCCATTTATCACTTGGGGAATCAATTGTATTCTTATATATTTAACTCATTTCCCTATGTATTGGAGAAATAAAGCTTTTATTAGGGAGATTTGTGTTTTAAAAAGGGTTTTTTTTTACCATGATGATTATAGTGTATAAACCTCCATTCTATTTTCCCCACTGTTTATTTTTCTCTCTCTTCTTTTATTCTGTTTATAGTTAAAGTATTTTGCTTCTGATCACCACTTCCACTGACTTGCTTTCTCTTTTATCAACTATCCTCTTTCTCTTATTCCATTATCCTCCTACTTTCTTGTAGAGTAAGATAGATTTCAATCTGTAATTTAGTGTGTCCATTCTTCCCACTGTCAGCCAATTCTGGTGAGAATACAGTTCAAGCATTCCCTTCCCCATGTCCCCCATCTTTCCCTCCACTATAAAAATTCTTACATGTATCTTTTGTGTGAGATAATTTACCTCATTCTATTTCTCCCTTCCTCCTTTTCCCAATGCATTCTACTTTCTCAACTCTTGATTTCATTGTTTTAGATATCATTCTATCATAGTAAACTCACACCCTTTCTCTCTGTGTACATTTTGTTTAAATGTCTTAATAATGATAAACTGTATTTATTACTTATTTTCCCATATAGGGATATAAACAGTTTAACCTTATTGAATGTCTTGATTTTTCTTTCTTGTTTACCTTTTTGTGCTCCTCTTGAGTCTTGCATTTGAGAGTCAATTTCTCCAGTCATCTCTGTTTTTTTCATCAGGAATGTTTAAAGTTTTCTATTTCACTGAATATCCATCCCTTCTCCCCCAAAGGATTATACTTCATTTTGCTAAGAAACAGATTCTTGGTAGTAATCCTAGCTTCTTTGCTCTTTGGAGTATCATATTCTAGACCTTCTGATCATTTAATGTAGAAGTTGCTAAATTTTGTGTTATTCTGACTATGACTCCATGATATTTGAAATCTTTCATTTTTGGCTGCTTGCAATATAATTCCTTTAACTTATTAATTCTAGAATTTGGCTATGATATTCCTAGGAGTTTTCCTTTGGGTATCTCTTTTAGGAGAAAATGGGTCAATTCTTTCCATTTCTTTTTTACCCTCTGGTTTTAGAATAGCAAGTTAGTTATCCTTGATAATTCCCTGAAAGATGATGTCTAGGCTTTTTGTTTTTTATCTTAGCTTTCAGTTAGTACAATAATTATTAGATTATCTCTCCTGGATCTATTTTCAAGGTCAACTGTTTTTCTAATATTTCACACTTTCTTCTAGGTTTTTTTTTTTAATGCTGTTTGATTGTTTCTTAATCTCTAATGGAGCCATTAACTCCCACTTGCCCAGATTTAATTTTTAAGCCATTATTTTCTTCAGTGAACTTTGTACGTTCTTTTCCATTTGGCTAATTCTACTTTTTAAAAGTTCTCTTCAGTGGATTTTTCTGCCTCTTTTACCAACTGACCTATTCGGGTTTTAAGATATTGTTTTCTTTAGCTTTTTTTTTTTTGGTACTTCCTTTACCAAACTGTCTACTCTTTTTTTGTGATTATCCTGGATCGCTCTCATTTTTTTTTACCAATTGTTATTGCATTTTTCTTATTTGATTTTTAAAATATTTTTGAGCTTCTCCGGGAATTATTTTTAGGCTCAAAATCAATTCATATATTTTCTTGGAGTAGTTTTAATTTTGTTGTCTTCTCCTGAGTTTGATTTTGTGACTGTCTTTCTTATCACCAAAATTACATTTATGTTGAGTTTTTGTTGGTGTAGATGTTGGTGTTTGCTCATTTCCCAGCTTTTTTATTTTCTTTTAACTTGAAAAATTATTTCAGGCAAATTCTTCCAGTAAGCTTCTGGTTCTTTTTTTTTTTTTAATTGTATAGTTGATCATTTTCAAGCATTATTCATTAAAGACAAAGATCATTTTCTTTTCCTCCTCCCCTTCCCCCCCCCCCATAGCCAACATGTGATTCCACTGGGTATCACATGTGTTTTGATTCAAACCCACTGCCATGTTGTTAATATTTGCATTAGAGTGTTCGTTTAGAGTCCCTCCTCTGTCATGTCCCCTCAACCACTGTAGTCAGACAGTTGCTTTTCCTCAGTGTTTCTATTCCCACAGTTTATACTCTGCTTATGAATAGTATTTTTTCTCCTAGAACTCTGCAGATTGTTCAGGGACATTACACAACCACTAATGGAGAAGTCCATTATGTTCGATTATACCACAGTGTATTAGTCTCTGTGTACAATGTTCTCTTGGTTCTGCTCCTCTCACTCTGCATCACTTCCTGGAGGTCGTTCCAGTTTCCATAGAATTCCTCCACTTTATTATTCCTTTTAGCACAATAGTATTCCATCACCAACATATACCACAATTTGTTCAGCCATTCCCCAATTGATGGGCATCCCCTCATTTTCCAATTTTTGGCCACCACAAAGAGCAAAGCTATGAATATTCTTGTACAAACCTTTTTCTCCATTATCTCTTTGGGGTACAGACCCAGCAGTGCTATGGCTGGATCAAAGGGTAGACCTTCTTTTGTTGCCCTTTGGGCATAGTTCCAAATTGCCCTCCAGAATGGTTGGATCAGTTCACAACTCCACCAGCAATGAATTAATGTCCCTACTTTGCCACATCCCCTCCAGCATTCATTACTTTCCTTTGCTATCATGTTAGCCAATCTGCTAGGTGTGAGGTGATACCTCAGAGTTGTTTTGATTTGCATCTCTCTGATTATAAGAGATTTAGAACACTTCTTCATGTGCTTATTAATAGTTTTGATTTCTTTATCTGAGAACTTCCTATCCATGTCCCTTGCCCATTTATCAATTGGAGAATGGTTTGATTTTTTGTACAATTAATTTAGCTCTTTATAAATTTGAGTAATTAAACCTTTGTCAGAGGTTTCTATGAAGATTTTTTCCCAATTTGTTGTTTCCCTTCTGATTTTAGTTACATTGGTTTTGTTTGTACAAAAGCCTTTAAATTTGATGCAGTCAAAATTATTTATTTTACATTTTGTGATTCTTTCTATGTCTTGCTTGGTTTTAAAGTCTTTCCCCTCCCAAAGGTCTGACATGTATACTATACTGTGTTTGCCTAATTTACTTATGATTTCCTTCTTTATGTTCAAGTCATTCACCCATTTTAAATTTATCTTGGTGTAGGGTGTGAGGTGTTGATCCAAACCTAATCTCCCCCACACTGTCTTCCAATTTTCCCAGCAGTTTTTATCGAATAGTGGATTTTTGTCCCAAAAGCTGAGATCTTTGGGTTTATCATATACTGTCTTGCTAAGGTCGCTTGCCCCCAGTCTATTCCACTGATCCTCCTTTCTGTCTCTTAGCCAGTACCAAATTATTTTGATGACTGCTGCTTTGTAATATAGTTTAAGGTCTGGGACTACAAGGACCCCATCATTTGTGGGTTTTTTCATTATTTCCCTGGATATCCTTGATCCTTTGTTATTCCAAATGAACTTTGTTATGGTTTTTTCTAAATCAGTAAAGAAATTTTTTGGGAGTTCAATGGGTATGGCACTAAATAGATAAATAAGTTTGGGTAGGATGGTCATTTTTATTATATTGGCTCGTCCTATCCATGAGCAGTTAATGTTTTTCCAATTGCTCAAGTCTAGTTTTAGTTGGGTGGAGAGTGTTTTATAGTTTTGTTCATATAGTTCCTGTGTTTGGCTCGGGAGGTAGATTCCTAGGTATTTTATTTTGTGTAAGGTGATTTTGAATGGGATTTCTCTTTCTAGTTTTTGCTCCTGAGCTGTGTTGGAGATATATAGAAATGCTGATGACTTATGTGGGTTTATTTTGTATCCTGCAACTTTGCTAAAGTTGTTGATTATTTCAATTAGCTTTTTGGTTGAATCTCTAGGATTATTTAAGTAGACCATCATGTCATCTGCAAAGAGCAATAATTTGGTCTCCTCCTTGCCTATTTTAATGCCTTCAATTTCTTTTTCTTCTCTAATTGCTACTGCTAGTGTTTCTAATACAATGTCAAATAGTACAGGTGATAATGGGCATCCTTGTTTCACTCCTGATCTTATTGGGAATGCATCTAGTTTATCCCCATTGCAGATGATATTAGCTGATGGTTTTAGATATATACTGTTTATTCTTTTTAGGAATGACCCTTCTATTCCTATGCTTTCTAGTGTTTTTAATAGGAATGGGTGTTGTATTTTATCAAAGGCTTTTTCTGCATCTATTGAGATAATCATGTGGTTCTTGTTGGTTTGCTTGTTCATGTGGTCAATTATGTGGATGGTTTTCCTAATATTGAACCAGCCCTGCATCCCTGGTATAAATCCTACTTGATCATGGTGGATGACCCTTCTGATCACTTGCTGGAGTCTTTTTGCTAGTATCCTATTTAAGATTTTTGCATTGATATTCATTAGGGAGATTGGTCGATAGTTTTCTTTCTCTGTTTTTGACCTGCCTGGTTTTGAAATGAGTACCATGTTTGTGTCATAAAAGGAGTTTGGTAGAACTCCCTCTTTGCTTATTATGTCAAATAGTTTGTATAGTATTGGGATTAACTGTTCTCTGAATGTTTGATAGAATTCACTTGTGAATCCATCAGGCCCTGGGGATTTTTACTTAGGGAGTTCTTTGATGGCCTGTTGGA
The DNA here is from genome assembly GCF_027887165.1 of Monodelphis domestica. Lineage (NCBI taxonomy): Eukaryota > Metazoa > Chordata > Mammalia > Didelphimorphia > Didelphidae > Monodelphis > Monodelphis domestica. The sequence goes on along the minus strand of NC_077231.1, from coordinate 186,108,956 downwards.
TTTCATTTTCTGATATGGGATTTTTTAAGAATTCTATTTCTTCTTCTGTTAGTCTATGCAGTTTGTATTTTTGTATATATTCATCCATGTCGCCTAGATTGGTATATTTATTGCCATATAATTGGGCAAAGTAATTTTTAATGATTGCCTTAATTTCCTCTTCATTGGAGGTGATGTCCCCCTTTTCATCTTTGATGCTGTTAATTTGCTTTTCTTCTTTCCTTTTTTTAATTAGATTGACCAGGACTTTGTCTATTTTGTTTGAGTTTTCAAAGTACAGCTTGTTGTCTTATTTATTAAATCAATAGTTCTGTCACTTTCGATTTTATTAATTTCTCCCTTAATTTTTAGGATTTCTAGTTTGGTGTTCTGCTGAGGGTTTTTAATTTGATTGCTTTTGAGTTTTTTTATTTGAATTTCCAATTGATTGATCTCTGCTCTCCCTAGTTTGTTAATATATGCACTCAGGGATATGAATTTACCTCTGATTACTGCTTTGGCTGCATCCCAAAAGGTTTGAAAGGATGTCTCACCATTGTCATTTTCCTCGATGAAATTATTGTTTCTATGATTTGTTCTCTAACTAAATGATTTTGGAGTATCATATTGTTTAATTTCCAATTAGTTTTTGATTTGGTTTTCCACGTACCATTACTGATCATTATTTTTATTGCCTTGTGATCTGAAAAGGCTGCATTTATTATTTCTACTTTTCTGCATTTGTGTGCCATGTTTCTGTGACCTAATGTATGGTCAATCTTTGTGAATATGCCATGTGGTGCTGAGAAGAAGGTGTATTCCTTTTTATCACTATTTATTTTTCTCCATATGTCTATTAATTCTAATTTTTCTAAGATTTCATTCACTTCTTTTACCTCTTTCTTATTTATTTTTGATTTGATTTATCTAAATTTGATAATGGTTGGTTTAAGTCTCCCACTAATATGGTTTTACAGTCTATTTCTTCCTTCAATTCTTCTAGTTTCTCCATTAGAAATTTGGGTGCTATATTATTTGGTGCATACATGTTGATTAGTGATATTTCCTCATTATCTAAAGTCCCTTTTAACAAAATATAATTACCTTCCCTATCCCTTTTGATCAGGTCTATTTTTGCTTTGGCTTTATCAGATATCATGATTACCACTCCTGCCTTCTTTCTGTCAGTTGAGGCCCAGAAGGTCTTACTCCATCCTTTAATTCTGACCTTGTGGGTGTTTACCTGCCTCATGTGTGTTTCTTGAAGACAACATATGGTAGGGTTTTGGATTCTAATCCATTCTGCTATTCATCTACATTTTATGGGTGAGTTCATCCCATTCACGTTCAAAGTTATGACTGTCACTTGTGGACTCCCTGGCATTTTGATATCCTTCCCTAAATCTAACCTTTCTTCCTCAGCTCTACCTTTTAGTCCAGTGATTTACTTTAAATCAGTCCCTCTTGTCCCCTCCCTTGATCTGTTTCCTTTCTAGTCCCTCCCTTTTTGTTCCCTCCCCCTCCCCCTTCTTCTTCACTCAATTTTTTGTGTTCCCTCTCCCCTACCCCCCTTGGTTTTCCCTTCTCCCTTCCCTTTTTGGGTAAGAAAGAATTCAAGATCCCAATGGATCTGGATAATCTTCCCTCGTAGAGTTGATTTCCCTGAGAGTAAGGTTTAAGTAAAAACTTTCTTCCTCTCCTTCTTATAGGAGTTTTCTTCCCCTCCCCTTCCCGTGTGAATCTTTGTGTGAAAAAGATTATCCTATTTGGTTTTTCTTTTCCCCCTACTTACACATTATATTTTTCTCACATGTTAGTATACATAGATTGATATAAGTATAGTCTGTATAGAAGAGAGTTTGAGTAAAAGAAAAAGATAACATTTTTCTCCTTTTCCCTTTCCTTCATATTTACCTTTTCACGTATTCCATCCTCTTTGTTTTTTGTTATCGAACTTTCCACAGAGCTCTGGTCTTTTCTTTGCAAAAACTTGGAAATCTTCTATTTTGTTGAATGCCCATACTTTCCCTTGGAAGTATATAGTCAGTTTTGCTGGATAGCTGATTCTTGGTTGAAGACCCAGTTCTCTTGCCTTTCTGAAAATCATGTTCCATGCCTTACGGTCATTCAGAGTGGAACTTGCAAGGTCTTGTGTGACTCTGATTGGCATTCCTTTATATCTAAATTGTCTTTTTCTGGCTTCTTCTAGGATTTTTTCTTTTGTTTGAAAGCTTTGGAATTTGGCAATTATATTCCTGGGAGTTTTCTTTTGGGGATTTAGTGTAGAGGGTATTCTGTGAGCTCTGTCAGTGGCTGTATTGCCCCCTTGTTCTAGAATCTCTGGGCAATTTTCTTTGATTATATCTTGTATTATGATGTCGAGTTTGCTGTTTATTTCTGGCTTTTCTGGAAGTCCAATTATTCTTAAATTATCTCTTCTTCCTCTATTTTCCAAGTCTGTCACCTTGTCAGTGAGATATTTTATGTTCTCTTCTAATTTCTTGGTCTTTTGGCTTTGCTTTATTAATTCTTGCTCATTGTCTTTGAGTTGCCTGGTTCTGACTTTTAAAGCCTGGTTTTCCTTTTCACTTTGGTCAAACTGGTTTTGTATAGTGTGAATTTCTTTTGCATTATTTCCCACTTTTCCTCCCAGAGGGCTTCCATCTTTTTGATCCTTTCCGATTCAAATTCTTCATGTGTTTGTGGAGAGTTTCCATTTCCTTTGGAAGGTTTAGGAGCATTTGCTTGTGTTTCCTCTTCTATCTCCTCTGTATTTTGAATTTTTGCTCCATAAAATGTGTCCAAAGTAGCCCCCTTCTTCTTGTTTTTCTTGGAATTTTGTGGCTTTTGTGCTTCTGTGGAGTTTGCCATCTCTATCTGAGTGGGGAGGACTAGCTTTTCTTATCTTTTTCTGGTGTTTAGAGGTTTTAGCCCTAGGCAGATTGTCCTTCTATGCAGTTGTTGTTCTGTCTTCCTGGGGAAGCCAGGAATTGCTGGTGTTTCCATGTTACTGCCCTCCTCGATTCCCTCCCGATGCTTCTCCGTTGCCTTACTTCTACGCTTTGAGCCTGGTTTGGCATTCTCTGAGAGGTGTTTCACTGCATTTGCCGGCCAGCCAAGGCTGCACCCTGAGGGGGAGGGGCTGTGGCTTCCTGGAGTTCTGAGGGCTCCTGATAAGATTAGCTTTCGCTGGGTTGAACTGAGTATGCCTTGAGGCAGGGACCTTCCATGAGACTCAGATGGAGGGACCCAGCCAGGTGGTTACAGGCTCTCCCCATCTCTCTCTGTTTCCCTGCTGTCTGTTTTGGGTGCCCCCTCATCTGAGTCAGGTTGTTTTCAGGAAGAGGCCTTCAGAATAGCCGGCCCTGAGGCCTGAGGTTCCCTCTGCTGCCTTGGACTCGGCACTCTGGGTTGGGGGGGATGGGTCCTGGGACCTTCCTTCTGCCTACCCCTTAGGTCTGAGTGATCTCCTGTTCTGGCTTTTGGGAGGGGGGTGTACCTTTTGATCCAGGTCCAGGAGGAGGATTCCCGGGGTCTATGTTGTTGATCGTTTTGAATTTCGGTGCCTTAGGAGCATATAGTTTGAGTTCAGTAGGGAAGGGTTTCTGGAGATCTGAACTTTAGCTTTCTCTAAGCCGCCATCTTGACTGGAAGTCCAAGCTTCTGGTTCTTAATGCAGCTACCCTCATAGCTAACTCTGGGGATACATGTTTTCAGTTCTTCCAATATGGTATGATCTAAAAAGAGATGTGTTTAATACTCTCCTGAATTGTACTCAGGTGTGTGAATAGCCACAAGCACTCTTTTCTGCCTTGAAATTGTGATTGTGGTCCCCTGTTCCCCTGACTCCAGAAGTGCTGCTGTGTGCTAGTGCTCCTATTCACCCTAATAGATTCCTCCTTCCAGCTTTCTAAGTTACCTAGGCCTAAAAAAATATTTTATTCCTTCATTCTTTTTGTGGGTTTTGTCACTCCAGAATTCATTTGAGGTATTATATCAAAGTAGTTTAGAGGGTAATTTGGTAGAGATTAAGTTTGTCTCCTCTCCCTTTTTGGCTCTGCCACATTGAACTCAGATCTTCTTGATTCTAGGGCCAGTACTCTATCCATTTTACTGCCTGGTGCAAAAATGGAGATCAATAATCTTTTTGTTCTGCATGTCATTAGTACCACCAGAGGTTACATTAGCTCTCTTCATAATCATGTGTGTGATGTAAAATATATAGGGGACCTCCATTCAAGCTTTGATCCCTTATACCTAGTGGTGGGACATAGGATTCACAAAGCCACATGTCACATCTGATGGCCTCACACTGGCATCTCGTGGCATTGCCTAGCATCAGTGTGAGTGCCTCCCAGTGACAATGTGCCAGAGGGACTGCAACATTACCACAGAAGGAAGAGCTAGTGGGGTTTAAAAAGAGATCAGGAAGGAGAATGGTCTCTTTTTTACTTCTGCTCTTGACTTCCATACCAGTCTCTTTCCTGACATTTCTATCTGATCTTTTTTCTTATCTGACTTAGTCATCTCTGGCAAGTGGGGGTCTCTGCCATCCAGCTAAATAGAGAATCAGATCTACCCATAAATTTAGAAAGGTTGATCTCTCTCTCCCCTTCTATTCCTCTTTCTTTACTAACAAATGCTTATATACTGGATTAATTTTTAATTATAACACATCTCATACCACTGATTCATATTGAGCATTCAGTGAACTAATATCTTTCTTTCTTTTTCATATGAAGAACTATTATGATGTCTCTGTCTTATACTCTTGTTGCCAGTTGTATTTAACTTAAATATAGGCTATTACATTTTTTATTATAAAATTTTACCTCACTAGTTTGCACCATCCTTTCAACATTGAGATCTATTTTAATTCTGGTTCTATTATTTATAAATTTAATAGGAATGTGTTCCATATCTTTTTGTAAGTTGTTGACAAATGTATTGAATGATAAAGAACTAAAGACAAGGACATCTGACATATCACTAGAGATGTCTATTCAGGATGATATACAAACACATTCTGTATGAGTATTGAAGCAAAGTTTTCAACTACCTACAAAGTCACCCAACTGTAATATAATTCAGACCATATGTTCCTATCTTCTACATAAATATATGAGAAATAAATGCTATGCACATATGCTCTGTGCAGAGTAGTACCCTATTAAAATCAGTTTAGCTTGGCATGTCATATTCTTGTTGAACCCATATTGACTTTTTGCTTTCTTTTTAAATGTTGAGACTTGCAGAATTACAATATAAAAAGGGTCCACAACAGCCATCTTGTCAAACCCTTTCATGAAAACTCTTTCATGTTACATATTTGGCACAATAGAGTCATGCCTACTTTCCTTGAAAACTTCCAATGAGGAGGAATTTATCACTTTTGAAAGCAACCCATTCTACTTTTAGACAACTCCAATTGTTAGGGAGGTTTCACAGATATCAAGCCTAAATTTGCCTCTTTGCAACTTCCATCCATTGTTTCTGGTTCTGTCTTCTAATATTCAAACATGGCCATCATGTTCCCCTAAGTCTTCCATTCTGCAAACTAAATATGGCCAGTTTTTTTTTTTAATCCATTCCTCATATGACATGGACTTGAGAGCCTCCTGGTCAACCATTCACAATCTTAGGTCCTTTCCTTTGGATAATCTGTAGCTTATCTTTATCTTTAAAGTATGGCATCTAGAAATGAACACAGGAATCCAGATGAGGCCCAATAAGAGTACAACATAATTATTTCCAAATTATACTGGGGAGTTTAGTCTCTCTTAATATAGCCCAATATTTCATTGTTTTGTTTTGTTTTTAATTTGCTGTTTCATACTCCTGACTCATATTGAACTTACAGTCCACAAAAACCCTCAGATCTTTTCATAAGGACATCTTTATGATCATTTCTCTCCTATATTATACTTAGGATTTTTTTAAATATTCAAGTACAAGACTTTATATTTATCTTTATTGAATTTCACCTTAGATTTTAGATAACAATCTAGCAAAATCTTTCTGGATCCTTACTCCAGTTTATTAGCTATCTCAAATAATTTCAATTCATTTGAAAATGTGATAAATATTCCATCTTTGCCTTTACCCAAATCACTTATATAAAGGCTGAACAGCACTGGGCAAATCAGATCTCCATGAGATCATCTACTGGAAATGCCCTGTCATGTTGACATTGAACCATCAGTGTGTAGAGGATTGAACTTAAAAGTTAGGAAGAACTAAGCTCAAATTCCCCTCAGACATTACAAGCAAGTCACATAACCTCTCTTAGTCTCAGCTTGAGGCTCAAATGAAGTAACATATGTAAAATACTTTGCAAATCATAAACACTATACAATATTTGCTATAATTTTTAGTTGTCAGTATTACTATTTGGGTCCAGCCATATAACCTGTTCTGGGTCCATTTAGTTGAAGTATAATCCACATCTCTCTATTTTTTCCACACAAATATTATGAGATACTTTATTAGAATGTTTGCTAAAATCTTGTGAATTATGTCTACAGCATTGCTATCATTTACTTGTCATATTGTTAAAGAAAGAAATTAGTTTAGTCTGATATCACCTATCTTCCATAAAGTCATATTGGGTCATTGTAATCACTACTTCCTTTTATATACATACATAAACCATCTTCCTGCCCACCCACCCCCAACTCCCAGTGTTTATTTATTGACATGGGCACTGTACCCCAGAAACCCAGGCGAACTGTCATCTGGGAAACTCCCTTGCTTTGCATCCTCCTGACTCTGAACCTGGAAGCACCCAATGACCCCACCCAGGGTCTTGAGATGACTATCTACCCTTGAATATCCTGGAGACTTAAGATGGACAAAGAGATGAATCTTTATGCCTCCAGGCAGAACCCAGTCAGATGACCACCTCACCCCACCAAATAGCTGAGGGCTTACTATGTCCCCACCAAGGCATAGGTTCTGTTGTAAAAAGGTATAAAAACCTCAGAACTGATGTCCTTTGGGGGAACAGCCTTTCCTCCCATGCTGTCCCCATAGGAAATAGCCTTTCCTTTCATGCTGTCCTCACAAGGAACTGCTCCCCATCTTGCTGTTCCACCTTGCTATCCTCCTGGCCACTCTCAACATTACTCTCTAAATTAATAAATCTCTTTTTGTTTTTAAGCTAAGTTTTGGAGTCTTGCATGCTTGCAAAAGGTATCCTTCCCAAACCCCAAGGGTATCCTTCATGCCCATAACATTTATTATTTTACTTTTTTGAGAATTTTATTAATTTGTTTGTTACATTAAAATGATCAGATATTTCTCTCTCTTTGTCTCCTCCCTAGAGAAGGCACCATTTGACAAAAAAAAATATGTATTTATAAATCCTGCCTTTTGTGTTTCTTTTCATCAGCTCTTTCTCTGAATGTGGGAATTCCCAATTATTCTTCAAACATTTATTTTGCCCTCTTCTTACTCAGAGTATCCTAAGGTAATTTGTTCTTGTGAAATTAGAATATAATTCTGAGTACTCCTATAACTCTTGAATCTTTTTTCCCTTTAGGATCTTTGGTCATGGAATCATTATCTATATTTTATCTGAATTCTTTGAAGTCTATTTTCTTAAATCCTAGGGCATGTGTGAGACCATCTCCTTTCTTTGGTATTTCAGACTCCAAGGTGATAGTTTATATTCTTTCTTTTTGTTCAGAATCAAAATTGTGGAATTATACTCAGGAAGGTTAATTCATCTGAGGATCTTCTATTGAAAGCAAAGGAATATCTGGAGAAGGACACATGCTTTTGAAAGGTTCAGGGGTGGAGATTAAGGTGGAGTCTCAAAAGATTCCTCTTTTCTAGAATTTGATAGAAATAGTGAAGAAAGTAATGTACTAGAGGGAGGCATTCCTCTTTCTGTATAAACCACTGCAACTCTCATTTCAGAGGGATCCAGATGGTAAGTAGGAGTTGATGGGGGCTGAGAGCTTTCTGGTTTCTGCTCCAAAATGCATTGAAGATTTATTTTCACTGCTTTTGAATGGTGGCAATCTTCTCAGGAGGTGATGTAAGATGCCTATGTATCTCATAGCAGATAATCAACAGCAGTTTTTAAAAAGTTCAATGGGAATTAGAAACTATGGGGCTATAAACCTATAATATAAAAGCTACTGATGCAAATACTAAGTACTATCACCATAGCAACTCTTTTTGCATACAGGATGCTGTATTTAACCTTAGGGGACTTTAACAGCCTTTCATTCCTTAAATAGCTGAGTTTTAGAGTGTAATTCTTTTAAATTAATTACAATGTTTCTTCATTTCTTTAACAATTGATTTTTTGTTAGAAACATTGTACCTCTTCCTCATATAAATTTTAAATAAAGGTAACCAGTGGTGTTTGAATTCTTAAATGAATTGTTTCTTTAATACTGTCATAAAGCTTCAAAAAGTAAGCCCTTCAAAGGGAGAGGTCCAGGCTGCTTAATTTCTTTTGTACAGTGGTCAAGCCCCTGTGTGGAAATGTGGTTGCTTAATAAATACAATTTAATATCACTTGATATTTTCTGTGAGTCTAGTGGCAACTATTATTAATTTCAAAAAGAGAATAGTAAAGGCAGAAAGCATTTGTCTAAAATTTCCCCTTTTGGGGATTATAGAATGGTTCCATGTTTATATCTTTCCTTTTAGTATCCATTTTTTCCTCCCAATACAGAAGGGAAAAGCATAATGCTTAAATAAAATAATGATTTTATGATTATATTTTGTTAGCCAAATGTTGTAATATATAAACATTATTTGAAAAGGAATTTTATCTATCCACTGAAAATCTCAGGGAAAAAGTCAATATTTTAATGTAGAGAAAAATAAAAAGAAAAATTGAAGAGGAAAAAAGAGGGGAAATGAGAGGAGCAGAAGGAATAAAAGAAGTAGAAGAGGAAGAAGACCAAGAGAAGAAGAAAATAGAAGAAAAAAGAAAGGAAGGAAGGAAGGAAAGGTGATGTATAAATGGAGATTTTGAACCTTTGACCTCATTCCCCAGAAGTCCTTAGTATTTCCCAAAATTCTCTATAATCTCTGCAGCATCTCCCTGTTGGCAAGATCCAGTTATTGGTATTTAACTGGCTGTAACTCCTCCCACACACCCTTTTTTTTTTTGACCTGTGAGCAGACTGACTTCAGGCAGATCTTTAGCTTTAGTTATTATTAATAAAACTATAATATAATATTATTGTATATTGATTTTAATCTTTACAAAGAAAAGGAAAACGAGTATTCTATTTTTAATTTCTATTTAAATGAATGGAGGAGATGGCATTATTAATCCCTCACTCAAGGTTTTTTCTTTTTCTAGAAGAGGAAACAACAAAAAATCTGAACTTTATAACCCAAGTTTAAAAATTCTTCTAGTATGGGGAACCTCTTTAACCCTAGCAGAGGATTAAAACAAAGTATTTTTCCATTACCAGACATGGGCAGTCAAAATGGGATGGGAGGCAGGGAAGCAAAGGCAAAGAAAAATCACTGGGGAATTGCAGAACAGAAGGGAAGATATGAAGTAAGCACAAGAGTGTGATAAAGAATTTGAAGAGGAAGAGGAAGAAGTCCCAAAAGGTATGGCAACTAGAGAGCCATCAACAACTCACTGCCTCAGGAATCAAAGATTCTTTGTCTTGTTCTAAATTGCATTAAATTCAAACACAAAAGCTCAGAGGGACCTCAAAGAGTGCTCAACCTGTACTTGAGCAGAAATCTCATCTACAATACCTCAGATCATTTATTACAAGGTCATCAAAGAGATGGATAGAATTTTGAAGCAAATCTAATCTACCCCCCTTACTTTACAAATGAGAAAAGAGAGGCCCAGGGATGTCAAATGACTTGATCAACATCACATAGGTAGCAGAGGGAGAGCCAAGATCTAAATAATTCAACAAAACTAAGCAATGCATTCTTATCCTATTAAATATATACCTTTCTGTAACTCTAGACTATTCCTTTGTACATGAAAAACTTTAAGATTAGTTGTCTTACTGTGAAAACTTGGCTACTCCCAGCAATGCAATGATCTGGGACAATCCTGAAAGACTTATAACAGGGAATGTCATTCACCTCCAGAGAAAGAACTGTTGAGTTGTATGGATGTGGATCAAAGTATACTGTCCTCCATATCAGTGTATTTACAGTTTTATTTGGGTATTTTGGTTCTGTATGAGAGTGCTCTTACATCAATGACCAATATGGAAGTGTATTTTGCATGATAACAAAAATTAAATTAAATTTTATAACTTCCACCTCTACCCCTATCCCCCATCTTTTTGAAACAGGTTTTTGGAACATGTAATTATTGGATGAATAAGATACTTTGAATGTTTTCACATTAAGTTCCCAACTGATTTTTCTTGATTTGAAAAGTATGTATTAAAATATTTATAGGAGCTCTTTTAGTGGTACCAAAATTGGAAATTGAGGGGATATCTATCAGTTAGGGAATGGCTGAACAAGTTGTATATGATTTAATGAAATACTATTGTGCTATAAAGAAATGATGAGAAGTATGATATAAGAAAAACCTGAAAGGTCTACATGAACTGATGGTGCAAAGTAAAGTGATCAGAACCAGGAGAACATAATACACAGTAATAGCAATATTATATGATGAACATTTATGAATGACTTAGCTAGTCATTGCAATAGTGATCCACGATAATTATCAAGGACTCATGATGAAAAACACCAGCTACCTCCAAAGAAAGAACTGAAGAAATCTGAATGCAGACCAAAACATATTATTTCACTTTATTTCTTAACTTTTGTTTCAAGTTCTCTTTCACAAAATGACTAATATAGAAGATATTTTATGCCATTACACATGTAAAATCTATATCAGATTTTTTGCTATCTCAGGGACAGGGAAAGAGAAGAAGGAAAGAGAATGAGAATTTAACTCAAACTTAAGAAAAACCTCCCCTTCACTCCCTCTCCTGCCTCTTCCTTAGGCAGCAGATAATGAGTTATATATGTGCTATCATGCAAAACATATTTCCATTTTCATTATGTTGTGAAAGAAGACATGTTTATGCCAGAAAAAAACCTTATGAACGGAATAAGTTGAAAAATGGTTTGTTTTAATCTACATTCAGACTCCATCAGCTCTTTCTACGATGGTGGATAGCCTTTTCATCAAGTCTTTTGGAGTTGTCTTGAATCCTCATATTGCTAATAATAGTTAAGCTATTCACAGTTGATCATACATTATTGTTGTTATCATGTGCAATGTTCTGATTCTACTTGCTTCACTTTGTATCACTTTGACTTCAATCTTTCTAGATGTTCTTTTAATGATCACTCTGTTCATCATTTCTCATGGTACAATATTCCAGAACAATCATATACCACAATTGGTTCAGCCATTCCCCAGTTGATGAACATCCACATTCCTTCAGTTTTCAATTCTTTGCCATTACAAAAAAAAGCTGCTCTAACAGAAAGAAAATATATAGAAAATATTTTTTTAAAATCTTTTCTCTACAAACTTTTACTCTACAAACTCTACAAACACTTCTGATACTTCTCAAATGTTTGTCTTTTTCCTTCATATAGCATGCCAAGTTTTGTAAAACAAGCAATTCTGAAACCCTCAGCTATGTTTCTAGATTTTGGATTTGTCACATCAATTTATTAGATGACTTCATCTCTTAAGAAATTTAGAATGATTTCTGATACTTATTCCCTGGTTTGCCATTTCCATCTCCTTTCAGCTTAAAGGAATGTTTCTATTTGGTATGTTTTAATAGTGTAACAACTACAGATATATAAAAATGAATTTTTGAGGTATTCCTTCTAGGGTCCTATTGATTCCTTTTGTTTACATATTATTACTTTGTTTTTAATAATTTTGGAAGTTGTGCTGAACAGTGCTCTGTGGTTCAGTGCTTATATTATTTTGTTGTTCCAAAATTTTGGAAATGTTACTAATCATGAGGTTATAGTATCATTACTTTACTTGTCTTTTAGGTCTATCATTTGAACTTCATATTTTCCAATTCTTTCAAAAGTTAAGCTACATTCAGGACTTGATTTCCTACTGCAGGTACACTTTCTATTGTTACAAGTTACTTCTATTGTTCTTTTCTTCAGTTTTTAGATTTCATTTTCCATATGATTTTGTCTCCCAATTATTTCCTTCCAATCATTTTAGCATCTTTTCATTCTAGTTTAGATTGTCTTGTAATTCAAAACTTTCTACCGGTTTTTTATTTGTTTTTGTGATTTTTGCTACTACTCTTTTTAGTTTAAATTTTGCTTAAATTCCTAAAATATATAATTATCCATTTGGTATTTTTCATTGTTTCCTTTACCATCTGTATTACTTTTCATACTTGAGTTGTTTCCTTTTTCAAAAAATATTTTTAAAGTACCAAACTGTACTTTTCTCATTTTCTTTTTTTTTTTAGTATATTTGCGTTATCTTCTGTGCTTTTAATTGTTTTTCTTCTCTAGTGTTTCTCTTTTTTTTTTAATATAAGAGATAAGGGAGGAATTTTTCTCTTTTAAAATATCTCATTCCACCATCTTTACAGGAAAACTTCTGTATCTTTTTATAATCACATATATCACTGGGCATATTTGAATATCTGATAAATGAGAAATTTGCTTTTAAATATATAACCATAATTGTATCTGTTTAAGAACTTACAGAAGGTAATGATGCTCATAATAATGATTTATCATAGAAAGGAAGGGATCATATTATAGGTGTCTCATGTGTGTCTCCCCGCCATTTTCCTATAAGTTTCCTCTCCTTCTTGCCCTTTAGACTAAAACAAAACAAATTTGACCTTTTCAGGAAATTTTGCTTACAGTTTTTCTAGCCTTAGATTAAAAAAAAAATACAACCGAAAAAGAAAGACCACATAAGTGTGTTGTGTCTGAGAAAGTACTCAGAATTGAGTGTACTAAGTATTAAAATTTATACTGATGTACATTTTCATCTAGATTTGTATTTATAGTCTTGCACTGAAACTGTTTGAGTATGTAAATTAATTTTTACTCTGTATTTGATTTCTAATGAGCATTCCTATAAATGAATCTATTTTCCCTCTGCATTTAGTTTGAAATGCTAGGTAAAGTGAATTTAAATTCCATTTGGCTTTAATAGTTTGTTTTGCAATATCATTCTTGGTTTTAAAAGTTCAGTTACCTTTAAATGGTGACGATATGACATAAAATTATTATCTTGTTGGAAGCAGTGTAACACAGCCTAAGAGATGTAAGTGAACCTTACTAATCTTCTTTGTGGAAATCTGTTCTTTATCATTAGAATTGTCTCATGTTTGTCTTTGTTTCATATTTTGTGTAGTATAGGAGTAGAGAGAAGATTTAGGGAGTGGTGAAGATGTACTATATGAAATGAAAAAGAAACTATTTACTTACTAATAAAATATGTCCTTTTTAAAAAAACTCTTACCTTCCAAATGAGAATCAATACTGTATATTGGTTCTAAGGCAGAAGAGTGGTAAGGGCTAGGCAATGGGGGTTAAGTGACTTGCCCAGGGTGACACAACTAGGCAGCATCTGAGCTCATATTTGAACCCAGGACCTCCCATCTCTGGACCTGGCTCTCAATCCACTGAGCCACCTAGTTGCCCCCTGTCCTCTTTTAAAGAGGTAAAATGTCCTTACTCTATTTTTGAGTCATTTAGTTCTTTAAATTCCAAATTCTGAGAGAAAGAAATAATCTGCAATGACACAAAGATTTCCTTTATGAATAGTGTTTTTTTTTAAATTGTATTGCAAAGATGATATAAATGAAATGCTATAAGAGTAGCAGTGGCTATTCATTGTCAAAAATTGACCTGTTGATCTTGAAATCTAAAAGAAAACTGGGAAGCTTTTATTCAATGCTGTTGTTTTTCTGCATCCTAGTTGCTTTAATGTTATTAAAACCTACATTCATCATCTATTTTGGTTGAGTAAGTGAGAAAATTGAATAAAATTCTAACAACCTTAATTATAGTTAGGTAAGCTTGATGAGCTTTGAAATCAGATTAATGTCTTAAAATGGAAAATTACAGAAAGTGTACCATATAAGTCAAGGCTAGGAAAATGTCTTTGACAAGTTTAAAACCCACTACATCCCTGAATTTTAATAAATTTGTATCTTCTGGGACTCATGTTTATTTACACCTGGCCAAACAAAACCCATGAACTCCATTTCCCTTATAGGATCATAAGATTATAAATTTAGAGATTATAGGGACTTTGGAAGTTTTATTTCTAAACTGCTTATTTTATAAATGGGGGAAACTGGAACCGAAAGTAGTTAAATAACTTGTGAAGGATTGTACAGCTAATAAACATATGAGTAGGATCTGGATCCAAACTGTGCTAATTTCAAGCCCAGAGCTTTATCCATTATACCAAAATACCTCAATAATATATGCTGCTAAAAACTAAGGACAGTAGCACTGGTCAAGAAAAATACTAGGATTTTATTGTCCCCCAAAATTTGAAAATCAATTAGGTATTTTCCAAATCCTAAAAGTGTCTAGATGCTCACTAATATAAAATTTAATGCTTAAATGGATCTGTGATGTCATAAATTAATCAAAAAACTTTTATTAAGCATTCGGTGCCAGGCATTAATATAGGCAACATTCCATCAGTACAAATTGCAATTCTGGTTCCCATTCTCCATAAAACCGATACACAAAGGTCTACTATATATGAGTTAGATGTTCTACTTTTCTTGATATTGTGAGGATAATGATGGATAGCCTGCATGAATCATTTATTCCCTGACCCCTATTACATAACCTATTTTCTTTTGTTTATACATCTCTGATTATACCCTTTTTGACACTTCTTCAATGTAATTCTCCATTATTAATGTGTTGTGCCCTATCCATACTCACCTTGAATCTCTTAATAGTTTTCTGAATGAACCTCAGCTTAATTCTTCGGAAACTATAGTACTTCATATATAGTATAGATATAGTATCACTGGAAGAATGTTAGTATCTAAAAGTTAGTTCTTTGTTCCAGGAGTCGTTAGAAACACTTAAATAAATTCTCAGTGGCAATCCAGCCTACTTTTAAGTCTTTTTAATTGTGGGTGTAGTTTATCATCTACTCACACTATCTGTTTGAGATATACATACTTTATGGACTAGCTCTATTCATTGTTTATCCAACACATATCTAACCTATACAATCTAGACAATAATTCTTTATCCTTTTGATTTTTCCTTTGTGGATTGCTAAGTCAAAGTCATTGTGGATCACATTTAGGAGACTGTTCTGTTTGGGAGCTTGCTGCCATCAGCACAATGGTTTCCACAAAGAAGAACATCTATAGTATTTCATCATTTATAGGGAATCTCTTAACCATTTGGTTTCTATACTGGAATTTTCACTGCTACATGATAATGGTAAACAATGTTGATGAGAATACATATCCCTGTTTTAAGCCTCACTTAATACTAGTAAATCGTATAGTCAATCATTTGTTTGGTTACATCTTTCAAATGGTTATATGATTTTGACTCTCTTTTGGTTGGTGGGGCTGAGTGGAGAGAAGCTGTCCTGATTCATTTTAGATGCATTTAGCTCTATTCAATAGAAATCTTCCCAGTATATGTCCACTACAATAGTAAGCACTCATATAAAAATTAGAGGATCATAGATTTTTTTATCTGAACCATTAAAAATCATCAAGTCTGACTTCTGGTCAAGATGGCGGCTTAGACAGAGCTAAAGTTCAGATCTCCAAAAAGCCTTCCTTACCGATCTCAAACTATATGTTCCTAGGGCACCGAAATTCAAAACAAACAACAGGACAGACCCTGGGAACCTTCCTTCTGGACCTGGACAAAAGGTACGGCCCCCCAAAAGCCAGAACCCTAGATCATTTGGATTTAAGGGGTAGGCAGAAAGAAGGTTCCAGGACCCATCCCCCCCAACCTAGAGCTCTACGCCTGAGGCAGCAGCAGGAACCTCAGGGCCAGCAAAAGGACCTCAGGGCCAGCTATTCTGAAGGCCGCATTTGGAAAACAACCTGAGCCAGTCGTGGGGGCACCCGACACAGAAGGCAGGGAAACTGAGAGAGACTGGGGGGAGCCTGTAGCCCCCTGGATGGATCCTTAAATCTGAGTTTCACGGAAGGTCCCTGCATCAGGGCACACTCAGCCCAACCCAGTTGAACTTAATCCTATCAGGAGCCCTCAGAGCTCAGGGAAGCCATGGCCCCTCCCCCCTCAGAGTGCAGGGTCAGGTAAAGGCACTGAGATACCTTGAGGACAGTGCTGAGCCAGGCTCAGATCGTGGAAGTAAGGCAAAGGAGAAACATTGGGAGGGAACTGAGGAGAGCAGTAACACCCAAAACACCAGCAAATTCCAGGCTTCCCCGGGAAGACAGAACAGCTGCAGAGAACAGACAATTTGCCTGGGGCTAAAGCCTCTGAACATCAGACAGATACACGAAGAGGAGTCCTCCTCACTCAGAGAAAGATGGCGAACAGTACAGAAGTACAAAAGCCTCAAAACACCAAGAAAAACAAGAAGAAGGGGGTGACTTTGAACACATTTTATGGAGCAAAAATTCAAAATACAGAGGAGATAGAAGAGGAAACACAAGCAAATGCTCTGAAACCTTCCAAAGGAAATGGAAACTCTCCACAAACTCTTGAAGAATTTGAATTGGAAATGACTAAAAAGATGGAAGCCTTCTAGCAGGAAAAGTGGGAAATAACGCAAAAGGAATTCAAGCAACTACAAAACCGGTTTGACCAAACTGAAAAGGAAAAAGCAGGCTTTAAAGGTCAGCATCAGGCAACTGGAAGACAATGAACTTGCAAAGGAGCAAGAATGAATAAAGCAAAGCCAAAAAACCAAGAAATTAGAAGGGAACACAAAATATCTCACTGACAAGGTGACAGACCTGGAAAATAGAGGAAGAAGAGATAATTTGAGAGTAATTGGACTACCAGAAAAGTCAGAAATAAACAGCAAACTCGACATCGTAATACAAGATATAATCAAAGAAAATTGCCCAGAGATTCTAGAACGAGGGGGCAATACAGGCATTGAAAGAGCTCACAGAACATCCTCTACACTAAATCCCCAAAAGACAACTCCCAGGAATGTAATTGCCAAATTCCAAAGCATTCAAGCAAAAGAAAAAAACTTACAAGAAGCCAGAAAAAGTCAATTTAGATATAAAGGAATGCCAATCAGAGTCACACAAGACCTTGCAAGTTCCACTCTGAATGACCGTAAGGCATGGAACATGATTTTCAGAAAGGCAAGAGAACTGGGTCTTCAACCAAGAATCAGCTATCCAGCAAAACTGACTATATACTTCCAAGGGAAAGTATGGGCATTCAACAAAATAGAA
Organism: Monodelphis domestica; assembly: GCF_027887165.1. Classification (NCBI taxonomy): domain Eukaryota; kingdom Metazoa; phylum Chordata; class Mammalia; order Didelphimorphia; family Didelphidae; genus Monodelphis; species Monodelphis domestica. The sequence goes on along the minus strand of NC_077231.1, from coordinate 186,091,605 downwards.
GATTTCCAAGTTTTTGCAAAGAAAAGACCAGAGCTCTGTGGAAAGTTAGATATCAAAAAACAAAGAGCATGGGATATGTGAAAAGGTAGATATGAAGGAAAGGGAAAAGGAGAAAAATGTTTTCTTTTCTTTTATTCAAATTATCTTCTATAAGGACTACATTTATATCAATCTATATATATATATATTAATATGTAGGGAAAATGTAATGTGTAAATAGGAGGAAAAGAAAAACCAAATAGAATAATCTTTTTCACACAAAGATTCACACGGGAAGGGGAGAGGAAGAAAACTCCTATAAGAAGGAGAGGAAGAGAGTTTTTACCTAAACCTTACTCTCAGGGAAATCAACTCTACGAGGGAAGAACATCCAGATCCATTGGGATCGTGAATTCTATCTTACCCAACAAGGACAGGGAGAAGGAAAAACCAAGGGGGGGGGGACACAAAAAGGGAGGGGCTAGAAAGGGAAACATATCAAGGGAGGGGACAAGGGGGACTGATTTAAAGTAAATCACTGGACTAAAAGGTAGAGCTGAAGAAGAAAGGTTAGAATTAGGGAAGGATATCAAAATGCCAGGGAGTCCACAAGTGACAGTCATAACTTTGAATGTGAATGGGATGAACTCACCCATAAAACGTAGACGAATAGCAGAATGGATTAGAATCCAAAACCCTACCATATGTTGTCTTCAAGAAACACACATGAGGCGGGTAGACACCCACAAGGTCAGAATTAAAGAATGGAGTAAGCCCTTCTGGGCCTCAACTGACAGAAAGAAGGCAGGAGTTGCAATCATGATATCTGATAAAGCCAAAGCAAAAATAGACCTGATCAAAAGGGATAGGGAAGGTAATTATATTTTGTTAAAAGGGACTTTAGATGATGAGGAAATATCACTAATCAACATGTTTGTACCAAATAATATAGCACCCAAATTTCTAATGGAGAAACTAGGAGAACTGAGGAAGAAATAGACAGTAAAACCATATTAGTGGGAGATTTGAACTAACCATTATCAAATTTAGATAAAACAAATCAAAAAATAAATAAGAAAGAGGTAAAAGAAGTGAATGAAATCTTAGAAAAATTAGAGTTAATAGATGTATGGAGAAAAATAAATAGGGACAAAAAGGAATACACCTTCTTCTCAGCACCACATGGCACATTCACAAAGATTGACCATATATTAGGTCACAGAAACATGGCATACAAATGCAGAAAAGCAGAAATAATAAATGCAGCCTTTTCAGATCACAAGGCAATAAAAATAATGATCAGTAACGGTACATGGAAAACCAAATCAAAAATTAATTGGAAATTAAACAATATGATACTCCAAAATCATTTAGTTAGAGAAGAAATCATAGAAACAATTAATAATTTCATCAAGGAAAATGACAATGGCGAGACGTCCTTTCAAACCTTTTGGGATGCAGCCAAAGCAGTGTAGTAGTCTCTCCGTAACCAAGGATGATGATTGACTTTGTGCCTTTTTGTGCACAAAGACACTTGTGCATGAAGATTTAAGTGGGAAAGTCGATGCACAGAGACAGTCCCACTTTCTCGGCGTTGAAAGCCTAGGTCCAGTGGCACAAAAAGTCGTTACACCTGGGAACTTGTTCAGCTGCATTGGATGGCCGCGTTGTCTTTTGTGCTCCAACATGCCCTAAGCACTCCACAGTGCCTTGCTGCATCGCCATCTCAGCCATTGAACCTTCTTGTTGGTTTCTTCCATCTGTTCCTCCAAAATAGTCTTCACATGCTGGGTGAGCAAAGCCCTGGTTCACCAGGGGTCGATGACCCAATGGCTACCCTCACAAGGTTTAGCCAGCCTGTAGAACCCGTTGCCCGGGGTGTGGCCGCTGCCGCATGCTAGAAGCTACTGGGAGCCACAAGTGAGAGCTGGGTGTCAGGTGAGGGTCAGAGGTTGGAGAGCTGCCCTAGAAGGGCATGAAAGGCCCTCCATACCAAAAATATTACTTCATATCCCTGAGTGCATATATTAAGAAACTAGGGAGAGCAGGGATCAATGAATTGGAAATGCAAATAAAAAAACTCAAAAGCGAATTAAATTAAATTAAATTACCCCCCCCAGAAGAAAACCAAACTAGAGATCCTAAAAATTAAGGGAGAAATTAATAAAATAGAAAGTGATAGAACTATTGATTTAATAAATAAGACTAGAAGCTGTACTTTGAAAAAACAAACAAAATAGACAAAGTACTGGTCAATCTAATTAGAAAAAGGAAAGAAGAAAAGCAAATTAACAGCATCAAAGATGAAAAGGGGGACATCACCTCCAATGAAGTGGAAATTAAGGCAATCATTAAAAATTACTTTGCCCAATTATATGGCAATAAATATACCAATCTAGGCAATATGGATGAATATATACAAAAATACAAACTGCCTAGACTAACAGAAGAAGAAATAGAATTCTTAAAAAATCCCATATCAGAAAATGAAATCCAACAGGCCATCAAAGAACTCCCTAAGTAAAAATCCCCAGGGCCTGATGGATTCACAAGTGAATTCTATCAAACACTCAGAGAACAGTTCATTCCAATACTATACAAACTATCTGACATAATAAGCAAAGAGGGAGTTCTACCAAACTCCTTTTATGACACAAACATGGTACTGATTCCAAAACCAGGCAGGTCAAAAACAGAGAAAGAAAACTATAGACCAATATCCCTAATGAATATAGATGCAAAAATCTTAAATAGGATACTAGCAAAAAGACTCCAGCAAGTGATCAGAAGGGTCATCCACCATGATCAAGTAGGATTTATACCAGGGATGCAGGGCTGGTTCAACATTAGGAAAACTATCCACATAATTGACCACATGAACAAGCAAACCAACAAGAACCACATGATTATCTCAATAGACGCAGAAAAAGCCTTTGATAAAATACAACACCCATTCCTATTAAAAACACTAGAAAGCATAGGAATAGAAGGGTCATTCCTAAAAAGAATAAACAGTATATATCTAAAACCATCAGCTAATATCATCTTCAATGGGGATAAACTAGATGCATTCCCAATAAGATCAGGAGTGAAACAAGGATGCCCATTATCACCTCTACTATTTGACATTGTACTAGAAACACTAGCAGTAGCAATTAGAGAAGAAAAAGAAATTGAAGGCATCAAAATAGGCAAGGAGGAGACCAAATTATTGCTCTTTGCAGATGACATGATGGTCTACTTAAATAATCCTAGAGATTCAACCAAAAAGCTAATTGAAATAATCAACAACTTTAGCAAAGTTGCAGGATACAAAATAAACCCACATAAGTCATCTGCTTTTCTATATATCTCCAACACAGCTCAGCAGCAAAAACTAGAAAGAGAAATCCCATTCAAAATCACCTTACACAAAATAAAATACCTAGGAATCTTTCTCCTGAGACAAACATAGGAACTATATGAACACAACTACAAAACACTCTCCACACAACTAAAACTAGACTTGAGCAATTGGAAAAACATTAACTGCCCATGGATAGGACGTGCCAATATAATAAAAATGACCATCCTACCCAAACTTTTTTATCTATTTAGTGCCATACCCATTGAACACCCAAAAAATTTCTTTACTGATTTAGAAAAAAACCATAACAAAGTTCATTTGGAATAACAAAGGATCAAGGATATCCAGGGAAATAATGAAAAAATACAAAGGAAGGGGTCCTTGCAGTCCCAGATCTGAAACTATATTACAAAGCAGCAGTCATCAAAACAATTTGGTACTGGCTAAGAGACAGAAAGGAGGATCAGTGGAATAGACTGGGGGCAAGTGACCTCAGCAAGACAGTATATGATAAACCCAAAGATCCCAGCTTTTGGGACAAAAATCCACTATTCAATAAAAACTGCTGGGAAAATTGGAAGACAGTGTGGGGGAGATTAGGTTTGGATCAACACCTCACACCCTACACCAAGATAAATTCAAAATGGGTGAATGACTTGAACATAAAGAACGAAACCATAAGTAAATTAGGCAAACACAGAATAGTATACATGTCAGACCTTTGGGAAGGGAAAGACTTTAAACCAAGCAAGACATAGAAAGAGTCACAAAATGTAAAATAAATAATTTTGACTACATCAAATTAAAAAGCTTTTGTACAAACAAAACAAATATAACTAAAATCAGAAGGGAAGCAACAAATTGGGAAACAATCTTCATAGAAACCTCTGACAAAGGTTTAATTACTCATATTTATAATGAGCTAAATCAATTGTACAAAAAAAAATCAAACCATTCTCCAATTGACATTGTACTTAAATGGGCAAGGGACATGAATAGGCAGTTTTCAGATAAAGAAATCAAAACTGTTAATAAGCACATGAAAAAGTGTTCTAAATCTCTGATAATCAGAGAGATGCAAATCAAAACAACTCTGAGGTATCACCTCACACCTAGCAGATTGGCTAACATGACAGCAGAGGAAAGCAGTGAATGCTGGAGGGGATGTGGCAAAGTAGGGACATTAATTCATTGCTGGTGGAGTTGTGAATTGATCTAACCATTCTGGAAGGCAATTTGGAACTATGTCCAAAGGGTGATAAAAGACTGTCTGCCCTTTGATCCAGCCATAGCACTGCTGGGTTTGTACCCCAAAGAGATAATAAGGAAAATGACTTGTACAAGAATATTCATAGCTGCACTCTTTGTGGTGGCCAAAAATTGGAAAATGAGGGGATGCCCTTCAATTGGGGAATGGCTGAACAAATTGTGGTATATGTTGGTGATGGAATACTATTGTGCTAAAAGGAATAATTATTAGTAGTAGTCTTTCGGTAACCGAGGATGACGATTTTCTTTGTGCGCTTTCATCTGTGATGTAGATGAGTGTGCATATAAAGTGGAGGAATTCCATGGAGACTGGAACAACCTCCAGGAAGTGATGCAGAGCAAAAGGAGCAGAACAAGGAAAACATTGTACACAGAGACTGATACACTGTGGTACAATCAAAGGTAATGGACTTCTCCATTAGGGTCAATGCAATGTCCCTGAACAATTTGCAGGGATCTAAAAAGACACTATCCACAAGCAGAGGATAAACTGTGGGAGTAAAAACACCAAGGAAAAGCAATTGCTTGACTACAGGGGTGGAGGGGATATGACTGAGGAGAGACTAAAAATGAACACTCTAGTGCAAATACCAACAATATGGAAATGGGTTCGAATCAAGAACACATGTGATATACCCAGTGGAATCGTGCATTGGGTATTGGAGAGGTGGTGGGAGGAGGGCGGGGGGAGGAAAAGAAAATGATCATTGTTTCCAATGAATAATGTTTGGAAATGACCAAATAAAATAATGTTTAAAAAAATTTTTAAAAATCATCAAGTCCAACCTCTTTATAAATAATGAAACTGATGTCATATTAGTGGATTAGTGGAATGATTTGACCAAAATCTCAAAGGTAGTAAGTGGCAGAGGCAAGATGTAGACTCCCCCCAACTCCATGACAAATTAATTAATACTTGTGGTTCCAGATACAGCATTCTTTTTACCATGTCACACATCATATGTCACAGATCACAAATTTATTTAGTGTAATAAAGATTATAAAGCTATTTCCTCATAAAAACCCTAAAGCTTCTTAGGAAATTTGGTGGACTATTTGCAGTAGCTATAACTCCACTAATAAGATTCCCCTTAGCACAGGACTCTCATGTCCCATTGACCTCTACAATAATAGAACATTAAAAGTTGTCCACTGTGATCAGCTATGTGACCCTGGACAAGTCACCTAACCCCCATTGCCACTCTTCTGTAACAGTATTGATTCCAAAATGGAAGGTAAGGGTTTAAAAAAAGTAAATCCAAAAGTAATCCATTGTTGGGATTTCAACGTTTACATTACAACTATCATGCTTGTTGTTTCTATTGATACTCCCTGTTCATTCCCTAACTTTCTTACTTTTCACAAATTCCTTTGAGATGTATTTAAAAACCAGTAGCAGTAATACCATTTACACAGTCATCATTAGGTTCAAGAAATTTGCTTTGCATTATGTTAATAGTAGCTAACCATAACAAAACACTTAACAGACTAAAGAGAGATGGTTCCTGGTATTCATGTACATAATGTTAATGCCTCCTAGGCATACCTAAGGACTGTTAAATAATGTACTCATATAGCACAATGCTTTTCATGAGATGGACTCTTGATAGATGATTATTAAATAAATGAATAAATGAAAAAATATTCACTCAGTTGCTTTGCAGTTTCTCTCCTAGCTGTGGAGTCAGCTTTGATGACTCAAGAAGCCCAATGGAAAAGAATTAGCTGTTAATATTCCAGTTTTTAGTGCACCAGGAGTTCTCAATTCTCAAGGATAAGAGGCCATATCAATTAAATTATTTTGATAGATAGTAACACTGATGTGTTGCTTAAAACAGTTGTAAATATGACTTAAAATGTTGCTCGGTAAGTATAAAGTTTAGACCTATGATTTCAATGGCATAGGGAAATTCCACATGAGGAAACTTCCTAAGCCAAGGAAGGTTGACAAATTCTCTGCAAAATTATAATCTTAGTTGCTAATAGATCTGAAAATTAAGTCACTTTTCTTGGGCCATTCAGTCAGTATGAATCAGAGGTGTAACTTGAAACCAGATCTTCCTGATTTAAGAGCCTCTCATCCATTTATTCAACTTTCTATCTACTATACTCCTTTCAGGGAAACTTATCTAAATCAAGTGGGCAGTATCTTCCTAATCATTAGAACTATGTAAAAAAATGAAATGAGCTACTTTGACATTTAGGGATTCTCCCTCCTTATGCCATTCATATGAAGCTGGGATGAGCACTTCTTGGGGGCAATGTAGAAAGGATTCCTGATATCACAATAGAAGGACTAGATGACTTGCTGCATCCTTTCTGATTCTTTTTTTTTCTGTAAAATGGAAATCAATATGAGACACTGAATACTAAGGAAATTGTTATGCCCCATTAGCTAGTCTACTCATCCAAGTGATACCAAAAGAAGTCACCAAAGTATACACTGAATCTACTAACAACTTATGCTATTTAACCTTGATGAGCCTTCACTGATGCATAATGATCATTAATAGATTCTCTCACTATAGTGACTGTTTCCAAAATTTCCTCTCTCAGTCTTCTAATTCTATTCCTTCCCCTTCCTTACCAGATGATCTCATCTACTCCTTTCCTGAGGAGATTGAAACTATCAGATATGAACTCCCTTAACTGCCTTCTTCCAAAAAATTTTATAACATCATGTCTTCTACTCTCTCCTTTCAATCTATAGAGTTAGGTGGAAATCTCTACCTATCTCCTCTAAGAACTTGATCCATTGATTATTATTCCCTCCCTCATCTTTATTTCCCTCTCTCTATTGGCTTCTTTTCCTTTGACAATAAACATTCTTCCATCTTACCCATTCTAATTTTTTTTCTTGATCCTGATATAATTTCAAGTTATTGCCATCAAATCATAGAATGCAAGATCTAGAAAGGATAAAAGGACTTAAATAAATCATCTAATCACCGCAATTTTCATCTAATCTGATCCAAAAATGAATTCCCTCTATGGCGATCTTTCCAAATTTCCATACAAGCCTAACTAGAAGACTATTTTGACAGCTCTAATAGTTAGGGCTTTTTTTTTTCTCTCCCAGACTTTGAGCTATATATAGTAATCATGATCTCAGCCAAGACAACAGAAAAAAATAGACAAGAGATAAACAGAGAAATTACATTTTGCTGAAAGTTACCACAGGAAATGAATTAATTAAATATTATATATATGTACACACACACACACACACATATATACATACATATATATACCAAATGACAGAACATCTAAACATTTGAGGAAAAAGTTAAATGAGATATAGGGAGAAATAGTAAAACTACAAGTGTGGAATGCCACAATTTATTCCCAAAACAGAAACAAGAAAGAAGTTAAGGTCAAGAATATAATTTTAGGAAGGTTAGATATGATAACTCAATGGTAATTATAAAATGGAAATAGAAAGAATGTGCATAGCAGCTGTGCTATGTTGTGTATGGCACAAATACAAAAACTATATATTAAGGCATAAAAACCTAGCAAACAAATGCAGTAAAGCAATAATATGAAACATACCCTTGATTACAATTTTGGAAAAATTATATTCACTATATAACTTCTGAGGAAATTATTAAAAGTTCACTGCAAACTAAATAACTTAATTCTAAGGAATTAATGGATCAAAAAAAGAAGTCATGAAAAACAATTTCCTTAAAGATGATTAATAATTAGGCAATATACCAAAAATTTCAGGTTGTAGCCAAAGCAATCTAAAACCAAGAGCCAGTATATGTAATAGGGATAAATGCTAGTACTTTTCTGTGAGATCTGGGCTAGAGAAAGGATGTATATTATAACCACTACTATTTGCCGAAGCTATAATTAAGAGTAAAAAATGATGGAATAAGCATAGGCAAAGAGGAAGAAAAACTATGTTTTTTTTGCAAATGACACAATGTAAAGAATAACTTTAACAACAGTTGCAGGATATAGAATCTACATACATTATCAGCATTTCTGAATAGTACCAACAAAGCCTAAAAGAAGAGACTTAAAGAGAAACTTCATTTAAGATAACTATAAAATATATGAAATATTTGGGGCAATACCTATAAAGACATGCAAAAGTTGTATATGAATTCAAGTAAGAAGCAACATTTATGGTAATAAAGACAAGAAAAAATAAATTTTAACATATTAGTTATTCAACAAGAAGGCTTAGGTAGGAGAGTAAAAATGACAGTGATGCCTAATTAATTTATTTCTTCAGTGCCATACAAATCAAACTATGGCATTACTATATAGAACAAGAGAAAATAATGAAATTCATCTGGAAGAACAAAAAGTCAAGAATCTCAAGGGAAATAATGAATAAAAGTGGTATAATACTGGTATGAAAAGTGGTATGAAAGAGGATTTACTAGTATCATCTCAAACTGTGCTACAAAGTAGTAATCATCCAAATGAAAAAATTGTATCGGTGGTTTAAAAATAGAGAGGTCAGTCAGTGGAACTGATTATAAATTGTGCTTCAGTACGTCATATGAATATATGTCATTGCATAAATGAAGCTAGTAGTCTACTAGTCAATAAACCCAAAGATCTCAGTTACAGGACTAAACTCTTACCAATAAAAAACTTCAGGGAAAATTGGAAAAAAAAAAGTCTGGCAAAAACTTGCATTGACTAACATTTCATACCATATCCCAAGATGAACTCTAATGATACATTAAAAAAGAAACTAAAATATTTTTGTACAAATAGATCTTTTCTCCCTAGTCCCCTATATCTGATCCATTTGGGATAGAGCCTTAGTAGTGGTGGTGTTGCCTACCCCACTATTTCTCACAATTCAATGTATCACTATTCATGATTTTGACTTTCATTCGCTTCTAGGAATGCTACTCCTGTAAAAGTTGAATATTGACTTTAGCAGCCACATGGCATGTTTTTGATTGTCATGTTATATCACTGACACATGCCAAACTTGTATTTTGTGATCTTTTAACCTGCTGTCTTGTCATAAGTATATTATACTCCTGAATTTTTTTCTTTTTTTTTTTAAATCCAGGATAGGTCTTTAAATATATCCCTACTAACTTTAATCACATTAGATATGACCCATTGTTCTAGACTTCTGAAGGTTTTTTTAGACTGTGTCATTCTTTATCTTATTCTTTGTAGATTTTTATCATGTGTAAATTTGATAAGAAAGTCTGAGTCCATTTATATATGAAGTTTGAGCAAACTGCTCAAGGAATCTAGGAAATGTCTAATAAGGCAACTGAATTAAGGGGGAAATGGTTTATACTATAATTGGTTGGAAGAACTAAACATATGTAGCATAGAAAAGAGAAAACTTGGGAAGGACATGATAGTTTTTTCAAGTATTTAAGATATTATATTTTTATTATGTCTAGAAGAACAGAACTAGAAATAGAGGGTAGATGGTATAGAGATGTCAATTTTAGTTCAATATAATGAAAACTTTAAAATTAGATTTCTGTGAAGTAAAAGGACTTTCTTGTAAGCTAGTGAAGTCCCAATACTGGCTGCTTTCAAGTAAAGGCTTTATAATTATTTGTTGGGGAGTGCCATAAAGGGGATTCTTGCTTTATTGTGTTTGTGGTCTGCTAGATGACCTTGGAAATCTCTTCCAATTTAGGTTCTATGATTCTATGAATATCCAAGTTTGTCCAATGGAAAAAGAGAAAGAAAAGAACATAAAATAATTCTATCACTATATTCTTAAGATAAAAGGGAAATTTTTCCTTAAACCAAGCAATTTTGGATCTCAAAAATTACCTAGCAAGGCAATGTGCTAACAAAACAGGGTTTTTTTTGCCTGTTGAGAAAACTGGATTGTTAGAGTTAAAGATGAACTCTCTTTAATCATGCTTTGGTCCTGAACAGGAGGTGGACTTTCTTTTCCTCTAACTTCATGTGCTCTCCATATGCTTTTATTGAATAGGAATAGTCTTTTTTATTATGCATTCCCAATATCTCAGCAATAACTTCCAGGCAGGACAACATCAGATAAGTACAATTTATTTTTGACAAACTTCTTATCTTACTAAAGATTTATCTAATCAGTCATGCTACACACAAACACTCCAAAGATTCCTCTGTTCCTAACCTGAACTTATTAATTCTGATTCAGTTTCTTGGAAGTAAGAGCTAGAGCCCTCTTGGAGATATCATCACTAGCAATCAAGTGTCTTTTCTGAGCATTATTGAGCCTTTGCCTATGTATTGGGCCTTATCCACAAAAATGTAAGAGCTCATCACCTTTTGTTTGGACTATTGCAAAAACCTTCTAATTGATCTTTTCTAACCTCTCATGTCTGTCTCCCTTTTAGTTCATCCTCCACACAGTGGCCATGCTAGTGATATTCATAAAACACAGGTCTTATCACATCCCCTTCTAACCAAAAAAGTCCAGGAATTGCCTAATGTTGCTTCTAGAATAAAATACAAACTCCTCTAGCATTTAAGGCCCTTCACAAACTGACACCAATCTTCCTTTTTAATCCTATTACTCATTATTCATCTTCATTCACATTCCAACCAAACTAGCCTTCTTGTTCTTCATATATGACATTCCATTTCCCTTGCCTAGAATGCACTCCCTTATCACCCTTGTCTCTGAGAAGTCATAATAGTCTTTAAAGCTCAGGTCAAGAGCCACTTCCAGACAGAGGCTTTTCCTGATAGACTAGGGGCATTTGCCCCTTTCCACTTCCTACTAATTCAGCAACAAATTCAGCAACAACGACAATAATAATAGCTAGTATTTCTATTGCTAGATAATGCAGTATATCAAGACCTGAGTCAAAATTTGGTATCAGACCCTTACTAGCTGTGTGACCCTGGGCAAGTCACTTATCTCTGTTTGCCTCAGTTTCCTCATCTATAAAGTGAGCTAGAAAAGAATGCACTCCAGGATCTTTGCCAAGAAAACCCCAAATGGGATCACATAGAGTAGAGCAAAACTAAAATCAACCATAACAACAACAAAAATTTATATAACAAGTTATGGTTTACCAAGTGCTTTATAAGTATTAGTTTATTTTATTCCTGCAATCACCTTGGGAAGTAGGTACTATTATTTTCCCCATTTTACTGATAAAGAAACTGAAGCAAACACACATTAGTTGACTTGACCAGAGCTATCCAAGTGATCAGTCTCTGAAATTAGATTGGAACTCAGGATCTCCCTATTGCAGGTCCAGCACTCTATTCCCTGTATCACCTAGCTTCCAAAACTACTTTGCATTTATCCCATAGGTATTTTGTCTTTGCTTATAGGTGTATATACTATTTCCCCCAATATAATGTGAGCTTCTTGAGAGGTTAGGCACAGTTTAATTTCTACCTTCAGCATACAGCATTGTATTTGACAGATAGTAGACACATTAAATGTTTCTTGATTTACTGATTGAAGAGTTCAAGTAAATGAGAAGTTGATGTGTAGAAGATGGTGATGAAATAAACAGAAACTACAACATGAGAACTAGTTGAATGAATTGGGAATGTTTAGCCAGTGTAATAAAAGACTTAATGGGAACATAATATATATTCAAGCCTATCATGTGGAAAAAGGATCAGGCCTAACCTCAGAGGGAAAAAGTGTAAGTTTTGGAAATTGCTGAGAGATAAATTTTGGCTCAATATAAGGATGAACTTCCTTGCAAGAAGAGTTTCTCTTTCATGCCAGATAAATCAAATCACCACCATCTTAACCATTTTCCTTCAGACCTTGATAGAGAAGGCTCAGGACCTTGAACCCAAGAGCCTTTGTAATAACAAAACTTCTAGGCTACTACTTACAAGCATCTCTGGGAAGCCACTCCTGTGGAGATGAAGCCTAGAAACTGCTCCTGTAAGTGTTACAATCTCAAAGATTATACCAAAGAGTCAGGAAAGAAAATTTTTAGCACCAAAGTCTTTGACACTGTCAAATGGTCTATCATCAGATAAGATTTTGTCACCATAAATAGCATTAAAGAAGAGGCATTACCATCTGCTTTGCTACCATACCCTAAGGACCATGAGATCTTTCTCTCTGACTTGCAGCTAAAATCTTCCATATGTGTTGTATCCTTCATTAAAATGTGAGTTCCTTGAGATCAGGAATTGTCTCAATTTTCCATTTGTAGCCCCAGTGCTTAGCACAGTGCTTTACAAAAAGTAAGCTCTTTACAGATGCTTTATTTGGCAGAAATGTCATAGAATGGATATGATGCTCAGGCATGGGTTAGAAGATAATTTCTAAGGTACTTCCTTCCTCTGATTATCTATAACTTTATGATTATTCCCATTTCAGGAAGGGTACAATGATCATGCCATAATAATTTAACCCAAGTTATTTGAATAGTTAGAGAAAAGGACAAGATGACATTTTATTGATGTTATTCTTCATGCTCTCTGACTGATTTTAGGTTGATGGGTAATTGTAATTGTTTATCAATAGAGCTTTCACTCCAGGGCAAGTCTGAATGAAGTAGCATCTATGTTTGTTTGAAATCCTTAAGTATGCTCACAAAAAAAAAAAAAAAGATTGGGAGTAGGGAACAGAGAGAAACAATATTTTCCGATTTCTTCAGGGTAGTATGACCATGGTGGATACTAAAATGCTAAGGTAAACAGGCACATGAATTCTGTGAGAATAAGAATTAGATTCTTATGGGGCAGCTACATGGCTCAGTACATTGAAAATTAGTCCAAGAGATGGGAGATGCTGAGTTCAAATTTGACCTCAGACACTTCCTAACTGTTTGACCCTGGGAAAGTCACTTAACCCCTTTTGCCTAGCCTTTATTGCTCTTCTGTCTTGGACCCAGTATACAATATCAATCTTAAGATAGAAGGTAAGGGTTTTTTGTTTCTTTTTTTTTTTTTAAAGAAAGTGCTTACATTGAGGGGAAAAAATATTCTTAATGATTAAGTACACTGAAGGAGCTCTGGATTTTAAAACCTGGATTAATAATTGCTTAATGTTGCATTTCTTATTACATAAATATTTTATTATTTCAATGTGGTCTCATTTGTGTGAGTATTCTTTTCATTGGTGGAGATCATAATGTATTGAAATGTTCAGATGTGGTCTGCTCTAGAAAATTGTTTATGAAAGTCTATCTCTTCCCTCCTAATAATTTCATTAAGGATTTTCTTGACACAGACAAATAATTCTCAAATGGATTTTTAAAGATAAGAAATTGGACTCTTGTGTTGTTGTTTATTGATGATTATGACCTAATTTAATGTATAATTAATATAGTAAAAGAGGAGCATTAATTTGCTTTCTGACAGGAATATCTTTGAATTTTTAAATGACTTTGAAGTTCTATACAACTTATAATGAAACAAAATGAGTTGTCTTAACAATCATAACACATGCTTGTCTAAAGATGTCACACAAAAATACTGAATGGCCAGTGACAGCTCTAATTAGATGATGTCCTTATTTGGAGAAGATAAAGGTTATCAGGATTTAAAATATAAGTATTAGAGTGCTGATACTTAAGAATCTGTCAGTACTTACTGGTTCTAACAAAAGTGTGAAATCCAGTATTCATGAAACTTAGGAGTACTTTTATAGCAATTTACCCTCTCTACTTCACTCCTTATTCTTCCTGTCATCATTTTTGGGACTAATCCCAGAATATTTTTCCTTTCTGATTCCTGCCTAGGAGTCAAATGTACCTGAGAGCACCATTGTATAATATGTTAGCAGGCCATTGGTAATAATTCAATTGCTTTTATATTCCCTTCTCTTTTCACCAATATCATACAAGGGCATAACCAAGAACAAAAGTTAAATATTTAACGGATAAAATTAGAAGCGAAACCTATTTTGGTATTCCTTCAGATGAACTGCAAAGTTAAAAAGTAGTTTATTTCCATTTTTCTTTTCATCTCTTTAATACAAAAAGAAATATCAAATGAAAAAGCAGTTGATAAATCAGAGCAAGGAAGGAAATGCCCAACACTTTTATGATTAAAAATTAAATTTAAAAATTAATATTAACTAAGTATACATGCTAAGAAAAACTCAGTAAGTTAAACAGTTTAGGTAGCCACTTAAAATTTTATACATAAATTATATTTCACAAAACTGCTAGAATTCTTTGAAAACTTGCCAATACAGAACAGGACAAGGTTAGCATTATTATTTTCTATTCAACAGTTTTCTGTGGCATTTTGAAAAGAACAGAAATCTTAAAAGTCTGAAGAGCTTTGGAGGAGTCCTGAACTAGCCCCATGAACTCTCCAAGCATCAATATTCTAGCCTCTAAAATGAAATGCACATAATAATATTTATGATACCTACTCCATCAGGCTATCAGAAACAAAGCATTTTGTAGGTCCTGGATAAATATGAATACTAGAGTGCCTCTCTATCCCGTGTGACTCTTGTTTATGGCTTCCCTTTAGCTCACTATAAGAGGCCCACCCAACATACAGGGCCCTATCTTCATTTGCTCATCTCTTTCAAAATACCTTGTGTAATTTTAACCTGTACATAGGAAAGGTCTTGTTGGAAGAGTCTTTAAGGCAGCATTTTGTTCTGCCTAATGAACAGTTTCTTTTTTTTTCTAATTAACAAATAATAAACACAGAAGAGTTTTTGATTCCTTATATGTTTTATTCAAATGTATGTTGGTAAAAACAAAGCTACAGCTTATGGTCATATTAATAGGAAAGAAGAATTTACTAAGCCCCTGTTATATTCAAAGCATGTGGTAAGCACTTTACAAATATTATCTCATTTGATCCTCACAACATAACTGGGAAGTAAGTACTATTATTATCCCCATTTACAGGTAGGCAAATTGAGATAGATTAAATTACTTGCCCATGGTCACACAGCTAGTAAGCATCTAAGGCTGGATTTTAACTCAGATCTTCCTGACTCCAGGCTCAGTGCTCTATAAATTATACAACCTACCAGCCCCAGTAAAAACTGAGATTTCCCTCCCTAAACCTTTGCTTCTTTTCTTTCCTTCAGATAGCTTGAGAATTATTCCCTCGATGTCATCAAAATTGTATAATTTTCAGCATGGACCTCCTTTATATATTCAGTCTAATCCAAGTGCATTGTGATATTGAGTGTCGCAAAGGGAGGCAAAATAGTCATCTCTGTTCTCTGCTTCCCCTATACTTTTCTATTGTAGACTTAAATCCCTGCCAGAAAGGGAAGCAAGAAGTTAGAGCCAGAGGCTGGTCATTCTGCTCTCCTCAAAGAGAGAAGGTATAATTTAGAAAGCAGATATAATTCTGCGGGACTAGAATCCTATCCATCTCTTCCCTTAAATACTGTAAGTCTAGTCTAGAGAATATGATTTTCAGTTTAAATTAATTTGTAATCACTGTGTCATTAATGGGGGAAGCAAGACCCCAAGTTCTATATCCAAAATTTGACCCTTTTCCCATCACATACCATTTTCATAAATGAACACATACAGTGAATATCAAAGATATCTCTATTTAGCTAATTTTATAGCTGAGCAGAAATCAAAGAAATTATTCAGAGGAGAATAAATGCCAGACAACAAATACATTGTGAAATGAATGACATAACTGAGTTCAACTCAGCTGAGAGAGACAGAGAAACAGAGACAGAGAGAGAGTCACAGATCTCACCTAAGGGGAAATTCTCCAAAGATGCTAAATGTAGTAATCTTGGAATAGGGACATGATAGAGACTGTCAGATCTTTTCATGTCATCTTTCACCCAGAGTCTTTTCCTTCAGCAATCTAATGTGGGTTTAGCCTCTTCCATCACCCTTCTCAAACCCAGAAGCCAGAAGTGCCCAAAGTGACTGAAGAGCCTACAACCACTCTGAACAATCAAAGAAAGCTCAGAGAAGGCTGAAGAAACTCTCAAATATAAAGAGGTTTAAAAAAATTCTCCTTTCTTCCAATTTCACAATCTCTGTCCCACCCCTCATGAAGGAACAAATCTCCACTAATAAAGAGTCCCTTATCAATAGACTTTGAGACTAGAATAACCTACAATTATATAACATAATCACATAATATATTATAAAAATCTTAATAATAGCATTGTGATGGCCATGATGTTTAACACTATTGACATTTAAGAGCAATATAAGACTAATGATTATTCTTTATTATTGTTGTTCCATTGATCAACAGCCTGAAAAACTCCAAAGATTTTGGGTAAAGTTCCTTTGATGTCAGAGATAGACACATTTCCCGACTGTATCAATAGGAACCCTAGAACTAGAAGAAACCTTTAAAGTTACCCAGTCAATTCCATCATTTTACAAGTGAGAAAAATGAGACCTGGGGAGGTTAGGAATGGCGTGAAGCCAAAGGTAGATTTTGTATCTGTTCCCAGTTCTAGTTATTTAGTTCAGAGAAGGCTTCTCCTCAAAATACAATCTTTACTCAGATTGCTGTTAGAAATTTCACTATAAGAACCATATTTCTTTGAATAGGAGGGATCTTTTTGTTGGATTTTATCCAGTGTTAAATTGTAGATATCCTAAGAAAGAGGACATGAAGCTTTAACAGTTATTTATATCATCATATTAATTAACTTATTGCTGCTTTTCCTGGAGCAGACTTTGGCAGAAGAGAAAGAGGGCATGGAGTTTCTAGTAAGGGAGCATGATGTCCTTCTAGTTGCTGAAAAGGGAATCAGGGATGATGAGGACAAACTTCACCTTCTTCACAATTTTACCCAAGATTGGCTCTGCTCAAAGTTATAGATTGTTAGAATTGAAAGGATTTCAAGAGATCGTCTATCAGGTTGAGAGGTACACAGTAGTAGGAGCACTGGATTTGGAGTAATAAATCCTAGATTCAGATTCTACTTGTGATACTTTTGAGTTGTCTCACCTTAAGCAAAATCAGTTTCTCTTTCTAGGCTTGAGTTTCTTCATCTATAGAAAGCAATAGCCTGGGGAAAGTTACTTCTTCCTCTGTATCTATGATCCTAATTCAACCCTCTCATTTTATAGAAACCCCAGAAAAGTCTAATTGACTTGGCCAAATTCAAACAGTCAACTAATGGCTTAGCAGGGTTGAGAGTCCAGGTTTCATGATTCCCAGGTCAATATATTATGGCACTTCAGCACAACCATAACTTGAAATTATGCCTCCTGGTCTCCAATTAAGCTTCCTTAATCTTTCTCATATTGTTTTTCTCCTACTCCTCCTTATATCTTCTTTGTTCATCAAACAAATGGGATATTTGATTAAACAAAAGGAGGAATATGAGATCCTTCAAGATTCCATCCATGGTAAAGGAAGACAGGCTGAAACCCACACAAGTTGGTATAATTTTCATTTCTATGGGCCTAATTGCTTCCCTACATCTTTATATTTCTTTAATGAACTGTGTTCTCTCCCTTATCTCTCTATACATCCCTCTCTTTAAAGTCAGAACCTTCCTCCTCCTGTGTTGAGAGGCAGATTTTGAGTGGAAGAATAAACCCATTTATTCTGTAAGCATTTCACTACTTATTGTTGCCTTGGCTGTTCGGAATAATTCAATAAGGTTTGATTGAATTTACAAAAAGGCAGCAGCAGGCTTCCTGAAATCACAAGTGAGGAGTGGGTGGGAGGGAGGTGAAGGGAACAAGTACTGTGTGTGCATTGATGGTATGAGCCAAAAGATAGAAAAACAAACCAAATTTCTTTCTATAAAAATTCAAAATCTGCAAAGAAAAGGAACAAAAGGATTAAAACAAGAAACATTTTGCCTTTCATGGTAGGCAAGAATAAAAGATAAAACAACACTAAAATATTCCATTTGGGGGAAGGAGAGAGAAATATCAGGGTTTTGTTTAATCCTATTATTTATAAGCACTTTGAGGACTACAAGCTGACAGACTTCAAATCTGTTAGTGAGTTAGAGGGGTGTCTAGCCCAGTCTTGTGAAGATTTTCCCTGATCGAAGGGATGGATGGGAACAATTTTGTCCCATGATCATGAAGGTGATTGAAGCAAGCTCTGTGGAATACTTAGAACTTGGGCAGATAACTGAGATATCAAGATCATCCATTGCATCCCAAACTATCACTAGTTGTCTTGACTTTTGTCTTACTGGTAGACTTTTATGACTCTGGAAGAGAGAGTGAGATGGATGTCTTTGTGCACCTCTTCCTTACTTGGATCCAATTTATGTGCTAGTCAAAAGAAATCACTGGTGATGTCATTTTGTATCTCTTCAGGAGAAAAGGACAACAATCAAATAACCAATCCAAGGTTACAAAGCACTTTTCTCACAACTGCCCTGTAAAATTCATAGTTTAGGTATCATTACCCTCCAGGAAAACAGAGGCTCTGAGAATTTAAATGCATTTTGTGCAGTGACTATTATTCACTTAATGACTAGTGGAACAGCATGGACCGAACCTAGGTTCTTTGGTTCTAAGGCCAATGGTCTTTTTACTGTACCAGGTGGTATCTCCTAACTGTTTTCCTTACTATTTGTTTTTTTTTTTCCAAGTAGTTTGTGTCTAATTACTTTGGTGAATTAACCAAAGCCAAGGACTAAATGTTCATGAAACCCACACCCACACATACACATACATATTTACATAAACACACAACACACATATTTTTGCATGATGGGACCACACTCTGGCTTGTATCATAAAGGAGACATAGAGTAAAAGAGCTCAAATAGGTTGGTACAAATTCATCATCGACTTTTGATTTCATGAGCATAGGGAATTCACAGATGAGGATTATGTTTCTACCAATGCAGGTGAAGACTTTCTCTGAAATTTATAATCCCAGAGGAAAAAACCCATAGAGTCTAGACCACTGAGAGGTGACGTTTTTTGACCTAAATCACATAGCCAGTATGTATTCGAGGCAGTACTTTAGCCCAAGTCTTACTGGAAATGAGGGCATCTCTAGGCATTATGCCTCTAAATTCTTCATGCTATTGGGAAACAATACTAACAATAATATTTATGTAAGCATTATTAATTACAAAGTGTTTTGCATTCACTTTCTCATAACCACCCAGTGAGATAGAAAGTAAGATAGAAAGTAACTCAAACTTACATGCTTACATGAATGTAATTAATGTGAATAGTTTCTCTGCCGGTGAGGAGCAAATCCTTCGTGCTTTCTCAATGACTCCAATTCTTGCTGATTTATTTCCATCAATTCTCCATAGTATAATTATTTCTATTTTTCAGATACAGCAGCTAAGACTTTTAGGAAATTCAGAGATAAAGTGAGCTGCCCATGCAAAAATAGATTAAACCATGATCACTAATACCTGCAAATTTGCCAGTTATGGAGAAAAAATCAGTATTGTGTCAAAGTGTAATGTAATATCATTACTCTTCTTAGCAGTGACTGAACCTATTTAGCCTGTTTAAAATATATGTTTCTAGTAAAAATCTACAAGTTGTGGTTATTCTTAATTATGTAGCATCTATGGGCCTAACACTGAAGCCTGTTCAAATGAATGATTACCACTGTGCTTGTAAGAGAGGAAATGGCTACTTAGCTTATTTCCTAAGGTCAATGACTGGGTAGATCAAGCCAATTTGGCTTATTCTGGGCATTTTGGGAAATGTGTGACAAGGGACAGAGAAATAGCCTGTATAAACTGATATCCAAATTGATATTACTACTTGAACAAAAACATTCTGAGGAGAGCAAACCATTACATCCAAAATATGTCTTATATTTATTGTTGGTAGGGAAAATCTCTTATATGTCAGGTTGCTGCCATGCTACATTTCTGACCCTATGCCATCAGCGCTATACAAATCCATAGGGAAACAGGTTGACTTGAGTTGGTAACATTTTACATATATAATTACAACATGATAATACTCTTCGAATTGTACCTTAGTCTAATTGCTTACTATAACTCTAGCCTGATTCCTCTTCATAATACTAGTTGATATTTATATAATTAATGAAAAAATATGTATTATGCACTTACTATGTGCCAAGCACAGTGTTAAGTGATTGGTAATACAAAGAGAAAGAATAAGACAACTTTCTATTCACAGAGAACCTACACATCCCTTCCCTTTTTGTCCTCCCCCTATTAAGCTTCTACTTTCCAGTGAATTCCCCAAGGAATTCCCTGTCTTTGATGCAACCCCTTTCCTGGAGCCCATTCTACCAATTACTCAAGAGGACCCTACAAAATTTGTCCAAATCTGAGTTCCTACACCCAAAGCTGAGATCTGGCCTTCAAGCACTTGGTTCAAATCCCACCTAAAGCTCCTACTTGATAGTCTTTGCATTATTTCAGATGGTAAGAATGATTTTCCTAAAGCATATGCTTCTGAGCATATCAGGAAATTCCTGAGGCTCCCTTTTTATCTCTAATTATATGTAACCTTTTCCATTTGCCATTTAAAGCTGGTTCCATCCTGCCTTTTCTACTCTATTAATACACAGGACTCCATTCTATGCACTCTTATTGTTCAGTCTTTTCTGAGGTATCCAACTCTTCATGGCCCCATTTTGGGTTTTGTTTTTGTTCTTTTTTTTTTGCAAAGACACTGGAGTAATTTGTCATTTCTTTCTCCAACTCATTTTACAGATGAGGAACTGAGGCAAATAGGGTTAAGAGACTTGCCCAATATCATGCAGTTGTGCACTCTACAACCTAAATTCCCTCATCCCTGAAATATATTTTCTCTTCCTATCTGCTTGCTATAATTCCCATTGTCCTTCCATTTCAGTTCAAGAACCACCTTTTTCATGAAGACTTTTTTATCTGAGTCAAGTAACTACTTTATTTTTCATCAAGGCTACTTTGTACTTGTTTTGCATGAATTTTGTGTGTGTGTGTGTGTGTGTGTGTGAGAGAGAGAGAGAGAGAGAGAGAGAGAGAGAGAGAGAGAGAGAGAGAGAGAGAGAGAGAGAGAGACATATAGAGAGAGAGAGGGCTGACTTTTTTCCATACATCTCTAGCACCTAGCATAGTACTTGTCACATAATAAGCACTTAATTTTTTATTGTTGATTATTGATGGAGTGAACAGAATTCCTGTTTCCAGTGCAGAAAGTAGGGGAAATGGGGAAGTAGGATGTTGTGGGAGAGTGGAATTAGATCCCTTTATTTTACAGATTAGGAAACTAAGACTCCAAGAAGTAAAATGATTTGCCTGAGATCATAAATATAGCAAAGGAAGAACCAAGATGTGAACCCAGGTCCTCCCACTCCAAAGTATGGCAAAATGGTGTTAGGTGAAAAGTAAATGATACAATGTGCATTTATCAGACAAACTTAATCTGTGACCAAGCAAAAGCAGTGTAAGAAGACACTGGTGTAAAGCATACATGAAACTAGAATCTTACATCAATGACCAAATGGCAGTTAATGACTATTACAATTCCTGAAGTCTTAATATAATGCCTCATTGTCGTGTGTAGGTAGCTCAAGATTCTCAAAGGTGATATCAGCAAGCAGAAGTTTTGTCAGGTCCTACCAAGTGGAAAAGACTTAGAGTGCAGAGTAAATGGTGGACTGTGGTCTGAGGAGCAAAGGTAGCCTATGTTCTGAGAAGTTTATATTCAGGTTGGCCACAAAGTAATGAATATTTTTGGCCAGAACTATTTCCAAAGACCCTCTGTGAAGTTGTAGAAGGGTTGCAAACTATATTGGTGAAAGGAATATACACATTAACAAAGTTAGAGATTTTTTAAATATTGAAGCAGATAATTCCTTGAGGTAATGAGATTTTAATGGAATACCCTAGTTTGAATAAAACATTCAATAATTACAACTTATTCTATTTCCCTAAAATTGTTTAAAATGTTCTGCTGTATGAAATAAAAGCTTATAAATAATTTTAGAAGAACAGAAAAATCATCATTGATTCCTGGATTGCCCAGATTTCAGGTATCTCTTTTTAATCTGAAGATTGTCAGTATTAAGTACCACTGGTACTTAACACACGCAATTTATATTTCTATTTTGTTTGATTATGTCTTCTTTCTATGAAAGGTTTGGCTCCAGAATTAGAAGACATTGGTTTGAACCCTGCCTCTGATATTGTGTAGCCTTAGGCAAATCACCTAAACTCACTGGACCTAAATTCCTCATCTGTAAATGAGGGGATTGGACTAGATGGACTCTGATGTCTATGACTGATACTTTTAAGATCCTGTATACCTAGTTGTGTGACCTTCATCCTATGTATCATTTGTATTTAATATATTCTATGTTGTAAGCTAGTTTAACAATTTTGATGCACTATTTTTGTACAAAGTTTAACAATTTTGATGCACTATTTTAGTAAAAAGGGCTTTGAAATTGAGCATCTAGATAAAAATCCCTAGTCTGGTGCTATATAGCACTGGGGAAGTGGCTTAAACATCCTTGGCCACTGTAAAAAATGACAGTGTTAGGCTAGATATCCTCTCGGGGTCCCTAAAGTTCTAGTTCTGTGTTATCCTGTATTATCCTATGATCTTGGGTTGCCATGGGCAAGTGTGCATGGTTTGTAATATACACCATTTGAGGCAGTACACAAATCAGTAGGATTACAGATCCATCTAAGTTTTGGGGGCTGTCCTTTAGTTCCTACCTCAGTGAAAATGCTATGAGACTATAAACCCTGCCTTATAGTTTTTGTTTTGTTTTGTTTTGTACACACAGAGCATAACACAGAGGCTTGTTATAGGAGCTCCACTGGCATTTGATGTTGATGTTAATACCATACCCCACCAACCCAATAGCAATGATTTAAATCCCTTTGCTTACTTCTGGTTTAAAAGATTCAACTCTTACTTGTCATCCAGAAACCCATTGCTGTAACCAATATTGCACACCCTGTACTTTGTAAACCTGAGCAGTAAACAAATAGATGTCTCAGTTCTATTTAAGTTTTTATATAGTTACATGTGAAGTTTTTCTTTCTCTAAGGGGGTGAATGCTAATTGGATACAGCAGAGTTCACAGTATTTTTTCATGGCCAAGCATCTTTTTGAAGTCTAATTGTATGCCTGAAGGGGAGAGGGAAGATAGAAAAAATATATATATAAGATATTGCCCTTGCCCTTAAGAAAGTTATTTTTATCTAGCTGAGAATGGCAAGATGTAAAAGGAAATAACTAGGTTAATGATACTGCCAAAAAGAATGAATATATAGGTGTTTTAACTGGTGGAAGCTATACTTGTGGAAAGACAAAAACTGATGAAGGAAATGTGCTATAGATTTTTTTTAAATGGGAGTGAAATTCCTATGACAACTAAAGAGGTCCCTGGATCAACTGCATTTTGTCAACCCAAGAACTAATTTTGAAGCCAAATTATTTTTTCTAACCTTAAGTTATTTTTCACTAGCTTGAAAGTAGAAATAGATTCTGATTGGAGGGGAGAAGACTTTCATCTTGCCAAGTGGGAGGAGAGCTCTTGGGGAAACAGGCAGGGCAAGAGCTGGAGGGAAGCTGAGCCATCTAAAAGACACATGAAAGTCACAGCTTAAGAGGGAATTTTGATGAGGGATGCAAAGTTTCAGATGTATTTATGTGTGGGGCATGAAGAAAATGTGGGTTAAGCTGCACCAAGACAGAAAATTACTCAGACCTTTAAAATGCAAATGGAATCAAAAGTATTTTATATAGTTAAAATGTCAGAGGACTCAATTTATACATGATAGCAACAGATATCTTTTATTTCAAAGGAAATTTAAAGTGTGATACAGTCATGAGATTCATCAGGGCTATGGTTGTTTTTTGAGCAGAAAAGTCATCCAGTTTGGGAAAAGGTTCCATCCTTTCTTTGCCCTACAATCTTTACCTTTCTAGAAATGGTGGCACCACTGAATTTGGTTTCCTTTGTGCAGCAGACAGTGGTGGCGGAAATCCTTCAGTGAAGCACCAGGAAATTTGTGTCAGAAATCCATTTTTTTCTTGCTATTAGTTCTAATTTCTCTGAGACCTTGGAGAGTTAAGTGAGGGAAGATCCCACGTGGTGACAATAGTTTTCCCTTTATAACTAATTGTATAGACTTCTCCCACTGAACACATGCCATAAGAGAACTTCCTTTTCATTTATAGTGACTGGCTGGCTTTCTCATGGGGGATTCTCTAATTAAAGGACACTGCATGAAGGAGGCTAAGTCTGAAATTCTCAACTTATTTTGGCACACAGTATGGTGTGACTCAGGGCTCAATTCTCTCCTCAGGCGAGCTAATTAATAAAACTCTCTAATTTTTGTCAGGATACATTCAGTAGGGGGTTTAAATAACTACTTCTCAAAGAACCCTATTTTGCAATTGTCAAAAAATCTTCTTTAAATGTGCTATAAATATCTCAGAGTACAGTAAACCCAAGGCATAGTTTCCTCCTTTTGTGGAGATATAGTGTTCTCTGCAGAATTTGGCTGACTAAAAAAATATTCATTAAAAGGCAGGTAGAGAAGAGTCAGAGAGTGAGGAAGGGAAGCTATTGGTTCTGAGGTGACTAAAAACACTTTTCAATCAACCCTTTAATGTTTGATCTATTTCCATTTTTCCATATCCTCTACATTCTACTTGAGCAAGAGCTCTAACTAATCAATCATTCAAAATGCATTTAATAAATGATATGTGCCAAACACTGTGTTATCAAGACATAATTCAATATTTCTTGCTCCCCAGATGTCTACACTATTGCAATGGTCTGTTGCTGAGTCCATCTGCCTATTGTCTCTCTCCCTACTCAGCCTCTAAAGTGATTTTTCCACAAGTCCAACCATATCTTTCCCCTACTCAATAAACTTCATTTGTTCCTGGTCTTCAAATACAATACAAAATACTCTGGCATTCAAAGCTCATCATAACCTAACCCCACCCCCAATACTTCTGCAATCTTCTTAGCCCTCTTTCCTCCAGGGATTTAGTCTAATTATCCCCTATGTCTGGAACATTCCTCTGCTTCAATTCCACTACTAACCTCACTAGCTTCCTTTAAGTTCCAACTAAAATCCCATCTTTTACAAGAAGCCTTCCCTGATTCCTCAATTCTAGGCCTTCTATTTCTTAATTATTTCCTATTTTTCCTGTAAATACCTTGCTTTGTGTATATTTGTTTTCATGTTGTTTCCACCAGAAAACTGAGTTCCTTGAAGTTAAGGAATATCTTTCATCTTTTTTTTTTTATAGCCCCAGTTCTTAGCACAGTGCCTGGCATACTGTAGGTGCTAAATAAACATTGATTGATTGATTGATATTTGAATTCTAATGATTCTTTTTTTTTCAAACCCCTACCTACCTTCAGTCTTAGAATCAATACTGTGTATTGATTCTGCTCTAAGGCAGGAGAGTGGTAAGGTCTAGGCAAAGAGAGTTAAGTGACTTCGCCCAAACTTGCCAGCTAGGAAGTGTCAGATTTGAACCTGGGATTTCCTCTCTTCAGACCTGGCTCTCTATCCCTAAGTCACTAACTAACTGTCCCCCATTCTAATGCTTCTTAAATTCTACCAGGATAGAATAATCATAGAATTGACACAATTATGTAATCCCTTCCATATTGCAACTTCCCCATTCCCACTACAATTTCAATATATGTGGGTCAGTGAAAGAAATTGATTGGAAATTTTCCAGTTTTGCAGAAGTCACAATTGACACATGCCAGCAGATGACACAGAGATAGTTTATAAACTCAGAAATGCATTTTTACCCAAAATTTACAATATGGTACTATAAACACCCCATAAATGAAAAAAAAATCAGACTTCTTTTCAGGTATGAAGGGAGAGACAAAAAATGTTATGAGGAATTTCCAGATCTCATGGGGTCCCACATCCGTAGCCCCCAGATATTGAAGGAATAACTGTATTCGGATATTTATAACAGCCCAAAGAAGTAAGGAGATCTCCATTTTCAATATGATGAACTAAACCCCTGAGAAAAGGACTGACTGATCGATCCATGGTCACACAGTTAATAATGTCTGCCCTGGGAGATAAAGCAGAATAAGTGGAATTGAAATTAGAGAGTGTAGTGATTTTCCTCTGGCTTTTCTTTTATAAAACACCATCATAATTAGTGATGATGAGTAAGAAACTTATTGGATTGTAAGAAATTACCAATACTGGTTAAATCCATTATAAATAATATCATGTTAGTAGAAGTCTCTATATGAGGGACATTATGGCGGGGTCATAGATTTAGTGCTAAAAGAGAATTCAGAAGTCCACTGCCCCAATTGCTGCTTATACAGTAGGAAGGTGGGGCCCATGGAGGTGAAATAACTTCTCATGATCAGACAGGTAGTTTAGAGTTGGGGTTTGAACCTAGGACTTGTGCCTATAGAGGTGGGGCTCTTTCCACTAGACCATATTGACTCCCTTCCTCCTCTCCCTCCCTTCTTTCCCTTTCTCCTTTTCCTTGGTTTAATTAGCTCCCACAGAATCAATTATCCTAAGTTTGTATTTGAATACTAAACCTATATATGTCTAACATTTCTGAATTAGGATCTAGCTTCACCGATTTCTTGATAAATACTGTACCTGGATGTCATATGAGCATCTCAAATTAAATGCATCTAGAATAGAACTTCTTGCCTTCCCTCCCCAAACCTTCCCTTCCTCCAAACTCCCCTATCTCTGTTGAGAGCTACACTCTCTTTCCATATAATCAAATTTGAAATATTTGATTCAACCCTCTCTTTCACTCCCCAAAGGAAAACAATTGCCAAATTTTGTCAATTCGCCTTAGATATGTCCTCTTATCTCTATTCACATAGCCACCCCTTGATTTCAGGATTTTGTCACTTCTCTCTAGACTATTGGAGTAGTTTCCTAATTTATCTTCCTGCATCCAATTTCTCTCTTCTCCAATTCATCATCACAAGTTGACAAAATAATCTTCCTCACATAATATTCTGCCTATATCATTCTCCTGCTCCATATATAAGCTTCAGTGGTCCCTTCCTGCCTGTAGGATAAAATGTCAGCTTGACATTGAAAGTCCTTCATGACCTGGCACCAGATGACTTTTCCGGACTTATTTCACATTACTCATAGTATGGTATAGTATGGTATGATGTGATATGATATGATATGATATAATTGCATTAGATCATGTTGCACATTCTATCCAGACATCTGCCAGGAAACTAAGAAATTGGGCTCTAGTTATATCTTGCCACCTGCCCTGATATAGCCTGTGCACTGTCCCTTTACCTTTCTTGCTCTAGAAATAATAAAAAAATCAATTGTGCCATTGCTACTGGAAAGAACATGATAATCTACTGTTTCTGGCTCTACTCACTGTAGTTTCTTTAGGTGGGAAGCATTTGATGTTGTCAAATGAAATCCTCTCCATCAAGAGTCACATGTATGTCTGGACATGGGAATTAGAAGCTGTAGCCATATGTCTTTCTGACACACATTTAATGCTCAAATTTTCTCAAAAGCCACCAAAGGTTAGGGGTTGGGACAGCTGGGTAGACAAAACAACATGGGGAATTTCAGGGTAAATGAACTCCAGCCTTTGCTCCCAGGCTAAAAAACCAATGTGAGTCTGGATTCTGATTGACAATATATATGGAGTTCTCATTTTTATTCCAGAAGGTTCTTTCCCCAATGTTTGAACATGCATCTGCTAGTTGGCAGCTTGTGAGTTGAGCACTTCTCTTTCCTGCCAATAATCATCCCCTCCTGTTATAGTCAGAACTAATTAATTGCCAGGCTAGCCAATTAGTCTTGTCTCTTTTCTAAAGAGGCATCAGCTACATTTTCACTTGAAAGGGAACCTTCCCTGTAACAAAGCCTATGGGGATATAAGAAGAAGGCGGGTGGAGGGGAGGAGGGAATAAGAATACAACATGAAAGGTTAGATGAGTTATGCCAAGAGTCTAATACAGATGCCTCATACCCTCAAGTCACCTCCGGTGATGAAAGTCCTTTGGCAGGTAGAGTCAAGTAACGTCTAGTTCATGCTGTGGAATAATTTTTCCCTGACAGATTTTTAAAAAATCATATGTCTCTATTGACCCAGTGAAGATAATCTTCATTTGCTCACCACTGTGACCACATTAGCCTACTCCTATCTATTCACTGACTGGCCAAGAAATGCTGGATCAGATTGGCCATCTATTTCTTCTCTTCTAGGCTTGTATCATTTCCTTCATCTCTCCAGTCATGTCTTTCTTTCATACTCATCACTTTCTTTTCTTTTCTCTAATGTCTTAACATTAAGCAACATCATCTTAGATATAATACATCAAGTAATACAGGCCAGAATTCAGCCAGTCGCTATAAAATTCTGCCCAGGTAATTTGG
Organism: Monodelphis domestica; assembly: GCF_027887165.1. Lineage (NCBI taxonomy): Eukaryota > Metazoa > Chordata > Mammalia > Didelphimorphia > Didelphidae > Monodelphis > Monodelphis domestica. Next base: position 186,062,797 of record NC_077231.1, on the reverse strand, counting down.
TTTTTCTCAATAAGACAGATACCTCTTAGTCAGTACTGATCAGGGGGTAAAGGCAGATAGAAGCATGCACTAGTGGGAAACTGGTACCCAGCCCTCTTGTCCCTCATTGCTAAACCCTGAGAGTACTCTTTGCCTTTCAGAAATAATAAATCAGATTTCAGGGCTATATATCTTACCTTGATAGAATTGGATGGAAGAGTGTGGCAATGAAGAGCCACTCCAACCTCAGGGGATATAATACATCAATTGAAATCAAATGCCCCTGGAATGATGTGGCTTGATTCCTATGGACAGACTGTTCAAATTTGAAAAGCACTACTCAATAGCAAGTGTATTTCACCATTAGACTGATAGTTCAATAGATAGATATGTACTTATATTATTGATCCATCTGATTACTTTTGTTCTTGACTTGAATGAAAACTGAGTGCAGTCTGTAATTGATGCTAGTTTTTAGTGTGTACTTGTAATTTTTTCTTCCAAATACATCTCATTTTATGAGTAATATTGATATTCTGGGATAGCCTATATCTGATACCCATATGGGCATATATGGCAATCTATGTATATATACATATGCACATATATGTACACATTTATACATCTGTAGGCACAATCATCAGTCATCTATCATCTATCTATCCATCCATATGACATACATAATTAAGCAGTTTCTCATTAAATCAGTCTTGCACATGTACTCATGCATATATGTGTCAGAGATTAGACTGAGCAAGTAAAACCTCAATTAACAAGAAATTGCCTAACTAAAAACTTCAGTTAACCAATTGATTTTTTTTCTCCTCTGCATTTTACTCTCAGAAGAACCAATTGGTATAAATTAAGCTATCAGAAATTTAGTAAAAGGATAAAGAAACTTCTGAGTTCTATATACAGTACACAGATGGGCAGCCCAGTCTCCAACAAATTCACTATATTCTCAAATGAAAATTAATGTTTAGCATGATGACTCAAAGACATTTCAAGATGCATAATCATGAAAGTAATTGCCCTGACTAGATATTTTAAAATTTACGGTAAATATTTTTGCCTTCTAAAGTATTCACCAGTATGACAGAAAGTAAGAAGCACCTATTAATGATGAAAACTTTGCAAATGCTCCTATCATGAGGATGACATGGTACAACTTGTTTTTTTCAGCCCTAGAACACTAAAAAATATCTCCTCTAAGAAATCCACAGCTGTATAAAAAAAAAATGTTTGTTAGTGTGGTGACTCTCTCCACCAGGGCAGTTGTAATATCTCTATAACTTGTAGTCTTAGACAGTTGCTTAAGTATCAGAGAGGTTATTTAATAACCATGATTACTCAGTTAATAATTGTCAGGGGGGATTCTTCCAAACTCTAAGTTTAATGCTCTATCCCCTATGTAGCACTGCCTTCTAAAAAAATCAATAAAGAAACCCACATGGGAAATATGTTGAGTCATTCCACTGATATTTATGGAAAGTTTAGATAAATATTATATATATACATATGTATATATATAGGCCTGACCCAGAATTGAAAGGAAGAAAATAGGCTGCATTGCACTCTCTTATCCCTATAGCTGTCAATGAATTGCTTGCTGCTAAAAAAAGACTACACCTTTTTTAAAAATTATTTTTTATTTTCCCAATTACATGCAATATCTTTCAACAAATGTTTTCTTAAAATATAAGATCCTAATTGTCTCTACCCTTCCTTCCCTCCCCAGTCCTGGAGATGGTAAGCAATTTGATGTCTGATACATGTATTATCATGCAAAACATAGATAGCTAGATGGATAGGTAGATAGAACACTACTGTAAAATAATGCTCATATAAAATAAAAAATCCCAAATAAAACCATAAATTAATATAAAAAATAGTATGCTTTGTTCTGCATTCCAACTCCAACAGTTCTTTCTCTGAACTTAGATAGCTTTCTTTGAAAAGGCTGTAACTTTTAACATCAATATCTTTCAGTTATGTGGTATTTATATGTCTACACACATGTAATATATGTATATATAGATACACATTTAATTTCCTAGTATATATTAAAATCACATGTGTGTGCATATATACATACATGCATGTGTGTATCTTGGATTACAAGTAAGCCAAGAACAATTAAAGAACTACTTAGTGCCATTAATGGAAGATCAGTAGAAAGACACTGACCCAGCTTTTGGGACAAGAACCCACTATTTTACAAAAACTTTTGGAAAAATTGGAAATCAGTATGGGAGAAAATAGGCTTAGATCAACATCTCACACCCTATGACAAGATAAATTTAAAATGGGTAAATGACTTAAATATAAAAAGGGAAATTATAAGTAAATTAGGTGAACATAGAATAATATACCTGTGAGATCTGTAGGAAAGGAAAGAATTTAAGACAAAGCAAGGGATAGAGAAAGTTAAAAGCTGTAAAATGAATAATTTTAATTATATTAAATTTAAAAGGTTTTGTACAAACAAAACCAATGCAACCAAAATTAGAAGGGAAGCAACAAACTGGGAAAAAATTCATGACAAAATTCTCTGATGAAGCTCTAATTTCTCAGATATATAAGGAACTAAGTCAAATGTACAAAAAAATCGAGCCCAGTTGACAAATGGTCAAGGGATATGAATAGGCAGTTCTCAGATAAAGAAATCAAAGCTATTAATAATCACATTAAAAAGTGTTCTAAATTCCTTCTGATTAGAGAAATACAAATCAAATATGACAGAAAAGGAAAATAACAAATTTTGGAGAGGATGTGGCACAATTAGGACACTAATACTTTGCTAATGGAGTTGTGAATTGATCCAACCATTCAGAAAGGCAATTTGGAATTATGCCCAAAGGGCTTTAAAAGAATGTCTGCCCTTTGATCCAGCAATACCACTACTAGGTTTGTACCCCACAGAGATTTAAAAAAAAATGTTTGTACAAAAATATTTATAGCCATAGTCTTTGTGGTGGAAAAAAAATTGAAAAATATGGGAGTGTCCCTTGATTGGGGAATGGCTGAACAAATTGTGATATATGATAGTGATGGAATATCATTGAGTTATAAGGAGTGATGAACTGCTTGATTTTTATAAAAACTGGGAAGACTTCCATGAACTGAAGTGGAGTGAAATGAGCAGAACCAAGAGAACATTGTACACATTAAAGGAAACATTATGGGATGATCAAATATAGTAGATTTTGCTACTAAAAGCAATTCAATGATGATCCTGAGGGACTTATGAGAAAGAATACTATCCACGTCTACAGAAAGAACTGTGGGAATAAAAATACAGAAGAAAGGCAAATGATTTATCACTTGTTTATATGGGTATAGAACTTGGAGTTTTGGTTTTAAAAGATTACTCTATTATAAAAATGAACAATATGGAAATAGATATTGAGTGATAATATATGTATAACCTAGTAAAATTGCTTGTCAGCTCTGGGAGACAAAAGGGAAGAGGGAGGGAGAAAACATGAATCATGTAATCTTGGGGAAAATTCCTTAAAATAAATAAATTTTTAGAAAAATACATTTTAAAAATAAACATGAAAAAAAGAAAGACATTGACAGTAGCATCACACTGGAGTAGAAGATGGAAGGAAGTCTAAGATTTGTAGCATGGGAAGAAGCTCTTTTGTTGATGACATGGAACTCATCCAAGTATTGAGATAAATGTTTTCATTGTGTAGCTTCAATCTCTTTTGCTTTCCATTATTAAGTGTATCTACAAAATTTTAAAATCTATATAAATAGTTATTCTTAGTATTTCAGAGATAATACAGATCTTTAAATCTCTTTTTATTTTACTTCTAAATCTTTTTATTTTAATTCCACAATCCCTTAATCTTTTAGCTAGGGTTAAAAGTAGTTCTTAAGTATGTTTATGAGTCTGTGTTCAAATCATTGTGGATACTCCTAACAATAACAACAAAAGCTAGCATTTATCTAATGCTTTAGAGTTTGCAAAGTGCTTTACAAATTCATTTCATTTAATACCCCTAATAACCCTGAGAGGTAGGTGCTATTTTTATGTTCATTTTGCTGATGAGGAAACTAAGATAGCCAGAGGTTGTAACTCATCCAGGTCATGCAGCTAGTAAGATCTGAGACCACATTTGAACTCAGGGGTCTTCTTGACTTCTTGAGATTCTCTGGCTTAATAAAGTCTCTTTTCCTTCATAAGAAAAATTTTCTTCCATAATTTCCCATGGGGGTTCATTCTGGAGATAAACATCCTATAAACTATCCTCTACATCTCTTGTCATTACATAGTTAGCAATGGAACTCAATCAATGCCTGCCTATTATTACTCGCTCTCTTTATATCAGGCCACCTCCTTTTCATCCTTGTGTATCCTTGATAATGTCTTTTATTCCATTTGTAATACACACATTTTCATTGATTATATGCTATAGACTATTCCCACCATATATCCCTCTATTGTCCTTTATGTAACTTGCTTTCTAATTCTTTGATTTCCTAACATATTAATGTAGCTTCACCAGAAAAACATCACTGAAAAGATAGACCTTTACTTTAGGAAGAATGATTGGGGCATTAAAAGACCTACACTTTTTCCTAAATACAATCCAATACACATTCTTCTTATCTTTTCTTGTATCTAGTTCACTGTTTCTGTGTAAGATCTATATTCTGGTCAACAAGCTCTATGAGTTGTTAATTCAACAATTTATCATAGTCTGGACACAGATACATATTTTGGTTTTTCAAAACATCTGGTTAGGTCTAATTCCTTTAAAACTCTTTGTAAAGTTATAGAGGAGTACACTGTCATCCACCTATAGGAACATTTGGAGAACTTCAGAATTTGTATAAAGAATTCTTCTTCCATTTAGATTCTGCTTAGTATATTCTACATGAGAATGACAAACAATTTTAGCAAGCATATATATCTCCCTTGAGTGATATTAGTAACGAGAGTGGTCATCAAACACAATTATCTAATTCATCATAACTTTATATTCATGGGGGAAAAATCCTATCAGAGGATAGATTTTTTAGGTGCTATTTGACTCTAATTAAATTCCTTTTTTTCCATGTCAACAAATCATAAACACAGAAGAATCTTGCATTCTTTCCACTTTTCAGTTGAATTAAATGAATTTTAATATGACATTCTGCTATTGAATAGCATAGGTGAAATCCCCAAGTTTCCTTCTATCTTCATCAAGGATGCCCTTGGTATATTTAGAGATTATTTTCATGAAGAGTTTATAGAAATAAAAAAATAGACATATGGATTAGTAATTATTACTATGTTGTTGATCATCTGTTTCAATAGCAGTATTGTCCCTGATTTTTTCCCTACTTTTAGAAATTTTAAGAACTTTTTTATACACTTTCAAAACCTGTACTACCTTTCTCTGTCAAAGTATGCTTGATGTAGTTCAGCTGCATTTCCCATTCTCTTTATCTTAGTGCCATTTCTAATTGCCCAGAAAACTCACCAAAGAGCATGATGTTAAGAGTCCAAATGTCATACCTCCACTGTCATAGATGGAGAAAATTGTTTTAGAAAACTTGACAGATATTTTTTTCCTTCTTTTGCCTGTCATCTTCTTACCATGTTCATCTTTAAATGTCCTCGGGATTCTCTGGCTTAATAAGGTTTCTTTTCAAGCTTTCTATAAATTTGTTCTTCCATCCATTACTTCCCAACCTTTTTTGAGATAATGGTGCTTCTCTTTTACCATCTATCTCTATAAATTTTTTCAAATGAATTTTTTTTCTAAGCCAATGTTACTTTTGGTTGTCATAAACTTAGAACAAGGTCACATAATCCAAACCCTTATTTTAGAGGTAAAAAAAAATGAGACCTCAAGAACTGCAGTACATTTCTCAAGGATACAGATATAACATGATATGAGACTTGAATCCAAGTCCTCTGACTCCAAAGCCAGTGATCGTTTCCATTGTACCAGAGATGCTGTAGCCAAATAATTATTTATTCAACTTGATGTGGAGATATCACACAGTTAATTCAACTCATTCTTGGAAAACAGATACCTCATGCTTCATTATCTTTTCATTTTCATTCTTCAGTTTGGCCCTGATTTTGATTTTCTTTCCAGCAGGTAGAAGCAAGTATTTGACAAAATTCTAACAAGTATCTTCCCCATGGTTACACAGTAATTCCTATAATTAAGGTGAGGTTCAGTCTCAGATCTCCTCTTTGGGTCCTGTATCCTTTCCACCTTGACCCATGGTCTTATAAAATTAATAAATATGTTTGTTCTCAGTCTTTGACATAGTACAGTATAGGAGCCTGTTACCCTCTTCTATTATTTTGTGGGCTTATCTTGGATGAGTACTACACATGGACAATGGAGCCAAGGGAATCCACCAGATTTAGTGGAAGTTTAGTATAGGAGAAGGATAAGAGAAAGAGAAGCCTAAATCAAATGATAAAAGGTGTAAAATGAATTGAATAAGTTCTACAATTTCAGATGGACACATAATACCAAAATTTATTTATTTGGTATTATCAGTGATTACAGTTATAGTTAGAATCCTAAATCCTAAAATGCTGTAAAACCTGTAGTCAGTAATTTTTTTATGGCTTCATAATATTATTTACATGATGTTCACAAAATGGGGGTGGGATGGTATTTCCTAAAGAACCCTTAAGTAAGCCTAATCTGTGTAATTCTGATGACCTAACAAAAATTAAGCACAATGCCCTTTATGTAGCAACCAGGTACTCTCTATGATTGCCCTAAGACTGCAAGGTTAATCTCTAGAAGGAAAGGATTCTTCATGTATTCCATTTTATCTTGCTGTCTACATTACCTTGACCAGTTAAAATAATAAATAAAATAAAACAATATGTTTTATTTATCAATTTATACTTATAAATATACATTTATGATATTAAAATATATTTAAAAATAAAAATAAATATTTAAAATAATTTTAAAGAAATAACTAAATTCATTAGAATGAGAAGACACAATTTCCCTCACAAGGGCTCAAAATTTTTTATAATCCCTATCAAATGGCCCTTGAAACAGTAAGTATAGCAACATGACAACTTGTGGATACTTGACAGCGTTCCACCCCAAACTGAATGTTGTTCTGTCTCTGGGGAGACATATTGTCTTAGTATGTGGTACTTAAATATTTTGTATAAATTATGAAATAGACCTTTCTTGAGCTGCTATTAGTAATATTTCCAAAATGTTTTGATGAGAACAAACTTAGTAGTGTCTCTCAACTATATGTCTAATTATACTTAGTATCTGGTGAAACTTAGCACCCTTATACCTTTTCTTCTCCTCTAATATCCTTCTCTAAGGCTTCATTTCAAAGTGGAGTTGATGGTGGGTTCTCACAGGCTGTGCCAGCAGAATATACATTCTGTATGATCCTACTAAATTGGAGACATTTCATTACTGACCCAATGATACCCAGTAAGATCACTCTCAAATAACTGCCCTATTCAAGTTCAAATAGGTTCAATGAAAAAACTGGAGACATTGGCCTCCAGGTGATATTTTTTTTCTCTCCCAAAACAATTTAAGAAAACAACCTGTTAGGGCATAATGACATTGTACTTTGCATTGTTGGAAGGACATCCCAAACCAAAGAAATCATGTATTTTAAAGTAAATTCTACTTTTTATCCATACATTTCAAAGATACTTATGGGTTATTTAGAAAATTCCAGGAATACTGAATATGTTTTGATCTCCATTTTGAAAAGATGAAAGAAACAGAGATCCTGATGCTGGTTCTGCACAGCTCAATATATTGATAAGTTGATATTTATCTAGTAAATTTGAGCAGTATAAGCAACCAAACTAAATTATTCAAGATGCTGAAATAATAATATCCACCTACAAATATATGACCATGTAAGATTGATTCAGAGATTATTTAAATCCATTATAAATGAACAACAAATAATACATGGGCTGAAGTATGAATTAAAAAATGACACATTTCAACAATAAGTTGAAAGTTTTTTCTACATGACCTCAACTTCCTGGATAGACTGATTCCTTCTCCTCCTCACATACACATACCGAATTAATGGATGGTTTTGTGAGGGGTGTATGGTTGTATGTATCTTTCAGTGAGGTACCCTGGAGTAATCTAAAGAGCACTAGTTGTCAGAGGATAGAATCTCAGAATTTTGAGAGTTGGAAATAAACTCAGTGTCCATCTAGTTCAATCCATTCTCAAAAGAAATTCCCATTACAACCTGAGAAATCACCATACAGATTTGTCTTGAAGACTCTAAGAAAGTGAAATCCATTGCCTTTTAAAGCAGTATTTCTGGATTTCACTTTTGAATAATTTGTTAGGAATAATTCAGAATTGTTGGCAAATTTTCCCTGACATTAAACAAAAATTTCCATTTTTGCAACTTCAAAATAAAGGTCTTCAATATTTTTTTGGGCCCCAACAGAATAAGTCTAATCCTTCTTACACACACAGAAGCCCTTCAAGTAAGTATATAATCATTTATACTCATACTAAATTGCATAATTTACAATTATATATAGTAATGTAATTATAAACATCATATGCCACATGAGTCTTATCTTCTCCGGGCTAATCATGCTCAGTTTTTTCAACCAATATTCATATGAAATGAATTCAAGACCTTTCACCATTTGGGTTTTTCTTCTCTGAACCCTCTTCTGTGGTGCCAATGATTGGGCTTGGATTTGAGTTCCAATTCTGCCATCTCAGCTAGGCACAATTCATTTATCTGTTAAATGATTTACTTTTCTTCTCTGGATCTATTTACTGATCTGTAAAATAAAAGGTGGAGACTAACTGACAAAGATGATTAGAAATGAAAATAATTGGTGTAAGAGGGGCTATGGGAAGAAGTGTATACTACTGCATTGTTGGTACAAATCTGAAGTAGTCATCCTGGAAAACAATTCAAGATGATGGGGAAAAAAGTCACCCAACTGTTTATACTTCTTGAAATAAAGTTATTGAGAATATTCTTAAAGGTGGTCAAAGCAAAAGTCCTACATATACATACATATTTGTACATATATATGTAAATCTGTAAACACACACATGCATGTGTATAGATAAAAGCATGGCATCGTGAATCTAAAACTGGTCTTTAAAGTTATGCCATCTTGGGTTCACTACATGTCTTTGGCTTATAAAGGCTATGTAGTCCTGGAGCAGTCATTTATCCTTTCATTGTTCCGACATTCCGACAACTCTAAGATTATAACTTGCAGGTACTGATCTATGCTAAGGGAAGTCCCTTACTGAAACCTTCTTAAATAAATTACATCTCAGTTTCAGTGGAGAAACATCATCATCATCAGAGCACTTTTTATTAGAGTTATTAAAAAAAAACCTGAAACAAAGTGGCTGTACCTTGATGGCAGAACAAATTGTTTCCTGTGTGTATAATGAAATATTGTTTTTGCCATAAATTGACAAATGAAAATTCAGAGAAAGGTTGAAAAACTTTCCTGAACTGATATTAACATGAACCCCACCCCCAAAGTTAGAATAACTGTCTATGAGGTGACTGATGATGTTAACAGAAACCACTGAAAGGCAGCTGAACTTATGAATATCTGTATTAGCAACACACAGATGGATTCAGAGAACAAAGACAGGCAGAAGAGGAAGACAGAGACCACAACAACTCTCCATATTTTATCATGGCACTGCTGATTTGGGTAGAAAATTAAAAGGAAAAAACTATATGCAATGAGCCATCTTGGCTCAGAGAAGAGATGATAATGATAACAGATGGCATTTATATAGTGTCTACTATGTGCCAGGAGCAGCTAGGTGGTACAGAGGATAGAATGCCAAGCCTAGAGACAGGAAGACCCAAGTTCAAATCTCAGTTTAGACATTTATCAGCTCTATGACTGTGGGCAAATCATTTAACCCTGTTTGCCTCAGCTTCCTCATTTGTAAAAGTGAGCTAGAGAAGGAAATGATAAGTTGCTCCAATATCTTTGTTAAGAAAATCCCAAATGGGGTCACAAAATATTGAACATGACTATCACAATTGAATAACCACAACAACCATGAACCAGGCATTGTCCTGAATGCTTTACAAATATTCTATCAGTCACTCCTAACAATAACACTGGGAGATAGGTGCTATTATTATCTCCATTGTACAGATGAGGAAAATGAGGCAAACAGGTTAAGTGACTTGCCCAAGGTCACATAGCAAGGCTCTAAAGCCAAATTTGAGCTCTGCTTTTCCTTTCAGCCTAACTTTCTATGCATTCTGCTCCCTAGCTGCCATTATGATAAAACCCATTTCCCCACTCTTGGGAGAGAGGTGTTAGGTACTTTATAAGATCCAGTCAATATTGTTTTATGTTTTTTCTTCCTTTTTAAGCCTCAGTTCAATAGGAGAGGGTACACAGAGAAAAGATTAGTGTGTAAAAAACAAAAGGTGTCAATAAAAATGTAAATACAAAATAAAAGAGGGAGTCTCCTCAGAAGTGATTAAAACAGAACTAGAAATATATAGCAAAATAAGTAAAAAGTCAATGAAGTCTCCATAATGTCAATATGTCCATATGCAATATGCACCCTGTAAGGATTCTTATGGGTAGTAGAGTGGCCCCCATTTCAATTTGAGTTTGACACAACTGGATTAGATTATCTCCATTCTAGAAATCTAGGACACTAAGATTAGTTTGAGAACAGATATGTAGCCTTTTTCAGAGCATAAATGTTCACAGAGGTGGCTCTAGCACAGCCCTTCATGCTGTTTCTCAATAGAATTTAACAAAGAACAGTAAATGAAATGCACAGGTTTGTGTTAAGAATAATTCTGCTATAAGTATTGAATGATAAAACATATATAACCCAGTGGAATTGCTTGTCAACTCTGGGAGGCAGGAGGGAGAGAACATGAATCATGTAGCCATGGAAAAACACTGAAAAAGAAATAAATTTTTTTGAAAAGAAGAATTCTGCTAAATTATTTTTGCTCTAAAGAAAACCTTACAGGTAGTTCCCCCCCTCCCCCATTTTAATTTTTTTTCTAAAAAGAGCCTGAGTATATTATAACTAATGAGTAAATCCTTTTTGTAAGTCCATTACAAATTTCCTATTGAATTGCATTTGTATAATGGTGTGACCGACCAGAATGTGAGCTATGATTTAGGACAGTCTCTCCTAAATCCTTCTCTCTAGTCTCATCACAGTTTGGAGATGACCCTGAATTCTCAACTATTTTGCCAGCAGAGGGCAAACTTTGGCAAGTTCTATCAGGTTGGAAGAGCTTTAAGGGACTGTCTGACTGTTTGGTCAGCTTGTGGTTGGAGGAACAGCCTTTTCAGTTTAGGGAGCCTCATCAGCAATTTACTAGATGATTAATGTTTTCACTCAAGGCAATCCATGAAGACCATCTACTATACAAAGGTTACAGTTGACACAGATAAAGGGAATATTCAGACTGAAGAAATCATAGATTCTTTAAGGATTGGAGTAATAAGGACAGATCATTTGCAAAAATTTCCCCAGGGTGTTTATTTGCATTTTTATTGGGTTTGCAAATTGGTCACAGACACAGATTTATTTCTGCCTGTTCCAGCCTGATTTTTTTTTTCACATTATAAGCGGGTGGGAAATGATAAAATTTTAGTACCAATAGCAGTTTAGCTGCACAATCCCTATTGTCTCCTGCTTTATATGGTTTCAAATTTATCCTTTACTTGCAAAGAATTGGCTAAAGATGAGACTGATGTCCTTGAAAGGTTCTTTATGTTCCCCCAACTCTCCCCTGGAAAGCTTTCAGTAAACACTTTAAGCAGATTAAGGCTATGTTTTCACAGCCAAAGCAGAGATTTTTCACCTAAAGTACTGTGGCAATTGTCCCCAAAGGACTGGTTTGCTTTGGCTGTGGAGACCTGGCTAAAATGAAAGCTGTTGGCTTTCTGCCTCTGACTGAGTGATGAACCAGTGGGAGATGGGTATTGTAACTCAGTCAGTGTGTAATCCTCACTTTCTGCTCTGCCAGCCAGAATCCCATGAGCACTGATTGATTTCAGTGTGCATTACTGTCACTCTTAGGAATATCTGCATTAGCAACACACAGGCACAGAATCAGAGATTCAACACAGAGCAGGAGAGGAAAATGTGGGGAGTATGACAACCCTCCATACTTTCTTATGGCATTGCTGATGGGTAGAAAATCAAAAGAAAAAGACAAGCCCAGTGGGACTTTGGTTTCAGGCACATTTTGTGTTGAATCTGGACTGTTTTAAAGGACACCAGATTCAAAGATTGATGCCTATTTTGTTTCAGAAGGGTTCTTAAGAAAAATTTTAATTTTTGTTGTTTTTCAGCCATTTTCAGTTGTATATGAGTTTTGGTGACCCTATTTGGGGTTTTCTTGTCAGAGATCCTAGAGTGATTTAGCATTTCCTTCTTCAGCTCATTTTACATATGAGGAAACTGAGGCAAACAGGATTAAGTACTTATCTGAGATTAGAATTGAAGTCAGGAAGATGAGTCTTAATACCAGGTCTGACACTGACTGCTATGCCACTTAGCAGCCCAATTTAAATTTAGGAGGTTTAATTTTTTAAAAACAAGTCTAATGTTTTAAAAATTAATAATATTCAAGAATGTAAAAATACTTCAATTTCTGAATAGATCTATGTTCTTAGAGTGGTAGGCATTGCTTCTCTTCTTCCTGTACAATTCATTTCCATGGTTTGCCATAGATAACACACACAAGATCTGTTAAGCCTTTAGAGAGACCTCCTTGTCTCTAAAGGCTTTTAAAAAAATTCTTAACTTATCTTTTAGAATCAACACTAAATATTGCTTCTAAAGTAGAAGAAGAATAAGGACTAGAAATTTGAGGTTAAGTACAACTAGGAAGTGTCTGAGTTCAGATTTGAACACAGGATATCCACTGAGTCACCAAGCAATCCCTCTAGACTTTTTGATATAAAATATTATGCTAAAATTATATGGACACTGATTTTACTAGAGGCAATGGATTGAGCACTTGGCTTGAAATTAAGAAAACAATCCAAATCAGAACTCAGATTCTTAAATCACTTAATCTCCATTTGCTTCAGTACTATCAACTGTACATTGAGGATAATAAAAGTGCCTACTTCCCGGTGTTGTAAGGATCCACTGAGATAATATCTGAAAAGAGCTTACCACTGTGCCTACACAAATTAGGCATTATATATATATATATATATAATGTTTATTCCCTTTCTCTTCTCTTCCTGCCAGGAGCTCTTCAAGCCTGATTTCATTGTACCATGAGATCAGGTATGAGGAGATCAGATAATCATAGGATCTTAGATTTAGGATAGTAAGATTCTTCCAATGTCATTTTGTTCAAGCTTAGAATCTTATAAATGAGAAAACTAAGGCAAACAAAAGTTAAATGACTCATCAAAGATACCCTTTTTACTCTGACTAAACAGTATGCAGATATAATGAAACCCTGCAACATCCTGAAAAGGCAGTGGATGGATGGATATGTGTATATTCACACATATATACATACAGATCAATCTGTATCTACACACACAAATACACACAATATATTATATCTGTTGAATCACATATATAGTCTGTTTTCTACAAATATAATGACTTGTCTGCATAGAGACAAGGAATCAATCAATGAGAACTTATGAGACACTTGGCAAAGGAGATTAGGAAGAGAAGAGGAAGGGACTGAGGAGGAAGCCTTGTTGGGGGTGGGGGGTTGGTACACAGTCACTTAGATTCAAGAAAATGAATGATGATGCACCAAATGGTATAGCACCTAGATTTCTAAAGGGGAAATTGAAGTAGCTCAAGGAGGAAATAGATAGTAAGACCACACTAGTGGGGGATCTCAACCTTCCCTTTTCAGAACTAGATAAAATGAACCAAAAAATAAATATGAAAGAAGTAAGGGAAGTGAATGAAATGGTAGAAAAATTAGTGTTAATAGATATCTGGAGAAAACCATTCCTTGTTCTCAGCAGTACATGGTATATATATAAAGATTGACCATGTCCTTGGGCATAGAAATATTGCAAAATATTTCTGCAGAAAAGCAGAAATAATAAATGCCCCTTTTTCAGATCAAGAAATGAATAAGCCAATGAAGAAAATCAATAGAGAGATCAGAAAGAGGCAAAAACAGAAGAAAGAATTGTCACAGAACCTAAGAAAAGAGGGAGCATTCAGGATGAGGTCTCTGAACTTTCTCTGTATCCCCATGCTTTCTTAGCCTGGTAAATAATAAGAGTCTAATAAATCCTTCCTGAAAAACTATAGGAAGATCAAAGATAATAAGGAAAAAATTAAGTTCTTTAAATATTCTTTTTATGAATTTATTGTTATATTATTTTATTTATATTTATATAATATTTTATTATTATAAATAATATGAATATTATGTATTTTATAGGTGGTACAGTGGGTAGACCCCTGGGTCTAGAGTCAGTAAGAACTGATTTTGAATCTAGCTTTAGACAATTTATTGGATGTGTGATGCTGACCAAATCACTTAACTTCTGTCTCTCTTAGTTTCCTCATCTATAAAACAGGACTAATAATAGTACCTACCTTAGAGGATTGTTGTTAGGATAAAATGGGTGATAATGGTTAGTACTTTATAGACCTTAAAGCACTATATTAAAGCTTCCTATTATTAGTGATTCCTATGTACCAGGAACTATGCTAGTGTTTCAAAGATAGAATAAAACATTTCCTGCCTCTAAGAGCCTATATTCAAAAATCTTGTTTATTTCACTAATTTGTCCATCAAATCTTTATCCCATAGATGATATACAGATGGGCTTCAGCCCTATCCTAGTTGAAGCTCTGCTAGATTCTCAATTACTGGACTTTGAATTAATGATATGTTTTCTACTCTTCCTTTGCATGTGTTCATTCCTATTTACCTGGGTCAAAGTGCTAATGAATATTATTCCTTTGATTTCTTCCCTTATTATGATGAAGAATAACAAGAATTATAAAGCTATGTGGAAATTTTCCTCTTCTAACCTCAGGAACTAGTGGAATTGCATAGGAGAGTTTTAGGGGTAGACCTTATGGGCAAAAATAAAATGGAGAAATACTACTGGGCTGTATTTTAGTCATGCATATATATATATATATATATATATATATATATATATATATATATAATAGATAGAGCTTTTAATTTGGAGTTAAAGTAACTGGGTCCAAAACCTGATTCTGCTACTTACTGCTTAGGTGATGCTGAATAAGTTGTTAATTTTTTCTAGGTTTTAGTTTCACCAACTGTCAAATGAAAAGGGTAGTCTCTAAGGTCCTTTTCAACTCTAAATCCTTTGATTCTGTAACTGAATTTTTAGGTCTTTCCTATTGCTGAAAGCTCTAATACCCGCATACCAACATTTTCTGAGCCAGCTAGTCTGTTAAAATGATTGCTAAGGATTACTATTTGTATACAAGAATTCAAAGTGTCCTTAAAGTAGATTGTTGCATTTTATTTTGTTTAGATTTAAATAAAATAGCAGTTTTACACACAATTTCAATTTGGAACATGCTGAAAGAGAAGAAAGGTACCCAGAGCTCTGAATTTGGTCTGTCCCTTTCTTTGTTCTTTCTGCGCCCACCTCAGATAGTTGTTCTGGAAGCAAAATCTATTCTCCCCCCATTCCCAGCTGCTCCTTCTGTTTGATTCTGCCATGAATTTCTAATCTTGGGTTTGACATCTCACAATTTGCCACCCTGAATCTGATGGCGGCAACATAAGCATTTTGGCTTCTTGCATGATCAATTAAAGAGAAAAGATTGACAGGCAGGGTACAAGTCTTTGTTTAAAGTGCATATGCTCTTGATAATTCAGCAAACAGGAGATATTGCAAAAGAAAATTATAATATTTATATGAACTAGGAACAGATTGTGGGTGTTAGTTATTTTTATATTCTAATACATGTCAAATCATACACATGACTTTTATATCAGTATTTAAGCAGACTATCTGATCTATACTACATGAATTGAATTTTCAGGAATAATTGACCATCTGTGCATTTTTCTTTGTGGGTAATGAACTTGGAAATAGGTAATATACTCTAGACCCACCATTCTGGATGGCTAAAAGGTTTAACAATACAAAGGATGAAATCATAAGCCAAATGTAACTGATTTCCACTATTTCAGGAGGTTTGAGATGAGATTAGCTAACTATTACAGTGCAGGTAATTCAACTGTTCTTATTTCGAACAAAAATTTAGGTCAGTTCTATTTATTCTCCTTAAAAAGTATCCCTTCCTCAGCTTGCTTCCTCCACTCCCCACCCCGCTGCCTCTACATGCATCTATTGTAATGAAAAAGCATGGATTTTCTGGCCACACAAATCTATGTTCAAAGTCCCATTTTGTCACTTACTACACCTCCATGACCTTAAAGGAGTATCTTGGGTAAGTCTCATATTTACTCTGGGACTAAATTTTCCTTTTCTGCAAAGTGGAGTTGGTTGGGTGGAAGTTTTTCTTTCAGCTCTTAGTCTAGAAACTTAGGTTTCCTCTTAATTCTTAGATAAAGATAATTATCAGAGCATAATGGTTCCAGGATATATCCTCTAATCAATTACTAAACACATAAATTGGTTATAATGTTTTTTCCCCCCAGGGAACTTAGAACACAAATGACGTGATTGTTTTGATTTGAGTCTGTCTTCATAAACATAAGAAAATATCTCTACAGTAAAGCCCAGAGGACTGACACCAACTTTCCAATTGTAAAAACATTTGCCATAGTATAAGGTGTCCCTAAAGTCTTAGTGTGATTTTTAAGATTTAATATTTTAAAACTGTACTAAGACTTTTGAGATGTGTGTGTACATGTATGTATATAAAATAACATTTTATTAAAAGGATAGAAGCTCTGACCAATTGATTTCCCATAACCCAAATGATGAAGCCACAGATAACAAAGCATTATTTACCATTTTTTTCTTTATTTCCTCAATGAATTTTTCTCCAGTGTGAGCAATGTGTCTTCTTTTATAACATGACTAACATAGAAATATTAGCTAAATCAATTGTACAAAAAAAATCAAGACATTCTCCAATTGATAAGTTGGCAAAGGACATGAATAGGCAATTTTCAGTTAAAGAAATCAAAACTCTTAATAAGCAAATGAAAAAGTGTTCTAAATCTCTTATAATCAAAGAAATGCAAATCAAAACAATTCTGAGGTATCACCTCACACCTAGCAGATTGGCTAACATGCCAGCAAAGGAAAGAAATGAATGCTGGAGGGGATGTGGCAAAGTCGGGACATTAATTCATTGCTGGTGTTGTGAATTGATCCAACCATTCTGGAGGGCAATTTGGAACTATGCCCAAAAGGTGCTAAAAGATTGTCTGCCCTTTGATCCAGCCATAGCACTGCTGGGTTTGTACTCCAAAGAGATAATAAGGAAAAAGACTTGTACAAGAATATTCATAGCTGCGCTCTTTGTGGTGGCCAAAAATTGGAAAATGAGGGGATGCCCTTCAATTGGAGAATGGCTGAACAAATTGTGGTATATGTTGGTGATGGAATACTTTTGTGCTAAAAGGAATAATAAAGTGGAGGAATTCCATGGGGACTGGAATAACATCCAGGAATTGACTCAGAGTGAGGGGAGCAGAACCAGGAAAATGTTGTACACAGAGACTGATACACTGTGGTACAATTAAATGTAATGGACTTCTCCATTAGTGGCAATGCAGTGATCCTGAATAACCGGAAGGGATCTATGAGAAAGAACACTATCCACATTCAGAGGAAAAACTGTGGGAGTAAAAACACCAAAGAAAAAACAACTGTTTGATCACAGAGGTCGATGGGGATATGACTGGGGATGTAGACTCTAAATGATCATCCTAGTGCAAATATCAATAATATGGAAATAAGTCTTGACCAAAGACACATGTAAAACCAAGAGGAATTGTGCATCAGATATGGGAGGGGGTTGGGGGAAGGGGGGGGAAAGAACATGAATCTTGTAACCAAGGAAAGATATTCTAAATCATCTAATTAAATAAAATTTTCAAAAAATAAAGAAATATGTATTGTATGAAAACTCATGTACAACCTATATCATATTACTTGCCATCTTAGGGAAAGTGGGAGAGATAGAAAGGAGGGAGAAAATATGGATCACAAAATGTCAGAAAATGATTATTAAAAATTCTATTGAAATGTAATCTGGAAAAAACAAACAAACAAACAAGGCATTATGGTATTTATAGAAGTGCAAAGTCCTGTCTATACCCTTTTACCCTCTTAGAAGGTATAAAGAAGTTCCTCATTCCCTCTGCCTTGCCAAAAAAAAAAAAAGAATACTGGTCCAATGGCTCTTTTTCATTCTGCCAAAGGTTACATTCACAGGTGTAATTTCCTACCTTGCCCACAACCTAGGGAATGTGTCTTACTTTTGAGAGGGCTGGCAGGACCAGGATAGACCCTTGGCTAGCCAATGGCTAACTGCCCCAAAATTCCACTAATTTTGATCTATTTCTCTATACTCTGTTAAAGGGTAATAGAGTATAGATACATCTTAAATTACTACCCCTTGTGTACTTTGATTTTTATTAACTAGTTAAGAAAGAAATCAGCTAATGTGGGATATCCTAATCAACTCTCCATCTCACCCTCCACCATACAAAGTAAGTCCATGATCCAATGTCTTGGGCAGGCCCAAGATGAGAGTCTTTTCCTGTTTAAATACTCCATAGTATCCAAGATGCTCCTCTCATGAGGCCTGTTTCAAGACTGTATCTTTGCCAGCAGGTCTGGTCACTGTTCTCCACTGGCATCATTGCTATGCTCCCCTTTGCTATCCCTAACTGCTGACTTCTCTGCTTCCTCTTGCATTTCCAATTTTTTCTCGTCTAACCTTTGATGGGGTGATGGTTATACTCATTTCTTGCCTTCAGCCCTAGTAGAGGAAACTAGCAAATCATTCCTTGAAGCAAAATTCTATGACTGTAAATTACAGAATAGTGGTCAACAGCATTGATAGAGGGAGTTTCCTCACTGGGCAATCACTAATGATATCAAAGATCTGACCCAAAAATAATGCCTTATTCTCCCTACCAGTTTCTGCACACACAGAGATACACACTTAGCAACATGGTCTTTAGGATCACAGTTCTAGAGGTGGATTGATCCTCAGAGTCCATTAAATTCAACATCTTCATCCAGCAGAAGAATCTGGGTGGCTTCTCTAGACGTACATAGTGACATGCCTCCATCTCTATATTCTGACCATCTTCTCTCCCTCCTCATCTACTTGAAAATTCTTGTTAGAAACTACATTTTAGGTCACTCTGATTTCATCCTCTGGTTTCTCTTAAACTTGTTAAAGTCCTTTCTAAAATGTATTACCAAGTAAAGAGGACTGACTTTGAAACCAGGGGAGGACCTGAGTTCAAATCGTATCTCTGTCACTTAATACTTGTGTAATTTGGGGTAAGTTACCTTAACCTCAGTTACCATATCTGTAAAATGAAAGGGTTAGACTAGATGACTCTAATGTCTCTTCTACCTATAAATATATGAATGATGTACTCTGGAGCTTTTACCAACAATTGATTCATTATGGTTTCCACGGCAATCGTAAGAGAGACATTTAGCAGTGTCTGTATATCCTTTACTATGTGCAGAATTTAACTCAATAGCTATACTATTGTACATAGCAGGTGCTTAAACTTTTGTTACTGAGTTCAATTAATGCAGGCATGTTGATATTAGATTGATAGAGTTTAGCTACTATTTAAAAAAATATTTTCCTTCTGTCTTAGAATCAATATTATATATTGGGTTTAAGGCAGCAGAGCAGTAAGGGCTACGCAATGGGGGGGAGGAGGTTAAGTGGCCTGTCCAGGATCACACAACTAGGAAGTATCTGAGGACAGATTTGAACCCAAGTTTAGTTATTACTCTTATACAGTGAGTGGTATTGGTAAAATGCAGGATTTACCCAGTTTCAGTCACCATTTCAATTCCTAGCTTTCCCTATCATTGTCAAATAGCATCACTGAGGATCCATCTACTTCCTTACAATTCTAGGTTGTCATCTCTACTTTTTTTTCTTTTTAAGTTCAATAAAGAAAAAGAATCGTCCCTCAAATTTCTCAAATCACTATGCCTAAACTTGTCTTTTACACCCATCTCATGCTTCCTTATTTCCTATTTGTTCATCTTGGTAGGGAGCTCCCACAATAAAAAAGAAAAAAAAAACTCTTTTTACCAATGGAGATCAAAAAATGCTTTATAAATATGATTTTAGAGAGTTACCCATTTTATAGAGTAGTAAAGGGACTTGCCCAAGTCCATGAAGCTAGTGTATCTTAGAAGTAGGGCTCCCTCTTACATCATATTTATTTGTGTATGATCTGTACCACCTATTAGATTTCTTTAGACATATAATCTGACATCTTTCTCTGTCTGCCATCTTGCATGGTGCACAAATTAGGATTTTAGGATGAAGGAATCAGAGATTCAGAGATAAAAGTGTCCTTAGAATCCATCTAGTCCTATTCTCTCATTTTGCAAAGAAGGAACCTGAGGCCCAAAGAGGTTAAATGAGTTCCCTAACATTATATAGGCAAATGGTATCACAGGCAAGGAAAAGTGTTTGTAAAATAGAATTGGATGTTTCCAGCCTAATAATCCACATATCTATATCACATAATGTAATTGGATTTACCAAACATATCCCACATTTATTTTGTTTAGAGCACATGAGCTATAAGGGTGAAAAAAATCAATACCATCTTCACCCTGAAGAGACTTATACTTATACTTATATAATAAAAAGATAAAAAAAAAACATATGCAAGGGGCAGCTAGATGTCATGGAAGAAAGAGAGTGAGGCCCCGAGTCAGGAGGACTCCAATTTAAATCTGGTCTCAGACACATCCTACTTGTGTGACCTTGGGCAAATAATTTAATTTCATTTGCCTAACTCTTGTCCTTCTCCCTTAGAATTGCTACTAGGAGAGAAGGTAAGGGTCTTATTTGTTTATTTATTTTATTTTTCCCATGGCTATATGATTTTTGTTGTCTCCCTCCCCTCTTCCCTCCCCCTTCCCAAAGTCAACCAGCAGTTCCACTGGGTTATACATATATTATCACTCAAATCCTATTTCCAAATTTTCATTTTTGTAATAGAGTAATCTTTTAAAACCAAAACCCCAAATCATACACCCACATAAACAAGGGATAAATCATGTGTTTTCTTCCAGATTTCTACTCCCCCAGTTCTTTCTCTAGCTGTGTAAAGCATTCTTTCTCATAAGTCCCTCAGTGTTGTCCTGAATCATTACATTGCTTTTAGTAGCAAAGTCAATCACATTTGATTACCCCACAATGTATCAGTCTCTGTGTACAATGTTCTCTTGGTTCTGCTCATTTCACTCTGCATCAGTTCATGGAGGTCTTTCCAGTTCTTATAGAAATCAAGCAGTTTATCATTCCTTATAGCACAATACTATTCCATCACCATCATATACCACAATTTGTTCAGTCATTCCCCAAAGGAGAGAGATAATGAATGGAAGAAAAGAGCAATCATTTCTAGTTGGAAAGATTAGATAAAACTTCCTAGAAGCTGTAGCTCCTAATTTGAGCCTAGAAGGAAAAAAAAAATCTCAATAGCCAAAGATGGAAAGGAAGTACAATTTGGGCATCTAAGGTAGCATGCACATATGTAGAGATTAAAGAGAACACTAAAGAAAAATACATTTTGGAAAGTTCTTAGACAGGTATTATTTGAAACTTTGTCTTTCATAATAATTCTAATGGAAAATTTAGCTCAGAGAGACATGATTAAAGCTATATCTATTAAATAGTGGCAAAAATGGTTAATGCTTTTAAAATAGGTTGATCAATTCAAGAGAACAATCAGTAATTGGATTTTTCTTCCTTGTTTTCCAAGACAACTAGTTAATTAGCTCATTTTCCCTCCCAATGGCTGGTAGGGATTATGCTGTGATCCCAAGTTAATGGAATTATTGCCTTCCTTTTTTTCTTTTCTCCCTGCCTCCATTTTTCTTTTTCTTTAAAGTAAAGATTTTTGTTGCCCTTTTCATTTCCTTTAGTAAAGATTTAGGGTTTGGGTAATTAAGTAAACAGTTCAGTTCAGAAGGAATGTTTTCTCCTTTCATCAATAAGCTGCAAAAATATGCAAAGTGTAGTTTGGGGTATTTAAAAAGACCTCTAGCATCTTGGGTCTGTTTGAGTCTGAGCTTAAAGGAGCCAGAAAATCCCAGGTGTATATAATATAGGTGCTCTGACATGCTGCTCTCAATGTTCCTAGAGCAATACATCTAATATGCTGAATTGTCCATTTCCACTTTCAAGGGTTTTTTTAAAAATCACTTTTAAAGTTTCATTAGGATATAATTATTTTTTATCCATACTATTTTTCTGTCATTTTTATAGTGTTCTTTTCTATTTTTGACAGTTCCTAAAACCATTATCACTCTATTATTTTAATTTATAATTGCTGATGACTTAAATCCAGTTGTACAGAAGCATTTCTGTGATGGATAAAATAAAAATAAATAGGTAAAAAACACCCTATAGCTATCGATACTCCAACAGACAAATTGTAGTCCTGGGAAGGTTTCTGGGTGGAAAATAGATTTTAAATTTCATTTCTTCATTATAGTATTCACTAGTAAAATATCAATAAGCCCTATTCAAGCTTATTGCAAAGCCATAATAGCAAAGTTTTCAAAGTTTACATTTCTTAAAATTCCTTCCTAATGAATTCTTTATTCTCTTTAGTTTAAAGTAGAGGCAATTTGACATTAGCCTCATACTTGGGTATCTTTAAAAGCACTGGTAAATTTTGGGTGACCCTAAATTGAAGATGAGTATGACAATTTGATTAGCAGATTTCTACCTCTAAGTGGTGACAGACACAGGAGAAATAAAACTAGAAATGTGAACCCCCAAATTCCTGAATCCAAGCCCTAGCAATTATTAGAATGTCAAGGAAAGAAACTAAAGAAAAATCTAATCCAAATATTTCTTAACCTTGTCATTTGGATTTTTGCTACCAATTCCCAAGTTTTATGGAGAGAAAATAAGAGAAAATTTGAAATTTGGTACTAATTACTTATATAACTTAGAGGCTTAGCAGATTTCACTCATAGTTAGCATGAATCTTCTCTGTCCACCCACCTTTTATTTCCCCCTTAATTTAGGCTTTTTTGATGATAGATAATATTAAATTGTCATCCTTAATGTTCTCTGAAAAAGTCAATTAAAAATCCAAGACTAATCATGGAATGCATATTCCCCTCTTTTTTTCACCCCAGTGCTCCTATCATCAAACAAAACAGTTTGGGACTCTTTTCCAAACTCATTTCAAAACCAGTTTATGAATCATAAGAATAACAGTTTTATTGCAGTATTATCTCCTCTTTGTTTTTTAGCTCATTGGTATTGCCTAGATTAATCACCCACTTTATTCAGAATTCAGGATACAGATGATTTAGAGATGTTTCCAAAAATCAAATCCACCCACGATGTACAAAAACTTACCACAACCAAGGATGTTTTGAAGAATGAATTTTAGGGTATAAAGTCTCAAAAAGAAAAGTTCTACAATGTGTTAAACAATGTAGCATCATTGGAATACATCAATCAGCAAGCATTTATTTAAATACTTAGTAAATGGCAGTCACTGGAATTAAGGGACAACACACATTTATATAAACAAGGTCTCTTTAAAAATCATTCTTATTGCCCCTACCCCATCACCCCTATCTTCCCTTATAGTGACAAAGAACTGGAAACTGAGGAAATGTCCATCAACTGGGAAATGGATGAACAGATTGAGGTATCTGATTGTAATGCATCATAAGAAATAAAAAATTAGATGAGTTGAAAAAATTGGAAAGACTTATAAAAGTGATGCAAAGTGAAGCAAGTGGAAGCAGGAGAGCAGTATATAGACTATACAATATATTGTGAAGATTAAATTAAATCTCTCCCTTAATTGTGAAAATGAAATTAACTCCCTTGCCCATTTTTAGATTTAATCACCAAAAGTGTAAAAACCCCACTCAAAATTGAGTGGGGGAGGTCTGTGACCCATGTGTGCAATAGTGAGTGACGAATCAGAATCAACTGACTGCCCCCTGGGCAGTCCCAAGTAAGGCTTTAAACTATGATTTGTCCATGTAAAAAAATGGAGGAAGGCACAGGAAGTGACACAAAAGAAAGTGTCTTTAAAAGGGAGTTACAGCTTTCTGTGAAAGAGATCATACGAGATTCAGAGATCTTCAGAGAGAACTTCAACTTCTTCTGGAGTTCTGAGTTCAAATTGGAGGCTGGTGAAGAATCTGCTGACTGGGCCTGAGACCCTGTACATGGTGAGACTGTCCTTGAATCTCTCTCCTTTGGACTGACAGATGGTGAGTGAAAAAGGGTGACTCCTTTCCAAGATTTTCTGAAGAGACTAACCTCAGGAGAGACCTACCTCTTGAGTGAGGTTCCCTGAATCCCCAGGTCCTCGGCTACAAGGGCTGAGGTCTCTCAGGTTAAGAACTAAACTCCCCTGTCTGTTTTTGAGCCAGGGGTCAGAGCAAAATACTTAATGCTTAGGCTAGATATCTTACCCTATCCTTTCTGATTTTCTAACTTCACTTTTTCTATATTTTATAAATAAATTCTAAATAAATCTCTTGGAATTAATCAAATTCCTGGCAACCTTATTTAAAAATAGTCCAGCCCAAACTTTTTATAATTAACCCCTTTTCCTCTTGCAATATACAGAATATACAACATATTCATACAATACACAGAAATATTGTATGATGATCAACTGTAAAGGACTAAACTATTATCAGCAAAACAAGGTCTCTAGATAACCCCAGGGAACTCATGATAAAAAATGCTATCCAAAGCCAAAGAACTTATTTGTTGAAATCTTATTGTAGATCAAAGTATGACATCTTTCACTTTATTTCCTTAGGTGAGACTTTTTATTATATGTGATATATATATATATATATATATATGTTTTCTTTTACCGCATGGGGAATATGGAAATATGTATTACATGACATCACTAGTATAACCTATAATAGACCATTTACTGCCTCTGGGCAGGGAAAAGGGAAAAAGAGAATCTGAATTGTACAATGTCAGTAAACAACTGTAAAAGAAAAAAATGTTAAAAAATAGAATACAGGAACATACTAGAACTGTAGCCTAAAGAGATCAAAGATAGGGGGAAAGGACCTACTTTTACAAAAATAGCACCTCTTTATAGCTTTATAGCACCTCTTTAGTGTGTATAATCAGATTGTTACCCTAAAAACTACAATCCCTAACAAAACTACGATTCCCAGCGAAACTACAATTCCCAGCATCCTTCTCACTTCCTGTCATTACATGCTGATATAGACATGATATAAATTTGTAGCCCTGCCTCTCTCGCTCTTTTCCTTCCTGTCACAGCTTTGTTGGAGCAGGGATTTTTGATCAGGTAGAAAAAATCATGTGGTTGTGCTTTGTCAGATAATAAACTTAAAAAAAATACTTGAAGTATTGCACATTAATTTAAATCTTACAAGTGGTGGAAAAGAATTGGAAACAAGAAAT
The DNA here is from genome assembly GCF_027887165.1 of Monodelphis domestica. Taxonomy (NCBI): domain Eukaryota; kingdom Metazoa; phylum Chordata; class Mammalia; order Didelphimorphia; family Didelphidae; genus Monodelphis; species Monodelphis domestica. Next base: position 186,037,184 of record NC_077231.1, on the reverse strand, counting down.
GTCTATCAGTTGAGGAATAGCTAAGCAAATTGTAATTTATGATTAAAATGGAATACTATTGTGCCATAAGAAAAAAGACTGAGGAACAGGACAATCAATCACATACACATACACACAAAACAAAACAAAAAACCTAGAAAGACTTATATGAAGTGAAAGAAAGTGAAGTGAGCAGAACCAAGAGATTATAGTACACAGTAATAGCAATGATGTGCAATTATCAGCTGTGAATGACTTAATAATTATCAATAATGCAAGGAACCAAGATACTTCCAAGGGACTCATAATGAAAAAGCCTATCCACCACCATAGAAGGAACTGATGGGATCTAAATGTAGACTGAAGTAAATCATTTTTGAGGTTTTTTTTCTTAAATGAATGATATGTGTCTTCATTCAAAACATGATGAAGATGGAAATATGTGTTGTATGATAGCACATCTATAGCATATCATATTATATGCTGTCTTAAGGAATGGGGAGGGAGGGAACATGGATTGTGAAATATCATAAACCAATTATTAAAAATTGAATCCACATGTAATTGTGGAAAATATAATTTTAAAAATAGTTTTAAAAAATACAAAAACCATTTAATCAATCCAATAGAAAAGGACATGTATGGATTTTTGAGGCAGATGTTCAAAAGAACACAAAATTTAAAACCAATGAGTGTGCTACTTCTAGATGAAAGTTATAATTTCATTAAGAAAAAAAGATAAAGTCAATCAGTCAGTAAATGTTAAGTATCTACTATCTACCATGCTCTGTGCTAAAAGCACTGAGAATACAAAAAGAGGTGAAAGACAGATCCTGTCCTCAAATAGCTCACAACCTAATAAGGGAAGTAACAAACAAAGAAATATGGACATACAAGCAATAGACAGGATAAATGGGAAATAGTTAAGACCAAGAGTGTATTTTATACATTTTAATTAAGAGAAGTTAGGAAAAAATTGCTGCAGACCATGAAATTTTTATTGGGTCCTAAAGGGAACCAGAAAAAATAGGAGATCAAGATAAGGAGAGAACATTTCATGTATGGGAGATGACCAGAGATGGGGGGTCTTGTCCATAAAAGAGCAAGTATGCCAGTGTCATTGGATCAAGGCTTATGTGGCAGGGAGTAAGGAATAAGTAGATTGATAAAGTAGGAGGGAGCTAGGTTATGAAGGATGATAAATATCAAACTAAGGATTTAGTATATGATCCTAGAAATGAGAGGGAGCCATCAAAGTTTTTTGAATAGTTATATGACATGGTTGGACCTGGACATTAGAAAAATCACTTTGGTGGAGATAGGAGAGTCTTTAGGCAGGCAGGCCCACCAGCATACTATTGCAATAGTCCACAAGTTAGTTAGTGAGGGTCTCCACTAAAGTAGTATCAGTTTTGAGACAAGGATGTATTCAAGATATATTGCGAAGGCAAAATCATCAGGCTTTAACAGTAGATTCGATATGAAGGGTAAGAGATAACGAGGAGTCAGGATGCCACTTGGGTTTGTGACAGAGGCTGGCACTAGAGAAAAAGTACCAGGCTGAAGAGTGTATGAAACTGATCACATTGATGGGGGAGGGGCCCCAGGAGTTTGGAATCTGGAGGAGAAGACTCTGGTTGTTAGAATTGTTGCTCTCATTCTTGAGAAGCCAAAGACATATGATGGGAAAAAGACTTTCTCCTGAGGGTTACCCACTTTTCCTGCTGGTGACTGGAAATCTTTCCCCCTAACATTTCCCAATTGAAGATTTTCCCCCTTCTGCCTTCGCTCCTTAGCTAAAGCTGCTCTCCCCAATTCACTCTTGTCCCTCTTGTCCCCCCCTCCACTACTCGAGACCAAAGGGTCCCCCCTTGATCTGTTCACTCACACTCAGCTTGGGGAACAAATAACTTTTAATATCAACTCAATCAGGTAATACAAAAGGAATAATGGGCAGTAAAGAATGGGAAAGGGAAATGGGGGAAAAGGGTCCCTGTCTCTATCTAAACCCTTTCCCCTCCCTCCTCAAGTTTGAGGGGAACTCAGGCCTTGGCAGCCTGAGCCCCCTGAGAGAAAGTCAGGTTGACTCACCTCTGGGCAACAGGAGCTGAGGTAAAGTCTGCTCAGGTTTCTCTTCAAAAAGTCCATTGGGAAATGTTGGGGGGAAAGATTTCCAGTCACCAACAGGAAAAGTGGGAAACCCTCAGGAGAAAGTCTTTTTTCCACCTTCCGTTTTTAGCTTCTCAAGACTGAGAGCAACTCCTCTAACAACCAGTCTTCTCCTCCTCCTTCCAAACTTCTGGGGCCCCTCCCACATCGATGTGATCAGTTTCATACATTCTTCAGTCTGGTACTTTTTCTCTAGTACCAGCCTCTGTCACAGGTTGTGATATTGAAGGCATAGAAGGAAGGTGTTGTCCTCTACAGTAATTGAGAAATTAGGAGAAGGGGAAGATTTAAGAGAAAAAAATAAGGAATTCTCTTTTGGGCATGGTTAGATTAACATATCTACTAAAGGGGGTGTAAAGGTGAAAACTAATGGTTAGACAATAATTTTATGAAATTATGTGGTCACCAATACTTATTATAATCTCGAGTCAGAAATTTACTTACAAGTATTTATAAATAGAGAGGAAACAATAAAGAAGAGAAATGTGAGGGGGATAGAGAAGTTATCTATCCTATCAACCTAAATGTTTTGCTCCAGGTCTGCTTAATCCAGGCAGAGATTAATTAGCTCTCAACCAAGAAGGCTAGTGTTGAGTAACCATTCAGCCTCCTCCAAGATGGAAGCTAAGTCACTTAGGAAACTAGGAAAGGAGTCAGCCTTTCACTCACCCAAAGAAGTTCTTCAGGGGTCAGAGTCTAAGTTGAAGCTGAGCTCCAAGTCCAGGATTGAAGCCACAGTCTTCAGGAAAGCTCCCTCAAAGACTCTTCTCAGTTAGAAGACTATCTCCAGAAGACAATCTCTTCAGACTATCTTCTCAAAGACAATATGTTCTGATGGAGTTCAGGTTTGCTTTTATGGTGACTTCTTGTATCCTCTTGTATCTTGTATCAATTTCTCATCAAAAAGGTTCACAATTCCCTGATTGAACAGTTTCTGAGGGTGTGAACTCTTGTGTGAACTCTTAAAAGAATTCACAAGTTCCTGACTGAGTGAGTTAAAAAAAAAATGTGTAGCTCTCCAAATATCTTGCTGTCTTCTCACCTAGCACTAAGTAGGGTGTTCAATCTTTCATTGGTTCAATTTAAAAGGTAGACAAAGGAGAGTTAATCCTGTCTTCAGTCTAGTGAGGTACTAAGTAGGGGTACTTAAGTTAATGTTAAACAAAATGTCAACTCCAACTAGGCAAAGAGAATAAAGGATTCCCTTTTCATAAGTGTAAACTCAGAATAGACAAGGAGAACAAAGAATTCCCTTTCACAGTGGGAAGGTAGGGGTTTCAGTAGAGAGAGAGCCCAGCTCGGAGATGGGAGGTCCTGGTACAAATCTGGCCTCAAACACTTCAATGTGTGACCCTGGGAAGGTCACTTAACTCAAACTGCCTAGCCCTTACTTCTTTTCTGCCTTGGAAACAATATATATATATAGCATTGATTCTAAGATGGAAGATAAAGGTTTTTTTTTTTTTTTTAAAGATATCCATTAGACATCTAATCTATGATGCCTGAAAGGTAGTTGAAGATGGGAGATTGGAGGAAAGAAGAGAGTTCAAGGCAAGATAGATAGATTTGAGAGTCATCCACATAAAAATGGTAAGAGAGCTTCACCAAGCTTAGAGGGAAAAGAGAAGGAGGTCCAGGGCAGAACCCTGCAGTATAGCTAAGGTTTGAAGATTTGATTTAGATGATAATCAGGTGAAGGAGATTGAGAAAGAGTGGTCAAATAAATAAAAAGAGAACCAGGAGAGGATGGTTTCCAGAAAACTTAGAAGAGAATAAAGAGGAGGAAAGAGCAATCAACAGTATCAAATGTTGTACAGAGTTTGACAATGAGCATTGAGAAAAGGCCTTCTGATACTTAAATGGATATTACTCCCTGAAACTCAATTTTCATTTTTAAAATGGAAAGAGAAACTAGATGGCCCCTGAATCTTTAATCCATGGGAGACTTTTGTTCCACCTCATCTTTGTTATCCCCAGTCTATCCAATTATTATTCTGTTTATGTTTCAGTTACATTTTGTCCCTAGCTGTTCTATTACACATATCCTTTTCTTCATCCTGTATTGTTATTTTTGCATTGATAGACACTCTGCATTAATAAAAAGATTCACTTAAGACACTGTACACCCAAAGTGATATGTATACAGATGGTCCAGTAAGATAACCAATGAACATAAAGAAGATTAGCATAATGACTCATCCAAAGTGATTGTATTAATTAGAATGTTGTACCTAAAACTACATTTCCCACAATTCCCTTTTCCCTTTCATAAGTTGGTATATTGTTAGTATTTGAGTTTCAGTTCTCTCTGCCCCTCCTCCTAATTTTTTCCCCACATGGAAGGGTGGTGAGCTCTCTCAGTTTCTCTAGCCTTTTACTTTCCCTTTGCTTTAAGTTAAATATTAATAAATATTATTAAGTATAATACTTGGAGTATTGAATGTTAATTTTAAAAATTTACATGTTGTGAATAAGGGCAAGAGGCTAGGGAGCTATTGTTAATTGGAATGAAATGCTGAGATCTGTTTCTTAGTGGATAGGAGGTCAGAAAGTTGTCCCAAATGTTTATAGAAAACTAGGAGTCTCCTTACATTGCAAAGCTTGGAGAAAACTGACATGGATTGCCCAATGAACATAAAATAATGCAAAATAACCTAGAAAATCAACAAATTCTCATAATAAGTTAAAGAAAATACAAAGCCTAACATCTTGGTGCTGTAAGCTAGGCTGTTTTTTCGTAGTATAATCAGACTACCACATTCAGTTCTTCATGTTCCTGCCTACACATTGATCATATCCTATGAAAGGGGCAGAATTGGTAGAATGTAAGGAGTTATTATTAAAGGTTGGACTGGGTTATTTAGGAGTAGTCACCAGGAATTTAGTCAAATTCCAAAGAGATTTATTTTAACAATTTATTTATAAAATATAGAAAGAGTGAAAGTAAGAAAATCAGAGAGGAGATAGGGTGAAATATCTAGCCTATGCACTAAGTATTTTGCTCTGGCCCTGGATCAACTTAGGCAGGGCTAATTAGCCCTTAGCCAGAGGGGCCTCAGCCTGGAGCAGAGGACCTGGGGATACCGGGAGCTTCTCTCAAGAGTAGGTCTCTCCTGAGGCTAATCTCTTCAGAAAATCCAGGAAAGGAGTCAGCCTTTTTCACTCACACCACAGAGTAGTTTGAAGGAAAGTAGAAGCAGACTGAGATCGTCAGTCAGAGCTCCTCCAAAAGACGAAAGACAAAAAAGATGAAAAAGACTCTTTCGCGGGAGGTTCTTGGCATTTTTAAAGATCATTCCTTTTTGTTACTTCCTGTGACTTTTTTCCATTTTATGTGTACCAATAACAGCTAAAGCTTTGTTTAGGACTGCCCAGGGGGCAGTTGATTCTGATGTCACCCAATATCAAACACATGGATCACAGACTTCCCCCACTCAAGTGTAAATGGGGTGTATATGCTTTTGGTGATTAAATATAAAAATTGGCAGAGGAGAATTAATCTTCACACTTAGCATAAATGGTAAGACATGTGAAACATTTAATTCCCTTTGCCCTTACTCCTTGAAGACTAGGTATGTTACATTTCACCCCTCCCTTAAGGAGATTTGGGATGTTTAGGCTTGCTGACAATGTCTTGAGCCCCCACCAGTGGTGCTTCCCCAATTAAAGGGAATAAGTCCCTGTACTCCAGTTCCCGTTAGTCATTAACAGTCAGATGAGCTTTTATAAGGTAATATTTATTTCAAAGATATAGAAACAAATATATGTATTTATTCTCTCAACACATGGACTTTCTTTACCTTACTTAAGGACCTTCCTTACCCTCTCTGTGCCACCAGAGAAGAGGAGGAGATTAGATTCATTCATTTATCAGAGTCTTAGTTCCAAGACCAACTCCCTTGAGACTGTAGTCCTAGGTACTCTGACTTCTCAAGTCTTCCCTGTAGAGATGGATGCTTATAACACTTTATTTGGAAACCTGGATGCAAGGTTGCCATGGCTCTAACTCTTTGATCCAGTGGGGAATTCCACCTCAAACATGAAATGGAGAACAAATGAAATAGAACTTCCCAAGCCATAAAGTCTAAAAGGAGAGAAGATGTGGGGGGGAGGGGAGGGAGGAAGGGAGGGGAAATGTATCCTCTTTTTCTGGTTTAGTTCATGGTATCTTGAGCCTTGGTGAATGTATGTGATTTTAACTACCTCATAGAGCAGGAAGGAGCACACAGAAAATGCTCTCCCTCCTTACCACAGTTCCTTTCAAGAATCAGCACAAGTACCTCCTTGTTCAAGAGATTTTTCTTGATTTTTTTGAATTTGTTAGCCCCCTCACTCCCAAATGACTATTTATTTTTATAAATTTTGTACTTATGTCATATTCTCTTGGTGGAAGATAAACTCCTTGAGAGCAAGAACTGACTCATTTTCATATTTTGTATCTCTATGGGCTAGAATAGTTCCTATAATAGTATGCATTCCAGTGCTTGTTGATCATTTGATTGATTGGTTGATATGGAAGGACTTCTTGACAGTCAGGGGATAAAAATAATTGGAAAAAATCATTGAGAAAGATTGAAAAATCTCTGTTTCTTTCCATATTCAAGAAGACAGAAGACAGCCATCTGTTCTTTATTGCTAAAGACATTAGCTTGGCTGAAAACAGTGCTGTAGAAAAATAATTTTTGATTTATCTTCCAGCACTGTTTCTACTACCAGAATTTTTTTGTCATTCTGACCTCCCCTATGCACATTTCCACACCCTGTCCCAACTCTTTTCCTTTAAAACTGTGAAAGAAGTTTGTATTTGTCTGAATATGCTTAGCTCAAAGAAAAATTTTCTATGATAGGCAGTCCCTTGAAAATTGCTTTCCTGTAAGAAACGCCTATAAATTCCTCTCCCTAGCATTGGATGAAGTAATTAATTCATTTTGTCACACAGATGTTTGACCTGCAAAAATACATTTGGGTATATAAGAATCTATTTCTTGCTTTATATTAAAAACTCTGCTTTAATAATCATCTTATTTTGTGTCCCTGGAATGTGTGTGTTTGTGAGAGAGAGAAATTGAGAGAGAGAAAGAGGGAGTGAGAGAGGGTGAAGGAGATGAAGGGGAGAGTGTTTGTGAGTGTGTGTGTATGAGAGAGAGAGAGAGTTAGCTTCAGCCTAGGCCTGTCTTCTTTGGAAAAGTCTAGAAGTGCATTGTGTCACTGCAGATAATAAGGACAAATTGAGGCAGGTATAAGAGCTGTGACTTAGCAAACAATTCAAACTATAACAAATGGGAGTCAACCAAAAGAGAGAGTGCAATGGACCAAAATAAGCTCCAAAGGGAAGCAGACCAGAGAATTGCTCAAGAAAACAATAAAACTAAAATGTCATCCAATGAGAAAGATAATCTTAATTCTCTAAGAGAACAGGAAAGCATATTAACCTATAGCTATAGGTAAGTCTAAAATTTTAAAAAGATAGCTTCTTTCCTAGCAGAGAAAACATAAGAACTTGAGGAAACTTGCCAAATTATCACATAATCAAGTAGTGTCAGAAATAGGATTATATCCCAATTTAGTCACAGATCACCATTCTCATACTATTTCTTTTTTTTTTTAAACCCTTACCTTCTGTCTTAGAGTCAATACTGTGTATTGGCTCCAAGGCAGAAGAGTGGTAAAGATTAGGCAATGGAGGTTAAGTGACTTGCCCAAGGTTTATACACCTAGGAAGTGTCTGAGGCCAGATTTGAACCTAGGACCTCGCATCTCTAGACCTGGCACTCAATCCACTGAGCCACCCACCTGCCTCCTCTTGTACTATTTCTGGCACTAATTACCAATACAACCTTGGGAAAAATAGCCTTGCCTACTAAACTGAAAGGATTAGCAGCTAGATGATATTTAAGGTTTCTTCCAGCCCTAGTGTTCTATGAAGCTCTTGTACGCAAAAGGGTCACAGCAGCAGAGGCACACAGGTTATAATGGTATGGATAGTGGAAATTAGGGGAGAGTTGCTACATTGGTTATTTGTAATTATATTCTGTCCTTTGACTTTTCAGATGGCATTTTCTACCCTTTAAAATTTAGAGTATGGTTATGTTTTCTTTCTTTTAAAAATATTTTACTGATATTCTTTGCTTTTTAAAATATTATTGTCATTTCCTACTATCTTAATATCTCTCCTCATCTTCTTTCCCAACCCTCCATATTCCCTTGAAACAAATAAAAACTATCAAACAAAACAAACCAGCATAAACATTGTTGTCTACCAATGTGTGCAACAATCAAATTTTTAGTAATAATCAGCTTTCACTTAGTTATCCCCTTTTTCCTTGCAACTTACAGCACACTTGTACACACACCTGTACTTTTCAGGACTTCTCCATCATGCTCCCAGGAACTTCATCATCAAAATCATCATCATCCTGCCAGACTGCATTAGCCTTGGCATTTGCACCTCATTAGGGTTCTCTGAACCTCTGATTGGAAGGTGGAGAGATGAACTCTTCCTAAAATCTCCATTTAAAGAGAGCATCCAGTCCAGCCATCACTTCATTTCCCACCTAGCTACAATCCTTTGGATTTGTCAATCATGCCTCTTTGTGGGTACCTTCTCTCCTCCCTCCTTTTCAGTTTTCTTTTATATATTATCTTCCCCTGTTAGCCTGTAAGCTCCTAGGCAGGGACTATTTTTTTTTCCCATATTTGTATGTTGGTGCTTAGGACAGTGCCTGGCACATTAAAGGAGCTTAATTGTCTACTGGCTGTCTGACTGAATGAAATGTAGATGCATGACCAGTTTAAGTTCCATAGAACTGACTTAAAGAGAAATTAAAACCAGCACAGGAGTAATTTGAGTATTCAGGAAAATTAATATTGGATTACATTATTTATTAGTAATATTTCTGTGTGAATTCATTCATTTTCCCAAGCCCCAATCTCTGAAGGTCAGGCCAGTTCAACTATCAAGTTAAGGTGATTATTCCTAAATCCCCAAAGCATTTAACAGGGCAGGGCCCTGTGTCTTTTGTTAAGGCAGAATGGACTCTATTCTTTTGTCTATAAATAAGAATCCAGAGGTGGGTATAATTATATAAGAGGAGAAAACCCTGTGGAGCTTAAGATAAATAACTTAAATAACAACCACTAGTTATTCCTAAGGGATCAAATCTATGAAAACTTTAAGTTAAAACTTTGGTTGGGGTGACCTCGGAACACACACACACAAAAAAACCCTCCGAATGATATAACCAAGATCAATTTATCTAAGTGCCATAAGCCAGTAATTGACCCAAATTTTGATCAAGGGAACAAGTTACCCCAGGGATACCAGCACAATCCTATTTAAGAGTCCATATCGACAATTAGGGTTTATGACCTTCATATGGGATCAGGACACCCAAAGGATGCAGCCGCTATTAAAGGTCCGTTTATTCAACAATTAAAGTCCTATGTGATCTGAGTTCAGACCAGAGAAATCCAGGTTGGTTTCTATCTATATATTAATTTCTCCAAATACAAAAGGACAAGAGAATTAAGGCCAACATTATAAATGAGCCTTACAACTAATTAATGAAATATATCTCAATTAATTAAAATAACAAATTACTGTTCTAGAAAAGAGTACATTAAGGTAGCAGAGTAGGTAATTGCATAAAACTTAAGCCTTTATTATCAGAGGTTCAAACCCTTTCCTTAATATGTGTTTTTAATAAATCTCTTAATGTATATTATTTATATTTTACTAGCAGTAACTTTCCTAACATTATTTAAATGAAAAGTTCTATGTTATATACAATTTCGAAAAGGCCCAACTGGCATTGGACCATCTGGCATCCTCCAACCATTTGCAGATGTGGTAAAACTATTTACAAAAGAACCATTATGACCTCTAACATCATCAATCTCAATATTTATTATTGCACCAATCCTAGCCTGAACCCTAGCACTATCAGAACCCCACTACCTACACCCCATAACCTAATTGACCTCAACCTAGGACTTTTATTTATTTTAGCCCTGTCTGGACTACCCATTTACTCAATTCTATGATCCGGATGAGCATCATATTCTTAATATGCCCTAATTAGAGCCCTAGGAGCAGTAGCTTAAGCAATCTCCTAGAAAGTTGCCTTAGCCATTATCTTATTTTCCATTATACTTGTTAATAGCTCATTTACCCTAAAAAATCTAATAATTACCCAAGAAAATATATGATTAATTATAACTGTATGACCCCTAGCCATGATATGATATATCATGCCCTTTTGTCTTTGTTAGACATCTCCTGTAGGTTTGGGGTGACCTGGTCTACAAAAGGGAAAAAAGAAAGTGAAAACCTAATTGAAGCAACATATTTTTCTAACCAAAAATTGTGAGAGGAAATTGGGTTTTATAAATTTGCTGACATTTTATTTCTTAAAGTACCAGAGAAGGGTGGGTCATCCACATCTGGGAGCTTAGTAAAGTTGTGGGGATCACCCGTCTGAGGATCCCCTCCCTTTGATGAAGTAATAGGAGAGGAGTTGAGATCTCTAAGTCTACCTCATTAAAATCAACCAATCTGGACTACCAGGGGAGTTCCAAAGGGCATCCTGTCAGGCCAGTCAAAAGGAAGATTCAACTGGGTAAGACTGTCAACTTTCTATTTGGTGTCTTTCTAACCAGAACCATGTGTGATTGATCCATCCTTTATTAATAGATCACATATCCATACTAATAAATGATTTTATATTCATCAAAATGGCTTCATTTTATTTATTGGTTAAAATTTCAGGCCCTTAAGTAAAAATCATGAAATTTCAGCATTTGAACAGATACTCCAAGGCCATATAGTCAGGAAGACCTGACTCAAATTTGGCCTCAGATGCTCATTAATTGTGTAACATGGGCAAATTCAGTTTCCTCATATGCAAAATGGGGATAATGACAGTACCTATGCCTTCTGAGATCGTTGTGAGATTCAAATAATATATTTATAAAGAACTTGGAATAGTCCCTTGAACATAGTAAGGGCTATATAAATGCCAGCTACTATCATTTTCATTATTAGACCAATCTAAATGGAAATAATGACCCTTTCTACAACATTCCTGACAGCTACTCTAGTTTCCTAGCTATTCATTAAAGTTTTCCAATGAAAGAGAAACCATCATTTTTCTAACTAATCTAAAACATTTTGTACTGCATTGATCTAAATTTGTATTAAACAATATATTTACTTATATTTACTTAATGGGGCTATAGTATTCTAGAGCAGAAGATGTAAAAATATATCACACAGTCCTCATCCTCAAGTCATTTATGAATTTCTCTTTATCAGTCATCAAGGAATTTGCTCTTTCCACTTATAATTCAATTCAGTTCAACAATTGAGTCCTGTGAGATTAAATAAATTATCTATTGTCATTCTGCTATTATGTTATCAAAGACAAGACTGGAACTCAAATGTTCTTGGCTCTGAGGCCAACTCTATAGCCATTATACTATATTTCCTTTCTTAAATAAGTATTACACAAAGAAAATTGAAACTGAATAAAAGCATATTCATGGTGTCCTCTGAATGCCAAGATAACACTACTGACCTGCAGTAGTAGTTATAAATGTTTACTAAGCCATCACATACTCTCATTCAACATGCTTCAAAGCCCAAGCATGACACATCTTCAAGATGTGTGGCCAATATCTCCATTACAAAACAACTGACCTTCAGGTAGATCAAATGAATTTACCATCTACAGCTTAAGTAAGTCAGCCAACAAACATATATAAAGCATCTACTTTATAGTGCCAGGCACTATGCTAAGCATTAGGCATTAAAAAAAAAAAGACAGTAGTCCCTTCCCTCAAAGAGCTCAAAATAATTTGTGATAATACTAGCTATAACCTCCACTAAGGAAAGATATGAAAAGAGCTTTGTATCCTTAAAGCACTATTATGTACATGGAAGCAATTATGAATTATTATGAAATGAGAATTCAATTCTAACAAATTACATTTATTAGGCATCTATTACATTCAGAGCTGAGTTAGACTCTGGGTCTGATACAGAGATAAATGTGGCAATTACCTCTTTGGAGTTTATAATCTATGACTATACATGCAAATAAAAACAGGGCAAATTAGAACATTGTTATAAGAGTTTGAAAAGGTAAAAAGTAGCAGAGGAGAACACCAATCAATGTCTTCAACATCGTCATCATCAAGAACATCAACATTATCAACAACATCATCATCAACATCATCATCATCATCATCATCATCTCCTCTTTCTTTCGCCAAATAGGGGGTGCTTCCTAGTTGACCTAACCAATGAATATTGCTTCTGGGTATCTCTATTCTTTGAGGGGTATGACTATTTTGTACTATTTTTGTTCTGGTGTAAAAGTTGTCTAATTTGGGGGGGGGTATAAAGGAAAGTCTCTCACAGTGCTCAGGGTCCTCTGTTCATGGCCTTGTTGTGAGATCCCCTCCCCCCCATTAAACCTATCTTTCTTTATAACTTGGATATTTTGCTTATCATTAGTGTACTGTTAACATTAGTAAAAATTATGCAATACTTTAAAGTTTTCAGTACACTTTATATATCTCTTTTATTTAATTATCACAACAATCCCATGAGGAAGATGCTATATAGCAATTTGACTTTTTTACATACAAGTAGCTATATTGAACTACTATTTCCTTTTTGCAATGTTTTTATCTCCTAACAAAAAATAAACATAAGAAAAATAAGATCAATAACATAGCAGAAGAAATTAGAGTAGTTATTAATATATTAATGGAAGAACAGATGGAAAATCAAAACAAATAATGGCCTGCCATTCTTGTGGAGAAACATAGCCTAAATATTTTAGAAGAAAATTTAAAATAGCACATAGTCAGCCAAGATAAATGCATATATTCTGGCTATGCCCAACTTGTTAGAGAGCTGGACACAGAAATTGTTGAGGAATCAGTCAATAATTCCAATTCAATCAATTTATTTTTATGACAAAATAAAATCACTTTTTTTAAAAATTACCTAATTCAGGCAGACTAGGTATGTGCACATATGTGTGCAGGAATATTGTGTGGCTCTTTGCTAATTCTATTCCCTAGTTTGTGGTATGCAGTATCTGTCATATTTTATGATTCTAATGAATCTCATATGAGGATCAATGGATCTTTTGGTTTGAAAACTCATCTTCTGGCCCATGATAAAGGGGGCCAGTATGGTTCCTGGCTTGGCATGATGGGGAACTATTTAGTCTGCTCATTCTAAGCTGGCTATGAAAAACAGCAGAAGAATGTAAAGAGCAAGGTCAAATAGTCCCCAGAAACCATTCAATTAAATTTTAAAAATTCAATAGTGTAAGACTGTGGTAGATGCAGTTTCTTAAACCATTATCCCATTACATGTTAGGCTAGTTTTTCCTTAAAAAATATTGAAACTATCCTTTAGAGATAATTGACTTAGACTGTTGACATCACATCCTGATTACCTTAGCAGAATACAACCACAAGTCGCTTAAGACGCAATTGGATATTTGGCTAAGGGACGGACATCTCAGAGGCAGGGGAGCTTTACTCAACCAAATGAAGTTGGAATATTCTCAATGCATATTCTTATTGGAATATCTTCCTTACTAAATCAGTTTCCTTTTGCTAAATATTGAGTGACAAAGGCATAGCACAGTTCTTGGCATATGTTAGGTGTTCAATAATTATTTAGTATTTGATCATTGATTGACTTACATATATCATATTTCATTCCAATATCAAACATAAACTACCAAAGGCCTGGTCTGGTTTGTGCCCAACCCAGAATAAAGGCACAGTACTGGGTATTAAAGTATACACAGCTAAATAAGACTGCTTTCGGTCATATTTTTTTTTCCATCATTTATGTTTAAATAAATATATTTGGCACACAGTTAAAACATAAAGCAGTTATTAGGAAATGTGATCTTCTTTGGCTGAATATTGGAAGCCTTGAATATGGTGACGAGTCCTAAAATTAGATCTCTGGGTAAAGAAAACTATATAACTAGGTATGCATCAAAAAAATAACTGATTATAAATGACACATGTTTTATGCAAGACAAATTAGATGGAGAAGATATAATCTAAATGTAGGCCTATGTAGAATTTTTTTGAAGTGTTATATGATTAGGATTCAGAAATTAGAAACATCTAAAAGCTTTAAAGCATGAGGACAAAATTATTTCTCAATGATAAATACATGTGTAGATAGATATACATATTAAACACATGTAAAGGACTTTGATACATACATAGTAAGTAAGCAATTATGAATTATGAAATGTTTATTCAATTAAATTTACATGTATTAAGCACATATACTCATCTGTATTGCATGAAAGCATACATATATTATGTATATATGTGTGTATATGTATCAGAGTGCTTTGGCATGACTATGAGTTTATCAGGATGCAGTGGAGGACTTTGGTGTCTTTGATATTCCTCTGCTTTTGCCACCTTCATGGCTATAGTCAATTAAACCCTTAGGATAGGCAATATTTTCAGAACAGTGGTTCTAATTTTTTTCCCCATGTAGTCCTATTGTATAGTACAGGTGATAGCTATAGAAGAGAAATAGCCTTCAAATCAGAAATCATAGGTTCTAGTCTCAATTAAATCACTAAATAGATAAATATACAACTTCAGCTGAGTCAAAAATAGATCTCAGAATGTTAAATGGTAAAAATAAATGAATTAGACATAATTATGGATATGTGAGTAAATATTTAACAATTGTTTCTCTCCTTCCAAAGAGGAATATGGCACACTTTTAAGTTTAATCCATATTTTTTTACATTTTTCTCCACCATTTTCTAAGGTATAGACAATCAAAGAAACAATAAATCAAGTCATGATTGGTAGTGTTTGCTGATTTCTGAGGTGACAATACTTATACTGAAAATTAAGCAGTAGATTGATGAGATGGTTTCAACTAGTTTCAGCATACTCCTGAAAATAATCTCATAGACTCCTGAACTCAAGTTATTAATTATTAGGGACCTTCTAGCTCACATATGCCCCAAATCACAAAGTTCTAAAGTCTCTTCCGGCATTCAAGATTGTAAAAAATAGACTTGAACTCTGGACTTCAATCCCCACAAGCCCTTGCTCCACTTCCCAAAAATGCTTTGTAATCTCACGAGAATTCTGAGGTGGGCCGAGATCGAGAAGGTATTTAACCTGAGTGCAAAGGCTTTTGAGCTCTCTTTTGGACTTCCGTTTTGGGGCAGACGTGGCTCTTTCCAGAATGTAGGTGAGGTCTTGTCTAGGCCTCCCTAGCCTAGGCACATTTTCCTTATCCTTTATTTTCTTTAATCCTTAATCTTCAAAAAACCTCTAAAAATATAATACTCCTTGCAGAGAGAAACTAATTTCTACCTGCCTCAGTCTCCCCTAAATTTTAATCTTTACAAGATTCCCTATGGTTGGGCATGTTGGGTTAGAGAATC
Source organism: Monodelphis domestica (assembly GCF_027887165.1). Classification (NCBI taxonomy): domain Eukaryota; kingdom Metazoa; phylum Chordata; class Mammalia; order Didelphimorphia; family Didelphidae; genus Monodelphis; species Monodelphis domestica. The sequence continues at coordinate 186,021,570 of NC_077231.1, read as the reverse complement.
ATAGTTCTAGATCTGGAAGAGAATTCAGAGGTCACCCTGTTCTACCTCTTCATCTTGCAGATAAGGAAATGTTTCAGATGGATATGTTTCACCTTTGGGTAGGGTCATGTCAGAGTTCTACCTATATAAAAATCATAGAGTTTAAGAGTTGGAAAGGACATCATAGACATTTACTTCAACTAATATCCAAAGAAATCTCCCTATAGCCTACCTTGCATAGTAATTTCCCCTCTACTTTAAGGTCACAAACAAGGGGGAAGTCATCATCTCTTGAGAACAGACCATTCTACTTCTAGGCAATTCTAGCTTTTAGCTTTTGCTTTGTATCTTCCACCCTTTGCTAATCCCTTTTCTATTTTAGAACATATTTATTTGAACAAAATAAATATGTTCTCCTCTCTCAAATCTTATAGTCTCTAAGCTAAACATGCTCAATTCTTTCACCCTATTCTCAGATATAATGAAATTACATTGTCTGAATAAATATACATTGGGTGTATATATAGGGAATATGCCAATAGAACACATTATATTTCTTAAGTATAGTTTTTATTACTAAGTCTTAAAAGTCATTCCCCAAGGAAGAGTCTGGAGCTTTAGACAACATCTTCAGGTTGGGGTGGGGGAGATTTTGGAACAAGAGAAGACTTAAGAAAGTTTTTCATTATTGACTGAGCATGATTCTTTTCATAGTCCTAACAGTAAAGTAGACTCAAGAAAACACTGAAATGGACAATTAATAATAGAACTCTGAAGGGTATGAGTATAGAAAGAAAAAGAAATCTAAGAGAGTAGCTAGCACCACCTACTTTTGTAAGATAGCATCAGCATGGACTCTAACTCAGGGAGGGGGCAAAATGACTACTTAGAATGAGTGGAGACTCGAGTCAACCAACAAAAGTGGATCTAGATGCCACTTAAGGGCCCTAGAGTAAAAAGCTATCTTATAAACCAATCATTCCAGTTGTGGAAGTGACTAATGAAAAAAGAGGTTAGATTAGGGCTAGAAATACTTGGATTTTATGATTTGACTTCAATCAACCAGGACAGAAGAGATGGATCTAGGTAAGAAATGAGAAGTTTCTGAGAGGCTAGAATCCTAAAACCTTAAGAAAAAGTACCATCAAAGCATGGTAAGGAAGGACAAGCTACATGAAGTCTAAAAGTAAATGGGTAGGTTGGATTAGGTATTAAGGTCAGGAAACTGATGGATGAGTAGATTACTTTTCCAGATCTATAATCTGAAAGCCTAAGGTGATAAAGGTAGCTCAAAGTAACTTGTATGACTAAAAGCTCATGAGAAAGATTTATTTTTAAATCTAATTTTAGGACTAATCGCCATATTCGAGGCTTCCAATTTTGCTGTGGGGTGGGCCAGCCTCCCACAGGGGATAGGATCTCAGAGGTGGGACAGTGTCAGTGGAATGATGAATAGGACACAGCTCTTGCATTCAACCCACAGCACAGGTTCACAGAATAAACTGCTCCACATTGGCTGAGACCTAGTTTTATTTTATACCTTATGATCACACATCTACTTGGCACACAGTTTCATTCTCAACATACATGTTTCCATAGAACCCAACAACAGACAGAAAGCCTAGGGAGATAGTCAATTGCTAAGTGCAGGGTCAGAGGGTAGAAACAACAGGACCCAGATATAGGTTGGGGAATTCAGAGCACAGATTTGCCAAAAGTTTTTATGCCTAGAAAAGAGGGTCCTATCTAAGTGGGTATATAAGAATCCTTAGGTTTAATTTTGTAATTGGGATCTCCTGGTAATATCCTGGGGAGATAGAAAGGGACATCTGTATTAACCCTGCAAGCATGTTGCTTTTATCTATTTTTCCTGGGGCTAAGTAAGAATAATAATCATAGCAATTCCAATAATAAGGGGATGCTAATAAGGAAAGTCACTTGGGGGGGGGGGGAGTTCAGTGAATGTTTTTATCCTTCCTGGGGGCTGCAACCCAGGTTTCCACATGTGACTGTGTCAAACAGCATGGTCTTTGATGGCTCCCTGCACAATATTCAGCCAAAGAAGATGGCATTTTCTAATAAATACTTCATGTTTTTATCTGTATGCATAATGTATTTCTTTAAACATAAACGATGAAGAAAATGAATATTGGAAAAAGCTAAAAGCTATTAAGTTGGAAAAGAGAAGGTAAGGGATTCCTTCCATAAGTGTAAGATATCTATATATGGAGTTAAGGATTGAGGAAGCAGATTCTAAATAAAATGAAATATTCACCATTTTGTTGCAAACTAGTTCATTGGCTAGAAAATTGAGCAAACCAACTCTAGGGACACAATTAAAGTAGGGAATCTGCCAGATTTTAAAATAATCTGAGGCTAAGTTGCTATTAATTGACATGAAAAACCTGAGTTGAGAGAAAACTATGTAACTGACTTTATTCCTAATTTATTTTGCCTCCTTTATGTTTCCAAAATTCTGCCTCTCTCCCCCAACAAAAAAAGAATAGATAAGAATGGTAGTGTGATTGCTCTTAATCACTAAGGCCCAAGGATTGATAAAAGGTCTAATTCCTCTCCCACACATGATTCAGGGTATAAAATTCAGTGCAAAGAGGTGTTGAGTACAGATAATTGCAAAAAACTTTAATGAATCAAATGGTGAAACTATTTTGGGGAAAACCAGAATGATGCTGCTGGGGTGGGCTCATTATGTCTTGCAAACTGGGATGCCCTTGGCAGAACAAGACATTTTCAAGAAGGGTCCAAAGAGGACTTTTGGAATTCACAAGTTGCTTTCTAACCTTACCATTATCAGGCAAAGAAAAATGCAAAATCAATTACAAGTCAATAGAATACCACCATATTCATTTTTAAGTTACATTAACAATTCAGCATTTTGGAATTGAACAGATAATACTTTTTGTAATGTCCACTTAACACAGTAGTCTTCAAATGACTAGTGTTTGAAAAGTGCTTCTTAACTGATATATTGTCTTGTTTTGGGGATTCAATTTTGATTCAAACTAGTAAAAATTAAGCAACTACTATGTGCCAGACACTGAGCTAAGCACTGGAATAACAAGAAGAGACAAAAAATAGTCCCTGCCCTCAAGAAGCTTACAATCAAATGATAAGCAAAAGAGGAAAGTCATTAGCATTAAAGAAGATCAGTGACTAATTACTTTGGTTACAAGGGGCACCACCCAAAGTGTAAAAGGATACTAAGAAAACTCTCACCCCTGAGGAGATTTAGTTAAGAAAATGAAATTCAAATATTAGAGAAGTTAAATGGTGAAAGACATATATAGTTCAGGACTAAAATAGAAGAGATGTTGCACAGAGATGGGGAAAGAATACTGGATATGGAATCTGAAAACCCTGGTTCAAATCTGAGTTCAGTCACTTACTGCCTGTGGACCCTGGGCAGTTGTAACCTCTTTGGGCTTCAGATTACTCATCCATAAAATCCTCATCCATACTCATCCATATTAGATGACTTCTAAGTTTTCTTACATCTCTAAATCAGCATTCCTATGATTAGTTGCCCAATAAATGATACATATAGTAAGGACTACAGAATTTAAAGAAGCTATCATTTCAGCCCAGGAGAGGAGGAGGACAGAGTTGGCTTTTGAGATCCTTAGGGTTGACCCATTTTTCATTTTGATTTGTTTAGGTAAGAGAATACCACTGACACTTGTTTTATACCTTGTTTCCTATGGATGGGAGAGGGTAGTTATAACAGCAAATAATTATGTAATATTTTTTTTAAATCATAGAAGAAAACAAACAAGTTCTTTTGCCCTAAAAAGACTTTTTGATAGGCTGAAAGTGACAGGAGAACAAGAAAATCAGCTCTATCTAGCACAGCCAAAAGAACAAATCTTATGTTCTACAAGAGAAGATGCCATTGGGCTTAGAGCACTCATTAACAATCTTTTTGTTGGCTTCATTGACACTATCTTGCTTGTTCATCACCCATTAATTCCTAGCAGCAATGACCTGTACCACATACCTGTAGAGACAGGAAAATAATTCTACTTTGTCCTTTTACTAGGTTTAAAACCTTGTACTCCTCTTTGATTCTATTCTCTCTCGCATCTATTTATTCACTTGTGTGTCTTTCAAGTCAGTTCCTTACTTTCTATACCCATGGCTTTGGCTCCAGTTCAGGCTTTTATTCTTAATATTTTACTGCTGACCTACACACTACGATAATAGTTTCTTAATTGGTTTTATTATCTGTACTATCTATTTCATCTAGTCCATTCTAATAGACCACAGTCAGATTAATCCTCTTAAATCAAAGTTCCAAGCATGATATTCCTCTACTCAAAAATTTTAAAGGCTTCTTGCTGACTTTTGAAAAAAATAAGGACTAGAATGGACTTTAGAAGCCATTAGCTCCAACTTGCTCATTTCACAAATATGGGAACTGAGGCACAGGGGATTGCATAGCAAATAAATATCTCAGACAGAATTTTAATCCAGGTTTTTCTGCTTCCAGTTTTGCTATGCTTTCAAGTACTTCATGTTGTTTAAAAATCTTCCTTAATTAGGATCCAACTGTCAACATGGAATCTAGAAGCCCCCAAACTTGTAGCCTAGAAATACTAAATGAACTCCAGTTTATTTAGCTTAAGGGTGAAGGTAAGATGTCAAATGACTCTCCTTGTCTCCAGAAGCCTCTCCCAGTATATCACACCCCCTTCTTCTGAGTTCAAACTCAGGACTTTCTGCTTGGGAGACTGATGCTCTACCTACTGCACCAAATCTTAAAGTCTATTGTTAGTCTGAGAGGCTGTGAAGTAGAACTTTCCCTGGGGAGGAACACTGGTGTAACAAGGTCAAAACAGGAGCCTTCACCCTTAAGATAAGTAAACTGGGGTTCATTTAGTCTTTCTAGGCTACAAGTTTGGGGGCTTCTAGATTCCATGTTGACACAACCTAATTGTCCTGTATCATCCATGTCAGATTTCTATATATTTCCTATGCTCCAGGAAAACTATCTTCTCACCAATCCTGGGATGCACCTTTTCCTTTTTTACTCATCTGATGACTCTTCTATCTGGAGTGTCTTACTTTACCCACTTCCAGGTGAGTAATTCAATCATCTTTCAAGATATATGCTCTAATGGTATATTTTTCATGAAACATTTCCTGAATTAGCCCAAATTAACCCCAAACTAAAGTATATCTTTCTCTTACTTTATAGTTCTCATAACATTTATCATATCTGCCTTGAATCACATCTACTTTGCTATAATAACTCTTAAATAAATGCTTTTTCATTTATTAATTCATTTATATACTTGCCATTTTGCTCTTACTAAATTACAAGGTTCTGCAGTTGAGGTCATTTTTGTATTGATCCCAAGAAAATACTATGCCTATAAAAATGTTCAAGTATTTATTGAATTGAAAATTAAATTCAATTAAATATATAAGTAACTTGTTTCTGAGAATAAACACAAATGGTTCACTTTTTTCATTGGCAAGCTATGCAATTTCCTTGTGTAGGGTCTGGAATTTTGAATAAGGAAGTACAGTTTAATGACACAAACAATGGATTTGGAGACTTAAGACATGAATCTGCCTCCTGTTTCTGCTACTTTCTAATTGTGATTTCATGAGTGAATCACTGGACTTCTCTGCTCTTCAGTTCCATAATTAGAACTGGTGGTAAGTGGTAGGTGGTATGACCTGATGTCCTCTAACATGTTGAGCTCTCAGATCATGACTTTTACACTAGTGCCAGTTTAAATATCCATTCAAAGACTTGATCAAATAAGAAAATTCTGTTTTAAACTGGAGATCTCATTACCTTTTCAATTTCATAGTTTTCTATTTTACTAGCATAATATACAGGTTGGAATTATGATGAAAGAATACACTAATATGACAAAGGTATTATTCACTCTACACCAAAAATTCTGTTTAACCTAATAGAAACATTTAGAGAGGATAGAAACCATCCTGAATAATTTTTCTTATTTTCATTTTCTTTAATATATTTCCTTAACCTTTCCTCTACTATCAAGGACTCAGTTGAAAGATTATGGATTGATGGTAATTTTGTAGGCTTTTTCAGATTAAGCCTTATTAATACAGGAAGCTACAGTTTTAACTGACCTTCAGAATGTTATTCCCTGGACAATTTCTGGGATGCATAAACTTGTATTCATTGGTTAAAAACTGATTCTTGCTTCTGGTATAATTTGCAAAATTGCCCTAGGTACCAAGTGAGTTCTTTGACCCCTGGGAGAAGAGAAATTTCACAGGTTTTTCTGTGCATATGAAACTATTCATGTCTCTAAAAGTTATAAAATATGATGACTAAATATAGTCTGTCAAGGGCATGAAATGTGAATGAATAGCAGCAGAAACATAATTTGTGAAAAGATGAACTGAACCAGAAGCATCCAACGCATTTAAATTGTCCTTATTACATTCTCTGGAGCCTGCATGAACATAAGAATGAAATTAACAATTATAGAAATAGGAGGAATACAAGCATGGTGCATATTTCACTCTGTGTGTCCACATAGCATCTGTGAATGGACCTAACTGACCTTTGTTCCCTCTAATCCACTGTCACTGAGTAATCAAATGCTATACCTTTAGGTCCTATGTTGCTAAAATCCACAAATGTCTTTAGGAATACAGGTCAGCACTTAATCAGTAAATATACCAAATTGAAGAGACAGTGACCTTGGCAGAATATTTTACACCCTATTCTAATGTCAGATTTTTCTTTCAATTTTCAATTTAAAAAATGTTTGAATAAATGGATCGGTTTCTAACCACTTGTTAGACATTCCTTTCTCAAGAACATTTCAAGAATTAATTTATCTCCTTCTATAAGGCTATATAGTGACTGGTTATGCACATTGGCAAAAAGAAGGAATCAGGTGAGGGGTTGTGGCAATTCACAGTTCCATCAACATTTTAGTGTGCCTGTCACTCCACAACCCTTCTAATATTAATTATTCCTATCTTTTGTCATTTTTCCAATTTGCTATATATGAAGTGAAAGCTCAGAGTTGATGTCTTCTGTTTCTTCTATCATTTTAATTATTCCAAGGATTCCTCTCTCCCACCAAGAGGACCAAACTATGTAACAAATAATATTTTTAAAGGAAAAATATTCAGCATCACTGATAGATAAACCTAAAAAGTCTGAAAGTATGTACAATGTGAAACACTTGTGTTCCACTTCCACAAAAGAGTAGATTGAAAATATACTCTCATATCGCTTCATTTAAGTCATGTTTTATCTTTATAATTCTGTTACCTTCACTTTTGTTTTGGGGTGGGGTATAGTTGTTTTTTTCTATTTATATTGTTATTATGTATTTTGTTTTCTTGGTTCTTCTGACTTTACTCTGCATCTGTTCATTATAAGTTTTCCCAGGCTTCTCTTTATTTGTCACATATGTAATTTCTTACAATACAATCACATTCCATCATATTTATATTTAGCTCTTTTCCCATTGAAAGGCATCTGTTTTGTTTCCAATTCTTTGCTATCATAAAAAGTACTGCTTTAAATATTTTGATGCCTATATGGACAGTTCCCTTGGGGTATAAATCCAATAATAGAGTATCTAGTTCAAAAGAGTATGGATGTTTTGATTGCCTTATTTTCATAAGTCCAAATTGCTTTCCAAAATAGTTGTGCCATTCCACAATTCTGTCAACATTTTTTTCCTATAAATCCTTACTTTCTGTTTTAGTAACAGCTCTAAGACAACAGGATAAGGGCTAGGCAACCAGACTTGCCTATGATCACATATTTGGGAAATATCTAGAGTCATATTGAACCCAGGTTCTGTAAACCTTAAATTTTCTTAGACTTATAAATGTTGGAAATTTCACCATTGGGAAATTTCATACTTGAAAAATTTCCTATTGATAGTGGGAACTCTATTGGAATGTGAACCCCATTGGCATGGGAGGTTCCTCCTCCTCCCTTCTTAAGATTACTTTAGGACAGAAACCTTTTGCTGAACAATGGAAAGGGCTTTGACCTATGCTTAAGCATAGAACAGGAATTTCTTTGAGTCATGATTGATTTTAGAATTGATACAATGGAGATACTTGGAATGACAGAACCAGGTCTTGGAAAATATAATTTCCACCCCACTCAGTCCTAACAGGATTTAGGAAGGGCTGCATCAAAGGATCAAGATTTAATTATTGAGAATATGACCTTCAACAGACATGTGCAAAGCCACAGACCTCTGGGTGGTCCTGGGTTAAGCTAGAGCCACCATGGGCACAGGGAAGATATGGACAGTGATTGGTAGATGTGAGAACTGAGGGGAGGGAACTTGGATGGTTTCCTTAAAGATAGAGGGGTCTGAGGACTGAGGGCGTTGGTTGGAGAGGTTTTTGGTCTGAGAGGTGGTGCTTTGAGAGTTGGCTCTGAAGGAAGCTGGAGGTGGAGGCCCCTGAGACTGTTTCTCCATTTTGGGCACGTGAGTAATAGGGACTGATCTCCTTTCTTTGCCCCAGCTATCTAAGGGCTTGGGCCTTTTGGCCCAGCCTAAACAGAGGGGGTATTTAAGCCCTATTCCCTTCTCTCCCCTTTCTCTCTCTCTATCTCTAATTCCATTCTTCCTCCTGTTTGTAATTAAACTCTATAAAAGGTTGACTGCTGACTTGAGTTTTCATTTAGGAATTACATAGCTGAATTCCTTGGCGACCTTAAATTAATATATATCAGTCTTTTAAAGTGATTTCCTTGTCACAGTTCTCCTATCTGATATTCTATCAATTGAACAACCTATCTGCCCCTCCATCCACAATGTATTAGTGTGCCTATCATTCCACAATTCCTCCAACATTGACAATTCACATTTTTTATCATCTTTGCCAATTTGCAGGGTATAAGGTAAGGCATAGGGGCTATTTTGATTTGCATTTCTCTTATTATTAGTGATTTGGAAAAAATTTTCATATGGTCATAATTACAATTTTTTTCCTTTCCCTGCCTTTCTTCTATCTCTCCCTTCCTTCCTTCCCTCCTCTCTGACTTCCTCCTTTCTTTCCTCTCTTCCTTCAACTTTATTGTACTCCAACACTTGAATGAATATTCTATCTTATTAATGTTGGTGTTCCTTTCAGGGATGCAGCTCACCACCAAATCATGACTAACCACTCTATGTAATTCTTATCTTTCTTCCACTTAACTCACCACCAATATGGATTACTACAAGGGGCCAGGAAGACTTTTGAGGACAATATTTCAAAGGTAGTTGCATATTAAGGATCCCACAACTGATGGAAAGGTGTAACAAACACAACGCTCTCATTATGAGAGGGTTCACCTTAACAAAAGATTTAATATGGTAGAACTACCTTAAAGGCTCTAGTCCAACAAAGTGTCTTCCTGCATATGACAAAAGACTTCATTATAAACAAAAATAAATACCGGTGAAACGGGTTAAACTTGCTGAGCAACAGTTTATGTTTGAATAAGTGGATTTCAACATATCAGATGCTTCTAACCACTTGTCAAGACACTCCTTTCTCAAGAATATTTCAAGGATTAACTCCATCTCGTGTTCACATACTTCTTTCTAGAAAGTCTAAGGCTGCTCACTACTCTGAAGTCTGTGGTAACCAGATATGTCTAAAGGGGAAGGAAGGAAGCTAGTGAGGGGACATAAAGATAGGGCATGCCTTAGTTGAAACTTTGCTTAAATAAAATCTAGGAGAATCCTAAGTGGCTGTGCAATGAGTATAGTGTGGAAATATCTGCCTCTCAAGGATACATTGCTATAGCAATAGATTGCTCCAAGCTGGTGCTCCAGTAGGAGCAGTTGCCAGCTGGTTACTGAGCAGCTTGAGCAATGATAGAGTGTCTGGAGGCGGGGAACAGCTTCCAAAAAGCTCCAAAGCCAGCCAAGAGGAGAAATCTTAAAGTGGGATGAATTCCTCTGTTTTAAGCTTCGAGGATAGGCTGTGATGGAAAGCTGAGTCTGCAGGACTGCTAAATGAGTTCTGAAAGGAAGTAGCATTTGGAAGTAGGATGTGGTACCATCTGAAATGATATTTTTAAAAACAGACTGACCCAGTAATTGAAGCCTGAAATATCTAAGATGTGTCCGGACTCTCATCCCCACTTTGCTTGAATGAATGCAAGAACTTAGCCAACAGACGAAAAAGAAGAAAAATATACTAGATCATTTGACAAAAGAGGCAGTATTCTGGGACCCACCCAGCACTTCTGTGTAGAGTGGCAAAATCCTTACTTACGAGTAGTATATTTAGTGAGAGTGAAGTAAACAGAGAGCTAACAGAATAGTTGAAGGAGAGGAGAGAATGTGACAAAATGTCAAAGGAACCCCCAAACAGAAAAATAATTTCTTTCACAATTAGTCTTAGTTACCACTATGTGCAAGGAATTAAGGAGTCGGGAGGAAGTTGGAGGATTCTCTTTTTGACTTCTTGAAAATATTGCCTTGTGTAAGGCAGAAAAGGGGTTATTTTTAAAAGGGTTGGACTAGATTATTTAAGAGTGTGGTCTCTAGGAATTTAACTTATTCCAAAGAGATTTATTTACAATTTATTTACAAAATGTAGAAAGAGTGAAGTAAGAAAATCAGAGAGAGGATAAGGTAAGATATCTAGCTTAAGCACTAAGTAATTTACTCCCTGGCAAGGAGAGTTAGTCCTTAGGTCTAACCTGGGAAAGTCTCTCTCAAGAGGTAAATCTCTCCTGAGGCTAATTTTTCTCAGAAAATTCAGCAGTTGAGTCAGCTTTTCACTCACCACATGTCAGTTCAAAGGAAGAGATTTTAGAACAGCCTCACCAGGAACAAGGTCTCAGGTCCAGCCTCCACTCCAAAGAATGAAGAATTGTCTCCAGTCTCTACTTTCAAAGAATGAAGAACTCTCCCTCACAGGAAGTGACAGCTCCTTTTAAAGATGTTTCTTTTGCATCACTTCCTGTGTCTTCTCCTAATTTTACATCTACCAATCACAGTTGAAGTTTTGCTTTAAGACTGCCCAGGGGCAGTTAGTTTAATTCAGATTCATCACCAACAATTGCACACGTGGGTCACAGACCTCCCACTTAGTGATTAAGTGGGCTGTTTACACTTTTGATGATAGATCTAAAAATGGGCAGATCTCCATATTCAACTTTTAAGTAGGGTGTTTACACTTTTGGTGATTAAAATCTAAAAATAGGCAGGGGATACAATTTTAATCTTCATAATCAGGGGAGAGTTAATTTAAATCTTCACACCCTGTCCCTTAATTCCTTTCTGCCATCTTCCTCCTTGTGAGTAATCAGCAACATTGCTTTAAGTCAGTTGTTTAGAGACTAAGAAGTGACTTAAGAAATCTCAGGATATAAACTGTACCCATACTAGGAAAGTAAAGACTGTAAAGGTTCTCAGTGAAGTTCACAGTGTTTGTCTCCATTTATTTAAGAGATAGTGGCTTCTCTTTGTTTATTCCTTCTATTTGTAGACCAGTTCAATTTCTCTCTCTTCTCTCTCTCTCTCTCTCTCTCTCTTCTCTCTCTCTCTTTCTCTCTCTCTCTCTCTCTCTCTCTCTTTCTCTCTCTCTCTTTCTCTCTCTCTCTCTCTCTCTCTCTCTCTCTCTCTCTCTCTCTCTCTCTCTCTCTCACTTCTTCTCAATGTCAGCATGATTGATTTGTCTTCCAGGTGATTCTTCTGATTCTGTAACCTGACTGCCCTCTTCTTCCTGGTTCTTATGCCCAGGAGTCCCTTTCCTAAACATTCAGTCTATATATATTTCTTGATCTGCTTTTTTCTCATCTCTGCCTTGAATAATTCAAATTCCTCTCTACTGCATTCCATGTTTGCCTTTCATCCTTTTTGTTGTTCACTTGTTTCAGTCATGCCCAAATTCTCCTGGTCCGATTTTAGGGGTTTTCATGGCAAAGATACTGGAGAATTTCATCTTTCTGACTTATCTCCTGTTATCCATACTTTCAAAACTTTCAATTTCCTTCTTTGACTCATTTTATAGATGAGGAACTGAGGCAAACAGGATTAAGTGACTTGCCCAGGGTCACACAGCTAGTGTCTGAAGACAGATTTGAAGTCATTTCACCTTTTTATCTTGTCAATAAGGATCTAAATACAACAGCAAGTTGTATTTAGAGATTGATATCTATATCTCTCTATCGATATATCTCTCTATATTTCTATATCTATAAAGATGTATATCTATGGAGAGATGTATATACATATGTATGAAGATCTTATATACATATATACACATGTATGTATTTGTGTATATATACATGTAAATATCCTTTTAAAAATTGGATTGCTTTACAAAAAAGACAACCTTTTCTAACTCTAGTTAAGTTTTTAAATTAATGCTCAATTTTGGTTAAAGATAACAGATGGATACCCTATAGTTTTTTGTTGTTGTTGGTTTTTTTTTAAAGGATCCTTCAATGCTAGTGATTGAGTCTAGGGAAACAAATACTACTTACTATTACTCTTTAAGGACCTTTTGCAAATTTTAATTAGCACAGAATGTGAACTCCATCTGTTTAAATGAGTAGACCACATGGGGATCATGAGGCTTTTCAGTCATGTTGTCTACCTAATTTATCTGCACCCCATTATTTTGAATCTATTAGAAATTCTTCCATTAACCAGAACCATCAATTGGTGAAATTTTCTTTATTTACACAGGAAAGAAAAATAATTAATGCAAAGAGGATTGCACAACAAGTTTATTTCTTAAAAGTAATTGTATTTTCATCAATAATGCCCAGGAACTTAAGTCCTATCTCTAAGTGTAGTTTCTGTGGTTGGGAGCCCATTAGCTATGGCCTTACCTGCCTGACATCAATTAACTGCTACCTAACTGTAGTCACCTCCTTTCCCCTAGACACAGATCCCTCCACACCCAGACACCCACATACTCTTCACTGTCACTGTTGAGCAAGAAATGCCTAATACTAATTGCCTGCCTGATTGTCTGCCTCCTGCTTCATCTGTTTTTTTTAAACTGCCCCTCCACCCCCTCTCCTTTGCTGATTGCCACCTGCTAGTCACTATCAGACTTCCCCAATATCACCTGCTTGATTCTCTCAACATAGTGCTGGGGGGATTTCATTCTTCTAGCATTTTACTACCTGGCTTTTCTTCTGTTATCTATTATTTCCATCTTTCCAGTTTGCCAGTCAGACTTGTAAAAAAAATATTCTTTGTGGTGGCAAAAAATTGGAAAATGAGGGGGTGTCCATCAATTGGGGAATGGCTGGATAAATAAAATGGCTGAATAAAGAGTGTGCTGGTCAGTCCATTTAGTTTTTGGATCCTCATCCAACTGATCCTACTCTCCAATGAGCCTTGAGATTGACAGGTAAGTCAAATATTATGGCCCTTATTTTATAGATGAGAAAACTGAGGTCAAGAAAGTTTATACCCAGATTCACATAGTCATGATATCATAGATTTGGAGCTTGAAAAGATCTCAGAGCTATTTGGTATAACTCCCTCATTTTGCAGATGAGAAAAACAAACTATGGGGAGGTTCAATGAATTGCCTAAAATTACATAGGCAATGATGATGATTTGAACTCAGCCCATCTAACTCCAAATTTATCACTCCTTTTATTGTACCACACTACCTCTTATATAATGGACCATTGTGGGAAGATATAATCAATAATAGCTGGATAGAAAGATAACAAGACCAGGAGTGTAGAAGTCAGGGGTCTTAATGCCAGATTTGCTAATTAGCTGGGTGATTTTAGGAGTAAGTCTCATGAGTAAAATGAAGTTTTGGACCATTTTTCCAAGGTCTTGTCCAGATGTAATACTAATTATCTAGACAATTGCCTTTATTTTATTTTACATTTAGAAAAATTCCCTGGGAGTCCCATGTGCTTTGGCCAGCCCAACATAGTTAATATTTTGGAGTACACAAAGTTTATCTTCAATGTCCTTCTTGTTTCTTTTCCCTACCTTATTTCCATTTCCACTTCCACTGGCCTCTTAGATGTCAGTGTTCACATATGACTTGTTCTAGCATACCTTCCCAGCCTACTGTCTGTGTAGTCATGGCAAGATTGAAATTTTCCTATCTTCCTTATCACAGATGATCTATCTAGTCTCTTTCTGTTCCGGATGAGCAAAGCTAATTTTTAAATGAATATAACTACAATGTGATTGCCCTAGAGTAGATGAATGTGTTTGTTGAAATGAATTGAATTCCAGATTATATTTGTGTAATGGGCATATCATGACACACCTCAGTAACACTAATGTGCTTATGATTTCACTTGACACTTTCTCTTTTCTAAAGTTAATAAGAGACTGTTAAAATGAAGTTGGCCTTCAAACTTTAAAACGAATATAGTTCATATAGAAAGATATAGTTAATAAAATGAATGAATCAATGACTTATTAAGCACCTACTAAGTGTCCGGCATTTTCTTAGATCCTGGATTTATTAATATAATAAACTCTAATCTCAAAAATACAATAAAATATAAAATATTTTCCCATTGAGAAAAAAGTGATGTGTATGTCCAATATATTTGAAAGTAATTCTTGTCACCCACATGAAGAGTAACATAAAATTTTTTAAATTAAATTAAAGTTTTTACATTTATTTAATTTTTTTTAATTCAATAGCCATCAGATAGGACAGAAGGGACATTACTAGGGAAATAGAAGCTGGAGACCAGAGATTTGATTGGTGAACAAAGACAGCTAGGTGGCATTGTTGGAAACCTGAGTTTAAATTCTTCTTCAGACTTTCACTAGCTATAAAAGTTTCTTAACTTTTCCTGGACTCAGCTAATTCATCTATAAAAAAGAAAGAGTCCAGATGATATATTGAATGTGTTTTTCAGTTCTAAACTGATAATCCTGTGACACACCCCTTGAACCCTAGGATATGCCCCTAAACAGAACCTGGCAGAGGCACAAAGATCACTGTGGGGAATTAGGATTAATGGATGATTGATAACCAGCTGACCAGAGGATCTGGAGAGAGGAGTACAGCCTGATACAGTGGTCCACTGAGGGTTCTCAGACCTTTCTTTTATTTCCATAGGGCCCCTTCAGCCTTAATAAAAAGGAGTGAATAATCAGGGAATTTTAAAAACTAGAACAAATCTAGTTGGATGGAGACTTTCAGTACTCCTTAAATCAGCAATATCCATGGCACATGACATATTTCAAAGCATGGTACAAATTCCCTTTGTTTCAGAGCACAAGGGAAGCTATTTTGCCTGATGAGTGTAGGAGGGTGAGGGAAGATGCCATGATTTATATTTATTTTCAGCTACAATTCTTATTTTTCCTCTCAGGTTTTCTCAGTGTTTCACATGAATTAATCTCCAACATTATATATCTGGTAGCAAAAAAGGCAGGAAAATAGTGCTCACAATCCACATTTTACAAGATTTTCCAAGTACCAACCTTGCAACAACCTTAAGATATAGATAATGCAGGTATCATTATCCCAGTTTTACAGATGAGTAAAGCGAGGCTCAGAATGATTTAATCTTATGTTTATACAGGTATTTTGTATAAAATAGGACTCAAGATCAAGTCTCCTGAATCCTAGTCCAGTTTTTCCATTCATTATACATTCATCTGTACATAATTCAAAATTTTCTATTTTAATTTTTATTATAATAATTTTTAAGTTTTTAGATTATACATCAATAGAATTTTTAAATATTCATTTTATGATATTTTGCAATCCACATTTTTTCTCCCTTCCACTTCTTTCCCCTTCTCAAGAAGGTAGGTAATATAATATAGGTTGTACATATATTATCCTATAATATGTATTTCCATGTTCGTTATGTTGTGAGAAAAGACACATATTGTTTACACTAGAGAAAAATTCATGGAGAAAATAAAGTAAATAATGGTATGTTTCAATTTGCATTCAGACACCATCTGTTCCTTCTATAGCAGTGAATATCCTTTTTTAGTCACAAGTCTCTTGGAGTTGTCCTAGATCCTTGTCTTGTTGATAATATTTAAGTCATTCACAGTTGATCATCATATATTGTTGTTGTTAGTGTACAACATTTCTTTGTGTTCTGCTCACTTGAATTTGCATCACTTCATATAAATCTTTCCAGGTTTTTTGGATCATCTGGTTTATCATTTCTCATGACACAATACTATTCTGTTATATGCATATAACACAATTTGTACAGTTATTCTTGAACTGATGGAACATTCCTTCCATTTCCAGTTCTTTTCCACCACAAAAAAGAGCTGCTATACATTGTTTTGTACAGGTTAATTCTTCTTAATCTCTTTAGCATAAAGTCCTGGTAGTGGTAATGCTGGGTCAAAAGACATGCACAGTTTGATGACCCTTTGGCAATGGTTCTAGATTGCTCTCCAGAATGGTTGTTTCAGTTTGAAGCTTCACCAGCAGTGCATCTGTGTCCTGATTTTTCCAAATCCCCTCCAATATTTATCACTGTCTTTTTTGTCATGATAGCCAGTCTACTGTGTGTGAGCTGGTACTATAGAATTGATTTAATTTGCCTTTATTCAATCAAAGCATTTTTTTCATACAACTAAAGATAGTTTTAATTTCTTCTTCTGTGAATTGCTTATTCATATCCTTTGATTATTTGTCAATTAGGAAAAGCTTTGTATTCTCATAAATTTCGTTCAGTTCTATATTTGGGAAATAAAGCCTTTGTCACAAATACTTGCCATAAAGAGTTTTCCCAGTTTGTTGTTTGCTTTCTCATCCTAGTTGGAATGCTTTTGTCTATGTACAATTTTTTAAAATTTTAATAAATTCTAATTTAATTAAACTAATTTTAATTTCATAGTCAAAATTTTTAATTTTATCTCTCATAATGTTCTCTATATCTCATTTTTACCTTTTTTTTTTACCATTTCATGTGAAAAAACTTTCTTTTAAGCCTTTACCTTCTGTCTTAGCTTGGAAGATAACCATACAATTTTTCTCTTGCTGAATTAATATAACCTCTCCTATTTATCAATGTCTCTGACCTTAGGCACTTTTGAATTGTACCTCAAGAATCAATATTCCTGGGTGTTTTTTTTTTTTAATCTGGAAAGAGGAATGAATTAAGCATCTACATACCAATCAGATCTTCTACTTTAAGGAAGCCCAGTAGAATCATTAGTTTCTTCTTGGATAATATTATTATTTCTCAAGACAATTAGAGGCAAAGGGCAATTCTTCTGTCCATAGCAGAGATTAAATATTACAGTTAATGAAATTGGATACTAATAGTCTATTTCCCATATTGGGTGTGAAGGACCAAGTTCACTTGGTTCTAGTTAAAGGTTCCATCACTTTCATAATCTAAAGAGTGAAACAGCAGCTTTTCATTGCATTTCTTTAAGTTAGGACACCTAAACAATTCATAAACTATGCTAAACAGTTATATAGCATGGGAATGGTCACATACTTTAAGGCCATGTAAATACCTAATAGTGAACGGTATTTCTTCATGAAGAGTGTTGTTTCTTAGTCAGAAATGTCATTAATATGATGAAATGATTCTGTAACATTTGAAACAAAAATAATTAGCTTTTTTTATGGCAAGTGCACCAGAAAGGGCCCAGGTAAGGATAATTGGGAAGAGAACTGACATGCAACGTATAAGTTCCAACAGGACAGCTCTTGAATACCTCAAAGGAACAGACCCTCCAGCAGTCTCTAGAAACACTAGACCGTGGCCTACTGATTGGCAAGGAATTAATTGATATCTATAGGAGTAGGAGTGGATTATTCTAAGTATTCTAAGGCTATTCCTTTTCCTTCTGTGATTTTGATATGCCCTTTTCCAACTTAAGGAACTTCAATAATACCCTACTAACACTATGAAAAAATAGAACTTCCTCTTTGGGTCATTTAAATTCCTCCACAATCTGCTCCTGCTTACTTTTCTAGGCTGATAATACTCTTCTCCCTTTCACTCACTCTTATGTACTAGGCTGAACTGTCTTACATGTTGTTTCCTATTCAAATTCATCTATCTTTTGGTTCTGCATTTACACAACCTGTCGTCTCATACCTAGAATGGTCCTCCTCTTCATCTCTATCTTTTAGATTTCCTATTTGAATCCCTAATCAGGGTTTAAGTCAAGGCCTTTTCCTTCAGGAGGACTTCCCTGAAACCCTAAATTGTTTGGTGCCTCCCTTCCCCTCTTATCCCCCAAATAATTTCAGATTCATTTTTATAGATATTATATATATATACATATATATATATATATATACATATATTTTTTTTAAATTCAGATCTTAGGTTAAGGCCTTGTGGTATTTTAGTTGAAAGGATATTGAAAGTGAAGTCAGGAAGGAACTGGGTTCTAATCTCACTTCCAATACTTAGTAGATATGTAATTATGGGTAAACCACTAAACCACTGGAAGTCTCAGGTTCATCATGTATAAATTTTGAAACAAAATACACAATAGTACTTCCCTCACAGAGTTACTCTCAGGCTAAAATGAGATAATGTATGTAAAACATTTTGAAAGTCTAAAGCACTATTTAAATACCAGCTATTAAAAGTGAAAACACTCTACAATGTGTCCTATAGTGCTATTTTGGACAATATGACTGTGCTAAGACTTCTGAGACATCCTGTGTAAGTGTTAGCCTGGAGGAAAAAAAGTTTTACAATGATATGACAGCTGTCTTAAAGTGTGTGAAAGGCTAACACATGGAAGAGGGATTAGACTGGTATTGCTTGACCACAAAAGGAAGAACCAGGAAAAATTTTGATTGGGAAGTAACATTTTGAAGAAAATTTTCCTAACGATTAGTTTTCCCAAAAGCAACACGTGCCACAATCGAAGGTATTGGTTCAGCCTCATTGGAGATCTTCAAGTAAAAGGCTAGATGTTGAGGAGGAGATTCCCTGTCATGTTGGACTGGATAATTATGTCAGCTTAGTTTCTAGGAACCCCAAGTTTGTTCCTGCTTCCTTGGGGAAATGCCTTAAGGGAGTCCCAGAATGACCTTGTTTCAGACTGAACAATAGCCCCTAAAGTACTTAATGATCCTGACTTAGGTGGGACTAGTAGACACAATCAAATGTTAAGTAGTAGTGGTAGTCTCTTGGTGACCGAGAATGACAATTGTCTTTGTGCATTATCATCTATTGATGTACCCTCATGTGGCTTTGAAGTCCAAAGACTGAGGCGCAGAGTTTGTGGCACATGGGGCATGGGACGCCAGTTGTTACGGGAGGTGCGGACGTCGCTCATCTTCAAAGGTGGTGGCTGCATGGTGAATGTGGGTTCTCCAGCTGCTTCTGTCAGAGGCAGCAAGTTCTAGTTGCTTTGGTGTGATGCCAGCCCACTTCAAGTTGGACTTTAGCTGATCCTTGAATCTTCTCTTTGGTCGGCCTTGTTTCCTAAGTCCAGCTGACAGTTCACCATAGAATACCTGTCTTGGTATTCGCTGTGGGTCCATGCGGATGACGTGTCCAGACCATTGTAGCTGGGTTTGGAGGACCAGGACTTCGATGCTGGTGGAGTTGGCTCTGTGGAGGACTTCCTGATTGGTGATTCGGTCCTGCCATCGGATCCTCATGATTGACTGGAGGGAGTGTTGGTGGAATTGCTCCAGCTGTTTCATGTGCTTCCGGTACAGTGTCCATGTCTCACAACCGCACAGGAGCGAGCTGAGGACCACTGCGTTGTACACTTTGAGCTTCGTCGCAGTGCTTACACCTCTGTGTTGGAGGACTTTGCAGCGCAGCCGCCCAAGTGCCTGGCTGGCCTTTTGGATCCTGGCATTGATCTCATGGTCTAGGGACCCGTCGTTGGCGATGATGCTGCCCAGGTACTTGAAAGTGTTGACGTTAGAAAGCTGCGTGCTGTTGATTGTAATGCACGGCTGGTTCGTTGGCCTCCCTGGCACAGGTTGGAACAGCACCTCTGTTTTCCTGAGGCTCATAGTCAGGCAAAACAGTTTTGTTGCGGTGGAGAACCTGTCCACAATGGTTTGGAGATGATTTTCTTGGTGGGCCATGAGAGCACAGTCATCTGCAAAGAGAGCTTCCAGGATGAGTCTCTCTATTGTCTTTGTTTTTGCAGTCAGGTGGCGAAGGTCGAATGGTGAGCCATCCAGTTGGTATCTGATGTAGGTGCCCAGGTCTAGATCCATCACAGCATGTCATAATACTTGAGTGAAGTATAGGTTGAATAGTACCAGAGCGAGGACACAGCCTTGTTTCACGCCATTGGAGATGTTGAAGTGATCGGAAGTCTCTCCACCAGATAGGACTTCCCCTGTCATGTCGACATGAAAGAGCTGGATCAGTTTGACGAATTTTGCTGGGCAACTGAGCTTATTGAGGATCACCCACAATGCGTCCCTGTTCACTGTGTCAAATGCCTTTGTCAGGTCTATGAAGACAATGTAGAGACTCAGGTTCTGCTCAAGGCATTTCCCCTGCATTTGCCTCACCGTGAAGACCATGTCGATGGTGCTGCGATCTGGTCGGAAGCCACATTGTGATTCAGGCAGGTTCTGTTCTGAAACAGATGACAGGAGTCTGTTGAGTATAACAAGGGCAAGGATCTTTCCAGCAGTGGAGAGTAGTGAGATGCCTCTTTAGTTGTCACAGGCTGCTTGTGAACCTTTGTTCTTGTATAGGGCTACGATGGGAGGCATCTCCGCGTTCTGGGGGCATGTCTTCCTCTTCCCATATGCTGGTCAGCACTATGTGGAATGCCTGGAGCGCCTTTCCATTTAAGGACTTGTACACCTCGGTTGGGATCCTTTCTTTACCGGGTGCCTTGCCTGCACTCATTTGTTTAATGGCTTTTTGGACTTCCTCTATTGAAGGAGGGACGTCGAGTTGTTCAATGGTGCGGTTTTGGGGGATCTGGTCAAGGGCGCTTTGGTCGACTGAAGAGGGTCGGTTGAGAAGCTGACTGAAGTGTTCTTTCCACCTGTTGCTGATGCCTTTTTATCTTTCATGAGAGTGTCACCATCAGAGGATAGCAAGGGAGTGGTGGTGGGTTTTAATGGCCCATAGACAGTCTTGAGGGCACTGAAAAATTGTTTGTGGTTTTTTGTAACAGCAAAACGCTGGATTTCTTCTGCCTTTTTTTTTCCACCATTGGTCTTGCATGTTTCTGATCTCACTCTGCGCCGTGGCTTGGAGAGACTTGAATCTGTCCTTTTTAGGAGCAGAGTTTGGGTTATTTTGCCACATCATAAAGGCTTTGTTCTTTTTGCTCAGTAGGTCTTCAATAGCAGTGTTGTTCTCGTTGAACCAGTCCTGGTGGTTGCGTTGTTTGGGGCCTAGGACTGCCTTTGATGTTTCCTTCACTGCGTCTCTGAACTGGTTCCATTTCTCAATTGAGCTTCCAGTGAGTGGTCCCTTGGCAGACAGCTTGTCCTCCAGGCAGGACTGGAATGTTTGCAAATAAGATGAATCTCTAAGACAACTCACCTTGTAAAATGCGCAAACTGTCTGGGCACGTTTTGGATGGCGAGGAGCAATGCGCATTTGAATAGTCTCTCTAACCAATCTGTGGTCTGTCCAGTATTCAGCTCCTCTCATGGCTCTGGTGATCTGTACATCCTGGATGTACAATGATGTAGTCATATGATGTAGTCAATGAGATGCCACTGTTTTGATCGTGGGTGCATCCATATTGTTTTATATTTGTTCGCCATTCTGAACAGTGTTTGTGATGGTGAGTTTGAACTCTGAGCATTTGCTGAGTAGCAGTAGGCCGTTGTTCATTTTGCCCACACTGTGTTTGCCGAGCACTCTTTTCTTTCTTTCATGGTCCTGGCCAACGTGGGCGTTGAAGACTCCCAGTAGTATCAGCTTGTCATTTGGGGGCACTGAGTGCAGGAAGGCACTCAGGTCAGAGTAGAACTGCTCGATGGTCTCCTCTGTGCTGGTCAGTGTAGGGGCATATGTGCTGATGATTGTGGCATACCGGTCTTTGCTGAGAGGCAAACTGATCTTCATGAGCCTCTCGCTGATGCCCACAGGCAAGTCTGGCAGCTGTTTGAGCAAACTGGTTTTAATAGCCAGGCCAACACAGGATTCTGTCTTCATTTGAGGCTCTACCTTTCCAGAAGAAGGTGTATCTAGTGGTGGGTTCACTGAGTGATCCCTCTTCTGGTAGGCGTGTTTCACTTAGGGCTGCAATGTCAATGTCATATCGCGCCAGTTCTTTACCGATTAGAGCTGTTCTTCTCTCAGGTCTTGGGGTATTCTCTCTGTCAAGTAATGTACTGATGTTCCATGCTCCTAGTAGGAGTTTCTTTGTATTTTTTCTTTGATTTCAACTGCTTAAAGGGATGACCTGCCAACCGTGGTATGCTGACCGGGTGTTGAAGGGCCGGCAATGTTTGGGACACCTTAGTACCTTTTTTTTTCCCCTTAGAAGTTTCTCCAATTAGATCAGAGACCTCTCCCTGGTATCCTGGCCTCTGGCCACAAACTCTTTCCCAAGCCTGCTTGTAAACCGTCAATATATGTTTGCTATTCTTAATTCCCCCAAAGGTATTAAAGACCCCAAATTCTATTATTCTGGGGAGAATCATCTAGTGTGATGATTTTCTCAGAGACACTGTCCCCAGAGCCCCCAGGTTTGGACTCTGTGTGGTATTTGGGGCTTTACTATGTGTGGTGGCCGATTTTATTAAGGACTTGTCTCTTTCCTGATTAAAGGTTTGGTTTTATGACTACTAAAGTGGTTCTGTGTTTTTCTAGGTTTACAATTCTAAGGTTCCAGCTAGCTCTGAGGTTCTTCAATTCTATTATCATAGTTGATGTTATTGTAATTGTTGTTACCTGTCTGAGTGTGAGCTAATCAATTATTTAACCTCTCAGGGCTTTGTTTTTCTCAACTTTAAAAAGAGAGAGATGGGTGAGATAATCCCAATAGTCCTTTTAGGTCTAAAGTCCATATTTGTCCCATTTACTAGTCAATTAAAGGAAATGCACATCTCTATGCCAAAATACTTCCACTGAATGCTGTTTAATGAACCTCCCAATTTGCTATCATTTGATTAAATTTGGAAGCAATATAAATGAGAATAACATGTTTGTCACAATGTTTAGGTACCATAAATCTTATAGCAGTTACTTGCATTTATACAAACCTTTCTCTCAACAATGTTGTGAAGAAAACGATTCAATTATTTTCATTATTATTTCCCTTGTATAGGCTAGGCTTATGTAACAGTTAAAGTAGTGTTTGCCATAAACTGTTACATTTAAAAGAGTGGTTGGCTTAAACTGTGACTGCAGAAATATGGTTTCAAGACATTGTCTTGAGTTAAATCAAATATAAAGTGGTAGCCAGGGAAAAATTCCCAAATATGAAATATACCCAAGTCAGCTGGGTTTTTATAGAGATTTTAATTAATACAAATTAAGGAATTAATGAAAGGGAGAGAGAGAGAGAGTAAGAGGAAATGATGAGAAAAGGGCTAGGCCAGCCTAGGCTTAAGCCTTAAGAGATCAGTCAGTCTTTAATCCATTCACCACAAGATTTGTCCCAAGCAAGATTCTAGTGTTCAGAGAAACCCTCCAGTTCAACCCAGGAAGCTCCAGTTCAGCTTCCAAGGCTGCATTCCCCTTAAGAGGCCTTCTGGCCTCCTTTTAAAGAGAATTTTCTCCTATGTCACCTCCCCTAAGTTCTCACATCTACCAATCACAGTAGATGTTTTCACAGGACTGACCATTCTTAACTCACACTTGAGTAGACTAAACTTTTGAGTAATTCACACCTGAGTATACTAAAACCTCACACCTCTTTTGTTAAGGCTTGTCCCTTAGTAGGGTCTGAGAATTTTTAAGATTCACACTTAGGAACTGAGACTATGAATGGTTAAAGTGATTTATTTTCCCAATCACAAAGCTAGTAGGCATCATAGTGTAGGGAGAAATGTCAAACTTAGGGGCATTTGGGTGGTTCAGTGGATTGAGAGCCAAGACTAGAGATGCAAGGTCCAAGGTTCAAATCTGGCCTCAGATACTTCCTAGTGGTATGACTTGGGCAAGTCACTGGACCCCCATTGCCCAGCCCTTACCACTTTTCTACCTTGGAACAAATACACAGTATTGATTCCAAGATGGAAGGTAAGGGTTTAAAAAAGAAAGAAAGAAATGTCAAACTCAAATAGAATCAAGGGGCTCTAATTCATTCATAAGGCTCTCTGTAGACCACAGGTTGGCTTAGAAAACTATGCTAACGTTATTAAGGTTCTATTGTATTTATTATTTTGTTCACTATTTCCCAATTGAATTTTTTAAAAAGTCCTTATCTTCCACCTTAGAATCAAGAGTTGAATACAGGACCTCTTGTCCCTAGCCCTGGCAGTGTATCCACTAAACCACTTAGCTGCCCCCACTCCAATTCCATTTTTAACTGGTGATCTGCACTAGGGAGTGTTGTGGTCTGCAATCCTATATTTGACACTTCTGGTTCTATGTCTAGAGTCAGCAAGGGTGTGTTGATAGCAAGAATCTTGCCTCTGATACTGGCTCTATGACACTTATCTTCTTTAGCCCTCACTACTGTTTTCATCCATAAAAATGAGGGCTTTAGACCTGAAAACCTCTTAGAAGCTTTCTAGCTATAAATCTAAATCCTTTGGCTTCTAAGGGCACTATCCATTATGCCACAGTCTCTAGAGAGAAGAAAAGTTATAAAGGAAGTTAAGTGAATGACTTGTACCAGCAGCGTTTCAGGAAATTATGCTATTTTGTGTTCTACTTTCTCTGGTCCTTCATTTCCTCAAGGAGAAAGAATGAATCCAGGTCATTACTAGTTTTTTCTAGAAAAACAAACAAACAAACTTTTGGTGGTTCCTAAGCCTTCTTGGAAAAGACTAAGCAAAAATTAAACAGTGGACCCCTTGGCTCTCTACATTGCCTAAGGACCAGAAAGGAAATATTTGGCAGGTATATCTTCCTTAAGTTGAAGTAGATCTAATAGTCACTGTCATTATTCTGAGCATCTTCTTTCACCCTGAGCACTATTAACCACTCTGGAGTATCTCTCTCACAATTTCTTCATACATTATCTTTCTTCTCTCTCTCCTCTGCTCTCTCCTCTCCTCTGCTCTCTCTCCTCTCCTCTGCTCTCTCTCCTCTCCTCTTCTCTCATCTCCTCTCTTCTCTTCTCTCTCCTGAACTTTCTTCTCTTCTCTTCTCTTCTCTTCTCTTCTCTTCTCTTCTCTTCTCTTCTCTTCTCTTCTCTTCTCTTCTCTTCTCTTCTCTTCTCTTCTCTTCTCTTCTCTTCTTTTTTCTGTCTCTTCCTCTCCCTCTCTAAAGTAGTTATAGCTCAAGGAAAACAGTATAATGACTAGTCTAATAATTTATCCTCAAATATTTGTTGATTGAGTAATGCCACCAGACTGGTCTGGTAATCTGCTGACTCAGACCACCAGTCCCTATATCTAAGTTACATTTGTTATATTGGTTCCACACAGGTACTGCCACCAACATGGTTTCCAGGGCAGGGAAATATTAGGACCCAAGGATCCAGTGCTTAGGTAGTTCATTAGCAAGTTAGTTTGAAAATTGACTAAAAAAATAGTATGGTATAATGGGAAAAAAGTAGAGTCTCTAGATTTAGAGGAAGGGTTTAAATCCCACCTCTATTACTACTTACATGACATTGGTTGTCATTTAACTTCCCTGGGACTCGGTTTTCCTACCTGTAAAATGAACAGGGTTGTACCAGATGCCTTCAAAAGGTCAATTTTATCTCTAAATCTATGATACAATAATGTGACCATGCTCTTTCTAAAATTCAATAAACTGCTCTAAGATAAATTATAAATACTTCTGTTTGGCATCTAAAACCCTTGGAGCTTGGCTCTAATATATACGTCCAGCCTTATATAACACTTCCTTTTTTATATTTCAGAGGCATTTTAAATCATTTAAATCTGGGACCGAACTTAAGCAGAGATGTAGCATTCGTAGTTCTAAAACCAATAAGAGGTAGGATTGTGGGATGGAAAGTGGGAACTGGGCATGGGTGGGTAGGGAAGAGGAAATGATTGCTTCCTTACCCACAGTGGCAAGCAGGCCTATTTATGGCTAACTAGAAAGTTCACCTAAATGGAATTCTTGAGTCAAAGGTAAATTAAACACAATACCTCCTTAAGGCTGTGCTTATTTCCCCACATCAATCACATGGCTCCCCTGTGGATGGGCAGGACGAGTGTTAGGAAGTCTACCATTAGGCTGGCTATTAGTGAAGGTAGGTCTCAAATCACACATATTTTATCCAAAATGAGGGTAAGATGGTAACCATGTGCACTCAGACTAATTCATCTCAGATGAGTGTAGATGAGTCCTCCAAAAAGTGATTCACCATGGCAGGATTATTTTATGCCAAATCCTGACTCAGATTCTGGAAGTAGTTTGCATGCTCCATTTGGTCCTTCTTCCCTGCTCTCTGGCAAGCTCATCTTTCTGTAGGAGTGCCCAAGGTCTCTGTGAACCACCAAGATGCCCTGATAAGGGGATATTATCTGTAAGAGGAAGGTAACCCAATGGACAATCTGCCCTACTAGGCAGGATGCCACGAAAGCCATGTTGACCCAATCCATGAGGAATCTCTGATAGGTGAAGATCCACAGACAACTTTGATTGACCAGGAAATATGGAAGGTCCTCTGTCTACCTTATAAAAGTATCTGGGAAATCTTGATACTATTTGATCCATGACCGCTATTTTCAAGTACTACATAAGTCAAAAAGTTGTGACCTTCAATATCTCAAAAATACTTTTAAATGTGGCTTGTTTTTCAGGAGTTCAGGAAAATTGCTGTGGCACTTCCATGATCTCTGTAAGACCTCATTTTGGGACAGTGGCCCTATGACAAGTGCTGATTTCATTGCAGTTCAGCTCTCTGTGAAGCCAGATAATACTGTCAGGGCTATTAAATTTCAGGGATTGGAAGAACAACTATAACTGAAAAATAAGGCATGAGGGTTGGTGAACAGGTTATCTGTTCAGCATCTAGAATCAAGGATGCAAGAACTAGTTGTTGCAAAAAAAAAAAATTAAGAGAAGACAGGATCAAGGTAAAACATAAGGATATGCACTGGAAAGGACCTTAGCAATAATCTAGTCCAATCTCATTTTACAGATAAAGAGAATTAGGCACAAAGAGTCTAAATGACACTTTGCCTAAGATACTAAGCAATTCCTGAATCATACAAATCATGTAATAGAGCTGGAATTTCAACTTAGGTCTTTTGACTACAAACCCAGAATTCTTTCCCCTTCACCATGATGCTTCTTGTCAAGCACAGGAAGCACATGAAATTGTCTGTTGAACTCCTCAAAGGACCCTAAAAAAAGAACCTTAGAATAAAACACATGCAAATAAATAGAAAAGTAAAATATGAATACACACCAAGGGAAAACCAGACAAAGTCAAAGAAAGACTTCTTTGATGAAAGAGAAATCACTTTCAGTAGAGGTAGAAAGAAGAATTAGGGAAAACTTCTAAGAGAAGGTAACTCCTAATTTATACTTTGAAGAGAAAGGATTTTGATAGCCGCAGATGTAGAGGGAGTTATGGACACAAACTGTGTGTATGGAGACAGGCAAAGGTAAGAGGATATCAGGGAATGGTTTGGTTTGTCTGAAATGTCAAGTACATGAAGGGGAGGACAGCTAAGGCTAAAAACAAACAAACAAACAAATAAATGAATAAATGAATAAATAAATGAATGAATGAATGAATTAATTAATTAATTAATAAACAAAATGTGGATTTCAGAGGTTCTGCAAACCTAGTTCTCTCTCTGCCTAGAAGTCTTCCTTCTCTTGGCCTTATAGGCTTGGCTTCAACACTCTCATCCAGATGCTCTCCCTAGTTGAATAGTTGTTAAAGTTCCTTAGAAGATTATTTTTTAGGCATCATCCTGTCCAACTTTTTCATTTTATGGATTAAGAAACCTAGGTCGAGATACTTAGGTTACTTGCTCAGACTTGTGTCTAAATATTGGTAACATTCAGCAGAGCCTTTCTGGAGAGGGTGGGGACCAGTACTGTGCCTTGAAGGATAGGTAGGGTATGGAGAGATTGTAGAGAGGAGAAAGGGCATTCTACATGATTAGAGCAGAGATTGGGAAATGTGCTTGGGATATGAGATGAGTGAGTAGATAGGTCTACCTGAAGTGCAAGGATAGGTGGTGGAATCTTGAAATAAGATAATGAGTTTGGCTGGAGATGGAGGTAGGAGGAGAGGATTATATTTTTAAAAAGCAAACTCTCATTTTAATGAATGAACTTGTGTCCTAGGTTCTTTCACATCAACTTCAACATTAAAGATCTGACTGTATATTTTAAGGTACATCTAGTTAATTTAGAAAGACCACGTTAAGGGTTCAGGTCTTGCACATCGGCTTCCTTTAATGACACTAAAGTTTCTACCAAGGTCTGAAGAAAGCTTTACTTAGAAAATTGCATTTCATTTGAGGGGCAGAAGAGAGCAGAGAATATAATTGGGAAGATGGAAAAAGCAGAACTATCTAAGCTATTCTTTACCTCTAAATCCTGTCCAGAGAAGTAAAGGGGGAGTCAGTACAAAGAGAGGCATGAAACATGAAGAGTGAATAAGACCTGGCTTTGAAGTCAGGAAGACCTGAATTTTAGACTAACTTCTGCCACATACTGATTATGTGACCCTTGGCAAATCATGAACATGTCAGGGCCCAGGATTATAAATTGCAGAGATACCAACATTCATTATTAGAGGGAATTTCCTCATGTGATCATTCTCACAGGTCCAAGGCTTATACCTATCCCCTAAGACAATCCTAATCATTCTTTCTTAAAGATTAATCTAAACATAAGCCCAATGTAAACTCCTCAAGGATAGAAGCTCTTTCATTTTGCCTCAGTTTTTTCAGTGCCCAGTTGACACTAAATAGTTGTGCAAAATTAAATTAAAGGCACTTTAGAGATGATCTAAGCCAACCAATTTATATATGAGGAAAGTAAGGCAAAGAAGGTTAAACTGGCTCCTGGTACCACAGATGAGTTAATGGCAAGCCAGGGACTCAAATCCTGGTCTTTGAATTCCAGGCCTAGGGTCTCTTCTATTATCTCATGCTGACAAAGTAATTTAGTCAACACTTGAGCTCCCCTTCATGGTCCCAGGAACATGGGGTTGAAATTTGAAAGAGATCTGAAAGATCACTTAATCCAATACTCAGTTGTTTCAGTCATACCTTATTCTTTAGGGCCCCATTTGGGATTTTCTTTTTTTTTTAATTACTCAATTCTTTCTTTAAAAAGTATTTTTCCACATTTCCATGGTTCATTTTCTTTCCCTTCCCACTTTTGGAGCCAACAAGCAATTCCACTGGATTATACAAATGTTTTGATACCTATTTCCATATTATTCATTTTTGCAATAGAGCAATCTTTTAACACAAAAACCCTTTTGGGATTTTCTTGACAAATATATTGGAGTAGCTTGCCATTTCCTTCCCCCCAGGTCATTTTATAGATTAGGATACTGAGCCCTACATAGTTAAGTGACTTGTATAAGGTCACACAGCTAGTAAATATCTGAGGCCACATTTGAACTTAGGTCTTCCTGACTCCAGGCTTGGTGCTCTATTCATTATACCATGTAACTGCCCTTCTAATCCAATACCTTTATTTTAAATATAATTTTTATTTTATTAAAAATATTTTTCCATGTTTCCAAGATTCATGTTCTCTCCCTCCCCTTTTTCCTCTCTGTTCCCAGAGCTGACAAGCAATTCCACTGGGTTATACATCAATAACCTTATTTTAGAGATGAGTTAAATGACTTGCCCAAGATTAGTGGTATTCAAGCCTCCCCCCCAAATCTCCCCCAAAAATCCCTTCTCCAAAAAACAGGGTAGAACAAAAAGATATTTGTAGTAATCTTATATCTATAGTTAAAAATGTGCAAGCCCAAATCAAAGCATTATAATCCCTAGTATAGCAGTCTCTTTGGTGCCCTGAGCCTCAGTGAACTGAACACAATTAGTGAGTTCTCTTCCCCTGCCTCTTAAGTCTATGGTAATAAGAGCTGACACTCCTAGGCCTGTGCTGCTAAATGCTTAGCAACCAGCGATCCTAACTAGCAATAAATAAATAAATAAATGAACAAATAAATAAATAAATAATAAGACTACATACACACTTTTAAGTTTGATCTGCATTTGTTAATATTTTTTCCATCATTTGCTTAAGTCTAGAAATGACCAAAACAATAAATCAAGCCCTGATTTGTAGAATTTGCTGATTTTCAAGGTATACCAGCTCACATTAAAAATTTAACCATCAGCTTGAACCAAATTAGAAGAATAGAGAATATATTGCCTATCAGATTTATGGAGAGGAGAAGTTTCATAAATAAACAAAAGATGCATTTTACATCATGAAATGTAGAGTAGATCATTTTGAATATGTTAAATTAAAAAGGGTTTGTACAGATAAAATGAATATAGTCAAGATTGGAAGAAAAGGAATAAACTTGAGCCCACCATTGCTTTACAGAGCACTTTGGAGTTGGTAAAACACAACATATTGGGACTCATGGTAACTGTATTTATGAGGTAGGTACTTAAATTATGAAGAACCCATTTTACAGAGGAGAAAACTGAGGCTCAGTGGCTTGCCCCTGTTTACACAGCATCAGAGGCAATATTTAAACTTAGATCTTCCTGATGTCCAGTCCAATGTGTGGAATTTTTCACTATATAACATAGCCTCACAAAGTACTAATGTCATAGGTACAGTAAAGAGTCCTATTTAAGAGATGATAAGAGCACATATTTTCCACATTAGCCTATCTTTAATAAGATTCATACATATTCAATTGTTGATCATTTGTAAGAATGGAGGAGAGAAGTACATGTATAATCTAGGACAACAAATAATCAAAAATTAATTCTGACTTGGTTTTGGAATGCATGGGTATCTTTCACAATAGGTTCATTATTATTGCAAAATCTTGTAATTATGGGGTTTTTTTCAGGCTTATTTTAATTGGGTTGCATTCTCTGAGTGTACTCCAAAGATAACCCAGGCACATTCTCTGTAAGTGTGAAGCCAGTGTTATATTTACTAAATGCTGTACTGTATAGGAAAGTACTTTGTAAACAATAAAATGTTTTATAAATACAAGATACTATTAAAAATTTACTAGTGATAATTTATACAGAAATGTAGCTCAAATTTTCCTGTAGTGAGAGGCAATGTGATGCTGTAGAAAGAGTTCTGGGCTTTATTTTGTTTTTTGTCAAAGGACCTGGATTGAAATCCCTCTTACTTATTGATAAATGGGACCTTAGACAAATCACCTGTGCAGTTCTTAATTCCTTATGTGCAAAACAAAAGGGTTGAACCAGAAGACTTTGAGATCTGGATCTAAACTTTTGATCCTATAATTTCCAAAAGTCTTCAAATTTAGTTAAATATCTCCTAAGAAATGAATATGTGAAAAGGAAAAAATGCAACCATCCCTGCCTTCAGGAAACTCTCCTTCTAAATTTCATCCTATAATTTCTCTGTATTGAATACATATATAATATTTTAATTGAAACATATATTTCATTAAATATATATTTGATTGAAATACATTTAATTGAATATATATATATATATATTTATGATAAAGAAGCCATCTCCTAAGACTTGGGAATTTATTAGCTATATAAAAATTGTTGTCATACTAGATTTTGTCCTAAAATCCAATTTCTTCTAGTCATAACTCAGTGTATGGTCATTATACAAAACCAGATTAATCTCCTGAAAGATAAAAGTTTCAGCTTGGATATTTGCTTTAATTTTTTTTTTCAATTTTAAAAAATTTTAGTGGTCTGCTCAAACTGGCAGCAATGGTGCCAGTCATATGGAAGGTACAATTCCTCCTGACTGTGTGCAAAAGGTGGTATGCAAACTTGATCTCCTAAGCAAAACATTTGCATTGAGCTTTGTTTCCATGGAAACAGATAATTAACATGGGGGGGGGTTCTCTTCACTGCAACTTTTTTGCGTGTAATATTTAATTCAAAAGCCCGATATTTCTTTCCTAATTCATTCTGTGGGAAAGAAACTCCCCACAGGATTCTCTTAGAAAGCCACATGTTTCAGAACAGTGATAGGATTATGACTTTCAGTTTGATGAGACTAGACATTATTCTTTTTTGCCTCTAAAGAGAATGAAGCTAATTTCTTCACTCTGAGTCTTAGGCACATTTCCATCTTGAGGTACAATATTACCAAGGAAAGAAAACTACCAACTTCACTCCTGTGTTGCTAATGGAATGTTTTTTAATAGATTATGTTTAGGATAGTAATATTCCCAAAGCCAAAATGGGACTTTTTGGTGGTTCTGGTTGGATATTACAGATCACACTGCTTCTTGCTAATAAATTCTCCTGACACTTTGCTACTGGAACATTAAATCATCAAAGCATCCTTCTCAAATGAAAAAGGCTGTTGAGAGTAATGGTATTAAATAGTGGATTTAGGTCCTGTCAACAGCTTTAGGATATATTTTTGATAAGGTATTGGATTTATATGTTAATGAATACATATCACCCTTCCTTCCTAATATTTTTCAGCTCCATTCCCAGCAGGAAGTTATTAAACCTCCAAGGACCATTTGACTGAGAGAAGTTTTCAAATAAATCAGGGAAAATGAGCACAACCTATTTCCATAGTGGGGCACATCATTTCTGTTTGACAGAATAAGCACGATGTTTGCTTGTTTTTAATCCAACAAAATCCCTAAATTTTTTTTTGCAAGATATGGCTTAAAATATAGAAGATCAAGCTTATCATATGTGCAGGACAATTTTTTCTTCAAAGTGTGAGGAATAAAAGTAGACATGAGAAATTCTCAAATCAGATGCCCATAGACCTTAAGATGATTCAACTCAAGCTATAGGAATCTAGTTTCAGACTTACTTCTTTCTCTCTCCTACACAAAATTTGCTCTACTTACCTAATTACACATTGCTCAGTTATGTGGATCATAGATTTAGGACTGAAAGGTTGTCTAATTCAGCCTTCTCAATATACCCATGATAGAAGCCCAAAGATTAACTGGCTTACCCAAAGTCACAAAATTAGTAAGTGGCAGAAGTGAGATTCAAACCTAGATTATCTGATTCTAAATCCAGCAGTCCTTCCATGATATCACACTCTCTGAAATAAAAATGGAACTTCACCTTGACTAGGACAAAACTTATACTTGCCCTTTGATGTAGAAATACTTAGAAAATGCAAAAGGGTTCTAAGGTCTTTGTTAGTCAAAACATAAACATGAATATAACATTCTTTAAAGGTTGTTGGCATAGGGGGTATAGAAAAATACTTTTTAAAATTTTGTTATTTTGTTATTCCAAGACACTACTTTATTTATTGGACAGGAGTTTGTATTGCACAATGTCTCAGAATGGAGGTCTTTGAAATCATCCAGTCCCATCTTCTTGTGGTAAAGATAAGAAACCTAAGACAGATCTAATTCTTGACTGTACATCCAACAAAGTACTCTCCTCACTAATTATGCTCTTCTTGTCCTAAAATTGAACACTATTAAAAAGCATTCTTGATGAGAAAGGATGGGGTAATGTAAATCAAAAGAATGGGCTTTCCCTTTGTTCTTAATTACGCAATGACCATTTATTAAAGACCTATCATGTACAAGGCACTATATTAGGTACTGTATAAGCACACAAAATGACATTTTCCTTGTCCTTAAGGGATTTATATTTTATTGGGGTGATTCAATATATCTATATCTATATCTCTATATATGTAGATTTGTGTATCTATAAATACAAGGTAGTTGGATTAGGCAGGGGATATTAAGGGAATTTCACAGAGTAGATGGCACCTGAACTAAGTCTAGGTATGGATTTTAAGAGGAGGTCAGGAGTTAGTGTAATCTAGATATAGAAGCAGCTTTTATGAGCATCAAAAGAGAGCAAAAAAGAATGTAGGGCACAGCCCAGCACTGAATTTAGCCTTAGAGGCCATCATCATTTATGGAGTGAGAGATAGATGATGAGCCATGAAAAAGGAAGACATAGAAAAAGGGCAGTATGTTCAAAAATGGGAAATTCAAAGGTTGAGACACCCTATGCCTTGGAAGGTTTTCCTTCCTTATTTCTATTTTGAGGAATACTTAGCTTCCTTCAAAGTGTATCTCAAGTATTAACTTCTATGGGAGGTCTTCCCTGATCTCCTGAACTCTTAGTGCATTACTTCTGAAACTTCTTGGTATTCATCTTACTCTTCTAAATATATCCTTCACCCCAATTGTGGCCATCTGTTTCTTCATCCTTCCTTGTTTCTCAGCATGTCACCCCTCTTCTTACTTAATTATTCCCATTAATTTTAACTATAATTCCTATAGTTAAAAAGTTTAGCTATATACAGTGTTCCACCATTTGAGTCTGTCTTTTCTGTTCTACCATAACTTTAACCCCAATAATATTCAACTCTGGACCAATCTGGCCTCCTCTGTTTCTGAGATGCTTGACAAAGACTGTGTAATGTCTATGAATTACTGAATGGGTCCATGACATGTTCATGTTATGTAATCCCAGCTGGGATTATTATTGTGTGGCAATTATCTAGAAAAATGGAAGGAAGGCCTCCAGTGCATTATATATATATATATATATATATATATATATATATATAGTGTGAAGTATTTATGTGAAAATGTCAAGGATTAAATTATTCCAGATTATAATGCATGGAAAGCTTTCAGTCTGCAGCAGTGAGGGTTGTACGCATGCTGATGAAACCACAGTTGTACAATAATAGCTATTATTGATATATCAAAATGAATTACTTCTTCAAAGCCTAGGGATATTCATAATATCAATAATCTATCATAAAGTATTCCTAGTCTACAACAAATGAGGCAAGAATAAAAGAGCATTAAATAACTTTAAGCTTATTTTTTATCACTTCCCTGCTCAGAACCTTAGAGTAACTTCTAGTTGCCTTATAGATGAAATCTAACTCTATAACATTTTCTTTGAATGAAAGACAGTATGATATAGAATATAGAATACATTGAACTTCATGTCAGGCAAACCTAGATTCAAAACTTCCCTCAGACCCCAGTTATGTAATCCTAGGAGAGTCATTTAACTTTGCTCAGCCTCAGTTTCCTCAACTGTAAAATAGGGATATTAATAGCACTTCCCTCACAAGATCATTTTGAGAATCAAATGGGATAATTCTATATAGACTTAAAAATGTACATGTGTTAACTCTCATAGAATATAACTCCTTAAAAGGAAAAGAATGCTTCATTTATGTCTTTATATTCCCAGCACCTTGCCAAGGATTTTGCATATAGAAAATATTTAATGAATGCCATTGATAAAAGTTCTGTATGTAAAGTACTTAATGTAAATTTTAAATTATTATTCAGAGCTTTCCATCTATTTTCCTTCTCTCTACATCCTTCTACTTCCTTGGCTAAAATAATCTCGCCTCCTATGTGATCTCTATGTGATCCCCATGTGTGACCCCAGTGTGATCTCCATGCTCCAAACTGGCCAAATCCCTTTGCTGTTTTCTCCTTGACTGTCTATTTTCTATTTCCAAACTTTTGCTTATGGTGTTTCATTTATATGAAGTGACCTTTTCCTTTCTTCTCCATCAAAATGAGGTTCTCTTTCTTTTTTAAACTTACTTTTATCGAGCCTACATGATCTAGTTGCTTCACTCACCAAAGTATCCATTAGTACACACTTTATCTTCACCTTTGAGAAATGGCCTAGAATAGAGGAAATAAAAGCAGATTTGGAATCAGGAGACATAGGCTCAAATTTGTCCTCTCTTGCTACCTTTGGGACATTTTAGGTAAGTAACTTAATCTTTCTGGTCCTTAGTTTTCTCATGTGTAAAATGAATGATTGGATTAGATACCTTATTTTTAAAAAAAGGTTTTATTTTTTATTTTTTCAGTTACCTGTAGAAGCAATTTTGACAATAACTTTTTGACATTTTAAAACTCAGACTTTCACCATTTCCCCCTCTCTGAGGTGGTGAATAGTCTAATGTAGGTCATACCCATACTTTCATGGGATTCATATTTCCATATTGTTCATGTCATGAAAGAAGACACATATCTTGCATACAATAGAAATCTAATGAAGGATATGTATAGTGGAAGATAGCATTTTTTTTTCTGCCCTCAGATTCTAATTGTTCCTTCTTTGGCTATGAAGAACATTTTCTTCAAGTCCTTTATGGTTATCTTGGAAACTTGCTTTGCTGATAATGGTTTAGTCCTTCACAGTTGATCCTTGTAAAATAATTCTGTTACTGTAAACATTGCTTTCCTTGTTCTGCTCACTTCACTGTGCCATCAGTTCATATAATTCTTTCTGGGTTTTTGTTTTGTTTTTTTTTAACTCATCCTGTTCATTGTTCCTTATGACACAATAGTATTCCATTACAAGCATATACAACTTATTCAACCAGTCCCTAAGTGATAACTAGCCCCTCAGTTTCTAATTCTTTGCCATTACAAAAAGAGCAGTTAAAAATATTTCGGTACAGGAAGGGCCTTTACCCTTATTTCACATCTCTTTGGGATTCAGACCCAGTAGTGGTTTGCTGGGCCAAAGGGTATGCATAATTTTGTGGCTTTTTGAGCCACAAAAAATCTGCTTTCCAGAATGGTTGCATCAGTTCAAAATTCCACTAACACATGTATTTATGTCCAAATTTTCCCACATCCCCTCCAACATTTATCATTTTCCTTTTTGGTCATACTAGTCAATCTGGTAGGTATCAGAGGGTATCTCAGAGTTGTTTTAATATGTATTTCTTTAATCAATAATCAATTAATAATTTGGAGCAATTTTTCATATGATTATGGATAGTTTGTTGGTTTTTTTAAAACCCTTGCCTTCTGTCTTGGAGTCAATACTGTGTATTGGTTCCAAGGTAGAAGAGTGGTAAGAGCTAAGCAATGGGGGTCAAGTGACTTGCCCAGGGTCACAAAGCTAGGCAGTGACTGAGGTCAGATTTGAACATAGGACCTCCCATTTCTTGGCCTGGCTCTCCATCCACTGAACCACCCAGCTGCCCCCAATTGTGGATAGTTTTAATCTTTTTCTCTGAGAATTGCCTGTTCATATCCTTTGACCATTTCTTGAATGGGAAAAACTTCGTATTATAAATTTGATTCAGTTCTCTACATATTTGAGAAATGAGGCTTTTGTTAGAGATACTTATCATATAATTTTCTCCCAAAATTTATTGTTTCCTTTCTAATCTTGGTTGCAGGCTCTCTACCTTGGGCTCCACCATCCCAGGCACTCTGCTGCCATGTGGGAATGAGCAGGTTACTTCACTGTGGTTCCAGGTCCCCATTCTGTTTCCCTGAAACCTCAGGACTTTGATGTGGGAGAGGATAAGTCACTGTAGTTCCAGTTCCCTCCCTCTGTTCATGAGAGTTTGTACGTTTCCTGCTTTCTCTACCTGTGTGGAGTGACCCCAATTGGGTTTGTTCCTGTTCTGCAGCTTTGTTGCCTCTGGCAGTTTTGCGCTGCTCCAAGATTTCCTGATTCTTTCAGATGCTGTGCTGCCAAGGTTACTCTCTTTACACCAGTGAGACATATTCCTCTCTATTTTATTTGTTTTGAAGTGATTAATTTTCTTTTTCATGTGTGCAAGGAGGAATCTGGAAAGCAAAGCACCCCTTTACTCTATCATCTTAGCTCCCAGCATGCAGTTCTTTGAAATTCTCTTAAGAAACTTTTAGACCTACATATTTGATCCTATGGTATATTTTTCAGTGTAGATTTCTCTGTGCATAAGCACTGTTCTCCCTTTCAAGATTGTCACATTATCCAGAACAGAGACTAGGCTTGTGATTTGGGTGGTATATTTCCTTGATATTTTCTCAAACCCCAGATAATAGATCTTCAAACATTGTTGATTGACTAAAAAAGAGTTAATAATGGCAATCTTATTAAGGTAAAAAAATAAGAAATTATGTTTGAAAAAAGTTTGAAAATACAGAGACTAAGACAGAGATTTTCTCTTCAAGGTTATCATTGTGGTGAAAGGAAATACAATCATCCCTTGCAATATCATGGTTCACTTATCACAGTTTCACCATATTGTGGGTTTTTTTTAAATATATAGCTAATTTTGCATCATGAAGTTTTTGCTATATTACAGGATTTTTTGGATGAATACCATACTATACACAATGGAATACAGTATGCCACTAACACTTGGGCAAGTTTGCCAAAGTGAAATTGTACATGGTACACTATTGGCTGATGGAATGAAAGACAACAAACCACAGTGCAATGTTCAGTGTCCTGGGTGTTGATTGATTCAGTGTTTAATAAGCTTAATAAGAATAAGGGAAATATTTATAGGAGAATGGGAAGGATTTATAAAACCCTAAAATACATATTAATATTAAAATAAATACATCATTACTTTGTGGATTTCCACCTATGGTGGGGATCTCTGGAACATAACTCCCATGATAACTGAGGGATCACTCTAAACTCAACTGGTAAAGTGGCAAAGGGAAATTTTGGCCAAAGGGAAATTGCATGAATGAAACTGTTAATGGGATATAAATGTGCAACATTTCCAAAGTAAGGATCCAAATCTTGGCTTTTCTTAGGCAGAAGAAGAAATGTTGGCATAAAATTCCCCTAAGGATGATGTCACTGGGGGAAAGCAGCATCAGAAACACTAAAACAGATGAAAGGAAGAAGAGGAAATGTTTTCAGGTAGCTTTTTTTTTTCAATTTCAAAGTAAAAATATTTAAGAGAAAATAACCAAA
Source organism: Monodelphis domestica (assembly GCF_027887165.1). NCBI lineage: Eukaryota > Metazoa > Chordata > Mammalia > Didelphimorphia > Didelphidae > Monodelphis > Monodelphis domestica. The sequence goes on along the minus strand of NC_077231.1, from coordinate 185,982,762 downwards.
TGTTTTTTTTTTAATAAATCAAAGCAAAAGTACTGTACATATAGGCTTCCCTATATGACACCACACATCTGGAGTGGTTTAGGCATTTTCAAATATGCAGGTGTTTTGACTCATGCAGACAAAGAACTTCGATATCAGACTGATATTTTGTTTTGTTTTTCATCAGGGAAATTTGACATCGTTTGGATACAAACATAGTCAGATAAAGCATCCATCTGTAAATAGTATAAAGAAGATCTTTTATAGTTAAAGTATGATTATTTTAATTGCAATCCATCTTTGCACAAAAGCAGATACTAGAGTGCCTTAAAAATTGTTACATTTGATGTATATTTCATATGAATATATTTGGTCTGATCTGATCACTCTTCCAGACTTCATAATACTAAGGGCCCATAGTACTTGGAGACTGGAAGTTCTTAGTTCAAATCCTACATCAGATGCTTACTGTTCTGTGACCATGGGCAAATCACCTATCCCCTATCAGCCTCAGTTGCCTCATTACTAATATGGAAATAATAAGAGAACCTACCTCATAGTGTGGTTGAGGATAAATTGAGAAAACATGTCTATGACTCAATCATGGCTCTATTCTCTTAGAACCAGAGGAGCTACATCTCCCCATCATGTTTCTCAAGCCCCCTTAGGGTTTTCTTTACTGTCTTCTGCTCAAGCTTCACCAACTTTGTTCCCCACACTTGACAGAAGGCTAATGACTAGCCCCCGCAGTTCTATTTACTGACTTCACATAAAGGAACTTTTTCACAAATATATATATATATGCCTAATTAAAAAAAAAACAAGCATACAAACATTTTCTTTCTGGAGTATACCCTTTCTGATGGCATCTCAGAATCTAAGAATGGTAGGATCAAAATTTAATTTCTTTCCTATATAGCATTGTTCCCACCAAGTTCACATCCAGATGGCTCCTCCTTTAGGATCAGATTCTCAAAGGGAGCTTCCAAAGATTGTTCCATGTTCTCTTGGACACTGATACTATCCTGGCTGAAAACCCAGTTTCCCGTGGCTCACTAGATTGCTACTTCAGCACTCTCCAGTGGTTGGAGACTGTGATTTTTAAATCTCCACCTTGCTTGGTCTAGCACCCAAAATTGTGCACACCCACACTACACAGGCATGTGCTAGTCAATGACAAATCAGAAATAACTGACTGTCCATCTGGGCTATCCTAAGCCAAGCTTGAGTCACCATTGGCACTTGTGAGGCACAGGAAGTGAGGTAGAGAACAGCCTCTGGAATTCACTCATTTCCTGTGGACAGGGCTAGGTGCCAGTTCGTGCTAGGAACTTGAGCAGAGAGGAGGCCTGCAGACAGCTTTCCTTCAGATCGGTCACATGAGTCACATGAGTCAAGGACTGATTCTCCTTCTACCTTGGCCTTTGGGCCTAAATTCCCTCTGGCTCTGCCAGAAGGCTGAGTTAACCTTTTTCCTTTCCCCCTCTTTCCTTCTCTCCCTCTCCTTCTTTCTTACTCCCATTGTGATTAAACCACCATAAACTCCATTCTGATTTGAGTGTTTCATTTTAGGAATTTCATAAGTGAATTCCTTGGCAACCTTAAATTAATATTATATCAATCTTTAAAGGTGATTTTCACTATAACAAGACCTTGTTCACTTTAATAGACACCATGAGCAAAGTAATTACTAAAGTCATTTAGAAGCAAATGAGTCAAAGACACCATAGTTGACACTGACAGGATTTTTAAAAATGTTTCTCTCATTAAAGGGTCTCTTCTTCAATATGTGGTTAGAAAAGTAGGAGTTACAGAATTCCTACACATGCTTTACAGTCATATCTCCCTTACATTGCCTTTAAATATTGTCACTGTCCTGGAAGCAGCTCCCTAGAATTTTCTTCTATATAGAGAGAGACCTTACTTTCTCTATAGTATCCTTCACCTAGAGACTCTATCCCAGGTATCCAGGGCATGCCTCAGACCTCCATTACTTATATAAATTGCTTTGCAAACCCTAAAATGCTGAAGAAATGCTAACTAGCTAGTTAAGGGTCATTTCAAATTCCTCATAAGGAGCATTGGGTCCTGAGGTGCTAGGATCAGGATGTAATAGTTTCATTCTAATTGATGATGAGAATATTTTGTACCTTTTGATGACACAAGAAAATCAATTCTTCCAGTTATTCTATTCAATTTTCTTAGAAAAGAGCCATTCTTATAGAATATGATATTTTGTATAAATGGAGATTTTGAACCTTCAACTTCATTCCCCAAAAGTCCTTGGTATTTCCCAGAATTCCCTATAATATCTCCTGTGTCTCCACATTGGCAAGATCACATTATTGGTATTTAACTGGCAGTAATGCCTCCCATGCTCTCTCTTCTTGCACGATGTAGCATTAGCAGCAGTGATGGTGGTAAGGCAGGGAAAATTTGAAAATGGCTAACTGGCCATGGGCATGTGGCTTTGTATCATCTTTATTCCTTGATTTCTAATGATCCTTAATGAGCCTCATAAAATATAATATTTTTATTATTAGAGATATAAATTTAATTTTTACAATTCCGGAAGGCAAGGAAACTGGATCTACAATTAAGAATCAAACTACCCAGCAAAACTGACTATATTCTTCCAAGGGAAAGTGTATCATTTAATAAAACAGATTTCCAAGCATTCCTGAAAAAAAGACCAGACAGACCTAAACAAAAAATTTGAGGCCCAAAAACAGAATTCAAGAGAAATATAAAAAGGTAAATAAGAAAGAAAAAAATTTAAGGGCTTCAATCAATTCAAATGACATGAATTCCTATATGGAAAGATGATCTTAAAAATGTTATTATTGTCATAGTAACGAAGTATACAAAAGGGTGTAGTGGTAAGCTGTTTAAGATGATATGTCAAAAAAAACACCAGAAAAGAAGGGGTGAAAAAAAGTAGTATTTATAGTCATGTTCTTTGTGGTGGCAAAAAAAAAAATTGGAAAATGAGGGGGTATCCATCAATTGTGGCATGACTCAACAAATTGTGGTATCTGATAGTGATGGAATATTATTGTGCTGAAAGGAATGATGAACTGGAGGAATTCAACATGAACTGGAAAGACCTCAAGGAATTGATGCAGAGCAAAAAGAGCAGAACCAGGAGAACATTGTACACAGAAACTGAAACATTGTGGTACAATCAAATGTAACAGACTTTTCTATTAGTAGCAATGCAATGATCCAGGACAACACTGAGGAACTTATGAGAAAGAATGCTATCCACATCAAGAGAAAGAACTATGGGAGTAGAAACACAAAAGAAAAACATATGATTCATCACATGGTTTGATGGGGAGATGATTGGGGGTTTGATGTTAAAAGTTCACTCTATTGCAAATATGAATAATATGAAAATGGGTTTTGAACAATAATGCATATATAACCCAGTGGAATTTCTTGTCAGTTCCAGGAAGGCAAGGAGGGAAGAGGGGTGGGAAAAATCATGAATCATGAAACCATGGGAAAATATTCTAAATAAATAAATTTTAATTTTAAAAAAAGAAAGAAAAGAGCCATTTTTCCATATACCCATGATTTCTTTATGTCTTTTGATGTTGGTTGTTGTTTTGCTTTGTTTTATAGCAAGAATGTCAAAATGGATGTGATTCAGTTCCTCTATGGTGTGTCAATTTGTTGGTCTAAGATTTATAATACCCAAAATTAAATTAATGTTTGCAGATAGTCTAAAAAACTGTGCTTCTCAGCACCCCAACAATGTAGTCTGAATTTATATATTGAGTTAAAGACTACATGAATTCCATAATTTCTGAGCAAACAAAATAGAGATGAATGGAGCAATGAAGAAACAAATACTAGACATAAACAGATTGTCATATGTTACCAGTGATTAACTGGACACTAACAGTAGTATAAAAATATTGCCAGAATAATATGATTAGAAAAGGTAGAAGCTGATTAGGTGACAAAAGTGAAAGAGAACAGATTGAGAGTAGACATGCTGCATTGGTTCCCACATGATATCAAGAGACCCAAAAGAAGACTCTCAAAGCCCTCCTTGGGTTTTTATTCTAAGGGACTACAGATCCCTCAGCACCATGAATAGATTTCACAGAGTCCATGAACTTGGAGGTTAAGTTACTGCTCCTAACAATACCTACCACTCAGAACTATTGAGAGAATCAAATGAAATAATATTTGTAAAGCAGCAAAGTCTGGAACATAGTAGGTGCTATAAAATGCTAGCTATTGTTATTGTCTTAGAGAAGACAAAGATTGCTTCAGAAGAAGGGAATGGCATGAAGCTCAGAGTAAGAAAAGCATGAGGTTATTGAGCAGATGAGTAAATCAATTTTCCTTGGAACAGAAGGTCCAGTAAGGTGTTTCTAAGAAATAGGAGGGGAAGCCTAGATTTCAGCCAAATTCCAGAAAGCCTGGCTAAGAAATATGAACTTTAAAAGTAACAGGGAGTTATTAACTGATTTTGAATAGGGTATGAGGCAGTGAGAGAATAATAATGATTACTGACGTTTATATAGTGCTTTAGGGTTTATAAACCACTTTACATACACTTTTTCTTTTGATCCTAATAAAAAGCAACCTCAGAAATAGATGCCATTATTATAATAATACCATTTGATAGAGGAAGATCTCAAAGGGGAAATTTAAGTCATTTCCCAAGATCATCTGACAAGTAAGTGTTGAAGGCAGAATATGAACTCTGGTCTTTTTTACTCCAAATCCCACATGCTATACATTGTGCCACCCAGTTTCCATCAAGCACTGATGTGCTAGTTAGATTTGGTGAGAAAGAGGCTTTGACTAACAACAGCCAACATCCCACCGCCCCCTCTTCCAAGATGGGGGGGGGGATAGTATTAAATCTCTTTAGGTAGTTGTTACCTTTCTGAGTCTCAAATTTCCATTCCACCACACTCCATAAGCCTTTTTAGACTTCTTATAGCCTTGTGCCTTCCAGTAATCTCTACAAAAACAACACTGTAGGATTTTTAACGTGTTAGGAGAAGAAAGATATTTTTATATACTACATTTCTCAGTGAACAGAGTTTTTCACCTGTCAGATTTTGTTTCCTTGGTTTTTAAGGAAGGGGATACCTAAGCAAAGGCAAAAAGACATGAAGACAAGGAGGAACAGATAAAAACAAAACAAGGAGGTAAAGGAGAAAAAAAAACCAAGAGGAAAGCATATTTTGCATGGAACAGAAGAAAACAGCTTTGAGAAAACTCACCAATTTAGTTTTAAAAATATTTGTCTAGAGTTTGTCTGTCCAAATGACTGTGGAAGAAAGGACTTATTGGGAGAGGATGTTGACCAAATCATGATCAGAGTTAAAAGAGCTGAAAGTTTTAAAAATTAATTAGAAGTTCAACAGAATGCCAAATAAATGGAACAAGTTTAAGAGGTGGGACCAGAGTATGTGGCAGCAATTGCAACAGCTAAGAAATTAGAAAGTATCTGTTAGAGGAAATGCACAACAGAGAGCAAGGAGTACAGGGGCCATGAATGAAAAGATAATTTGATCCAACAATGGAAGCTTTTATTTACGTCATTAACATGCTAGCTACTAAACCTCCTCACTTTACCATGACACCAAATGCTAGCTTTTTAGTAGGAAGATCATCCAGAGTAGAAGTCAAATAACTTACTGGAATCTAGAGAGGTTACATTATCTGTCACTCTGTTATAAGAGGAAATTAAATGGCTCGGATGTGATTTGTTTTAACCATAGCCATATTGATTACTACTCAGTTCTTCCAGTCTTGTGGATGACTAGAAATTGATTGATAATTTATTCAGTAACTTTCCATTTAGATCACTGACCTCTACTTACTGGGGTTGTCATCATTGTTCATTAAGGAAAAAAATAATAGGCTATTTACACCTTAGAAACTACTATCCACAATTCATGTCTTCCATGAATTCTCAGAAACAATAGCTATCACTGTCTTTGGAACCTTAGAATTCATGATGTTAACATTTCAATGCCTCAGTGGACCTAAGGTTCCTAGGAAATAAGAGAATTTTACTGGCATATGGACCTAGAAGTGAAACAGGAAAAACAGAGTGAGGTAGATGTCTCTGTAAAATTACAGGGTTTTTTAAATTGTCCCAAGTGACTTCCTGTGATAGAGAGCTAATTTTTTTTTTTTTTAGTAGCAACAATCAACATACATTTATCAATCCCCTGCAGGTGCCAAGTATTCAGCAAATACAAGGCTTTAGATCGCAACCCATATATACTATTTAATACTGTATTACTCTTGCCCATGTTCTCTTATCAGTCCTTCAGAAAAGATCTCCCCAATGTATTAGAGCAATCTCTCTAGCTATCTTAGTTGTTCTTAATTTTTTGGGAAAAAATTATTTAATTAGTCAAATTAGAATGTTATTCCTTGGTTACAAGAATCATATTCTTTCCCACCCCTTCCCATAGCTGACATGCAATTCCACTGGGTTTTACATGTGTCCTTGATCAGAACTGATTTCCATGTTGTTGATGTTTGCACTAGGATGTTCATTTAGAGTCTACATCCCCAATGATATCCCCCTCAACCCATGTAATCAAGCAGTTGTTTATCTTCTCTCTTTCTACTCCCACAGGTCTTCCTCTGGATATGGATAGTCCTTTGGAATTGTCCTGGATCATTGCATTGCCACTAATGGAAAAGTCCTTTACATTCAATTGTACCACAGTGTATCAGTCTCTGTGTACAATGTTCTCCTGGTTCTGCTCCTTTCACTATGCAACAGTTCCTGGAGGTCATTCTAGTTCACATGGAATTCCTCCATTTTATTATTCCTTTGAGCACAATAGTATTCCATTACCAACAGATACCACAATTTCTTCAGCCATTCCCCAATCGAAGGGCATCCCCTCATTTTCCATTTCTTTGCTACCACAAAGAGCACAGCTGTGAATATTTTTGTACAAGTCTTTTTCCTTATTATTTCTTTGAGGTATAAACCCAGCAGGGCTATGGATGGATCAAAGGCCAGTCTTTTAGTGCCTTTTGGGCATTGCCCTCCAAAATGTTTGGATCAATTCACAACTCCACCAGCAATGCATTAATATCCTGACTTTGCCACATCCCCTCCAGCATTCATTGCTTTCCTTTGCTGTCATGTTAGCCAATCTTCTAGATGTGAGGAGATACCTCAGAGTTGTTTTGATTTGCATCTCTCTGATTATAAGAGATTTAGAACACTTTTTCATGTGTTTATTAATAGTTTTGATTTCTTTGACTGAAAATTGCCCATTCATGTCCCTTGCCCATTTACCAATTGGACAATGGCTTGATTTTTTGTACAATTGATTTAGCTCCTTGTAATTTTGAGTAATTAGACCTTTGTCAGAGGTTTTTGTTATGAAGATTGTTTCCCAGTTTGTTGCTTCCCTTCTGATTTTCGTTACATTGGTTTTGTTTGTACAAAAACTTTTTAATTTGATGTCATCAAAATTATTGATTTTACATTTTGTGATTTTTTTCTAGCTCTTGCTTGGTTTTAAAATCTTTCCTTTCCCAAAGATCTGACATGTGTACTATTCTGTGTTCACCTAATTTACTTATAGTTACTTCTTTATATTCAAGTCATTCATCCATTCTGAGTTTATCTTGGTATAGGGTGTGAGATGTTGATCCAAACCTAATCTCTCCTATACGGTCTTCCAATTTTCCCAGCCGTTTTTTATCAAATAGTGGATTTTGGTCCCAAAAGCTGAGATCTTTGGGCTTATCATAGACTGTCTTCCTGAGGTCACTTACCCCAAGTCTATTTCACTGATCCTCCCTTCTGTCTCTTAGCCAGTACCATATTGTTTTGATGACCACTGCTTTATAGAATAGTTTGAGATCTGGGACTTCAAGGCCACCTTCCTTCACATTTTTTTCATTATTTCTCTAGATATCCTTGATCTTTTGTTCTTCCAAATGAACTTTGATATGTTTTGTTTTTTCTAATTCAGTAAAAAAAAGTTTTTTGGTAGTTCAATGGATATGGCACTAAATAAGTAAATAAGTTTGGGTAGGATTATCATTTTTATTATGTTAACTCGTCCTACCCATGAGCAATTGATATTTTTCCAATTGTTTAGATCTAGTTTTAATTGTGTGGAGAGTGTTTTGTAGTTATGTTCATATAGTTCTTGTGTTTGTCTCAGCAGATAGATTCCTAAGTATTTTATATTGTCTAAGGTGATTTTAAATGGAATTTCTCTTTCTAATTCCTGCTGCTGAGATGTGTTGGAGATATATAGAAATGCTGATGACTTATGTGGGTTTATTTTGTATCCTGATACTTTGCTAAAGTTGTGGATTATTTCCACTAGCTTTTTGGTTGATTCTCTGGGGTTCTTTAAGTAGACCATCACATTATCCACAAAGAGTGATAGCTTGGTCCCTTCATTGCCTATTTTGATACCTTCAATTTCTTTTTCTTCTCTAATTGCTACTGTTAGTGTTTCTAGTACAATGTTAAATAACAGAGGTGATAATGGGCATCCTTATTTCACTCCTGATCTTATTGGGAATGCATCTACTTTATCCCCATTGCAGATGATGTTTGCCTATGGTTTCAGTTATATACTGTTTAATATGTTTAGGAAAGGCCCTTTTATTCCTATGCTTTCTAGTATTTTAATAGGAAAGGGTGTTGTATTTTGTCAAAGGCTTTTCCTGCATCTGTTGAGATAATCATGTAATTTTTGTTGGTTTGCTTGTTAATATGGTCAATTATGTGGATGGTTTTCCTAATATTGAACCATCCTGGCATTCCTGGTATAAATCCTATCTGGTCATAATGAATAACCCTCGTGATCACTTACTGGAGTCTTTTTGCTCATATCCTATTTAAGATTTTTGCATCTCTGTTCATTAAGGAGATTGGTCTGTAGTTTTCTTTCTCTGTTTTTGACTTGCCTGGCTTTGGAATCAGTACCATATTTGTGTCATAAAAGGAATTTGGTAGAACTCCTTCTTTGCTTATTCTGTCAAATAGTTTGTATAATATTGGGATTAGTTGTTCTTTGAATGTTTGATAGAATTCATTTATGAATTCATCTGGTACTAGGGATTTTTTCTTAGGGAGTTCTTTGGTGGCTTTTTTAATTTCTTTTTCTGATATGGGATTATTTAAGAATTCTATTTCTTCTTCTGTTAATCTAGGCAATTTATATTTTTTAAAATATTCATCTATATCATCTAGATTGCCATATTTGTTGCCATGTAATTGGGCAAAATAGTTTTTCATGATTGCCTTAGTTTCCTGTTCATTAGAGGTGAGGTCTCCTTTTTCATCTATGATGTTAATTTAGTTTTCTTCTTTCCTTTTTTATTAGATTGATCAGTACTTTGTCTATTTTGTTTGTTTTTTTTTTCAAAATGCCAGCTTCTAGTCTTATTTATTAATTCAATAGTTCTTTCACTTTCAATTTTATTAATTTCTCCCTTAATTTTTAGGATCTCTAATTTATTTTTATCTGGGGATTTTTAATTTGTTAGCTTTCAAATTCTTTGTCTTGCATGTCCAATTCATTGATCTCTGCCCTCCCTAATTTGTTAATATATGAACTCAAGGATATGAATTTCCCCCTGAGTACTGCTTTGGCTACATCTAATAGATTGTGAAGGATGTCTCACCATTGTCAATTTCTTCAATGAAATTATTAATTGTTTCTATGATTTGTTCTTTGACTAACTGATTTTATAGAATCATTTAATTTCCAATCAATTTTTGATTTGGCTCTCCATGTACTCTTACTGATTATTAGTTTTATTGCCTTATGATCGGAAAAGGTTACATTTATTATTTCTGCTTTTCTGCATTTGTATGCCATGTTTTTATGCCCTAGCACATGGTCAATCTTTGTGAATGTACCACATGCTGCTGAAAAGAAGATGTATTCCTTATTGTTCCTATTTATTTTTCTTCATATATTTATTAACTCTAATTTTTCTAAGATTTCATTCACATCTCTTACCTCTTTCTTAATTTTTTAATTTGATTTATCTAGATTTGATAGTGGTATATTCAGGTCTCCCAGTAGTATAATTTTACTATCTATTTCCTCCTTGAACTCCACTAGTTTCTCCTTTAGAAATTTTGATGCTATACCATTTGGTGTATACATGTTGATTACTGATATTTCCTCATTGTCTATACTGCCTTTTATCAGGATATAGTTACCTTCCCTATCCATTTTAATAAGATCTATTTTTACTTTGGCTTTGTCAGATATCATAATTGCAACCCCTGCCTTCTTTCTCTCAGTTGAGGCTTACTAGATTTTTCTACAATCTTTAATTTTAACCTTGTGAGTGTCTACCCGCCTCATGCGTGTTTCTTATAGATAACATATGGTAAGATTTTGGTTTCTAATCCACTCTCCTATTTGTTTTCATTTTATGGGTGAGTTCATCCCATTCACATTCAAAGTTAAGATTGCCACTTGTGTATTCCCCAGCATTTTTATAACCTCTCTTAGTTCTGTCCTTTTTTCTTTTGCTATATCCTTTTAAACCAGTGGTTTGCTTTTAACCAGTCCCCCTAATCCCCACCCTTAATATGCTTCCATTTCTTCCCCCCTCCCTTTTTGTTCCCTTATTATTTTTTAGAGCCTGTTAAATTCCCTCCACCCTCTATTTCCCTTCCTTTTTGTACTCCTTCTCCCCTTAGTTTTTACTTCTCACTTTCCTTGTAGGGTAAGATAGAATTCAGTATCCCAATGGATCTAGATGCTCTTCCCTCTCAGTATTGATTTCATTAAGAATAAGGTTTAAGTATTACCTATTAGCACTCTCTTCTTCTCCTTCTCATAATAGTATTATTCCCCTCCCCTTCCCATGTGCCTCTTTGTGTGGTATAGATTATCCTATTCATCTTATTTCTTCAATTTTCTCTTGGTGCCATCTTTGATTTTCCCCCTCCCTTTTTATTTTATTATATATCATCTTATACTACTTATTATCCCAATCTCTTCCTGTGAATGATTCTTCTATTTACTGTAATAGTGAATATAATTTTTGAGAGTTACAAATAACATTTCCCTATATATTAATATAAACAATTTCATTGTATTGAAGCCCTTAAAGAAGAAAGTTTGGATAAAAAAACATTTTCCCCTTTTCCCTCTCTTTCTTATTTACCTTTTCATGTTTCTCTTGATTTTTGTATTTGGATATCAAACTTTTCACTTAGTTCTGGTCTTTTCTTTACAAATACTAGGAAATCTTCTATTTGTTGAATGCCCATACTTTCCCCTTGAAGTATATAGTCCATTTTGATGGGTAGGTGATCCTTGGTTGAAGACCCAATTCTCTTGCCTTTCTGAATATCATATTCCAAGCCTTGTGGTCCTTTAATGTGGAAGCTGCCAGGTCTTGTGTAATCCTGATGGGTGCTCTTTGATATCTCAATTGTCTCTTTTTGTCTTCTTGTAAAATTTTCTCCTTAGCTTGGAAGCTCTTGAATTTGACAATTACATTCCTGGAAACTGTCTTTTGAGTATTTAGTGTAGTGGGTGTTCTATGAACTCTTTCAATGACAATTTTGCCCCCTTGTTCAAGAATATCAGGGAAGTTTTCTTGGATAATTTCTTATAGTATGATGTCAAGATTTCTGTTTATTTGTGGGTTTTCAGGTAGACCAGTGATTCTCAAGTTGTCTCTTCATGATTTGTTTTCCTGATCCATCATCTTGTCAGTGAGATATTTCATGTTTTCTTCTATTTTGTAAGTCTTTTGAATTTTCTTTATTAATTCTTGCTGTTTTGCAAGATCATTGGTTTCCAATTGCCCAATTCTGGTCTTTAAGGCCTGGTTTTCTGCTATAATCTTTTGATTTTCTGTTATAATCTTTTGATTTTCCTTTCAGTTTGGTCTATCCTGCTTTTTATGGCTCCCAGCTGTTTCTCCAGTTGGAATTCTTATCATTTAAACTGTTATTTTCTTTTTGAACTATTTTCCACCTTTCTTACCAGAAGGCTTCCATCTTTTTGGTAAGCTCCAATTTAAATTCTTTAAGAGCTTGTGGCCAATTTCCATTTTTTGGGGTGGGGGGGAGATTTTGGTGGATTTATTTGTATTTCCTCTTCTGCTATTTCCTCTGTAGTCTGGATTTTTCCTCCATAAAACTTTTCCAGGGTCAACCCCTTCTTCTTGTTTTTCTTGGTGTTGGAAAGTTATCCCTGGGCACTGTTTGCCTTCACTATGGTGGTTTTTCCTTCCCTTTCCAGTCAGAAATCTGAGTGAGGTGGGCAGGCTCTCTTTGAATGGATCTAAGGAGCAAGGATTTTGCCTGAGGCCAGCTATCAGGTCAGTGCAGCTTCTGCTGTTTGCTGCCCTTCTCTGTGCTATCTCCCCAGAGGAGCCCACAGTCTGTGCTCTTTGGCCTGCTGGGGTTTAGGTTTAGCTGCTCTTAGGGGTAGGTCTTTTGTGGCCTTAATCAGCTGCCAAGGACCTACATGTGCCCCTCACTTGCTCATAGGTACCCCTCACTCACTCACTGATTCTAGCACACACTGACTCTGACTCTGGCTCCATAGGTGGGGTGGGGGAGGTTGGATCAGCTCACGTTTTGGTGGAAGCTTTTTCACCCCCTTATGGTATGGAAATGCCCAAACCCCTCATACCTTCGATGCTGTGCCTTTCTGTAGAGTCCCTTTTGGGGTTTTTTTTGGCCTTTTGAGTTGGTTTATATCAGTAGGTTTTAAGGAGCGGAAGAGTCCTGCATTTAGACCGCCATCATGTTTACCCAGAAGTCCTGTTCTTCATTTTTAAAACATTGTGAATATAATTACAACAGTCTGACAAAATGTTTTCTCTTGCTCTTTTGTTACATGATCATACATACCTTCTGATCATACTCATTTCTTGGGTATTTTTTTATGCCACAAGTACTGGTGTAATATGCATAAGACTACTTATTTTACCATGGTCTTCTTCATTGTCAGTCAAGTCACCTATAACACTGATTCTTCAGAGGGTGTGGTTTTACACACCCACATAGCAACATCAGCCAAAGAATACTGCAATGGATTTATTATCTAACTGAAGTGGGCATCCTTCAAACAAGATGGATTAGAACATCTTCATGCCCTTTGATGACTGTTCAGTTCATTCATGCATTCCTATATATCCTTCCTAGAGACTCTACTCCATGTACTGGATGGATCTGGCTATCAGTAGAACATGGAAAGTTTCTATCAATTGTCCTTCTTTCCATCTCTTGGATCACTTTTTATGTAAAGTATAGTAAAAACTAATGGAAAATGTTTAAATCCTTACCTATCTTAGCACTGATGATAAGTATCAGTTCCAAGTCAGAAGAGGGGTAAGGGCTAGCCAATTGGAATTAAGTGACTTGCTCAGGGTAATACATCTAGGTATGTATTACCTATTATTATATACCTATAATACCTATATTATATACCTATAATACCTATATTATATACCTATAATACCTATGTATTAGATGTAAATACATCTAGCATTTGAGGCCATATTTGATCTCATGTCCTCCTGATACCAAGCCTGGTGCTCTCTCCACAGTGTTACCCAACTCCCCTTATTAATGGCATTCTTTAGAAAACCAATATCAAATAAAAATGGGAGTAACTGAACTTTATATAAGGATCCCTGTGGGTTGTATAATGACTAAGAAAATAATAATACTATATTTCATCATATTTCATTTTAAGTGTTACCCATTACATTTTAATCTGGTTAGAGCAACAGTTGGGAAGATTTTAGGCTACATACTGCTTGAGAGTTAAATGTCTGATGTGTTTGCTTTAGAACACTTCTTTTGCAAAACTGTTGGTCAGTAATGTGTTGCAGCTTATTCACACTCACTATATGCTCCTCTATAACTCTTCCTTCTTATCTTTCAGTTAATACTTAATTCTTATTCTTCAAAATTCGCTATTCAATAATTTGTAGTCTTATAGCATCACAGAAAAATACTGTTTTCAAAAATGATCCTGACATTTAGGGAAGCCTGTATTGGCTTAGTAACTCTTTAAAGCGTTTTGGAATTATGCTTAAAAAGTGAAGAAAATGTCCTTATCTGTTGACATGAAGATCCTGTTGCTAAGTATATACCCCAATGAAGTCAGTGATAAAAATAAATAAATCTCCATATGTACCAAAATATTTATAGTAGCATTTTTTGATAATTACAAGGACTGAAAACAAAATAGATTTCCGTCAATTGGGGAATTATTAAACCAGTTGTAATATATGAATATAATAGAATGTCACTTTGCTGTAGAAATGAATGCATGGTATCATGGGAAGACTTAATGAAGTAAAAAGAATCAGGAAAATTATGTACTCAGTTACAAAAACATTGTAAATAGAAGGGACAATAAAACAACTGACATGTGGTAAAATTGTAGTTTCAAAGCTTAGGTATAAAGAAGAAAGATTCAAAGGTACTTTCCTAGATTCTTTGCCAAGGTAGAGGACTTTTGATATAGAACACCAGATACAAAGCTTCTGGTGGGATAACAATGGCTTAGAGAGCATAAATATTCAGCAAAAGTCTGACTTCAACACTCATCATACTGTGGGGTTAATCCTGCATCCTTGAGGGGTTGTGGCACTGGAACAAAAGTTCCACTGGATATGACCAAGCTGAAAAAACTTGTTTGGGGAAGAATGTGGTCCTGGCAATAGATTGTCTCTTGTTTAAGGACCAATCTAGCAAAATATGCTCTTGGTAATTAACATATTTTAACTAAGAACCAGATGAACTAAAGTGGTTAAATTAAATGTAGACAGGAACATGAAGAAACAGGCCCAATATTAAATTGCTAGGGTAGCTGTGACATTTTTTAGAAAATAAAATGGAAATATACTTTAAGAATTGTAGAGCTATTCATACTCATTGACATAGAGATCCCATCACTGAGGTTAGGCTCAGAAGGCATTAATTTAATGGTAAAAAGATGTGTGTGAATGAAAATATTCATGGAAGTTTGCTCTGTTGTGACAAAATAACTGGAAAAAATACAAATGTAATGAATGGGAGAATGGCTGAATAGATTGGAATATTTGAAAGTAATGGATTGGATTGTTATTAGAAATGACAAATATTGGAAATATAAAGTAAATAAGGAAAGTATATGAGGAGATTCAAAGAAAATAAGAATAATACATACCATGATTACATTAAAAATAACAAAATCAAGAGAAAAAAGTAATCAAGTAAAACTAAAACAAATCCAAAGAGAACTCAAAAGCAGGGAATGTTTATAGTAGCACAGAAATATAATTTATAGATTTTAAACACATTGTAAACAATGTGGAATTTTTGGTTTCACACATAATTTTTAATTTTTAATGCATTTGTTCAATTAAATTGTTCAATTAAATATTTTTGGTGGTGGTAGTTACTAAGTAATTTTCAAATTTTTTTAAATTTTTAAAAGAGGAAAAAATGCATACAATGCCAGAATTTTTCAATGTTTTACTGACCTATTTCCCCCCTTCCTTATTCTTGCTATAAGATATGGTTCTTTGAGAGACTATTTGATTTTTATCTTTGTATCCCCAAAACCTTGAACAGTGGCTATGACCCAGTAGAAATTTAGCAAATACTTGTTTTTTGATTGTTTAGTACCATTCTAGTCACTCATTTAGTACAGTGTATATTAACGTATTGATTCCAAATGTGGTACTTTTATTACCACTGATGATTGTAGCAGTCCAGCCCATATGTAAAATTAAGATGTAAGGAATGTGTGTGGGCACATGGCCATTCTTGCCCATGGCAATGAACTCCGATCCCAGCATTGCTAGGGTTAAGGCACAAAACTTAGATCCCTTTGTCTTATTCACCTTGTTCGAATCTACACCTGTACCAATCAATACATTCTGTATTCATGTTTATGCAATACGTACATTTGCGTATCAAAGACATTAAAGGGAGCAGCCACAGGCACCTCCCTCCCTCCCTCCCTCCCTCCTTCCCTCCCTCCCTCCCTCCCTCCCTCCCTCCCTCTCCCTCTCTCTCCCTTGGATCTCACGCCTGCCTTGCCTAACACTGCCTCTCTTCCTCTTCTCAGCTAAGCTATATCATTCCGCTGACCTGTGTGGTGTTAATTTTGGACTACTAGATGGTTCTGTCCTTTGAGATTTCCAGAGTCCGGAGTGTGCTGTGGGCTCCAGTAAAATCGATACGGCCTGGTTTCTGACTCAATTCTTCCATCTCCTGGCTCTGTAGAGCCCCTGCGGAATCCAAACTACTATCCTTTCTCTCTCTCTCCTTGAGGCATTCGCAGGCTAGTGTCTCAATGATAAAATTAAATCACACTAGAAATGCTGATAACTCTTCTGATTTATTGTCCTCCTACTTTAAGGATTTTGGGTTTCACCAGATGCATGTAGATCTCAAAGCAAACTTTATGCATATTTATTTTTTTTATCTCCACTGCTTTTCACTGTTTTATGGGGTAATATTGTTCATATTCCTAGAACCCAATCATTTTTATATGCCCAGTTTTTTAAAGATGTACTTCAACCACCTGTGTCCTTATTCTAATGAAGAGAGACAGAAAAAATGGAAGTTGCATTCCTTCGGGCTAATTGATATGGCTAGATAAAAAGAGAGTAGATAGACTTACTATAATATTTCAGGAAGCCTTGATTTCATTTTTGTGAGTATGCTCTTCCCCAGTGAAGCAAGCAACCATTTTACAACATATTTTATATTCTTGAGTGTGATTTCAATGAAAAATTCATTACCCTGTGGCCAACTTAGTGATGAAATTCTCTGAAACTGTGTGAGGCTGATCCCTAAACAATAAATATATGTAGTCCATCACTAGACTATACTCAAAGTCATGCCAGCTATAGTAGGACCTGCCAGTATTTATGACCTACTTGTATGACCTTTAAAATCCCACATTCGCATCTATGCCATGATAAAGAATTGGAGCACAACTGTAGTATATAAAAGAAAAAATATATACTTTACAACATATACATTTTGCATGCTTTTCTTTGAAAAATCTTTGGGCCATAATTTGAGAACCACACTATCTGACCAAAAATTGGAGAAATAGTTTTCTTTTTTTAGGTATAGGATTGCTTTTTATTTCCTCAACCCCAGAAAAGGCACAAAAAACAAAAGATGAAAAAACGCACATGAATGAGTGCAGGAAATATAAAATACTTAAAGAGTCCATTATACTCATTGTAGCAGTGGCTCCCCATTGCCTCTAAGATGGTGTTGATCATTCTACTTGGTTTTTAAAGCCCCTTTTACCACATTACCCCAACATAAATTGTAGCAGCCCTTTGAGTCCAGAAAATGACTCTTACCTTTGTATTCCCAGTGCATGATACCAAGCACACTGTAAGAATTTAAGAAATATTTTTTCATTTCTCTATTTATTTCTGCATTCTTGCTTTCTAGCTTAAGGAGCTGTCATATTGCTCTTCACAAGATATCTCCTTTCTTTTGTAATGGTGCATCTCCATAT
This sequence comes from Monodelphis domestica, assembly GCF_027887165.1. Taxonomy (NCBI): domain Eukaryota; kingdom Metazoa; phylum Chordata; class Mammalia; order Didelphimorphia; family Didelphidae; genus Monodelphis; species Monodelphis domestica. Next base: position 185,965,276 of record NC_077231.1, on the reverse strand, counting down.
CTAAAATATCTTTTAATTGAAAACAAAATCTTTATCTCTTTCAAGACTCTGCTCATGTACCACCTTTTCCATGAAGCCTACTGCACCTCAGTTTTCTTATCTACAAAGTGAGGGGAGTGGGGTGCATGGCCACTAATATCCTTTTTCATTCCAAATCTATGATCTTCTCCAGTGGTTAGCACAGTGCTCAGGATTTAATCTGTGTTTGTTGAAGGAAAGAACAAATTATTGAAATGGTGTCTATTAAGTCCTGTGACACCAAAGTTATCCACTGCATCTTGGGGTGTTTCCAGTTGTCCTGACTTCTGTTTTGCCACAGGACTTCAATGACTCTAAAAAAAAAGAGAATGAGACTAATGTCTGTGCAATTCTGCCTCAACTAAATCTAATTCATGCACAAATCAAAACATTACCCCACATTGTCATTCACCCTCTTGGAAAAGGAAGAAAAAAACAATAGTATCCACTACAGAATTGTGGATCTTCTCTACAGATCACTGGCAAAGCCAGAAGAGCAGACATATACACCTGAGGGAGAAGTACACACTTAATGGTGCACTGTCTGCATAAAATTGGTTTTGGAGAGTTCCTCTTAAACAAGCTCCTCTTTCAGAAGGAAAAGTACTTACACTGGCATTGACAGAATAGATTTAGGGAGTTTTTTCTCTTAGATTGTAACCTTAGAACTACTTTTTCTGTTTTACTTTTCTTCAGTAACCTTCTGTAACACAATATATAGTCAGGTATTTGGGATACAAAGCTATGTCAGTACACAATGGGATAAAAAAGTATAGACTACATATAGATAGTAAATTTATAGTAAATAGCTTCTTTTATAAAAACATTCCTTACCTTCCATCTTAGAATCAATACTGTGAATTGGTTAAAAGGCAGAAGAATAAGAAGTGTTAAGCAATAGGGTTAGTAGCTTGCCCACACTCACAAACCAATCCTATTTCTGAATCCACTGATCCATCTAGCTGCCTCCTGTAAATAGCTTCTCAATCAAATTCAGCTTGAATCATCTTAAAATCATGATTTCATAGTTGTTTCTCTTTTTTTTACACCTAATCTGACTAATACACCAAAATCAGTTAAGGTTCACTTTGTCCTTTCTCTATAAATTCCAAGTACAACCCCTTTCATTTCAGGTCAAAATAATCTTCTATAGTCATATGAAACCCAATCCAACCATTTTATTCTCTCTTGGATTCTACCCAGCACTCCATCAAAAAGTTCCCATTGTTGAAGATATTTCTGTCTGCCTGGTTAAGGTCCTCTCACTGAATACTTTCTATTTTCAAAGTTTTTCCTAAATAATCTAATCAACAAGTGTACTCCTTTATAACACTTCCTGAATCTCACTTAAACCTGATCATACAACTCTTTCTACCCTCTTTTCATTAGCCAATTTTTTTTTGTCATTTTATCTTCATCTGTATCCCCTGGATAACAGTTCACATAGAAGTTCAGGTTAAAATTATGGCTCTGACCCATGAGTTACATGATTTTGTGGAAATCACTTGAATTATCTGGCTTCAGTTTCCTCATATGTAAGATAAGAAAGTTGGATTATCATATCTAAGGAGCCTCCTACCTCTAAAATCTTATGCTTCCATAATTCCATATAGATTTCATGATTGCTTGATAATCAAATCAGAACTTAGATCTAGAGTTTGAAGGAACCTGTGAAGCCATATAGTTCAAACTCTTCATTTTTTTAAATATTTTATTTGATCATTTCCAAGCATTATTCATTAAAGACAAAGATCATTTTCTTTTCCTCCTCCCCAACCCCCATAGCCGACGCGTGATTCCACTGGGTGTCACATGTATTCTTGATTCGAACCGACTTCTATGTTGTCAATATTTGCATTAGAGTTTCATTTAGAGTCTCTCCTCTGTCATGTCCCCTCAACCGCTGTAGTCAGGCAGTTGCTTTTCCTCATTGTTTTTACTCCCACAGTTTGTCCTCTGCTTATGCATAGTGTTTTTTCTCCTAGATCCCTGCAGATTGTTCCGGGCCATTACACAACCACCAATGGAGAAGTCCATTACATTCAATTATACCACAGTGTATTAGTCTCTGTGTACAATGTTCTCCTGGTTCTGCTCCTCTCGCCCTGCATCATTTCCTGGAGGTTGTTCCAGTCTCCATGGAACTCCTCCACTTTATTATTCCTTTTAGCACAATAGTATTCCATCACCAACATATACCACAATTTGCTCAGCCATTCCCCAATTGATGGGCATCCCCTCGTTTTCCAGTTCTGGGCCACCACAAAGAGCGCAGCTATGAATATTTTTGTACAAGTCTTTTTGTCCATTGTCTCTTTGGGGTACAGTCCCAGCAGTGCTATGGCTGGATCAAAGGGTAGACATTTTTTTGTCGCCCTTTGGGCATAGATCCAAATTGCCCTCCAGAATGGTTGGATCAGTTCACAACTCCACCAGCAATGAATTAATGTCCCTACTTTTCTACTTCCCCTACAGCATTCATTACTTTCCTGTGCTATCATGCTAGCCAGTCTGCTTGGTGTGAGGTGATACCTCAGAGTTGTTTTGATTTGCATCTCTCTGATTATAAGAGATTTAGAACACTTCTTCATGTGCTTATTAATAGTTATGATTTCTTTATCTGAGAACTGCCTATCCATGTCCCTTGCCCATTTATCAATTGGAGAATGGCTTGATTTTTGGTACAATTGATTTAGCTCTTTATAAATTTGAGTAATTAAACCTTTGTCAGAGGTTTCTATGAAGATTTTTTTCCAATTTGTTGTTTCCCTTCTGATTTTAGTTACATTGGTTTTGTTTGTACAAAAGCTTTTTAATTTGATGTAGTCAAAATTATTTATTTTACATTTTGTGATTTGTTTCTATGTCTACCTTGGTTTTAAAGCCTTTCCCCTCCCAAAGGTCTGACATGTATACTATTCTGTGTTTACCCAATTTACTTATGGTTTCCTTCTTTATGTTTAAGTCACTCACCCATTTTGAATTTATCTTGGTGTAGGGTGTGAGGTGTTGATCTATTCCTAATCTCTCCCATACTGTCTTCCAATTTTCCCAGCAGTTTTTATCGAATAGTGGATTTTTGTCCCAAAAGATGGGATCTTTGGGTTTATCGTATACTGTTTTGCTGAGGTCGCTTTCCCCCAGTCTATTCCACTGATCTTCCTTTCTGTTTCTTAGCCAGTACTAAATTGTTTTGATGACTGCTGCTTTGTAATATAGTTTAAGGTCTGGGACTGCAAGGCCCCCATCATATGTGGTTTTTTTTTCATTATTTCTCTGGATATCCTTGATCTTTTGTTATTCCAAATTAATTTTGTTATGTTTTTTTTTTTCTAAATCAGTAAAGAAATATTTTGGGAGTCCAATGGGTATGGCACTAAATAGGTAAATAAGTTTGGGTAGGATGGTCATTTTTATTATATTGGCTCGTCCTATCCATGAGCAGTTAATGTTTTTCCAATTGTTCAAGTATAGTTTTAGTTGTGTGGAGAGTGTTTTGTAGTTGTGTTCATATAGTTCCTGTGTTTGTCTTGGGAGATACTAAAGGGCAACAACTGTCACTTGCCACTTAGAACATCAAATATGCTTAATAAGTAGATTGAAGTAGAGGACTTTACCCTGGCAAGAAGGGCACCTCTTCATATGAAATGGATGAAGGAGAAGATAGTGACAGAAGGCATCTTAGTGATTTGAGATGGGGAGGAAAGGAGAAGAGGGAGTGTTTGACGAATGGCCTCGATTTTTCAGTAAAATATGAAGCAAGGTTCTCAGCTGACAGTGTAAGCAAGAGAGGGGACCAATAAGAGTCTTGAGGAAAAATGAAAAGGTCTGCAAAAGCTGTTGTGATTAATGTGATAGTGAGTCAATTAGGGAAGTGTAAAAGGATTGCCTTGGTGCAGTGAAGCTCCGTTGAACCATATAACACAATTTTGTTCCGTGACCAATCAGCTGAGTTTCATGATTTTCTCAAGGATCATTCAGAAGCAAGTGAAGACAACTAGGTAGATTATTCTTGGATGAGAGTTTAAACCTTTAGAAACAGCATATTTCATGATCTCTTATGGTGATATCTGTTAAATACTATATGATTCTGACTGATTACCTTAGTACATTAATTCTTTTTTGTTTTGTCACTTACAATATTTTTCCTTAACCTGAAAGCTCTGGATTTTTATTATAATCTCCCTGAGAGTTTTAATTTGAGGATTTATTCAGGAAATGACCAATGGGGTCATTTCCTTTTCCCTCTTTTTTTTTGTTATATCTAGAAACTTTTTTTATGATTTCTTGGTATGTGATATCTTGGTTTGTTTGTTTTTTTACTTTGGTCACTGATTTCAAATATTTGAATAATTCTTAAATTGTCTCTCCTGGACCTCTTTTCTAAGGCAGTTGTTTTTGATATAAGATTCTTTACCTTTTCTTCTTTTTCATGAATCTTTTGACTTTGTTTTAATATATCTATGAATTTCATGGATTTATTAACTTCTCTTTTATCCTTTCTAATTTCCAAGAAAACTATTGCCTGGATAAGATTTTGTATCTCTTTTTCTGTTTTCAATTTTTTTCCTACAAAGCTCTTGTTTCTTTTATGATTCTTTTTTCATTTGCCTTAAAAACTCTCATTCCATTTGTTGGGATTTTTTTTTTAATTTTACCTAATTAGTCAATTTAGAACATTATTCCTTGGTTATAAGAATCATATTCTTTCCCTCCCCTCCTCCCATCCCTTCTCATAGCCGACATGCAATTCCACTGGGTTTTACATGTGTTCTTGATCAAAACCCATTTCCATGCTGTTGATATTTGCAGTAGGGTGATCGTTTAAGAGTCTACATCCCCAATCATATCCCCCTTGACTCATGTAATCAAGCAGTTGTTTTTCTTCAGTGTTTCTAATCCCACAGTCATTTGTTGGGATTTCTAATTGGTCGTGCAACCAAGTGTTTTTCTTTTCAGTTTTGCTGATAGATGTTTTTGCCATTTTCTTCTCAGTTTGAGTTTGGATCATCTCTGACATCATACTTTAAAATTTTTTTCTTGTTTGTTCATACTGTTTAATGATTCTTCCAGTCTTATTTCCTACATTAAAACTTTATAGTAAGACTAATATCCACATACTTATGGCAGGACTGTTGTAAACTTGTAAGATTCTGATTCATCTTCTCTGGCTTATTAGAGCAATTTTGTTTTTTGTGTTGGTGGTATGTATGCATGTGGATGTGTGTGTATTTAATAATAATTGCTGGAGTTCTTCAAGGAATCCAGGAGTAATTTGATCCAGTGAGCTGCAGCTTTTGAGCAGGTCCTATGTGGTCACTTCAAGGGCATAATCTAATCACTCCCCTTCTAAGCTTTCTAGGCTCCAGACCCTGATTTGTCTCTGGACAACATAACTCCAGAATTGCCTCTTGGTGCTTTTTTGATAGGCAGAAGCTGTCCTCAGCTCCTATCAACAAACTAAAAGACTAAGTAGATTGAGAGTAACTGTACTATTGGCCTGTCCCTATTTTGGACCTGCCTTAAGTCCTCAATTTATTCTGGAAGAGTGACTCTTCTAGCCCTATTCTAGACCATGGGCTAAGACAGAAATCAACTCTGGAAAATCCTAGGTTGCTGGGAACAGCTACTCCCTACCAAAGTAGCACCTGAGAGCAATTCTGGAACTGTGCTATCTAGACAAACCAGGGACCTAGACCTTACTACTCATCTGCCTTGGAACCAATACACAGTATTTATTCTAAAACACAAGGTTATGGTAAAAAAAAAAGTTTCCTATTGACATACTCAGATGATTTGGTGATCTCATCAGCTACAGAGTTGTCTCTAATAATGTAGATTGCAGCCCATCTATTCCTGTCCATAAATATTCACCATAGGTAATTCAATTGTGTCAGAAATCTTTCTTGATTTCTCTTAATATCATTAAATTTATACAAATTGTGCACTCTAACCATCTACCTTTTATCCCGTATATTTGTCATGTGACTAGCTTATCTTCTATTTCTATCATGCAAGATTTTGATGACGTTTACTCCTGTTTTTCTTTGGAGTTTCTTGTTGGTTTCACACCACAATCTTTTTCCTACAACCATGCACTTTTCATTTCTTTTTGGGTTATATTTTAACCTTCAATAAACCTCATAAAAAATAATACTCTGTGTAGAGAGAAACTAATTTCTACCTGCCTCAGTTCCCCAAAATTTTAATCTTTACAAATGGCAGGAAATGAAACCTTTCATTTCTAGGTTTGACCCTTCTACTTCTTATGAATATTATAGTAGGAATTCTGTTTCAGTATTGAATTGATTTCTCCAGGAAATTTTTAATTTCCTTTTATATTTCAGGATTCAGGGTCATTCTTCCTGAAAAGTTTGTTTAACTAAGAGTCTGTATTGTGATGATATTAACCTCATCTGACCAAAACTTGACTCATGAAATAATATTAAGGGAAGCATCATTTCCTCCTAATTGAGATATTGTCAAATTGACCAAAAGCTATCCCCTGGAATGTGAAAAGAAGAAATATTTTAACTATCCCTCACTCCTTGGTAACATGGAAATCTTCCTTCTAATTTGCCTATTTGTGAATCATCTAAATGTAGTTTAATCTGTACCTTACTTAGTTTAGCTATAGAGTTTGATGGTTTGTTTTTTAGGGCATATGTGAGATTAAGCCTATTTAAATTTGTTCATCTTTTATGAAATCAAAGGATGTATTAGAATTATGGATTTGTCCTTTCTTTAACTTTTAGGAACTAAGAGGAATGTACATGACTGCATTATGTAAAATAATTATTTCTCTGTCACTCTAATGTAATTTTGCTCATAAGAGGGCTTGTTATACCCTGAATAAGGGTTCAGGTTTTCTCTGAGACCTGAACTTGTGTTTTAGTATTAAAAAAAAAAGAAACCTAGGTTTTTACCTCTATAATTTCTTCATTGTGGTAAATATACTTTGGCAACAGTTCCTAACCACATGAATTCAGAGAGTAGATATTTCTCCAGTGAGACTTTCAGTTCTGAAATCCTACGATCCTTAATAAGAATAAAGACTGCGCTGAGAGAAAACATATGGAAAATTGCAAGGGAATACCTGTAGCAAAAGAGACAAGGGAAAAGCAATTTCGTTGATACCAAACTTCATTTATTGATTTTTGTCTTTTAATTAGTGAATTGAAGTCAGGCAATAACTAGTTATTTCAAAAACAATGTTTTCATCATTAGTGTTAGGCTCATTACTGATCATTTATCAAATTAAATAAGTAATTTAATTTAATCATTTAAAAACATCTTAATTCATGTATGTACATCCACAAAGTACTTAGCACATAGTAAGTATATACTTACTAAGTGTTAACTAAATTGAATTGAAATGTGGGTGCAAATGCAAGCTATATTGCTGTTCATAACTTTCCAAGTGTATCAACAAGATTAAAATTAATCAACAAGATTAAAATATGATTGGAAAATATTTAGTGGAATAAATAAAAATACAACAAAATAAAATTCATGTTATTGTTTTGATTTTCTAAGTTAATGTGCTACCTTCAGGGATCCTGATATATGTTTTAATGGTTACTCTTTCTATTTGAATTTGACAACACTTTTTTAAATGGCTATTTTTTCATTTAAAGAAGGAAAACCAGATTCACCTAACATAAAGCCAATATCTCTAGCATTTATAAATCTAGGATAAGACTGAACTTTATTTTATGAACTTAGTTTGACTTATTTCAATTCAGAGAACTTGGAAGTAATTTGCTGAAGGACTTTCTGGTCTCACATTTTTTACGTTGTTGTTTTCTTCAGTTTTGGCCATGATTAATAATCAGGTTTTGCTTTGCTTGACCATGTTTATTGATTATAAAAGCATTGTTTTTTTTTTTTGTTTTTTGTTTTTTGTGGAATGATGGGGAGGAAGAAAAGAGAGGTGCTTATAAATTGAGAATTTCATTTTAAAAGGCAATCAAAAAATAAATTATTTTTTAAGTAGTGCTAGGAAATTCTTATCTCTATTGAATCATGAATTGAAAGACTGAATTTAGGTAAAAGTATATCAAAATAGTTGTTTCTCAAAAAAGCTTTTTGTTTTTTTAATATCCTTTCCTTCTGTTTTAGAGTAGATATTAAGTATTGGTTCCAAAACAGGACAGTGATAAAGACTGTATAATCAGGGTTAAATGGCATACTTAGGGTGACACAAGTAGGAAGTGCCTGAGACTAGATTTGAACCCAAGACTTCTCATCTCCATGTTGGGCTGTCTATCCACTGAGCCACCTAGCTACCCCAAGATAGCTATTTTTGGAGAAAGTTTTTCTAAAGAAAAACTCTTTTTTTTTTTCAACGCTACAGTTCATATTATGCTATTACCTTCTTTAAATGAGTTCTTGGTGGCTTGGAATATGTGCTATCCATGTGAGCTTGGTAGACCTCTATCAAGACCCTCCCCACCACAATAATTGTAACAACACATTTCTCTAAACATGTTCATTGGAAGTATTTTAATTCTGAAGTATTAAAAAATAGATGAGCATTTCCATATACATAGTTGGAAAGAAAAGGACATGAAAATGATCTCTTACTTTAAATTTTAGCATATAATAAATCTAACATAACTTTTAGTCTTTTGCTGTTAATATTCTTTAAATAGGAAGGAGGAAAAATCTTTTAAATTTTTCTTTATTTCCATGGCATTGAATGTCACTTTAAAGGACTTATATTTATGAAATTTACCTGAAAATCTAGTTTGCATATGATCATAGATTTCAACTTGGAAGAGACCACGGAAATTATGTCATCTTTCCCCACTCCCTTTACAGAAATGGAAACTGAAGCATGGCTTAGAGGTAAAGTGATTTGTCCAGTATGCTATAGTGAATGAATGACAGAGCTGGGATTTGACCCCAAATACTGACTCAAAATCCAATATTATATTGGTTTTCTTTGTTGTTGTCATTTGGTTGTTTCAGTCATATTCATGACCCTTTGTGGGTTTTCTTGGCATAGATACTGGAGTGATTTGACTTTTCTTTTTCCAGCTTTTTTTAAGATGAGGAAACTGAGACAAACAGGATTAAGTGACTTCTCTGGGTCACACAGCTAGTAAATGTCTGAGTCTGAATTTGAATTCAAGTCCTCCTGACTCCAGTCCTGATCCTTAATTTCTGAGACACCTAAGTCTCCTACTGTATTAGTTTTATGAAATCTACTGTTCTGTCAGGAGGACTGTGGGAATCTTATTTAGCAGTTCTCTACTTGGGTAAAGTCTGCACAAGTCAGAGCAATCCTGCTGTTAGCATTAGGACAAAATTGGTTAGTGGCTCTTTAATTCTCAGTTATTGACTTCTAGAGACAAAATGACTTGATGTTAAAGTTACCTGTTATTCCAGAAATCAATGAAGGTTCCACCATAGACTAAAATGTTTGTTAGTCTTCAAAATAAAGGATAATCTTTGCACCTGGTAGTAGTAGCTGTTAGGGCTCTGTAAGTTTACCTTCTCAACATTAAAATGGTCTCTTTTGTGTCAGCATTAAATAGAGACCACGAAGAGCAATGATGTGTGTCAGCCTGAAAGGAGGCCAGATAAACATGACTTACAATTTAGTTGATTCCTATCCAAACAAAAATTATTAGATCTCAGAGATGCAGAATCAACAGTGTTGGCACATTCATGTATGGAACAAATAATGCCGTGGGTTCCTCCCTTCCCTCCCCTGCCTCCCAATTAGAAGCACTTGTTTCTCCATTACTACTCAAAACTCAGTAGATTTCTAAAGGACCAAAGGAGAGAAAAAAAAAGAATTCAAATCCTAAACACCCATCACAAATTCCCACATTTGTTTTAGAAAGGAAGCCATTCTTCTTTCCCAGGTGACATAATGCTGCTATAATTCTCTTTCCAGAATGTTTATGGAAAATATCATTCTATTTCAGATGATAATTGAGTTATATTCATGTTATACATAAGTCCTTACCCCCAAAAAAGCACACAGGTACCTGAGATTCACTCAAATTATTCTCTCAGGAACAAAAGAAAAATGAAAAAAACTTTAAGCTTAAAAAAATCTCTTTTTCTCTGCTCCATCTGCAAGAGCACATATTCTACCACTTAAAACACTGAAAGCTCAACCCTTTCCCTGTACCTGCTCCTGAATATTCCACTTGAGTTGGGTAATTTGAAAAGAGAATCATTTAAAGAAGCTGATGGTCTCAGCACCCTCTGGCTAATGTGGGCTCTCAAGTGGCTTTTAAAGTCACTTAGAACACTGTGCTAGTAGGGTCATACTGCCTACAGCTGTGCATGCTGTCGAAGCCCTGCTGGCATCCTTGGCCTCCATGCCAGCTAGTGTTTGTGATTTGGTGCAATTATAGACAGCCTGAGGCCGAATGTGAAGGTGGCTGAATGGTGGCCCCCCACCTCCCAGGCAGCTCTTTCTCCTCTCTCTTAAGAGCTCTTCTCCCACCTATTGCTTTCTTCAAGCTTCTCAGGATGCTTATAGACCTTTACCTCTATATATCTTTATATCTTTCTTTATATCTCCCAAAGTACTCCCTTTTAAGTGACCGCTCTGCCTCATTGTAAGGCCCAAAGGGCTTGTTGTAGACATAAGAACACACAAATGGGGGTTAAAGGACCTGTCAGTCAGGCAATAAATATATATTAAGTTCCTGTTATGTGCCAGGCCCTAGGAAAAATGCTGGGGATACAGGGAGAGGCCAAAATTAGGCCCTGCCCTCAAAAAGCCTACAATCTAGTGGGGGAAGTAACAAGCAAGCAACTATGTATGAACAAGGATAAATGGGAAATAATTAAAAGAGATAAAGCAGAAGAGAGAGGTGGTGAGGAATGCAAGATGACTCCTAGGCTGTAAGCCTGAGAGACTGGGAGAAGAGTGTTCCTCTCTAAAATACTAGGGAAGAAGGGAAAGGATTTAAGAGGAAAGACTTTGGGTTCCATTTTGGATATGTTATGTTTAAGATGTCTTATGAAATCTCTTTCAAGAAGCCTGAAAGGCAGTTGGGGATAGGGGAATTGGAGGTCAGCAGAGAGTTTAGGAGAGGATAAGTAGACATGAGAACCATCAGCAAAGAGATGGTGATTAAATCCATGGGAGCTGATGAGGTCACCAAGTAAAGAAGTATAGAGAAAGGCCACCATGTTCTGGATGATGATCCTCAAAGATGTCTGGCCTGGTAGGATGGAGAAGAACCAAGAGATAAGAGGTGTTCCTAAAAACTAGAGAAAAAAAGAACATTAAGAAGATTAACAGTGTCACAGGCTGCAGAGATATTAAGAATTCCCTTTTACAAATGTTTACATTCACTGTAGAGAGATTTAAGCAGATAACCAGGGAAAATCCTCTAACAATGTAGCCTATCCATTTCTATTACTCATTATTTTTTTTTTAAATCAACAACCCTGTCTTTGTTTTTGCTTTTCCAACTTAGTGGTGGAATGATGAATTCTATCTTAATGCTAACCCCTTCCACTTTAATTTTGTGAGGAAGTACAATTCGCATTTTCAATGTGTTGATTGAAGATTAAGGGTGACCAGATGGATATATAAGAATACAGAAGAATGATGTTGATTCTAGGAGACTTGTGATTTTAATGAGAACAAGATTGCTCTACTTAAATTCAAAATTTGAAATATTATTCTGAAGAGAATAGCAAAGAGGATAAGAGAATTTTAGTTAAGAAAGGTTAATGAATTGGAAATAGTTATCCTAGAACAGCAAAGGATAAAAATAATCTAATATGGGTCTACATTTTAAAAGTTGAAAATCTTAAACAACCACCCCAGTGAAAGAAAAAGTTTGGATATTTGTTTGAGGACAGCTAACCATGGAGAAGTTTATCAGCATAACCAAGTGCAGTCATGTTGCTTTAGGCAAGGCCATATGCTTAATTCATCAAAATGGGACCTCAAGAAGTAATTTGGTAGAGGAGATTAGATATTTATGCCTTGTAATTCAAGGCAGTACATGATTAGAACCATATAATCAATAAAAAAGAATAGTAATGATATGTTAATAATAACAATTCTATGCTATTATAAAGTATATAAAGCACCTCCTACCTATTATTTCACTTGATCTTCACACCCTAATCAAGAAAGTTTTATAGGCTATTGCTTTCCCCATTTTACACATTAAAAAAACAAAGTCTAGAAGAAGGTGAGTGAATTGTCTGGAACCACAAAGTTAGAAGTAGGATTGGAATCAGGGTTTCTCTTGATTGAATCTACTTCATATTAAAATATTACTTATGGTCTTGTACATCTATGTTCTTGGCTTATATTGTCCAATATTGTGAAAATTTTACTCCCTTTACTTTGCCCTAACCTAAATTTTACACCAGAATTCATATTAATAATATTTATGGATAAGACTACAAAGTTGCAAGTAAAAAGATATTCCCTGCTCCCAGATATGGTACATGTATTCAAGGTAATACTGCTTATATATTACTATAGGGCAAACATCTATTTAAAAAAGAAAAAAAAGCATAAATGAGATATAATCAACCAAAAAGAATTTTTAAAAATTTCTTCCTTTGTGGTTTTCCCCATTTCCATATGTTTCTTATATTATGTAGATTGAGGATCATGCCATTGTTTAGACTGCCTTTGGTATCCTAAAATGAACAAGCCTTGGAGTTTCCAGTAGGACTAGTCCCCAATCTTATGGTGAAGTCTACTTTCCACAAGGATGCATTCAGCAATGGCATCAAACTTAAAAAGAATCAAAACCCTATAAAAGTGGTATATTGATTTCAAAAACCACAAATTGATATTATCTATATTGCACTCTGTTTTCATTATTTTCTTAAACATTTCCCAGTTACATTTTAATCTATTTCAGGCATCACTCTGGAGTGTTGAGGGCTGAATGTCACTATAGCTGGGAGCATGACACTTCTGAATACATCCTTTCACATATACAGTTATAGAACAACACTCTTTGATTTGCCTCCTCTTCCTTCCTGAGAGAAACAAAATTTGGGAGCTGCTGATATTCCAGCTAATCTCTTTTTCAGTCCAAAGAGACCAATCCAAACATTCACTCACATAGTACTACTCAAAGAACTTGGACTTCCCTGGAAAAGAATCTCATCTGAGGTTGTTAGATAGACTACCTTCCTCTTCCTTGTATCCACATTCTCTGACTTTTTGTAATAGTGAAAAGCAAAGTCCAGGACCTTTGTTCTTCTATATATCTTTGGTACTTTTCTGCTGTTTTTCCAATGCTGAGGGCCACGGTTTTCTTCTCTTATTGAGTGATGCTCTGCTAAAAAAAAAAAAAAATCCCTTTTGGTATACTGCTCCTCCAAGGCATCTCCATAAAAATATTCTTTTAGAAGACCCAAATATAGGTTACCTATTCAATAATGTTTTGAAATTGATGGAGGGGTACTCCCTGACACCTTGACTGGTCCTTAAATAGTCCACTTAAACCACTAAAGGGCTAGAGAAGTTCTCAGGAGGATGGGATCACCTCTGGTTAAGGAGTTCAGGTAGCATGCAGTAGGTGGCATTTGAGATAAGCCATGATGCTAACTATTTTGAATGGCTAAATTCCCATAGGGCAAACAAGTAATGCTGAAGTAAATTTTAGATTGTTACCAAATTACAAAGGTTCAATAATAACTTCCCTACCACTGATTCAGCAAAATTTTCCATCTTCTTGGAAACTACTTGTGAAAGAATAACGTCAGTTCTGTGGGAATGATAATATGTCCTGCTTAATTGATATCACTTCTGACATACTAGACTGATTCATCATTGCCTTTTTAAGAAATCCATACATTTTAATGAATTCATCCCATCTCAACCAAATACTGCTTTGGAAGCAATGTTAAAAAATAGTGTTGCCCACCATCTGCATTTATCATTACTCACTTCTATGCTGGGCACCCAAATGACAGCTTCAGTTTAATTTGTGACAGATATAAAGAGCACAGTGAACTTATTTGGCTATTAAATATCTGGTCCAGAAAAAGAATAAATGATTTGAAATTCCCACAAATATAATTTTTGTGATCTTAAATGCTTATAAATATTTTTTTTAAATGAAGAAATGAAAGAGGTGATCCTAATTAATATCAAGTATATAGAGACCAAAGGAAATACTAGATTGTTCTTCCTTAGCCCCTTCTTTTTTCTTGCTTTTTCTACTCTCTCAACTCCTAGAAAAAACATTATGGAAGAAGCAATCCAGCTTGATGATCTCTCCAGAATAACAGTAATATGGTTTCTTTGAATCTGCTCAAATTCTCATTCACCATATATTCTAATAGATTAACAAAAGGAAGTTTCTTATAGGGAAAACACATAAGGTGCTTTAGAAAGTGCCAGTACCAGAGAAAGCAAGAAAGGAAGAAAGTAATGGAGAGAGAGAGAGAGAGAGAGAGAGAGAGAGAGAGAGAGAGAGAGAGAGAGAGAGAGAGAGAGAGAGAGAGAGAGAGAGAGAGAGAGATGAGCGGAGGGAAGAAGGAAAGAAAGACAGAAAATAACAATGAATATGGGAATTAATCTGACCAGGATACATTTTCCAGGCATCTCTAATTGATCTTATAGCTAATAGGCTGGCATAATTAGGATTAACCCATTATACTGATTCTGAGGAGGAGACTTAAAGATAAGCCAGGCACCTATCTTGATCATAAAACCTGAGATGTCTGTCATGGGCATAAATCCTACACAAGAATAAATACCACCTTGGCCCTGAAAGAAACTCCTAAGTCTTACAAATTACTCTAAGGTTGTTCCCTGTGATCATAACCATATCCCAAGTCCTGATAAAACATCCAGGCTTTGGATATAACATTCTAAATAGTTGCTGAGCATCTCCTATTGTATGAATTATTAGCTCCCCTAAATTACTCACCCACTCCTCAGTTTTTTCTAAAATTGAAAATTTATATAAACATAAAATTTAGACTATTTGGCAAGTTCAGTTTTACCTGGACTGAGCATATATATGTATATAGAATATATATATATATTTATATATATTCTAAGGAATTAAACATAACTGCTATGGAAACTATGTTTTCATTGAATATTTTTTTCAGGGTTGATAGTAGGAAGGAAGGAAAGAAAGAAGGGAGAGAGGAGAAAAGAGAGAAGAAATCCTAAGTAAGAAAGAAAGCACATAGTAAGTGCCTAAAACATATTTTCTGAAAAAGGATCAAAGTTTGACCTGAAAATGACCTTGGAGATCCACTAGTCCAACCCCATTGTTTTACAGATGAAAAGTACTAAGGTCCAGATAAATTAAGACATTATTTCCCACAACTTGATCTTTTCCTTCTGTTACATTCCCTCCTGATTTTGGAGCCCCATTCTACTTTTGCATGGCAAACAAGTATCCATATATTTAAAAGCTTTGGAAGGAAAGGTTTACCCTAACTATCCCCCTAACCCAGTCATTGAGGCCTGCTGGCCTGACATCTAAGAAATATTTTGTAGCATTGTTCTTATAAAACATTTTCAACTATAAGATGTAGATAATAATACTTATGTGATATAACTCATGTAGTGATGTTGGAAGGAAAATTGACAAGCATTAAAAGCATTATATAAATGCAAGTGATGATGGCCATCATGATGATGGAGATGCTTAGAAGATGATAAAAATATGGATGTGAATGAGAGGAAGGAGCTTGGGACCTAAGTAAAACTAAATCATAAAAAAAATGATTCATCCTGCCCCAAAAGTTCATGAAATTAAATGATTGACTTGAGAGCAACCTAGGAAAATGTGATAGCTAAAGAAATATCGCTGAACATATGTCTTCAGTTTGTTACTTTTAGAATGTAGTTGATTTGTGCTATGATTATCTCCCAAAGCCTTTGTGTACTTTGTTATTTTGAATATATTGCAGTAGTAGCCATAGAGCTTTGATAATATTTTCTTACAACTTTGAAACATCCAGTGTAGAATGCCACAGCATGGCTAAAATGTGCTTTCACTTCCGATTACTGATATTTTCATCTGTTCTACTTCATTTTCTAACTTATCAAAAGACTTGAGCTCTACTCTTGCCTCTGATCTTTACTACCTATATGATCTTAGACAAGTTGCTTAGACTATATGAGTCCCTGTAAATGTAAAAGTAACATATAAAATAGCATATAAACATAAATATTTTTAAAATTTGTAAAGGTAGAAGGGGAACGAGAACATTAAAGAATATAAAAATATCCCTTCCAATTCTACATATAACCTCCTATAATCTATGTTCTCTAAGACTATGTCTGTAGCTATTGCATTTTATAGGATCTTAGGATTTGGGGCAGTAAGGCACTTTAGAAATCATCTAGTCAAACTAGCTCATTTAACAGATAGGGAAATCAAAACCCAAAGAAATTACTCACTAGAGTTACTCACTAAAGATTGTACAGATGGTCAAGTGGCAGAGTTGCTTTTGTTTTTTTGTTTCTAAATTTTGAATATAAAAAAAAATAAAGAGAAACAAGACTATAAAAAATAAATTTTGAACTTAGTCTAACAACCAATACTTTTGCAAATAACTGATCAAATTTAAATAATCAAGTAACTAATGAGTTTCTACATATATTACTCTTCTGCTATTTTCACAATAGCTGGTTACTTGACTAAATTTGAACTGGTTTGTTTTCTTAAGATGCATTTGTGTTCATAGAGAATGATTTTATGGGTTTAGATTTAAACTGGTGGTTTCTACCCTGTAGAGGAATTATGGGACTACACTGAGTACAAATTGATTCCAAAAAGGATAGCATATGCTCCAAAATGAGGCACTGAATGAGATAGACTTCTCTTTGCCACCCCAAATTGCAAACCAGGTGCAAATGAGTAAAACAATATTAGAAAACCTCTCTATGATTGCTCTGCTTTTTTAAAGGTAGTTTCTAAGCCCCTTAATTGCATTACTGTGTTATGTTTCTATCTTTCTCCTCTACTTTATAAAAATGCTGTCTGAATTTCACTCAGCTATGTAGTTTGTTTTCCAGTCCATATGTTATTTTCCCTCAACCCATAAAACATTCCACTTTCAGATCAGAATCTCCACTGAAATCTGTAAATCAGTTACACATACATTTATTACAATCCCTGTGATGCGCAAGGTCATGGACATACAAAGATGGAAAATAACACAGGATCTACCTTCAAGAAACTTACAGACCAATTGAGGGGAGATGAGAACTTGTATATATAATACATGCTATCCCAAAAGTACAATTTTCAAAAATAATTTCAGAAGTATAAAAGCTACAAACTTACAGAACTGATTTGAAAGCTTATTTTACATTTTTATACTTATATAGTTTTGTAAATTTTCAATTATGCTTTAAAAATTTTTAATTTTAATGAAACAGAACACCTTATCATTCTACACTATAAGAATGACACTTTCTGTATAACACTTTCTCCGTCTGGTCAGTTTGCTATCTCAGGTACCTGATCTGTCACCATTAGAATTTTTATTGTTGGGTCATTGCCATTACCATCCTATGTGCATGTAAACTTTGTTTTTTGGATGATGTTAAGGCTTACATTACAAATGCAATCCTTTCAGTCACTAAGCTGCAACTGCTGAGACTTTTTACAAATTCAAGAATCAACTGAAGCAATGTATAGCACAAGATAAGGGCTATGTTGAATTTTAATAAGGAACATATGAATATTTAAAATTTTTAAATTGAAAAATTTGTAACATTTATACTTAGGAAGTTATTAAAGCTTAAAACTGACACTAGATTTTGAGACATCCTGTATAATACAAATTAAATTGCAATAGGAACAAATGAGCAATACAGACAAAAGTACTGAAGAAAATTTGATCAGGGAGTGGTCATCATCAGCTGGAAGGTTGGAGGGGAAAGAAATCAAGAAAGGCTTCATGGAGAAAATGGTACCACATCTGATTACTGGGGTGGGAAAGAAAGAAATTCCATTGGTAGAGATGTGGTGGCAGTATGTTTCAGCCATGATGTGCAAATACAAAAGGATGGGAGATGAGCTATTGCAATTAACTCATTTTCCAGATGATGAAACTGAGGAACACTGAATTTGAGGTCCAGTAAGATGCCTAGTTTAGCTGAAATGTAGAAAGCACAAAGAGAAAAATCATGAAAAGGTAAGTTGGAGCAATATTGTAAGAGTCAAAAAGTTCCAGGCTAAAGCAATCATATTTTAACCTACAAGCAAGAGAGTCACTATAGGATTGTTAGCCTTACAGTGACAGTGACTTATCAATCACATCTCATCCACCAGTTCTTTCAGAGTATTGGGGAGACTAATTTTTCAGACTGTGAAGGATGGGGGAGACAAGAGTCAGACAGAGCACCTTTAAGACTATTATATTAATCCAAGCAAGAGATGAATAAAACTTACCAAAAGTGATAGTGCTGTGAGTGGAAAGGATGGCTATGAATGATAGAGTGAAGATGGCATCTCTAGACAGTAATTAATTGGCTAAGGGTGTGAGTAAGGTGCCATAGGGGCACCTACAGAGAAATGTGAAGCAGAAAGTTGTGATTGTTGGGCTAGACTTCAGGGGAAAGATGGATTGAATGTGTAGGTGCTAACAGAGCAGATTAGATTGCTCAAGAAGAAAAGAGGGTCAAGATTGCAGCCAAGGGCAGGAGAGAGAAGAAGTTCTGAAGGAAATGAAGATGAAAGTAGCAAGAGAGGTAGGAGTAAAACCAGGACAGAGCATAGAGAAAGAGGTCTGGAGAGTCAAGAGCAGAATTTAGGAGGAATGAAAGAATGAATATGGCTTGCCTGGGGGCCCTTCCTTAAAATGAAGGCTCCAGAAGAAACCACTAATTAGATGTAGGGGCTGTAGCATTTCCAAGCCATAGAAAACTCTTCTCTGCTCTTACTTCTCCTTTTTAATACAAGATACATATCCCACTAGAGAATAGAGAATTAAAAGAAAGTGGAAATATATAGTGATTTGTGCCCAAAGAGCAACCAGAATGACTATGGTATAACAGAAATTCCAATATCATTTTAAAACTGATAGGAAGGACATGTTCATTAGAATGGTCTATAAGAGCCTTTAAGAAACAGAAATATGTTTAGAGGACCAGAGAGAATAATCTAAAAAAACAGTTGAAACCATTAACTTTAACTAAGTTGAAGAATATAAAATAAATCATCAGCCACATAAATCATCAGCATTTCTATATATCTTTAAAATGAAATCCAGCAGGAAGAAATAGGAAGAGAAATTCCATTTAAAATAACCATAGATAGTATAAAATACTTGGTAGTCTATCTGCCAAGATACACACAGGAAATATGTGAACACAATTTCAAAACACTTTGCAGACAAATAAAGGCACATCTTTACAATTAGAGAAAAATCAATTGTATATGCTTACTGAGCTAATAAAAAATATAATATTCCCTAAATGAATTTACTAATTCAGTGCCATGCCAATCAACTCCTAAAGAATTATTCCATAGAGTTAGGTAAGTTTTTTAAAAATTCATCTAGATGAACAAAAGGTCAAGAATATCAAGGGAAACAAACAAAAAAGATAATCTAAAGGAAAGTGGAGCAACAGTGCCACATCTTAAACTATATTACAAAGTAATAATCATCAAAACAATCTGGCACTGGATAAGAAATGAACTGTTTGATCTAGATTAGATTAAGCATATGATATACAGAAGTAAGTGTCCAAAGTCACTTAGTGTTTGGTAAACCCAAAGATCCAAGTTACTGGGGAAAGAACTCACCATTCAACAAAAAACTACTGGGAAAAAACTAGAAAATAATCTGTCAGAAACTAGGCATAGACCAATATCTTACACTGTATAATGTAAGGATAATTTTATTGTTGTGACTTAAAATCTAAATAATTGGTCACCAGGAATGATTCCCAAATAATAAAATACCCAAGTCATCTGGGAATTATGGAGAATTTAATTAATATAGAGAGGAATTAAGGAAGAGAGAGAGAGAGAGAGAGAGAGAGAGAATTAATTTAAACTGCTCTGGCTCAGGCTGAGCCAGGCAGTAGTTAAAGGCCTTGGCCAAAGTGGCCTTCCTGAGACTAAGGGTAAGGGAGTCAGTCTTATCACTCACCATGAGACTGTCTCCAAGCTGGGTTCCAGTCCTCCACTGAAATCAATCTCTTGAACTGATTTCAGAACCTCCACTCCGAACTGAATAGTCTCAACTGACTATTTTAGCCTCCTTTTAAAGAAATTTTCTCTTATGTCACCTCCCCTGAATTTTCCCATCTACCAATCACAGTAGATGCTTTTTTCCAGGACTGCCCATTCTGTGTTCTTACCACCTTCTCTTGTTAGATTATATCTTCTGAGGTACTTCACACTTCTTTGTTAAGCTTACCTTTTGTGAGTTACTTGACCTTTTTATGATTAATTTAACCTTTACAGATACTTAGCACCTTTTTGTATTAGATCTAAAAATAGACTTAGCTTAAGGTTCTAGCTTCACTATAAGGTATGAGTTAAGTACCTTCATTGTTCAATCAGGAGTTTACAACTTTATCTTCCACTAAAGTATGTCTAAGTATGGGTGGAATAACATAAAGTTCCCAAGACATTCCTGATTCTTGTTAGACCAAGTATCTCCATTGTTACAATAAGGAAATAGCTAAATCAAATCTTATAAAGTACAGTCTGAGTAGTTTTTAAGATTCACAATAACAAGGTAATTTCAAAATGAGTTCATGATTTAGACATAAAGATTGATATCATAAACAAATTAGGGAAGCACTTGCAGATGGCACATTTCAACAGGCTAGACAGACTGAATCTAATATGAAGGAATAAAACAGGGATAAATTAAGCATCATTTTTATACTGTTATAAAACTCTGTTTCATAAAACAATCCAAGGGAGGCCTAACTAGATAATTGTCTGGGGGGAAAAACAACAACTAGGGGATTTAGTGGACTCTAACTCAATATTGTCAATGGTATGGTATAGTAGCCCCCCAAAAATCATGTAATATTTAATCGCATTAAAGGAGGCATAGAGTCCAGATGATAGTCTCACTTTATTCTGTGAATAAGAAATAGAGGTGGTAGGATAGAGTAATAGAGTGTATTGGATCTTGTAGCACTAGAAAGTTGATGGAAAAAATCAATTACAAAGTTAGAAGCAATAACAGATAATCTTTCATCTTTCAGTTTCCATCCCAACTATATGTTAATTAAATGCTAATTTTCTCCATAAGTTTTATATTTTTGAGGGAACTGCTTTTACTTCACTCTCAGCCTTTTATTTCCTTTTTTTAAAAATTTTATTTAATTGGTTTATTTAGAGCATTTTCCCAGGATTACAAAAATCATGTTCTTTCCCTCCTTTAATCCCAACCCCCTCCCATAGCCAATGCACAATTCCACTGGGTTTTTACATGTGTCATTGGTCAAGACCTGTTTCCATATTATTGATATTTGCACTAGGGTGATCATTTAGGATCTAAAATCCCAATCATTGACCCATGTGTTCAAGCAGTTGTTTTTCTTTTGTGTTTCTACTCCCACAGATCTTCCTCTGGGTGTGGATAGCATTCTTTCTCAGAAGTCCTTCAGAATTGTCCTGGATCATTGCATTGCTGCTAGTAGAGAAGTCCATCACATTCAATTGTACCAGTGTATTGGTCTCTGTGTACAATGTTCTCCTGGTTCTGCTCCTTTCACTCTGCATCACTTCCTGGAGGTTGTTCCAGTCTCCATGGAATTCCTCCACTTTATTATTCCTTTTAGCACAATAGTATTCCATCACCAACAGATACCACAGTTTTTCAGCCATTCCCCAACTGAAGGCCGTCCCCTCATTTTCCAGTTTTTTGCTACCACAAAGAGTGCAGCTATGAATATTCTTGTACATGTATTTTCCTTATTATCTCTTTGGGGTGCAAACCCAGCAGTGCTATGGCTGGGTGAAAGGGCTGACAGTCTTATAGTGCCCTTTGGGCATAGTTCCAAATTGCCCTCCAGAATGGTTGGATCAATTCACAACTTCACCAGCAATGCATTGATATCCAAATTTTGCCATATTGCTTCTAACATTTATTACTTTCCTTTATTGTCATGTTAGTCAATCTGCTAGGTGTGAGGTGGTACCTCAGAGTTGTTTTGATTTGCATTTCTCTGATTATAATGGATTTAGAACATTTTTTCGCATGTTTATTGATAGTTTTGATTTCTTCATCTGAAAATTGCCTATTCATGTCTCTTGTCCATTTATCAATTGGGGAATGGCTTGGTTTTTTATTCAATTGATTTAGATCTTTATAGATTTGAGTAAGTAGACCTTTGTCAGAGTTTTTTGTTATGAAGATTTTTTTCCCAATTTTTTGCTTCCCTTCTAATTTTAGTTGCATTGTTTTTGTTTGTACAAAACCTTTTTAATTTGATGTCATCAAAATTATTGATTTTACATTTTGTGATTTTTTTCTAACTCTTACTTGTTCTTAAAATCTTTCCTTTCCCAAAGATCTGACAAGTATATTATTCTGTGTTCACCTAATTTACTTATAGTTCCCTTCTTTATATTCAAGTCATTCATCCATTCTGAGTTTATCCTGGTGTAGGGTGTGAGATGTTGATCTAAATCTAATCTCTCCCATACTGTTTTCCAATTTTCCCAGCAGTTTTTGTCAAAAAGTGGATTTTTTTCCCCAAAGCTGGGATCTTTGGGTTTATTATAGACTGTTTTGCTGAGGTCACTTACCCCAATCCACTGAACCTCCCTTCTGTCTCTTAGTCAGTACCATATTATTTTGATGACCACTGTTTTATAGTATAGTTTGAGATCTGGGTCTGCAAGGCCACCTTCCTTCACATTTTTTTTCAATATTTCCCTTGATATTCTTGAGCATTTTATTTTGTAACAGCTCAACTTTCACTGATTTAATTCTGAATCCATTCGGTGTTCCCTTATTAATTACAGACACATATTTGATGATCTACTGGTTCCATCTAGTTTTATCACTAGCTTGAATAGCATAGCTGCTTTAGGAATATAATGCAATCTTCTGGGAGTTGGGACACCTGGTTTACTTACTGTTCTGCATTAACCTGTATTTCATGCATGACCAGACCTTTTCCAGCCCTAATTAAAAACTAGCCCATTGTTTTATTCATAATTAGTTTATATTTTAAGCGTGCATGATATAAGCAAAAAGATTATTGAATGAAAACATTAAACTTAATAGCATACCTTGTATTCTGTCTCATAACAAGGGTAGACATCTGGTTGAAACATATAATTTTAATACCCTCTCATCTATGTACATATCCACTTAACTCATAGCTTTGTAAGTTTGTATGCAGTGGTATTGTTGTTAAGTTCTAAATATATCTTGTTAAATGCCTAGTCTTCTAATTTTAAATGGATATAAAAAGGTTTGCTTTTAAGTCAAGCCCTTCATTCTATGTGTCAACTTAGAATAAAACCATTCCCTTGATCATGCATCCCCAAGCTTCCCTAAAGAGAAATATTTACATAAATTGAAATAACAATAAGTAATGCTGCCTGGATTCCCCAGTTGAAAAAAGTAAATTATCTTTACATGAATTTTATATGAAAATTCCCAGGGCATATCTATAATGATTTAATATATTTTGAATGTAGGAAGTGCCTCCATCAAAGTCTCAAAGCAAAGCCTTTTATCTTTGACCATAAATTAATCTTGACCATTTCAGCATCCTGTTTCACTTCTAAGGACTGCCTTCCTACACTGCAGGTCTTGTTTTATTGCAATTTGAAGCATTTATTGAGCATCTCCGATGTGCTGAGGTAAGCCTAGGAATTTGGAAGGGACTAAAGAGAGGGAATAGTGAAAAAAAAAGAAGATATTGTCTCCTGAGATGGATCATGACCACTAGAATGACTGTAGTTCTAAGATGTAGTAGCCCAGCTGTCTCTTCATAATGTATTCCCAGGATCTTGTGAAAAATGACCCAGTGTAGAAATTCTTAACTTGGAGTCACCAGTAAATTTCAAGCAGTTTATGAACTTCATACTAGAAAGGTGATGGGAAAATTCATCCTATTATTTTCACTAACTTTTAGTTCCCTTTGCAATTCTATATATTTAATTTTACATATTAGTTATTTTATTTATCTTATTCATGCATTAATTCATTTGTTTAATGAACTGAAAACATTGTTGTGAGAAGGAGTATATAGACTCTATCATATTGTCAAAGGAGTTCCTGACACACAAGAATTCAGAATCTTTGCTCTACCCAAAGGCTGATACTTCCCTCTCCCAACAAAAATAATTATAGCTTCTGTTGGGGTCCTCTAATTCATCAGGCATGACTGAGTCCAGCTGAATTAGTATTCTAGGATCTAGGAGATGTCTTGGGCCTGTGCATGGGAGGACATATATAGTTCCAAAACACAGACTATGATTTTCCATTAAGCATCTAGAGTTTGAAAAAATTATTACAACATTGCATTCCCTGAATTTTTATTTTTGAGTGGCACCATCATATGTTGAAAAGAGTACTACATTTGGAGTCAGAGGACCGGAGTTTAAATCCTGGCACTGTTATATGTGATCTTGAACAATTGACTTCAACTTCTCAGGGCATCAGTTCTATTATCTATAAAATGATACAGTTGGACTAGATAACATCTAAGTTTCCTTTTATTCCTCAGTCTACCATCCTGTGACTTTCTTTAGCTTTTAAACTCTGTAACCAACAATTGAATGACCACTTTGACTTGTACCTTTGGACAGGGGTGTCATTAGATTTCAGCCAAGAATTCAGCTTGGCTTTTCTGTGCCTCTTCCAGCAACATTGCCTTGAGGATTCTCCTTTAACTTGCCTGAGGATTCTTCTTAATTACTTATGTACATGAATTCTGCCTTGGGCAGTGCATGATAGGTGCCCACTTATACAGGGTTTTGGGTCACAAAGCACTTTCATACACTAACTCATTTCATCCTTACTGTAGCCTAGACTGGGAAAGTAAAGAAAATGGATACTAAAAGGAAGTTGAACTTAAGAATAATGGAAAAAAAGAAAATTATTTTGGTCATAGAGAATCATTTTATATGTTATATGGAGGGTTCAATTCTATGAAGCTGAGGTCAGGGAGGGGAGAGTAAGTGGGAGGATTGGCAATATATCCAGAGATTATTAGGGACACACAAAAAAGGATCTAATGAATAGACAGAGAGACAGATAGATAGGTAATAGATAAATGATAGATAGATGATAGACATAGATAGATAGATAGATAGCTAGATAGATAGATAGATATTGTTAGAGAAAAGTAGGTAGACAGTTGGATGGATGGATAGATAGACAGATGATAGAAAGATAGAGACATTTATAGATGATAGATAGATAGATAGGTAGACAGATAGATAGATAGATAGATAGATAGATAGACAGACAGACAAAGAATGAGTGACTTAGTGAATTTTAAACTGTTATTATTCCTAATTTACAATTTAGGATACAGAATTAGGGAAGTTAATGAACTGAATGGAAGAAATCACACTGGTTGAGCTTTTAAAGTTTTCTTTTCTTCTACTATGTCAAATGTTTTTTGTAACCATCAAGTAGTAAAGATAATAAATTTTGTTATCTCTTCAAAATAATCCCTGGAAGGCATACATTTTCAGACATGGACAATATGTGCATTTGTTTTTCTTGATTGTGCTTATTTATTATAAAGGAAAAAATGGGGAGGGGGAGAAGCAGAGATAAGTGAAAAGGAAGAAAAGACTATCTGTGAAACTAAAATATTCATAGAAGAGAACAGAAGGAAGTTCAGAGGGAGACACAGATAAGAGTCTAACTTTGGAATAAATGTGTTAAATGTATTGTGTACTTAAACAAAGCTATATGTGATAGATTCACTGTTTTATATGCAATCTTCCTTTTCTATTCTTTGCATGTGAAAATGTTTTAAATAATAGCTATATAAATTCAGTCAACCTTCATTATTCACAGATTCCACATTTGTAAATTTGCCTACTTGCTAAAATTTATTTGTAATTCCCAAATTAATACTTCCAACACTTCCATGGTCATTTGTGGACATGCACAGAGTGGTGAAAAATTGAATCATTCAGTGCAACCTTCTGCCTTCTAGTTTCAGCTCTCTGACTATAAACCAGGGTCTTCTTCATGGTCTATTTAGTGGCATGTTTTTCTAATTTTTGTGCTTTTTGTTAGTGATTTTGCTGCTTAAATGACCCCTAACTGTGGTGTTGAAATGCTTTCCAGTATTCCTAAGTATAAGAAAAACTTTGATGTGCCTTATGGAGAAAAAATGTATATTAGATAAGCTTTGTTCACACATGAGTTTTAGTGTCATTGGCCATGAGTTCAATGTTAAAGAATCAACAATGCCATTCATTCAGAAAAAGGAAGAGAAAATCTGCCACTCTGTACAGGAGAGGGCTCAGGAAAGTGGTAAAGTAAATAGCATGACAGAGACTCAGAAAAACCTTATCCTGTATTTCTCTTAGGAGCAATAGTTCCATATTTTCTAATTAAATGTCTGCGGCAACTTTATAGAAAAAAACTATCATGAATGGCAAGAATAATTGTGCCAGCTGCTATTTATGTAGTGTTTTAAGGTTAGCAAAGCACTTTACAATTATTATCCCATTTTATCTCCATAACAACCATGGGAGGTTGGTTGTTGTCCTTCATACTCAAAGAAGACCAAAATGACATCTCTGGTAATATCTTTTGTCTCTTGCATAAACTGAATTAAGCCAGGTAGAGTTCCACAAAGACATTTGCCTCATTCTCCTAGAATCATAGAAGTCCAATGGGAAGATAAAAAGTCAAAATTATTAGCAATAGCCAGCTTCTTTGATGTCTGACCAAGTTCTAAGAGTTCCACAGTGCCTACTTCTGCCACTTTTGTGACTGTTGAAACAAGTAATTCTTATTCATTCCTATCCCCATGGGAAGTCTTAACATGACTGAGGTAGATGCCCTTCTAATTCACAAAAGATGTTGATACCAATTGGTTAGCCTTACCCTGATTTAAATGATCTGCTGAGACAGTTTACCAGGTTGTGGCCATTGTATATACCAGAGCTTCTTAGAGCCACAGTTGAGAGCAAGATGGCAGCTCCACCAAAGGAGGAAAACAGTCCTGAAATGGGCTCAGCAAGCCCTATTCCAAAGGTGCCAGTCTTCCTTGAACACTCCATATACAGCCCTAGGAGGAAGAAGTTATTATTATTCCCATTTTTATATATAAAGAAACTAAATTACCTATGATCACATAGCCAGTCATTGTCTGAGGCTTGATTTGAACTCAGATCTTCCCAGTTCTAGTTCTAGCACTCTATACATCATGGTTTATCAGGAAGAAAGAAAGAAAGAAAGAAAGAAAGAAAGAAAGAAAGAAAGAAAGAAAGAAAGAAAGAAAGAAAGAAAGAAAGAAAGAAAGAAAGAAAGAAAGAAAGAGAGAGAGAGAGAGAGAGAGAGAGAGAGAGAGAGAGAAGAGAGAGAGAGAGAGAGAGAGAGAGAGAAAGAAAGAGAGAGAGAGAGAGAGAGAAAGAAAGAGAGAGAGAGAGAGAGAGAGAGAAAGAAAGAGAGAGAGAGAGAGAGAGAAGAAAGAGAGAGAGAGAAAGAAAGAGAGAGAGAGAGAGAAAAAGAAAGACAGGAAGGAAGGAAGGAAGGAAGGAAGGAAGGAAGGAAGGAAGGAAGGAAGGAAGGAAGGAAGGAAGGAAGGAAGGAAGGAAGGAAAGAAGGAAGAAGGAAGGAAGAAAAGTTATTCTTTCATATTTTTATAAAGGATAGTCTCAACATGTACATTCTAATAAAGTATATAGAGATGAACACGTAACTATGAGTCAGTGATTGCTAATATTTCTTCAGTCATTTTAAAATTACAATCTGCAGTCTTTTCCATCCCTTTCTATTTTCTCAGGAATATTGTACCTTCAAAATCATGTCATTACCAACACACATTTTCTCTATGTGTTTATGAGTATTGTCTCATTTCTTTCACTTTATTTTCCTCAGTGCCATTTCTATTAGCTAATATAACTTGTTAGCTTAAGAGGTGTTTGAGTGCATATTTGGTGGATCCACTGTCATCAGTAATATAAATAAATGACTAGAGATGCTTGATGGTCTAATTTATTTCACATAAAAATAATAGTCTTTACACAGTGCTCTGAGGCTTGCAAAGTGCCTTACATGCATCATCTCACTTGATCATTTCTATGTTGTCTGCCTTCCAATTTTATTTGCAAATCTATAACAGCTTCTTGTCTTCTCAAATGAGGGTGTAGACCACTACCACTCTAGCTCCACTTTCCCTCAAATTGATGGTGCCCTATCCGCCCCATCAATATATGGAATAACTCTGAGGAACCTCTCTCTAACTCATCTCTGGA
The DNA here is from genome assembly GCF_027887165.1 of Monodelphis domestica. Lineage (NCBI taxonomy): Eukaryota > Metazoa > Chordata > Mammalia > Didelphimorphia > Didelphidae > Monodelphis > Monodelphis domestica. Next base: position 185,936,879 of record NC_077231.1, on the reverse strand, counting down.
GCCTTTGCTTTCTTCTTCACCTGTAATTCTTCTGCTTAAAATTTCCAGGGGCTCCAAGATCTCCTACTGCCCATTCCCAAAGTTACAGGGCTACATTCAGAACTAACTCCAACAAAAGACCATGCAGTTAGTCCCTGGAAGTTTGCAAAAGGGGCTATAAATGCTGTTGTGATCAACTGGCTAATAATTAGTCTGATAACAGCAATTATTAGTGTGCTTTCTACTAGCTTTTTGCTATTTTGTGAAAGTAATTTGTGAGACTTGTTATTTTTAATCAACCTTCCCTATAATGTTTTGCAAATGACCTGATACTCTAAACCACTGTTGGATTTTTCTATCTTGTTTCTCTACTCATTAAGGTAAAATATTTTATGGCAGGTAGTTCAGGACTCTTCTTGTCATTATCTTTGATTTTTATCCATTTTTCAGTTTTTGCAATTTGCTTAAATAGGTCAGATTAGAATAGTTGTAATGGCACACAGTATCTTCTTGTTTTTATCATACCTTATAATCATTATCAGATTGTTAATTTCCTTTTTAAAATTTATTTGTACATTGTTAACTTTCATCTTTTCCCTTATTATTTTGTAATTTTTCTGTACCCAGAATTTATTCTGAAGTTATTCCAATAAAACTTAGAAATTAATATGCATAAGACTTCTGTACCTAATCAGTTTTTTCATATTTATTAATTTAGTCCATTTCATTTGGAGAGGATGCTGTTCAGTGTTTTTCTTGTCTAAAAGGCTTCTTTTGGTTCTTTAAATTAAAAGGGTATTGATGCTGAATGATAGAGCAGAAGAAAACAATTTAGGATTATTCTGGGATCAGACCTCTTCTCTTTTTGTGTTAGAGAGCTGCTAACTCTGTTTTCTTATGGGTTTGGATGGGGAAAATACAAGCCATCCCATGGTTCCCCTTCCTGGTACTCTCCCCTAATACAAGTAGAGGAGAGAATAAAGGAGGAAAACAATCTCTGCTTTCCCATGAGATGATGTAACTGGGGAAAGATTTAGTGCCAATATAGATTTTCATTCATGCATAGACATCTAATGAATAGCCCTGGGATCCACAAGCTATTTTCTGAAAGCTCTATCTTCCCTTGCCCCAGTAATCATCCCTTTTCTGGCTTTACATCCTTAGTATGAGGGCTGAAGAGGGAGCAAATATTTAAGTGCCTATGTTATGATCTCATTTGATAACATCCTCTTATCTTCTTAAAGAATATATAATGACAAGCTGTGATAGAGAGTATAACTAAAGGGTATTAAGTGAAGAGGGGAAGATATGTTTTGGACATAGCCCAGAAGGAATTATAGAAGTGGTAAGGGGAAAACCACAGAATAGACCTGATTTACCCCCACCCCATCAGTCCCCTTTGGATACAGAAAGTACCTTCCTGTATTTGAAAGAAAGAACTCTGGCCTAAACTAGTATGAATTTAATAAATACGACTTTAAAATGAGTCTACAGCTAGATCCCAGAGGACTAGTGATGCTAGCCTTCTTTGGAGAAGTGATGATTTCAAGACCCAGAATTTTTAGCCATGGACAGTGTAGGAATATGTTTTGCTTGACTGTGTATTTGTTTCAAGATCTTTTTTCCTTTAATTTAAGAAGGGATGTAGGAGGAAGAGAAAATAAATTCTTGTTCATTAAAAAATAAATAAAAGTGTGAAAAATCACACATGTAAGCAGCCACCATGTCACCTAAATGTAAGGCTTTATCAAGACATTAGGAGGAACCAGAGTGGGGGAAGAATCCAGATAATCCAGGTGCTTCCACTCTTATCTTCTTTTCCTGATCCTTGGATAAGGGATGAGAGACCATGTCTCCACCACACTTTTACCTAGAGACCAGGAAGGGATTGTATATGAACAGTTCTAGCTCATAAAAGGAGGTTAATCAATCAGCAAGACCCTCTTTAACTAAAGCCTTTCCAGAGGGTTGAAATCTTATTTGCCCTTTAAAACTCAAAAGAAATATCATCTCAATTCATTTTAGTTCATTTCAACACATGTGGCAAAGCACTGGTTTAAGAATCAGAATATAAAAACAAAAAAGAAAATAGAACCTGCTCTCTAAGAGGTTCTAATATAGGAGTTGGAGGTGGGGGGTGGGATGCAATATGTACATAAATTACAATAGTTCAAAGAAAACTGAGGAATGCAAGATCTCCAGTAGCTTAAAGGAATCTTGCCAAGGCTTCTCTGCTCTCTTGGGTGAAGAATGATCTCTTTTACCCTTCAATTTCATTTGGTACTTTTTGGTTCATCTATTTTAGGCCAGGGATTCTTAGCCTCTTTTTGTTCCTTGAACTCCTTGGCAATCTGATAAAGTCAAAGAAGCCCTTCTCATAATAGTGCTTTTAAATGCCTAAAATAAAATTAATAATTTAGCAAAGGAACTAATTACATTGAAATACAGTTATCAAAAAAATTTTAATAAAAATAAGGTTCATAGACCTCAGTTGAAGAACCCTTACCTTATGTACTTATCTAGTATCATTTTGAATTATATTGATTTGTGTTTGTGTCAGATTTGAG